>NC_084796.1:145226504-145859942 GCF_963169125.1 Humulus lupulus
GCATGTTCATGGCAACAAATAAACCTAAGCTTAACAATTAGAGCAAAACAATTTAAAAACTTCAAACACAATGCTAGCACATAAGTGGTGTTCTGTGTACGTTTTGTTCAAGGGGCGTATGGCTAAGCCTTAGCCATGTATACCCCCCAAGTGAGCGTGGGGTCCGGACGTCTCCGGACCGCGTGGTCGCTTGTTAAAACGCAGCTTTGAACATAGGGATAAAAAGTGCAGTAAAAGCGGAGTGAATCCCTCCGTGTTTCATTAAAATAGCCTGCTAGGCACTAGTTTTACGACAGGGAGGATTATTTCCACATTTTTCACTTTTGTTATTTTCACCAAGGACTTCCGACTGGATGGTCCGGGGCTTACTGGTAGTAACGGCGGAGGTGCTCCGCGTTCCAGGCGCGCGGGACTTTAGATCCGTCGAGTCTCTTTAAGTGATATGTCCCATGGCCCACTTTTTCTTGGACTTCGTAGGGGCCTTCCCAGTTGGGTCCGAGGACTCCTACTCCCGGATCCTGCGTAGCAGGAAATACTCTCCGTAGGACAAGGTCCCCAACTTCGAATGCACGGCTCTGGACTCTCGTGTTAAAGTGTCGGGCTATCTTGCCTTGGTACATTTTTAGTTGGACCTGCGACTGCTCCCGGAGCTCTTCGATCATGTCTAAGGACTCCTGGAGGAGGGCATGGTTCCGGGTAGGATCGTAGGTGTCTTGCCTGTGAGAGGGGATCATAGCTTCTACTGGGATGACGGCCTCGCAACCGAAGGTCATGGAATAAGGCGTGTGCCCCGTCGAAGTTCTCTCTGTTGTGCGATAAGCCCAAAGTACTCGCGGAAGTTCTTCCGGCCAGTGAGCCTTGCAGGCTTGGAGTTTTTTCTTCAACGTGGTCTTTAATATTTTGTTTACAGCTTCCACTTGTCCATTAGCCTGGGGTCTGGCGACTGCGGAAAAGCTTTTGATAATTCCATGCGAAGCACAGAAGTTCGTGAAGTGTTCACTGTCAAACTGCTTTCCGTTGTCGGACACAATTTTCCGTGGAAGCCCAAAACGACACACTATATTCCTGATGACAAAATCCAGTGCTTTTTTAGATGTGACCGTGTTCATAGGTTCAGCTTCAGCCCATTTGGTGAAGTAGTCTACCGCGACTATGGCGTACTTCACTCCACCCTTTCCAGTGGGGAGGGAACCTACTAGGTCAATGCCCCAAACGGCGAACGGCCAGGGGCTGGTCATTAGGGTAATTTCCGTAGGCCGCGCTCGCGGAACCTTGGCGTACCTCTGGCACTGCTCACACTTCCTGACATAATCCACACAATCCTTCTTCATGGTGGGCCAGAAGTATCCTTGTCGAAGGATTTTTTTGGAGAGGCTCAGCCCGGAGGTATGATCGCCACAGAAGCCTCCGTGAATCTCATGGATGATGGTGCTGACTTCGGTTCCGGCAACACACCTAAGGAAGGGTATGGACAACCCCCTGCGGTAAAGCTTTTCATCCATAACCACGTATCGGGGAGCTTGATACTGGAGCTTCCTTGCGTCAGCTTTATCGGTGGGGAGTTCTCCGGTGGTGAGAAATCTGAGGATGGGTCCTATCCAGGAGTGGGAATGGTCGATGATGGCGTTTATCCTTCGCGTCTCAGTACTGGGGGCTTCTAAGTGCCCGATGGGGACTAAGCCATACTGTTCAATCTCCGGGTCCGTTGCAAGCTTGGCCAGCGTGTCCGCAAGTGAGTTCTGGTCCCGGGGGACCTGGCGGATTTTGTAGCCTTTGAAATGCTGCAGTAGGTCGCGGGAGAGAGACACGTAGGCAGCCATCCTTTCGCCTTTCGTCTGGTATTCCCCGGATATTTGGTTTACCACAAGTAGGGAGTCGCTGTACACTTCGATTTTTTGGGCTCCGACTTCTCTGGCCAGTCGTAACCCAGCTAACATGGCTTCGTGTTCTGCCTCGTTGTTGGATGCTGGGAATGCGAAACGGATGGCGCTCTGGAGCTGATGCCCTTGGGGAGATATTAGGATAACCCCCGCTCCAGCTCCTTTTTCATTTGAGGCTCCGTCTACGTAGACCTTCCAGGTGGGAAGTTCCGGGACAGGATCTTCTGGGAGGTCATTCATTCCCGAGCACTCCACAATAAAGTCCGCGAGAGCTTGACCTTTTATGGAAACACGCGGTTGGTAGTGGACGTCGAACTGGCTTAGTTCCATGGCCCACTTAAGCAATCTGCCAGAAGACTCGGGCTTCTGCAGGACTTGTCGGAGAGGGTGGTTGGTGAGTACTTTGATGGTGTGCGCCTAGAAATATGGCCTCAGCTTCCGTGAAGCGATCAGCAAGCAGAGGGAGAGTTTCTCGATCATCGAATATCTGGACTCGGCGTCCAATAACCTCTTGCTTACGTAATACACAGGGAGCTGGATACGGCCATCTTCCCGGACGAGAGCGGCACTTACTGCGTGCTCAGTCACAGCTAGGTATAAGAACAACGCCTCTCCTTCGACCGGCTTGGACAGAATGGGGGCTCGGGTTAAATGTTCTTTGAGGTGTTGGAAGGCCGCTTCGCATTCGGGGGTCCACTCGAACTTCTTGTTCCCTCGCAGAACATTGAAGAAGGGGATACACTTGTCGGTGGCCTTGGATACGAAGCGACTGAGAGCAGCTATCCTTCCGGTAACGCTCTGGACATCCTTATGCTTCCGGGGGGAAGGCATATCTATGAACGCCTTTATTTTTTCAGGGTTGGCTTCCACGCCGCGGGAGCTGACAATAAAACCGAGGAACTTCCCAGACGAGACCCCGAAAGTACATTTCTTTGGATTTAGTTTCATCCCGTACTTTCGGATCACGGCGAAAGCTTCCTCAAGGTCGTTACTGTGGTCCCCGGAGGTCTTGGACTTTACCAACATGTCGTCCACGTACACCTCCATGTTCCTCCCCAGTTGGTCCTTGAACATTCTGTTTACCAGACGCTGGTAAGTCGCCCCAGCATTCTTCAAACCGAAAGGCATGACCACGTAACAGTAGACACCCTTATCCGTGAGGAAGCTGGTGTGTTCCTGGTCCGCGACATGCATCTTGATCTGGTTGTATCCGGAGTACGCATCCATGAAGGATAAGAGTTCGTACCCGGAAGTAGCGTCCACCATCTGATCGATTCGCGGGAGAGGGAAACAATCTTTCGGGCAGGCCCTGTTTAGGTCCGTGAAGTCAATGCACATTCTCCAGGACCCATCGGGTTTCGGGACCAGAACTGGGTTGGCCAACCACACGGGATAGTGCGACTCCTGGAGAAAGCCTATGGACATCAATTTGTCCACTTCAGCTTTGACGGCTTCGGCTCTCACTGGGTCCAGCGGCCTCCTCTTTTGGCGAATTGGAGTTGCAGCTGGGTCTATGTTGAGTGCGTGGCACGCAACATTGGGATTAATCCCCGTCATATCAGCGTGGCACCATGCCAGGATATCCTGATTATCCTTCACAGTGGCCACGATCTTATCTCGAACGGCCGACGGCAGGTTTTTCCCCACCTGAATGACCTTGGTGGGTTCTCCCGGATTGAGGATCACCTCTTCGACTTCCTCCATCGGCTCTATTGCTTTCTCGATTCCCACTCTTGGGTCGAGTTCGTCAAAGTATGCCTCCTGAGCATCCCTAGTTTCTGGCAATACTTCCGCCAAAGGAATGGCAGCAAACGTCTCTCGGACCGTGTAGACGGCTCGGATGGAGACGTTATAACAGCTCCGTGCACTTCTCTGGTCTCCTCGGAGGGTGCCAATACGCCCATCGTCGCAGGGAAACTTCAAGCATAAGTGACGTATCGAGGTTATGGCCCCACAATCGATCAGGACCGGTCGGCCTAAGATGGCATTATACGCCGTGGGGCAGTCGACCACCACGAATGTGCTATGCTTGAAGGCACAAGCGTCGCTTTCTCCTCTGAGGGTGACCGGAAGTTGAATTTTGCCTAATGGCATGAGTGCGTCCCCATTGAAACCTTGAAGCTGGATGGGGCATGGGGCCAGGTCCGTCTCGGTCAATCCGATCGCGTGGAAGGCCGCTTTGAAGAGGATGTTCACGGAGCTTCCGTTATCGATCAAGACCCGTGAGACCTTCTTATTGGCAATCTGGGCTTCCACCACGAGGGGATCGTTGTGGGGGAAGTGCACATGTCGAGCATCGTCCTCCGTGAAGGTGATGGGAAGATCCATCATTCGGGGACGTTGAGCAGGTGATTGGACCAAGGCGCACATCTCCTCGGCGTGCTCTAACTCCCTCAAGTACCTCTTCTGGGAATTGCGGGTGCTTCCGGCAAGGTGTGGTCCTCCGGAAATGGTGGCGACGTGTCCGTCAACGGGTGGCGGAGCAAGGCCGGGCGGATATGGGTTGCCTGGCCCTGGAGCCAACAAGGCAATGGGCGCCGGAGCAGGTGGAGGAGGAAGTGCTGGGAACTGAGACCCGGGAGCTTGGGGGTGACCGGCTCCAGGAGCGCTAGCGGCCCCCCTCTGTCCCGGTGAATATGCAGCTCCGTGAACTACCCCCTGTCCGGGATAGATTATGGGTATTCTCACCCACTGACCGAGGTGTCCCGCTCTTGCCAGGGACTCGATCTCATCCTTCAGCTGAAGGCACTCATTCGTGGTGTGCCCCACGTCTCCGTGGAACTCACACCTCTTATTGGAGTCTCGCGGACGCCTTCCTCCGTGAGACACTTTCGGGGGCTTCCTGTAGTTGACCATATTACAGGTCGCCCGATAGACATTCTCTCGCGAGTCTATCAAACTGGTATATTCCGTGAACTTGGGCTCATAATCCTTTCGGGGTTTCTTTGAATGGTCTCCCCGGTTGGAGTTTTTTCCGCTTCGTTTGCTCCGCGATTGGCTCAAACTTCGTTCCGGGGCTTCCGCTTGCGGCTGCGGCATGCTAGGAGCGATACTACATCCGGTTTGTACCGCTCCATACCCAGAGAAATGGGTTTGACCCGGCGTCTGAGCAGACGCTGAAGGCCCATACACACTCGGAGTGAATCGGGCTCCTGGAAGCGTGAGGACTGGTGCGGGAGCTTGCGAAGCAAAGCTCGGCACAGTCACGGAAGGGGTTGGAGCCGGGGGAACTCCAAAGGCTTGCTGGTAGGCATCCTCAAGGTTGATGATTCCCTGAGCTTTTGACATGAATTCGGACAGGGTTTCTGCCCGTCTCCTTTGCATTTCCCCCCATAGCAGGGAGCCGACAGTAAGGCCCGATTGAAGGGCGATCAGCTTCATGTCATCGCTGACCTTGGTTTTTGCAGCAGCTTCCATCATTCTCTGAATGAAAGCTTTGAGGTTCTCAGTGGGTTGCTGTTTGATGTTGGTTAAGGAACCAACCTCCATGTCGTGGTCGCGGGCAGCAATAAACTGCCTCCTAAACGCGGACTGTAGCTCCTTCCAACTGTGGATTGATCCGGGAGCTAATCTTTTCCACCAGTCCTCCGCAGACTTGGTAAGGGTGAGTGAGAAGCACATGCATTTGGCGTCCTCACTGACGCGCGCCACTTGCATCATTTTATTGTATTTAGCTAGGTGGGTACGCGGGTCTGTCCTCCCATCATATAATTCTATGTGAGGCATTTTGAAGTTATCCGGGAGGGACGTTTCCGCGATCCTCCTAATACATGGTTCCGGGTCTTCCTCCTCAGAATCTGACAGGGCCCCACTTTGCTTCCGGACCAGCTTGGTCAAGGCAGCAATCTGTTCCTCGAGCCTCTTCGTATCACTTTCCGGGAGGTCACGTCCCCGGAGCTTGTCATTAATATGATTTCGGAGGTCATCTCCGCGAGGCCGGGCTTTTTCCCCTTTGGCCCTCTCATACTTGGCCTCCAACCTTCTTCTTAGGTCCACCGTGGACCAGCTATCTTCGGAGTGCGAGTTCGCAGCCCGACCGTCCTGATTGACGGAATCACTGGGGCGGTTGTTCCTTCCCCTAGGCCTGGGTGCCTTAGCACCGGGCCCTTTAGGCACAGAGTGCCCCCTTGGGGCTGAAGGGCGTCTGGGCTTAGGAGCGCCAGAGACCTTCTGCGCGCGGGGGGGGCAGTCGGCCTGGTGATTCACGCCTTTAGGAGGTGCAGGGGCGTCAGCGCGCACAGGCTCTCCAACTTTTTCTTTGCCCTTGTTAGGTGCAGAAGAGTATATCCTCGTCCGAGTCGCCTAGATCTCCGAACTTACTTTGGAGGCGTTCCATCATGCGTTGCATTCTTTCGGAGACGCGCTCCTGCTCAGCAAGCTTGGCCTTAGTGGCCACCAGTTCTTCGGCTACTTGGACCAGTTCTGGGTCCTTCTCATAGTAGCAGCCGTCCTTGTAATAACCGTCTTGGACATACTCTTCTTCGTCTTCTAAGTATGTTGTATCTTCGGTACTGACCTGATCCTGGCGGGATGTCGGGTCTTCACCTCGGTAGTCTAAGGGTTCGCTCTGCACCACATCTTCCATCACGGTATCGGGGTTGACCGTAGCATTTTTGTCAACAGCAGATTTTCGCGTAGTCACCATCTCTTTAGTACGAAGTGAATACAAAAAACGTACACAGAAAAAGAGCTGACTAACAACTTCCTACAGCTCTCAATGAAAGCACCAAAATGTTTACCGAGTTTTTCGGAAACGAATAACTAACAGAATAATAAAAAGATAAGAACTGTAGAAATACTGAAATGTAACTAAACAAACAGTGTTTTTACGTGGTTCAGGCGTTAACAAGCCCTAGTCCACGAGTCGATGTTATTATACTTGGAAAAGATTACAGTAAGATGGCTGGTGCATAAGAACTTCACACACTCACAATGTTTCTCTCGGGTTCTCTTGAAGAAGATGAAGCTAGAGAGATTTTGGTAGAGTTTTTGCTCTCTGATCTCTCCCCCCCTTCTTGTAAAAGGAAGGAGTCTTTATAGCTAGGGTTTCGGATTAGGGTTTTTCTCTACGTACATGAGTCTTAATTACACCAGCCATAAATAGGGGATACAATTACTGTAGTAGCATGGCTACCAGACTCTATGTGGGTATATTTACGTGAAAGTATGGGGAACACACAAAGTCAGCCGTCTTTTCCAAGTTGTCAGCGGAACAGTAGGCGAAAAGGTACCCTTAGGCGTGCTGGGATGTGTGCGGCTTTGACCTGACGGGCGTGTCAGGTGGGATCCTGTGTCAGACGGATATCATTCCAAATATGCCTTCTCCCGGACTCGACCGTTCGGTTTTGTTCTGTGCGGGGCACGGAACTGTTTCCGCGGAGACCGCTCGAAGAGCCTCTCCTGGAAGGGGCCTCCCCGAGGGGTATCCTTCGGGAGTCCGGGAGAGTTGACGAGTTTCCGTGTTGTGCTTGTTTGGAAGAGTAATCCGGATACTAGACAGGAGAGGCGAAGCCTTTCTGTCCATCTGCGAGCTCTGGTCACCCTCCGTGAAAGACATCGATACTTCTGCTTCCCCGAGGTCATCAATCTAAACGCTATCCGGAAATCTGGATAACACTAAGTGGTTGCAATAAGCCTGCAGGCCTCTGATGTTCTGTTTTCACTTGCTGGCATACTAAGCATTTAGACACAAATTCTGCTATATCTTTCTTCATTCCTAGCCACTAATATATTGCCTTAATGTTGTGAGTCATCTTGGTCGACCCTGGGTGAACTGAGTATGGGGTATTGTGCGCTTCTTCTAAAATCTTCATTTTAATTCCTTGATCATTTGGCACACATACCCGATCCTTATATCTCAATAACCCCTATCCTGATATTGAGCAATCTGTGGCCTTGTCTTCTTTAACTACATCCATATGTACTACTAATGTGTCATCATGCCCTTGCCCAATTCGTATTTCTTCTAACAGACTTGACTGGATAGACAAGTTAGCCAGCTTACCAATGATTATTTCTATTTCGGCACTGATCAGCTCCTGCTGTAGCGGCTTTTCTATTCCAGCTAACGCTGCTAGACTTCCATAACTCTTCCTACTTAGTGCATCAGCAACTACGTTTGCCTTTCCTGGGTGGTATAGGATTTTGCAGTCATAATCTTTCACTAGTTCTAACCACCTGCACTACCTCATGTTGAGCTCCTTCAGAGTGAAGCAATACTTTAAGCTTTTGTGGTCCGTATAAATCTCACACCATTCTTCATAAAGATAATGGTGTCAGATTTTTCAACGCAAAGACCACCACTGCCAACTCCATATCATGTGTTGGATAGCGGTTCTCATACTCCTTCAGCTGCCTTGAGGCGTAAGCTATCACCTTGTTATTCTACATCTGCACACAACCCAACCCTTTCTTTGACGTATCGCAGTAGACTACAAACTTGTCGTTGGGTGTCGGTACACAAAGTACTGGTGCTGATCACAGCTTATCTTTAAGCAACTGGAAGCTCTCTTCACATTTATCAGTTCAGTTGAACCTCTGCTATTTCCGGGTCAGGTTGGTGAGCGGAGTGGCTATCTTAGAAAAGCCCTCTACGAACCTCCGATAATAACCAGCTAGTCCCAGAAAACTTCCTACCTCTGACGTGTTCTTTGGTCTTGGCCAATCCTTCACAGCCTCTACTTTAGATGGGTCTACTGTAACTCCATCCTTGGATACAATATGGCCGAGAAATTCTACTTGCGAAAGCCAAAATTCGCACTTCTTGAACTTGGCGTAAAGTTGATGCTCCTTTAGTCGTAACAAGATCAACCTTAAATGTTTCTCGTGCTCGACTTCGTCCTTTGAGTACACCAAGATATTGTCGATGAACATTATGACAAATTTATCCAAGTAATCCTTAAATACCCTATTCATTAAATCCATAAACGCAGCTGGAGCATTGGTAAGACCGAAAGACATAACTAAGAACTCGTAATGCCCATAACGAGTTCTAAAAGTTGTCTTAGGAATATCCTCTTCCCATACCTTGAGCTGATGATACCTGGACCATAAATCAATCTTTGAGAACACAATCGCTCCTCGGAGTTGATCAAACAAGTCGTCAATCTGGGGTAGCGGGTACTTATTCTTAATCGTTACCTTACTCAGCTCGCGGTAATCTATGCATATCTGCATGCTTCCGTCCTTTTTCTTCACAAATAGAACTGGTGCTCCCCATGGCGAATGGCTCGGTCTAATGAAACCCAAGTCTAAGAGTTCTTGTTGCTGCCTCTTTAACTCCTTGAGTTCAGTAGGTGCCATCTGGTATGGTGCCTTGGAAATAGGCTCGGTGCCCGGTACTAGTTCGATTGTGAAGTCAATTTCCCGAGTCGGTGGCAACCCTGGTAAGTCGTCAGGAAATACTTCTGGGAATTCTTTTACAATGCGGACGTGTCAAACTTTTAGTGGTGTTTCCTTGACCACATTCGTGACGCTGGCTAAGAATGCTTAACATCATTTTTCTATCATCCTCTGCACTTTGAGAGATGAAATAAGCGGTGTGTGTAGTCCTGAAACTTGTCCCATAAATCATAGTCTCTGACCATCAGGAGTCTCGAATATCACTTGCTTACGTCTGCAGTCGATGGTTGCGCCATGCCTTGCTAGCCAGTCCACACCTAGTATCACGTCGAAGTCTTTGATCTCTAATTCTATCAGGTCTCCCTCTAGTTATACGTCCTTAATTTTGATTGGTATGCCTCGTATTATCATGATGATAGGACTATTTCACCCGAAGGCAATTCTATTATAAACCTAGTTCTAAATCTTTCACAAGGTTTGTCTAATTTCTCTATCATTCCTAACGAGATATACGAGTGAGTGGCTCCCGAATCAAATAATACAGAACATACATTATTGAGGATATGAATCTGACCTGTGACCACTTTATTGCTAGCGTCAGCTTCTCCTTGGGTTAAGGCAAGGACCCTGGCAGGAACCATCTTATTGTCCCTTTTCTCCTCTGTCTTGAGCTGGGGACATTCTCTCTTCCGGTGTCCTTCCTGACCACAATTGTAGCATCCCTTGGTATTTTCACAGCATTCACTAGGATGTTTCTTTTTGCACTTAGCACATTGCGGGTATTCTACATAACCCGACCTATTACTTCCATTGTTCGTCCATACCCTGTTATCACTATCGCACTGCTTATTTTCAGGATGCCGTCTCTTCTTACCATTATTGTTGATGGACTGGTGTTTGTTGTTCCGACCATTCTGAGGTTGACTTTGCTGTTTAGGCTCAGGCTTACTAGCCTCCTTTTTACTAACATTCGCCTGAAGCCTTTCTACTTCTATAGTCGTTTCTAGGACATCGGCATAAGTAGTATTTCCTGAGTTTACTAGCTTAACCCCTAACTCAATCTTTGGTCTAAGTCCTCTGAAGAACTTGGTAACCCTCAGAAAGTCAGTTAGAACCATCTCTGGCGCAAATTTGGCTAGTCGGTCGAACTGCCGAGCATACTTTGCTACTGATAAGTTCCTTTGCTTCAGAACAGCGAACTCCTCAACTTTTGTAGCGATGATAGCTGAGTTGTAGTACTTTTTGTGGAACAGCTCCACAAATCTGGTCCACATCATGGTGGCAACATCGTGAGTCTGCTGAACTAAGTCCCACCATATTCTAGCATCTTTCTTAAGCAGAGACGAAACGCAGGATATGCGGTCTATGTTGCTGAGATTCATATGCGCTACGATTTGCTCTACATTTCTGAGCCATTCTTCCGCCTCGAAGGGGTCTATTGTCCCTTCAAAGTTTGGAGCGTGTTGCTTACGAAACCGCTCGTAAATAGGCTCCATGTGCTGAGCTGGGTATGGCACATAGTTCGCCATTGGCCATCCCCCATAAGGACCTACTTGATGGGGTGCTTGAGCCATTTGCTGAGACTGCGGTTGTGGTGGAGGTGGAGGTTGAGTCTGAGGCTGAGCCTATTGTCGTTGTTGCTGCAGTAATGCCTCAACTTGCTGTCGAAGTCTGGAAATTTCTGCGGTTTTGTCAACCGGCAGTGGCGGCGGCGGCGACGCACTTTGGTTAGCAACAACATCAGTAGCACGCGCTCCCCTTTTGCGAATTGGAGGGGCTTCATTATTCTTATGAGCGATGCTGGCGGCATTGGCATTGGTGCGTGCAGACCTTCTGAGCGACATCTTCAGCGGAGTTCTAACAGTTGAGAAAAACATGTTAGAAGTTAACCTAATAAGCTCTAAGGAAAAAACTTAATCTAAGCAAACATAACTCAGACCTATTAATTATGATTTCTTATGAAAAAATGATATAAGCCTTCTCTATCATTAGGGTGTGTTTCTATACTTAGAAAAATACGCCATCTTTATTATTTTCTAAGTCTGTTTCTATTAGTTCTATATGACTTAATTCTCAAGCTCGAAACTCATCATTGCTCCAAAGTTAACCATATTGAGGGAGGGTTGGGATCAGTAAAATCGTTCCCACTACTATGGCACCCTATCTCTCAATATAGAACCCGGTCCATTGATTTGTATCCACCCTCACCGAACTTGGTCATTATTTATTAAATTTATTATTTATTATGATTGCAGAAGAAAATCAAACTCATACATGTCATTCAAAAATAACAATGATATTTATTTGGAAAAAGGTTTTCACTATGTACAATCATAAATAAAATAAATAAAGAAATAAACTAATCTAAAAATCAGGATCTTCTGCATCTGACCCTTCATCTGACATATCATCATCTATCTCCTCATAGTCATCATTATCTTGAGCCTCAAAATGCCCTCGAGGAAGATTCGTAAAGATTCTCTGTTTTTGCTAATTTGTGAATTGAAATTCCATCTTAGAAGTGAACCTAAGTATGAGAAATTAATATCTCATAGCTTCCGATAATTCATCTTCATCATCTATAGTCTCCCATATTTCTTCTAAAGCAGCAATTCCAGTAGGATAATCTTTAAAAAGTCTAATTACTAAAACATATTGCTCTGTAGCTCTCATCATGATTTGCTTAGTTGTTTGGAGGTGACCTATCTTAAATGTCTTAAATTTCTGTTTTAGTTGATATTTTTTTTAATCTTAGTATTTTTTTCGAGATCTACACGTTTAGCATATTTAAATCCTTAAATTTTTTATGTAGAACACAAAAATTAATCGTGGGTGCACATTAATGGGGGGAGTATTTATGAAAGGGGTATTTTTGTCCAAAACATGGTTGGGGGCACAATAATGGAAGGATTGTTTAAGTTGGCATTTTAAAAAAAATTCCAATGTTATGTGTGCATCCTAAAATTCAGCACGAGTCTTTTATTTAGCTCGTGTACAGCTGGCGAGTAAAGGATTGTAATAGATGATCCATAGGTCCGTATTTTCACCACAAAGGCAGCACGATTCCCCGGGTCAATAACACGAGCTGGGAAATGCAAAGCAATAAGCACGAGCTTGTAATGTTTATAAGGCATAGCATCCGTGAGATGAGCTCACAATGCATTTAGCTCGGGGTACGCTAGAGACCTGACATATCCTTGGATCCTTAGAAACCCGGATATGTTATATAGACGTGCATGGTCAGGCATGGCATGTCCGTGGATCCCTGATAACCCGGACACGTAATATAATCGTGCATGGTCAAGCATGGCATGTCCGATTATCCCTGAGAATCCAAGATCAGTTTTACCTAATGATCAGACCATACCTTAGGATAAATTGTAATATTTATAATTAGTGTGGTACAGGTAACACTGGGGGTTAAGTCACGTGATGACCCCAAGGCCTATCCAAGGATTTTCTCTATAAATACTAAGGTCTTGGATAGAAAGAAAAAAATGATGATTTTTCTGTAATGCAAAAACTCTGTCAAAATTTCGAGAGAAAAACAATACTAATATAGACTCGTGGACTATGTGGATTTTAACCCCCGAACCACGTAAAAAAGACAAGTGTTCTTGAGTGTTCTTTTCTGGTGCTCTTGAGTATCATTTTCTTATTGCGGTTTATCATTAAGCACTAATTCATCCCAGCTATTTTCATAATTCACTATTGGCGAAAAACCGCGTCAATAGTTTGGTGCTTTCATTGAGAGCTACAAACTAGTGCTTTCATCAAAATCCCAATCAAAGTTCATCATGGTGGTCACTCGATCGAGGCACGGCAATGAAATGGAACAGCCTGGTAGGCAGGAGGCTCACCATACTACTGTTTCTGATGAGCATAGCCCTAAAATCCAGCAACTATCAGGAAAACAACCGATGGGCCACGGTGACACTGTGAGTTTGGCATCATTGCCGCCGAATCCGAACCCAGATTACTTGACTGCGGTAGAACTGGAAAACATGCAGTTAAGAAGCCATTTGGCCAAAGCAAACAAGCAAATCAAGGAGGTTTTAGCTCGGCTACCCCCTCTTGCAACTAACATTAATGTCGGAAAGAGGCAAGGTGGGTCCCATAAGTCCCGCTGGGATGGCCGATCCAAACCAAGTTGATTGGTTAGGACCTCGACCCCAAGTTCTATGCCCATGGCACAAGATCACCAAGATGTTCAGCCTGATGGCCCTCCCAGGGGTCATCAGCTAGTCAGCCGGTCGGTTACGACCTCGACGGAAACGCCCATGGCAACCCACGGGGAAGGTTTGGGGCAAACTCACGAAGACGGCATGTTCTAGCCAACCCTCCTGGGTCATGATCAAATCGCCAAACGCAAAGAGTTAGAAATGGTGGAGCAAAACGATCGCAGGCTAATTTGATTCATCCTGACGGGACAAGAATTGCCTCGCCAGTTAGGCATCCCCCATCACCCATAAGACATCTAACACCGCCTCGTTCTACGCAAAATGTTCCTACTTATGGGGACAGCAGGAGAAATCCTCCTCCCGCTGCCCCTGCCTATGCCCTGCGGACATGCGGCAATATCCCAGATCCTCACCCTCAACTGTGAGCACTAAGCTTCGCTAATGGGAG
Organism: Humulus lupulus; assembly: GCF_963169125.1. Lineage (NCBI taxonomy): Eukaryota > Viridiplantae > Streptophyta > Magnoliopsida > Rosales > Cannabaceae > Humulus > Humulus lupulus. The sequence goes on from NC_084796.1 coordinate 145,240,355, forward strand.
TTATTGGACCAAGAGCCATCAAAGTGGCAGGTCCAATATAGATTTGAGAATTCACATGAGTTCGACTCAGAGCCCTCAAGTCGATTCCCAGACCGATCTTCGAGATCGCCTAAACTCACACAGGAGAAATTTTGCCCAAAATGGAGCTAGTTACACTCGTCAAGAGGGAGGTCCTTCCGAAGTACGTGATAACGGGAATGCCCCACCAAACCAAGCTCGAACTTGGAGGGACAACAACCCGTCAAACGCGTACGGTAGGACGGGAGCTGTGGAACAACCCCAGAATAACCAAGGAATCAAAGACCAAACCCTTAAAAGGTTAGCCCAGATGGAGGAGCTGATGAAAAGACTCCTATCAGAAAAGGAAAAAGATGAATATGATTCAGGGGGTGAGCTCAAGCTTTTCACCCCAAACATTGTGGCAACCGCATACCCACCGAGTTTCAGGATGCCCCATTTATCAAAATTTGATGGAGATGGAGATCTGTCCAACCACTTGGGAATGTTCAACACCCTGATGATGGCCCACAACATTGGACCCAAACTAAGGTGCGTAATATTCCCTTCGACTCTGATCGGGCTGGCTAGGTAATGGTTCAAACAGTACAAAAATCACTCTATCGGCTCGTGGAAGAATTTCTCTACGGATTTCAAGAGAGCTTTTAGGACTTCTCAGGCAGCTCGGATTAAGGTCGACTCCCTGGAAAATGTAAAACAGCAACCTAGAGAACCTTTGAAAGCATACCTGAGTAGGTTTACCAACGTTGCCACACGAGCTAGAGACGTCGACGAGAGTTCTAAACTCATGGCAATGAGGACCGAGATCCTTGTAGGAGGCGACCTATGGCAGGAGCTATAGAGAAAGGGAGTTAACACTGTGGATGAGTTCCTAAACCGAGCTCAGAGGTGGATTAATCTAGAAGAGGCGCGAGCTTCTGTTGCAAGAACCAACTAAGCCCTTGTTCAACCCATTGGAGCGGTAACCACTGTGGCTGGTGCTACAGCTCAAACCATTGCCCAGAATAACCAAGGGGGTAGTAAAAGAAAGGGAAATGGTGAAGGCAGCCAGAGTAGGTTAAAGAAAAACAAGTCTGTGGAGAAGTTTAAATCGATCTATGCAACTTATTCTGACCTCACAGATACTAGAGAGCACATCTTCTTAGCGAATTTTGCCCGCCTTCCGTGGAAGAAGCCAGAACCATTAAAGAATCAAAGGGCGAAGAGAGATCCCTCAAAAAAATTTCGATTCCACAATGATATCGGGCATAATACTAATGACTGCAGAAAATTAAAGGACGAGATCGAGACTTTCATCAGGGCAGGGCCTTTGGCTCAGTACGCCCGGAATCGAGGAACTCCCAGACAGCCCGCTTGACAAAACATTCCATCAACTCCAGAGGCTCCAATGAATCAAAATGGAGATCAAGTGAATCAAGACAACCCTCCTCCAATCACGGGAGGAGATATAGCAACCATTTCTAGAGGACCTCACCTGGCAGACACGAGCAGAGGTGCCCAGAAGAGGTATATCAACTAGCTGAAATCCTACAACGGAGTGGAGTTCGTCCCAGAGCAACAACTATCAAAGCACTAGCGGTTAGAGAAGCAACCGATCATTTTTATGGAGGAAGACGCCAACCATGTCCAGTTCCCACACAATGACCCTTTAGTCATAACGGTTCAGCTCGCCAACCGAAGAGTTAGGAGAATACTAGTAGATAATGGAAGTTCTGTGAATCTACTGTTTAGGTCCACCTTAGAAAAAATGGGGTTGTCTGTAACCGACCTAAAGGCAACTTCCATGATTCTATATGGATTTTCCAGTGAGGGATCAGTAGCCATTGGAACAATCGAGCTAGTGGTGACATTGGGGGAAGGTCCACAAACTAATTTCAAGCTCCTTGAGTTTGTGGTCATCGATTGTCCAGCTGCCTATAATGCGATATTGGGCTGACCTGCGTTGATGGTGTTTGAAGCCATAACCTCTATTTGCCACCTAGTAATCAAATTCCCCTCCTCTGCAGGAATATGCACTGTCAGAGGCGATCAACTCGCTTCCAGGGAATGCTATAGCATTTCCATGTAGGGAAAATCACAACTTGGGCAGCAAGAAATGGCCATAAATGACGGAGGTGAAGAGTCCCAGGAAATGGAAGTTGCTTCTGGAACGGAAGAACCTCAGGAAACCAAGGATAGAGGCATCGCCCCAAGTGATGATATTGACCCACGAATGGGCGAGGATAGATCAAAGCTCCAAGCTATCGAAGAGCTTGATGAGGTAAATATAGATCCCAAGGACGCTTCACGAGTCGTTAAGATTGGGAAAAATCTTGACGATGAGAGAAAAACGGAGCTGAGAAAATTTTTGCAAGGGAATCTAGTTGTCTTCGCTTGGTCTCATGAAGACATGGTGGGAATAAGCCCAAGTGTGATCATGCACTCCCTAAACTTGGATAAAAGTGTACCTACGAAATCCCAAAAACAGAGACGTTTAGGAACAACCCGAGCTGAGGCGTTGGAGGAAGAAGTAGCTCGATTATTAAAGTGCAGGTTCATTCCTGAAGCAAAATATCTGATCTGGGTCGCGAATCCTGTCCTAGTCCTGAAGCCAAACAGAAAGTGGCGAACCTGCATCGATTTCTCCGACCTAAACAAAACTTGTCCTAAGGATTGCTTTCCATTGCCAAGAATTGATCAGTTGGTAGATTCCACTGTGGGGCACGAGCTTATGTCCTTCATGGATGCGTATTCTGGATATAACCAGATCGCGATGAATCCTGTAGACCAGGAACATACTAGCTTTATGACTCCGACAATCATATACTGTTATAAAGTTATGCCCTTCGGATTAAATAATGTTGGGGCTACCTACCAATGGTTAGTTAACAAAATGTTCGTAGCCGGATCGGAAAACACATGGAAGTGTATGTCAACGATATTCTAGTCAAATCCAAGATTGCCAACAACCATGTATCCGACCTAAATGAATGTTTTGTGATCCTGAGGAAATATAACATGAGGTTGAATCCCCAGAAGTGTACTTTCAGAGTGGCGTCGGAAAGTTTCTGGGATTCATAGTCAATACAAGGGAGATAGAGACAAATCCAAATAAAATCAGGTCATTATTGGAAATTCCTTCACCTAGCTCACGTAAAGAAGTCCAAAGCCTGACTAGAAGAGTGGCAACCCTTAATCGGTTCATTTCAAAATCCACTGACAAATGCTTGCCATTCTATAACTTGCTCCGAGGGAATAAGAAATTTGGATGGGCTGAGGAGTGCAAACAGGCATTTCTCGATCTGAAAATGCATTTGGCCGAACCCCCAGTATTGTCTACACCAATGGTAGGGGAGTCCCTATTCCTTAATTTGGTTGTGACAGAAAATGCAGCCAACGCCGTGTTGGTCTGGGAAGAATACCGGGTTCAAAAACCAGTATATTATATAAGCAAAAGACTTCTCGGAGCTAAATCACGGTATCCCCTAATGGAAAAGATGGCGTTCTGCCTGATATTAGCCTCCAGGAAGCTTAGGCCGTACTTCCAGTCCCATTCAATCCATGTCATGACCGACCAACCTCTAAGGCAGGTATTACAAAAATCTAAAGCGTCGGGACGTCTCTTAAAATGGGCAATCAAACTCAGCCAGTTCGAAATACTGTACGTACCATGGACTTCGATCAAAAGCCAAGCCCTTGCTGATTTCATGGCTGAATGCACTGGTTTTCAAGAGGAGCTTTTGAAAGAACCAATACAGATGTTGTGGAGAATATTCATGGACGGCTCCTCCAACGAGAACGCGTCCGGAGCTGGGATCATATTGATCTCTTCGGAAGGTCATCGATTCCATACCGCGCTACGATTCGGGTTTGAGGCATCAAACAACAAAGCCGAGTACGAGGCTTTGTTAGCTGGGCTTAGAGTGGCAAAGGAATTGAAGGCCAGGGTTGTCCAGTGTTATAGCAATTCCTAGCTCGTGGTCGATCATGTGTTAGGGGAATACCAAGCGCAGGGTACCAAGATGGCAGCTTACCTAGCCAAGGTGAAGAAAGAGCTATCATAATTTGAGTACGGCACCGTCGAACAGATCCCTCGCAAGCAGAACGCTAACGCAGATGCTTTGGCGAGGCTCGCCACCTCCAAGGAAGCTGAGACTTTGAACGTAGTACCGATGAAATTCTTGGAAATTCCAAGTGTGGCAGGAAGCACGATGGGGGTCGAGATGATCGACACTAGGCCGACCTGGATGACCCCCATGATAGAATATCTTACAACAGGGAAGTTGCCTGAAGAAAGAAAAGACGTGAGAAGGATACTCTATCAAGATCCAAGATATGTAGTAGTGGATGGAACTTTGTACTGACGTGGCCCTTCCTTGCCTCTGCTACGGTGTGTTCTGCTAGAGGAGGCTAAAACTATTCTGCAAGAGGTGCATGAAGGCTTCTGTGGGGATCATGTTGGGGGGGCAAAACCAGGCCTTAAAAATATTAAGGCAGGGTTATTTTTGGCCCACTTTAACAAAAGACTCCATCTCCCGTGTTCAAAAGTGCAAAAAATGCCAACGATTCACCACAGTTGCACGAGCTAACAATGATCTCATCCTCGTGGCCATTTGCAGTTTGGGGAATTTATTTAATAGGAGCTTTACCTACGGGAAAGGGAGGAGTTCGTTATGCGATGGTGGCCATTGATTATTTCACGAAGTGGGTAGAGGCCGAGCCTTTGGCAACCATCACCTCAAAAAGAGTCCTTGAATTTGTGGTTAAGAGCATTGTGTGCCAGTTTGGGCTTCCTAAGAAGATCGTGTCAGATAATGGAACTCAGTTTGACAGTGATCTCTTCACTGAGTTTTGTAGGTCGAGACCGTGAATAAGACCCTCAAGGCAAGTCTTAAGAAAAGGTTAGATGAGGCCAAGGGAGTCTAGCCTGAGTAACTCCCGCAGGTACTATGGGCGTACCAGACCTCCCACCGGACTTCCACGGGACACACCCCTTTCTCCCTGACTTTCGGAAGTGAGGTCATCCTTCCCGTCGAAACAAAAGTAACAACGCACAGGCTCCAGAAGTTCAGCCAGGAGCGGAATGATGAGTTTCTCAATGCGTCTCTCGACCTAATTGATGAGAAATGAGAGGATTCACAACTACAGCTCGCGCATTACCAACAAAAAAATCACTCGTTATTTTAATTCCAAGGTCAAAAGGCGTAGTTTTGGTTTGGGCAACCTAGTCCTCCGAATGGTCTTTTTGGCAAACAAGGACCCTAAAGACGGTGTTTTAGGTCTGAACTGGGAAGGGCCCTATCAGATAGTGGAAGTCATGCGTGAAGGAACCTTCAAATTAGCTCGACTTAGTGGAGAAACAGTCCCACTAACCTAGAATGCCATGCACCTGAAGAAGTATTACCAATGATGATACCATCCATCTATGTAAGGCTTAGTTATAAAATCCATTTGATTAAGAAATGAAGGGATCGTTATGTATTTCTTGTCTTTCATATAGTTTATCTATATATTAGTTTGTGTAATAACATTTGTCCAAGTAACCGAGAAAGTTCACTTTCTGGTTACTTGGGGGGGGGGGGGGGGGGGGCATATAACCCGAGATAGATTAGAACATTTAAAATCCTGGATATAACCAGGTACAAAACTATCTTGGATACAACCAGGTCCGAAACTTAGAAGTTAGTAAAATTGATTAACCGATGCTTTTTTTTTAGAAAACATGAGGTGTCAATAAACCTAACACGAACTAAGTTTTAAAATCATTTAAAACCCTAGATACAACCAGATCCAAAACTTAGAAGTTAGTAAAATTGATTAACCGATGTTTTATTTAAGAAAACATGAGGCGTCAATAAACCTAGCACGAACTAAGTTTTAAAATCATTTAAAACCCTGAATACAACCAGGTCTGAAACTTAGAAGTTAGAAAATTTGAAAATCCGATGGCTTCTTTAGAAGCTCGAGATAGCAGTAAACCTAACAAGGACTGAGTTTGAAATATTTAAAATCCTGGATATAACCAAGTCCAAGGTCTGATACTTAACAGGTATGACATAAATCAACACATTAATTTTGGATACAACCAAATTCAAAATATCTATCCCGATCTAAAAATCAATTCCTAAGATTTTGAGTGTGCAAGTCTAGAAAAGCATAAACATGAGAGACAATCAAGGAAAAGACAAATAGATAAAAATTTAGATAAATGAATTAAAAAGAAAATTGTCTCGAGGAAAAATAACCTCAAACTAGGCCAAATGGAAAATGTTTACAAAAAAGAAAAAGAAAATCAAGCCCCTCCAGGGCGCTTTGAGGATGTAACCTCTTCAGTCTCCTGCTTGCCCGCGGTGGAAGCATCTCCGGTCTCAGACTGCTCTTGTAGGATCCGAGCTTTGAACTTCTTGAGGTATGGATCCCACACTTCAGGAGCTAGGAAGGAGAAGTTACCATCCTGGTTCAAGGCCCAGCAATGATACAGCATGCTCTCCATGGAGGACAGCGAGGTCGCTTTCTCCTCTTTAACAGCAACCTCAGCCTCCAACTGCTTGGCTTTGGCCTCAGCGACCTTGACTTGCAGAGCGGCCAAGGCAACCTTTGTAGCTTGCTCGCTCTCTTGAGACGATGCAAGGGCAGCCTTGGCATCAAGCTTGCCTTTTTGAGCAGCTGCGAGGGCATCTTTGGCAGCAGTCAGGGCGATCTGAGCAACCTGGAGCTCAGCCTGAAGCTCCTCATTCCTAGCCCCGACCCGGGCTATACTGCAGTGCTGAGCCAGGACCGACTACAAAAAATAAGGAAACAAGTCAGACACATACTAGGGTAAAATAAAAAGAAAAAATAATATATATATATATGTTCAACTGAGGAAAGCTATCTTACTGTGAGGGTCATCCCCAAGGCGTACTCCAGGACGATCTCCGGGCTCCTCTCTTCTATTGTCCTCAGGTCCCTCGGGTTGGCTTTGTATATATGCTCCACCACGTGGTTCGCCGTCTTATAAAGAGTCCCCCAAAAAGTATCGGGGATCTTCTCCAAGTCCTGAGGGTTGACTGGGATGCGCACGGTGATGGTGGGGACAATAGGAGCTGTGGGATCAGCTTGTACTGTCTGATCCCGAGCAGGAGCTGGTGGAAATCGAGGAGGACCCCTTTTTTCCGTCGCAACAGCAGTCGGAGCTGCCGAGCTCGTGCCCTTCCCCTTAGCCAGGGATTTGGAGGTAGTCCCTGTCGCAAGGGGCGTCTTCTTTGCTGTGAATCTGGGTTTCTTCACGATAGGCCCCGAGCTAGTTTTTCCCTCCTGGAAAATCGTGCGGATGTTGGGAACTCCTGGTTGTGCCATTTCTTCGCCTGAAAAGGAGAAGGAAGTTAGTATACATGTAAAGTCATTAGTTTACATAAAATGTGTATACATATACAGTATAGTAAAAAGTCCTACCCTCCGGGCTGGGGGAGGAGTCTATTATCACGACCTCCGGCCTCAGGACCACTCGGGGGGGTGTGGAACCTAAGTCTACAATCTCCTGAATCAGGGGAGGTTTAGGCTCAAGTTCTATCTCGGGGCTGGACTCCTCTACGTACTGCCTGAGTCCAGGGGCAAGGGTACTCTGGAGTAGAGAGGGCCACGACCTGATATTGGTCCCATACTCTTCAAGAAAGGCCGACCTAAAGGATAGGGTATTTTCTACGACAACGGTGCATGTAGTGTAGCCCATGTCATGGCGTAACACTAAGTGGTCCACGCACTGGAGCAAGGTTATATTACGGTCTGGATCGCTAGGGTGGTGATGGACGAGCTAGTTTGGATTAAACCTAACTAACCTAAGGTCAGCAACAGCCCTATCTAAATCCCTATAGGGGTATGGGTTACCTTGGCCGTAGGGGCCGACTGCTGCCCCCGATGAAGCTCGCTCTAATAACTCAGGGTCCCGAGCAACCTCGGGAGCCCGCCTCTTCCGCACGAGAGGTACTTCATCTTCTTCTTGCTCCTCGCCTTCAGTGGCCTCGGCATCCCCTTCATGGGTAAGCGGGAGCTCGCGGACCACCGGGAGGTTAGCCCGTGTTCTTCTCAAAGCCAGAGTCTGGCCTTCAGCGATTAACTTACATGCCAGCATCGTGCCGTCAGTCACGAGCTGTCGGTAGTCCTCTCACTAGGCGGGAGCCTAGATAGCGTATCATATTGACCCTCGAGGGTCGCAGATTTTTCCGTCCTCGCGAATATGGCTGTACAAAAATACTACTCAATTAGGATATACATGAGAAGTAGATCCAGATACAAAAAGAATGATTTCACGAGCTAAGAAAGGAAAGGAGACTTACAAGGACGGTTGAAGTATCGATGTTTGCAGTTGCGGAACCCATTTGACATAAAGAATTGATCTTTATAGTCGTTGGGATGGCTGGGGAGCTTGATGACCGAGGGAGAGTTCGGGAATCAGGTCAAGTAATAGAACCCATCACCTCGCCCTCATTGTTCCGGGCTGGCCTTGAGGCAGAAAAAATAAAGGATGTCCGCTGGAGTGAGGACTTCCCACTCGTGCTTTAGAAAGAGATACTTCAATCCTGCCAATAGTCGGTATGAGTTTGAGGGAAGCTGAAACGGCGCCAACTTCACGTAGTTGAGGAAGTCGGCGAAGTACTGGTCTAGAGGAAGGAAGGCCCCCACCTTCAAATGCTCGTCGCTCCAAGCCACGAAGTCATCTTGGAGAGGCACGCAGCTCCTTTCCCCTTCATATGGAGGTCGGGCTATGAGGACCCCGGACCCGACCTCGATGTTATAGGACAACGTTATCTTATTGACCCTTCCTTGGGTCGTGATCTTGGAGACAATTGTCTCTGCCTCGTAGAACGCGTTAGGACCAACCACGACCTCCTTCTCCCCCACGGGGCCGAAATGAGGAATAGGAGATTCGGAGGCAATCCCTTTTCCCTTGTTGGTTTGTCAAGACGAGGAGTCGGTTGCACTCTTCTTGGGTACGCACTTCTTGGGTGCCATTAGATCGCCTAGCGAACAAGAACGACGAGTCACTTAGTAGGCGACCTAACATTTTATAATGGTAAAGGCAAGGAAGCACGAAGGGAAATGGTGTTTTTAAATCCCGAGCTGAGTTAATCTCAGCTCGTTGTGTGATGCCATGCGTTACCTACGCTACGCGCCTGGGTTTCCAAACAGACCCCTGGCATTCAGGGATCCGTGTGTCAGAAAATCCGGCCACTACTGCCCTTGGGGGGCAGTTTAGAGAAAAACCACCCAAGAAATCGTGTTCCCTAAGCAATCTGATTTTTGAACCCTAGCCTTTCATCTTATATATATCGAATGGGTATTTTCTAAAGTTGCCAAAGGTTACCCAAATCTACCCAGAAAATATCCAATGTCGTGAATATCATAATTGTAGGAAAGGTTCCAAACCTTCTGTGTAAACGTAAAGTTGAAACCTATGTGCCAAAAATCAAGAAGACACCCTAATATTGACTACGGTGAAGCATGAAAGAGCATAGTAAATAAAATGCATAAATCTATAAAGAAAGAGCCCATGAGAAGTGATAGGACTTACAATATGATCATCAATAGAGGAGGTGTATTTCGTAAGGACTGGAAGACTCACTCCTGAGCAGTTGAACGTTTGGGTCTCCAAAAGATTTTGGAACAAAGGGCTTTGGGGTTTTTCTTTTCTCTGAGAAGGAAGGAGGTTTGAAAACACAAATAATAGAAGATGGAGAAATTTTTTGAATGAAAGGTGGTAAACAATGGAATTGGCATGTCCCTTTTTATACGTAAATGGCATAAAACAGCGTGAACCGTCCGATCCGGCCAGTTCAAGATCCGAGGATAGTGTTTCGAAGGGCGAAACGGCGGCAAAAAGTTTGCCAAACCATTATTGCAGTCCTCGAAACTCAAACAGACGCCAATCGTAGTGTTCCACGTGTCCAATACTCAAGTAGTGGGCAAGCCTGGATAATCGCGATGGAAGTTTAAAAGTCCCCACCATGCAAGTCAGAAGGTGACGTCATAAAACACGAGCAGGGACTTGAGGGGCAAATGTGCATCCTAAAATTTAGCACGAGTCTTTTATTCAGCTCGTGTAAAGTTGGCAATTAAAGGACTATAATAGATGATCCATAGGTCCGTATTTTCACCACAAAGGCAGCACGATTCCCCGGGTCAATAACACGAGCTGGGGAATGCAAAGGAATAAGCACGAGCTTGTAATGTTTATAAGGCATAGCATCCGTGACACGAGCTCACGATGCATCTAGCTCAGGGTACGTTATATAGACGTGCATGGTCAGACATGGCATGTCCGCGGATCCCTGAAAATTCGGACACGTAATATAATCGTGCATGGTCAAGCATGGCATGTCCGATTATCCCTGAGAATCCAAGATCAGTTTTACCTAATGATTAGACCATACCTTAGGATAAATTGTAATAAAAATAATTAGTGTGGTACAGGTAACACTGGGGGTTAAGTCACGTGATGACCCCAAGGCCTATCCAAGGATTTTCTCTATAAATACTAAGGTCTTGGATAGGAAAAAAAAAGATGATTTTTCTGTAATGCAAAAACCCTGTCAAAATTTAGAGAGAAAAACAGTAATAATATAGACTAGGTGGATTTTAACCCTCGAACCACGTAAAAAAGACGAGTATTCTTGAGAGTTCTTTTCTGGTGCTCGAGTATCATTTTCTTATTGCGGTTTATCATTAAGCACTAATTCATCCCAGCTATTTTCATAATTCATTGTTGGCGAAAAACCACGTCAACATTATGATGCATAGAACCTAAAATTTCCCTTTTCATTTTCGTTATCTATTTCCATTTATGACATGTTTACTTAATGTGAATGTGAATCATTTGTGTTATCATTCATATTCTTATATTTACCAAAGTTAGGAATGGGAGAATTTGGTTGGGTAAAGGGAAAAGGAACGGGAATGCTTCTTTCCCCTAATTATCTGACATGTTTTTTATTTTTCTTTAATTTTTTTTTAAATTAAAAATCAAAAGATGATTTTGTACTTTAAAAATCCATCTCGCTAAAATATTACTTTACGATTTAATCAATTTTATCAAAAATGACGAATTAAAAATGCATCTCAAAATTTTAGCATTTTTATAAAAAAAAATATAAACATCAAATTATTCCAATTCTTTTTCCCATTTATTCAGATTCTGATTACAATTAGTAACCGTGGCTGGTCTCACAAATCTAAACAAAAGTAAAAATTGAGAAAGCCATCAAGAGAACTAGCCCGAGTTCCTATCTGGCCTTGTAAAAGCTTAATATATGTAAACCAAATTTCACAATTTCATCCAATTTACTAGTCAATGTATTAAAATTTGGAACTTGAACGAATTAGAACTAAATGATACATTTTTTTTTTCTTTTTCTTAAAGAAATGATAAAATAATGAAACACTAAATTTGAACTAAAATTGAAGTTATTTTCCAACCCCTTGACACGAAGACGGTTAAAAATAAGGCTAGCAAAACAAGTCACAATAAGATAACACGACACGAGCACGACACAATTAATTGACACGAATCAACACGAATTGAACTACAAAATTAAATAAAATATATAAAATAAGTATTTTTACAAATTTTGTTTAATCATTTTCACATAAATAAACTGACAAGCATAAACTTCACGAGCTAATTTAGCTTTTTTGTGAGAACTATTTCATAAAATTCAACCAAATTAATCATTATATTGATTAATTAATTTTTGACATACCGATCAGAATGACAATTTTCATTAAATGGGTCATAAACAAGTAACACGACATGAACACGATTTTAAATGGATTGGCACGATAACACGAATTGCCAGCCCTATTCAAAGTAATACTATATGCATTACAGAGTTGAATCTGGCAAAAAGCCCAGAAAAAGAGCTCTTCTCTTATGTACATTGTACAGAATATTTAATGTTTCATCCATTCATCTTAGAGAGCATGTGGGAGATTCTGGGTCAGGGGTTTATCACCGGCCTCCTCTGCACCATTACTGCAAAATCATCAAAATCAAAGGAGATGAGAGGTTGTCGAGGAACAATGGAGGCTCTGCAAAGTTTATATAAAATCAAATGAATACCTTAGGTAGCTCAGAGCTGACATTCTGTAGAGGCAGGTGAAAACTAGTATATGCAAACCAATGGTGTAGAAAAATGCAAACGTTCGAGCATACCTGCAAGGGTATGCTTGATTAATATATTAAGCCCAGACAATTAATTTGAACAATAAGGTACGGAGTCCCAAATTCATGTCTCCTCTTGTGTAACGCCACTTATAAAAACTCCGCTGACTCTATTACTAAAACTAAACTATTTTCACTTCCGTTTATTTCTCAAGGGGCATTGCTCCAAGACACTTTCAGGTGTAAACATTTTGTGTGGTTAGTGTGCACAACATCACTATTAAAAAATAATAAGTAAGTCCGATATTAAATTCAACCACATAGAATGTCATATGTTGAGCACCTTTAGGGAACGTTTTGGTCCACATAGTGTCTAAAGCCTTGCTAATGGATAAAGAAATGAGACCCAAAACATTTATTTAAAGCCATTTAAATACTTTCACATTCCTGAAGGACACATGCCATAATCTATAATCATGAAATTTAGATACCGAGTCAAATTTAGAGGTTGGATATCTTAATGTTAATACATAGAATAAAGCAAAATATTTCACATGGAATTCAAAGACGAGATTCTGAATAGAAAACAGAATAATCTTACTTGTTGCCAAGAAGAAAACGACCACTGCTAAGTGTGATTCGATCCCTGATACCCAACTCCTTGTACCTTTGATCCCTTTCCTAGAAAGGAGAAAACAAAAAGTTTGGGTTAAACTCTTAGAGCATAAGAAAAGATTTGCATTCATGAAATTGAACTTGAATGAACATTTAATAAAGTGCATGTAAACACCGATTGAGGAAATAAACAGCAACAGTAATTAATAGATACTCAACCCGGTCTAGTAGTTTATTCTAAAAATGAACCTCTAGTCTGTAAGCATCAATTCCAGTGCTGATGTTAAACAGTCGTTAAAACCAATAAATTGGACAGAAATAATCGTACAAAACAATATGAAAAGCAGACCAATTATAACATCCATTTGAAAAGTTGGAGATAGGAAAGCCATAGAAAGGAAAACATTACGCATGTTCGTACTTGAATATGATAAAAACACCAGAAATCTCACAAGGATTTATAAATAAATAAAACCTTTTTAGAGAAAGCTGCAAAAGGATTTATGTCATCTTCATATATTTTCTTGTACTTCAATTCAACATCTGAACTGAATCCACTTTCAAGATCCTCCACATGCTGCTTATAAAAAACAATAGATAAATAAATAAATAACTCGACCCTAGCTTCATTGACCTTAAAGCATCATCTCAAGAGTCAAGACTCAAAGGCAGCATGGATATAAAAAGCACCTTCTTTGATCCTCTAGAAACTACTTTCTCGAGATTGTAATCCTGAACATAACGAATCTTTCCATAAAGTTTGACATTATCAGCTTTAGACCTTTCCAGCTCCGCTGTGAGCTGTCCTATCTTCTCCTTCAGCTGTCTTGTTTCCTAGAGCATTAAATAGAGCTAAGAAAAATCACAACAGTGAACTGTGATATTCCAAATAGAACAATATACAAAAATTAAAAAAGAAGGAAAAATTTACGAAGGTTGAATTTAATTCTTGCAAAAGATATCAAACCTCCTCTGTCTCACGCAAGCGGGCCCTAAATCGATCTCGTTGATTACAGATCACCTTGAGCATTGAGCTTTGATCTTGATCTGAGGAAACATGTTTTTGATCTGTGCTCTGTTTTGGAACAGGTTATTAGAAGACTAATAGAGAATAATCAAAAACAAAACAAAAATAGTTAAATACTGAAAGAAAAAGAAGAGACACTTAGGGAGTATTATAATTAGAGAGATTAAAGAGGGAGAAAATTAAAAAACACAAGAAGCTAGAGTAACCATCAATGCAGAACTATCTCCTAAATACTTTTCCATTGTGAATAAAATGGTAAAAGTCTCAACATCCATCAAATGGATTGATCTATACCTATGCTTATTACGGAAATACAAGTAAGGATTACACATGCCAGAACTCTCTTATAACATACCTCAGATAATTCAGTGCTCCTAGCCTCTGAAAGATCCCAATCATCAAATAGATTACTTCTTTGATCTTTGGAATTATAACCCTAAATCAAAAGTAAACAACAGACATTTTGGAAAACCAAAGTTAGCCAAAAGAATCTAAACTCATTCAAAGAAGAAGCCAAGAACACAAGCCAAAGTTTTCCCTTTTCATAATGCAAAAGTTTATTTGTGAAGGACCTTGTTCTCCCAGCATTGTTTACTTTTATTGATAAAGGTTCATTATTTTCTTGAAACAAATACATGAAAATATTTTAGCAAGAGTATCTACTTTTATAAATTATATTCAAACAATTGTGAAATTAACATGTGAATCAGACCACATATGAGCAATATCCAGATGAAGGCTAATATATTAACAACTCTAAACTCCAAGTATAAAGCACTGCCAAATAATACAATTTTTTATTAAAAATGCATCCAATGTATCAAGTAATAACAGAGCCGCTCTGGGAAATTTTAGAATTCATTAAACCAAACCTTCAATATATCATCCTCCAATTTCTGTATTAACTTCTGTTGTTCGTTAACCTTCGCAGTCAGTTCAGCTATCGTGCCTTCAGCTGTTTCCAACAATGATGTTTTCTCTGAAAATTTGATCTGGAAGCAGCAAAATGATAGGAACTTCCTGTCAAAACAGATCAAATAGTAGCCAAACACAGAGAAATAGGAAGAAAAAAATCTGTTTGTATTCAACCTTCTGGAATTCGAGAGCCAGGGTCTCTCCCAAAACTGGTTACAATCACTAATTTCTCCACCCCCCAACTAACCCCTTATTCAAATACTCTAGCCCCCACTGTAAACCGTGCACCCCTCTCCCATACAATACCAGCCCAAATAACCAACTCCTAGCCACTTTTCGTGCTCACCTCACTTTTCCCTCTCCTAGTGTACACGTAGGTAATAGGAGGCCTATCAATACCACTGCCCAAAGTCTCACCTTGTCCACAAGGTGGAAAGTAGGGTACTGCTGCTTAATGACATCAGAATCTTCCCAAGTTGTTTCGAATTCCGGCAGTCCCATCCAGCTAATCAGCACTTGAGGTTGTTGTTTCTGCGTTCCTGGGCGAACATCAAGGACCTGGTCCAGTTCTAAGGTCCATTCCAGCTCTGCCGAGAGATCCTTTGGAAGAGCAGTAGCCGCCTGCTGCGGACCAATGGCTGCTCGAAGCATGGACACATGGAACACGCAGTATATGTGCGAATGTGGTGGCAATTGAAGCTTGTAAGTTGTTGTACATATGCGAGCTAACACCCGGAAAGGACCAAAAAAGCGAGGACTGAGTTTCTCATTCTTATGTTTAGCTACAGATCGTTGACGGTATGATCGAAGCTTCACATACACCAAATCCCCTATCGAAAACTGCACCTCTCTCCTGTTCTTGTCGACCTAGGCCTTCATTTTCTGTTGGGCTCGGTGGAGATTCATTTTTAACAGCTCCAAAATGTCATCTCTGGATTGCAGCGTCTGTTCTACAGCTAATACCTTTGTGCTAGCTGCCTCAAAGCGCAATAATGGTGGAGGCGCCATAAACAGCCTTGAATGGTGTCATCCCCGCCAACGAATGGAACGAGGTGTTGTACCAATACTCAGCCCAAGAAAGCCATCGTGCCCATTGGGACGGTTTAGTACTCACAAAACAGCGCAAGTACATCTCAAGGCAGCGATTCACCACTTGTTTGGCCATCCAATTGAGGATGATACGCTGAACTTTGCTTCAGATTTGTCCACTGCAAACGAAACAACTCCTTCCAAAATAAACTCAGAAATTTTATCCCGATCCGACACAATCGATCTTGGAGTCCCACGGAGTCTAACCACCTCTCGCACAAACACCTCTGCCACAGTGGTAGCTGAAAATGGGTGACGCAAAGCAATGAAATGGCCATACTTGGAAAGACGATCTACTACTACCAATATCGAATCAAATCCATTGGATTGAGGGAGTCCTTCAATGAAATCCATGAAAATATCTTCCCAAACTTGACTAGGAACCGGTAAAGGTTGTAACAAACCCGCTGGAGATTGTGCCAAGTATTTGTTCTGCTGACAAACCGCACACTCAGCCACAAATTTCTGAACATCTCTCCGCATACCAAACCAATGTAAATCAGCCGCCACCCTTTGCAAAGTCTTGAACACTCCGGAATGTCCCCTAACATTGTTGCAGTGACAAAATAAGTGGAATAAATGGGGAAGATGATGGTATAACCAACCTGCCTTTGAATTTTAAACACCCTTGGCTGTAAGTGTAGCCGTTGTTTGCTTAGCCCAATTGAACTTCTTCTTTGATAATTTGGATAGCAACGGATCAGCTACCACATGATCTTGCAAGTTGGGAATAGAAACCACCGTAGGAGCCGAAATTGCCACTAACTCAGCCCCTTGATACATTCTCGATAAGGCATCAACCGCCTTATTTTCCGACCCCGGCCTAAACTGAATATCGAAGCCATATCCCAGCAGCTTTGTGAGCCATTTTTGGTGTTCCGAAGCTACCAACCGCTGTTCCAAAAGATACTTAAGGCTTCATTGGTCAGTGCAGGCCATAAACTTCCTACCTAAAAGGTATGGATGCCATTTCTACACTACGAGCACAATGGCCATGAGCTCCCTTTCGTAAACTGACTTAGTACGGGCTCGAGACGATAGAACTTGACTGAAATACGCTATTGGCCATTGTTGCTGCATAAGGGCAACACCCAAGCCATGACTTGAAGCGTCTACTTCTACAATAAATGGAGCAGAAAAATCAGGTAGCGCCAGAACCGGCACCTTGCACATCGCTGACTTAAGGTTCTCAAAGGCTTCTTGATTCCAGGCGTCCTTACGCAGCTAATTTGTTAGTGAACATGCTATCGATCCATAACCCTTGACAAACTTGCGGTAGTACCCCGTAAGGCCAAGGAATCCTCGCAATTCTCTGAGTGATTTCGGAACAGGTCATTTCTCCCTTGCCTCTATTTTGCTGGGGTCTGCAGCCACACCTTCAGCCGAAATAACATGGCCTAAATACTCCACCCGAGACTAAGCAAATAGGCAATTTTTTGCGTTGGCGTACAGCTTGTGCTGCTGTAACCGGTGTAAAACTGACTCCAAATGGCCCCTGTGAGCTTCAAGCAAAGAGCTATACACTTGCACAAAAAATCTCTAAATACCTCAGTCATGAGTGCTTGGAATATGGATGGTACGTTTGTGAGGCCAAAGGGCATAACCATGAATTCATAATGCCCTTCTTGAGTTCAAAAAGCCGTCTTCTCAACATCCTTCAAGGCCACTCGAATCTAATGATATACCGACTTGAGATCCAACTTTGAGAAAATAGTGGCTCTGTGTAACTCATCCAAAAGCTCATCAATCACTGGTTTAGGAAATTTGTCAGCCACCGTCTCCCGATTCAATGCCCGATAATCAACACAAAACCTCCAACTCCCATCTTTCTTTTTTACCAGCAAAACCGGGCTTGAAAATGGACTTGTACTCAGCCTCACTATACCTGATTGCAACATCTCTTCAACCAGCCGCTCAATCTCATCCTTTTGGACTTGAGCATAGCGATATGGTCTCACCGATACTGGACCTGCCCCTTCCCGAAGGGTAATAGTGTGCTCTCTAACTCTCGGAAGAGGTAACCCCGATGGCATCTCAAAAACTAACCCATGTTAGTGTAATAATTCTGAAATGACTCATGGAATCTGCTCATTCGAAGAAGTCAATTCCATGGACAGTGGGCTGAGTTGAACCCAGTAGTCGTGTCCCTCTTGTTGGATTGCACGAATCATCATTTTCAACGAAATTTGTGATTTACACAAGGTTGAGTCACCTGGTAGAGATACCCAAGCACCTGCAACTTCAAACCGCATTGTCATCGAGCGCCAATTAACTTGTATATTAACTAGTGTTTCCAGCCATTTTATACCCAAAATAACATCTGCACCTCCCAAATCTAGAGGCAAAAAATCTGTGACCACTTGTAAGGTGCCCAAATCCAAGTTCACTTGAGAGCAATACCCTCTGTCCTCACCTTACTACCTGTACCCAGCAGCACTCCATAACAGGTTGTGGCTATAATAGGCAATTTGGCTGCCTTGACTACCTCCATTGACACGAAATTATGTGTAGCCCCACTGTCTGTGAGGACCGTCACCTGTTGCTGCCCCATCTACCCTGCTAGCTTCATGGTGTGAGCTGATGAAATACCCACTAATGAATTCAGAGATAACGTCGCTAACGTCTCCTCCGTAAGGCCGTCCATTCACGAATCTGGGGATAATGATGGAGAATCGACACTAGTAATTGCCTCCTCTTCGTCCATCATTAACATCACTTGGAGAGATTTCTACTCACATTCATGCCCCCTATGAAATTTCTTATCGCACTTAAAACAAACACCCCGAGCCTTCTTGTCTTGGTATTCTACTTTTGTAAGTCGTTTGGTGAACGGTGGATTCGTCAGAAGAGAAGGTTTCGTAGCTGCCAAACTCTACTGAGATGTGCTCATCGGCATTGTCGACAACGCCGTAGACGAACCCTTGGCTGAGAAAGGAGTATACGCTGGTCGCGGACTGGAGATTGGGCTGGGTATATTTTTCAGGCCTAGAACTGGTGGTTTAGGGCCCTTATGCAGCAGCTGGTGACTCTCATCCACTCTCTGGGCCCTCTCCATTATCTGGGCCAAGCCCATTGGCTGTAAAATGTGCATAGCCCCTTTTATATCCTCCTTCAAGCCCTTCACAAAACTTCCTTCGAGTATATGCTCCAGCACACCTGAAACTGTTGACGCCAAGGCCTCCCACTTCACACGATACTCCATTGTTGTTTCTTGGGTCACCAATAACCACTCCTCCGCCGTTGACCCCACTGGCACCGTTCAGAATCGCAGCAGCAACAAGGTCTTTAAGGCCATCCAAGAAGTAATTGGATGCCTCTGGTTTTCCCATTGAAACCAGGATAACGCATCCCCTTCCAGCCCAATAATTGTGGCTTCAAGCACGTGTGCTTCGGACAGACGACTCAAAAGAAAATACCTCTCCACCCGAAAAATCCAGCCACCCAGGTTGTCACCGAAGAAGAGCAGCAGCTCCATTCTGGGTGGTCGATAGTCATGACCGTAGCTATGGTCGTTGTAAGGCCATGGATCTCCCGTCTGCGATTGTTGGTGTTGAGGTGGTCGAGGCTGTCGATTGAGGAGCTGAAGTCGATGACACTTCTGCGTCTTCAGCCTTCCGTTGCCGATCGTTGCTGGTGGCCGTGGGTTCTGCACGTGGTTGTCCCAATGCTTGAATGAATTGAGTCATATGACCCACGATAAAATCCATCTTCTTCTGCATAGTAGCAAACTCAGATTTCAGAGTATCCACTTCTTGCGGCAAAGGTTGAAAATCTGATCTGACCCCCCATCAACTTAGATTTGAAACCCAGTTGCAGGTTCTCCAACCTCTCATCAATGTCTTCCAACAGATTATCCTTCTTTGGTGCCATGGATAGTACTGGCTATGGTACCAATTTGATAGGAACTTCCAGTCAAAACAGATCAAATAGTAGCCAAACACAGAGAAATAGGAAGAAAAAAATCTATTTGTATTCAACCTCCTGGAATTCGAGAGCCAGGTCCAAAAACTGGTTACAGTCACTAATTTCTCCACACCCCCCTCACTAACCCCTTATTCAAATACTCTTAGCCCTCACTGTAAACCGTGCACCCCTCTTCCATACAATACCAGCCCAAATAACTAACTCCTAGCCACTTTTGGTGCTCACCTCACTTTCCCTCTCCTAGTGTACACGTAGGTAATAGGAGGCCTATCACAAAATAAGTGTGAATAAACCCATAAGATGCATAAAAATTAACAAGTTACGTCCAAACTAGCCCCTACAGGTTTCCATCAAGAGTATTTCAATTTCCAACCACTAGGAAGATTGATTGTTTGTAGTCTGCTTAGATACATTCATCTATGTATACATGCAATTTGAGGAAGATAAAATACAAGATATAGCATGTGAAGCACCAATGGACTTCATACCTTCATCTGTGTAATTTCATGTTCCATTTTCCTGTTTTTATCAAGAAGAAGAGACTCCATTTTGCTCATTTCTTCTCCGCTAGTAGCAACTTCCCAATCTTCTGCCTCAATTGAATTATAACCCACTGCCTGGTTAAATAACAATTTTGTGTTAAACAGGGATCGAGGCTGAAAACATTGTTGAGTTGACACAAAGCATGAGTAATGTTGAGATCTCCATGCATGAAACAAGAAGAAAAAAAAACCAGTCACAAGGAAAAAAATATGTAGATTACATAAGAATTAAAATCAAATAATATACATTCATTATGACATAGCAGACAATTTTATGCTTTTTTTTAATATATCAACATGACCTTACACTATGAATTTCCTTTACGGACTACTCATGGGAATGGTTCTCATTTCAGAGTTGTGAAAATTTATAACATTACGAAAATACCACTGAATAGCTAAGTTAACTATCATTATTTTCTCATGAATTACTTTTAAAAGCTCCACATTGCACCACACCATCAACAATTACGTTAAACATAGATATGCCAAACTTCTCTAAGGCTAATAATAATCATCAATCGACATCTTAAGAAAGTGAAGAATAGATGATAATACCTGCAAAATCTTCACTTTTTTACGTAAATCATCAACCAATTTTTCTGTTGGCCTTGCCTGAATCTCTTTCTTCATCTCCTCAAGGGCTACTTCCTGTATTCATAAGCAAAGACAAAATAAATTAAGACACACAAATAAATCAAAGCAAGTGACTTGTATATAGATGAGCATTGCAAGATAGCTTTGTGAATAGGAATCAATGAAGTTATTTAAAAAAGTAAATGACTGCACAAAACATCAAGATGAGAAAAGAGAGTTATAAAGACCTGTAAAACATAATTTTAATCAACAATATGATATGCCAATACAAAAGAACATAGGACTCTATCATTGTCCAAATCAACCAAGCCCTTTTCATGTAAGGCAGGTGCTAGCAAATATAAAGTTTTTTTAAAAAAAAAAAAAACCTTAAGGCTCCAGTAACCATTCCTATATCCTTGGGAAAGGATAAACACAAAGTAGAATCTCTCTCCTTCCCACAAAAACTTAAACTAGAAAAAACTAACTTATCAGCCAGCTTGTCATAGTATAACTAAGCAAACACACAATAAACTAATTAAGTGGAGCTTCAGAACCAGGCAGCTGGTTCTTTGTACAACATGTCTTAGATTTGCTAGGAACCTTGATAAATTTTGTCAATACTACCAATCACACTTGCACTAATGCATTAGCAAGAGTGTCCTAAAATTTGATACTAAATGAAAGAAATCACGAGGAAAACACTAATTGGTAAAAGAAAACAATAATAACAAGAGGGCTCAATAGTATAATTCTATGTAGAAGCTCAACCAGGAATTTACAGAATCGTGCTAACTTCACAGAGGATAGTACCCACACCACGTTTCTCAAATTTAAGTACGCAAGACCTAAGGAAGATAACCCAGCCGCCAGGGGGGTGGGGTCTACCATGATTATCATAATGCAATTCAAGAGTTATTTTGATTTCATATACTAAGTAAAACCAAAGCAGTATACCTTTTCATGAAGCAGGGAATTCAATCTTTTGATATCATTAATGTGTTCTTCTCGCTCATTTGACAAGGTAGTTTCAATATTGTGAAGTTCCATGTTGAGCTCAGAAATGATTTTCTCTTTTGCTATCAATGAATTCTCAAGGATGGTATTTGAATCTATATCATCACTAAAAGCACAAGAACCAAACATAAGTCAAAAACAATAACTCACACACACAGTACTTATGATACAAATGTCAGAGAATAAGATGATGATACTGGACACATTACTTAATAAATGAATAATATAAGCCCACCTTTTTTTATCAGTGTCTTCATTTGCTGACTGCAACTGGGTCCGTAGAATTCCCTGCAATTTGAATTCGTAAAAGATTGGGGCATCAAATATCAAGACATAATTCAAAAAGTCAAAAATAAGAAGAAAAATCAACAATATTTGCCAAGCTGAGCAGGATAACATAGTTATGTGACAGAAATTTACACCAATGTTTTTGGTAGAAAATGAAAAACACGAAACCAAAGAAAGAAAACAGACAACTATTTTAGAAGCAAAAACACAGTTTCAGCAATTAAAAACATCATGGCTAGTGTGGCTAATTAGAATTAAAAATAAATACAGTTTCCTAGCATATTAGTCTAGCATTATTGAGTAAAATCTTAAATCAAAATTAATTTGCATGTCAATTATCTAAACCAACTACACACACGCACAGTTGTGAAACACA
Source organism: Humulus lupulus (assembly GCF_963169125.1). Taxonomy (NCBI): domain Eukaryota; kingdom Viridiplantae; phylum Streptophyta; class Magnoliopsida; order Rosales; family Cannabaceae; genus Humulus; species Humulus lupulus. The sequence continues at coordinate 145,262,857 of NC_084796.1, forward strand.
CCTTTTCCCTCTCAAGACTAAGAAGCCGAGTCTGTGCCCGTTCAACTTCATCCATTAGAAGATTGACCTCCGATTGCTTTGCTGCCCTATCTTCATCTGAATTTATTGAAGAATGTGTGAGATGAAAGCAGATGTTTTTTTCTAGCAGTTAGATGAGGCAAAAATTAAACTTTGAACCACAAGTACTTCACAAAATCATTAAAGATAAAAGATGATTAGCATATAACCTGATTGAGCACGAAGCTCAAACATTTGGCTTTGTGCAAGTTCATGCAACTTCTGCATATTGGAAACACTCTCTTTAGCTTGTCGTAATTGATCTTGCAACAACTGCTCTCTGTATAAACGGTTAGTAAATCATGGTACTCAAAAATTAGAAAATTAATAGAGAAAGACATCAAAGATATGAGAGATCTACATAAAGACATAGCAACCCTCAATCATTAAACATGGATGTTTCAGTATTTAATATTCTTCTGTATTTTTAAGTTTTAAAAATATATAAATTGCTTATGAATATGAGTAAAAACAATGCAGGTTTACACACACCAAATAAAAAAAGGAAAAAAAAATATATCATTTGATTACCTATCTTTCAGGACCTCAAGTGTTTTTTGGTTCTCCTCTGCCAAGCTTCTTTGCTTAATCTCCACAATCTCCTTCACTTTTTCTTCCATCTGAAAAAATGTACCAACATGTCTGTATTAAAATGGAAGGGTCTATAAATTGCTCGGCCTCGTCATAATTTGTTTCTTTATTTTCTGATGAAGTTTTTGCCAAAAAAAAAAAAAAAAGCTGTCAACCAAATCATGAGTAGAACTCACATAACAATTCTTCATATACAAGAACATCAAAAATACAGTTGAAGGAAAAGGGGCATAAAATCATTTATTTGTAGCTCTACTTCAAATAGCTCACCTGCTGTTCTAACTGGCGGTTACGCTCCTCAAGTCTTCTTATTGTTGCCTGCTGATTCTTCAAATGAGTTGCTTCGGTCCTGAATTCTTCAAGCTCAACTTTCATTTTCCTGTTCTCCAATTCTAATTCGGACAACTTCATATCTTGCTCCTGCACAGGATTTGAGGCAAATGTGACACTGCAGAAACAAACATACAAAACACAGCATGCACACAGAAAAGCTCCTGTAACCTAAGTACCACCTACATTAAATGATATGTAGACTATCACAAAGTTCACATTTCATCCATTTGTACAAATCAACAATAGAGACTTTCTGGTTGCTCAAATAAGACTGCAAGTTGATCTCAAATTAGACACCGATTCCCCCATATCTATGCTTGATTCCTCTATTGCTCATCTTAGCAAAATTTCATGCAAGTATCATATTAGGCACAAAACAGTCAAGTTGCAGAAAGCTATGATAGGAGTTAGGATGATGCCATCATGAATAAATAAACTGCCTTTGCTAATTACCAAAATTGAAGCAAGAGACAGATATGGATCTGGAGCCTCATAAATTTTTTGATAGATGTTAAGAAATGCATTCTCTGCAAACTTTGCTCTTTTAGTGAGATTGTCAACTTCTTCTTGGAAACCCTTGAGTAAAGGGCTAAACAAACTAAACTTGTCATCTGGTGAAGCTTTCTTAAACTCTGCACAGAATCATAATGTAAATAATATAAATATAATATATATATATAAATGACACAAGTAATATAAGGTAAAACAACTTAACAAAAAGTACGCCGACCAGAAAAATTTGAGTTCTCACCATTACCTCATAACCAATAAAAACGCAGTTAAAGAAAATTCTAAATTAAATTTTATTGTCTTCTATTCCTTTCACCAATTAGAAAATTCAGAGATCAATCACTCCGGTTGTTCGAGTGAAGATCAATCATATACCTTTAGTGCTTTCCGCAAGCTTCCGCCTGTTTTTCTGGCTATTTTCCTGATTGTCAGCGATTTTAACGCCTTGCTCATCCAACACATATCTTTCTTTCTCCAAATCGAACTCTGTAAAAAGAACGTATACACATAATTGTAGTGAATTATTACAAAGATAAAACAACGTACAAGAAGGATTTCCAACTTTCTTCGTAAAAGATGAATTATGATATCTATTAAACCACCCCGAACCACAAGACATTGTTGATTCGAAATAAATTTAACTTGATCAGAATGCTACATTGACAAAAGGAAAGAACAAGATAATGGATATTATATTTGTTCAAACCTCAACTTCAGACATCGCTTTCTCAAAAAAAAAAAAAAAAAAACTCACCTCAACTTCAGATTAATTAAACTATAATAATTGGAAAATCGTTCTCATTTTCATCTACTTTTTCCGATTCTCGCGCTTGTATTCAAATCGAACTACTTCAATTTTAACTCCAAATATTTCTAAGGAATAATTTGTCTTACGGTAACAAATTCGAGTGAAGAATCAGAAGCATTTCCACAAAATTATAACAAATTTATCGAGAAAATGTAATTTTGCAAAGCAAATGAATCTGAATACCTTTCCAGAAATTGGTGACGGCGGAGATGGGAGAAGTGGAGGAGGTATACTTGTCTCGGTCTGATCCAGGTTGAGGATTCTCCATATTCGCAAACCCGATGCCCGGATCTCTCTATCTTTGTCTAGAAACGGCTTGTCGTTTGCCAGCTCCCGATCACTCACACTCCGTCGAATTGTCAGTTAAATGAATCTGATGGGTTTTAATCTAATCGAATTGGGATAAGTTGAAAATTGAAAATTAGCCTTATAGGAGTTAACTAAAACTAGAAAACATAACCGATTATTAAAAAATATACATATTTTAAAATATTCTTTTTATTTTTGTTTTTTTTGAGATTATAAGATAGGAATTGATTTTAACACTAGTAAAACATGCATTTTATTTGCACACATGAGAGTGTCTTTACCATAATTTTTTTCACAATGGTGTTTATTGTATAGCAAACATCTTGTAGGTTTTTGAAAAATTCTGAATAATTAAAATGTCGAAAATAAAATTCAAAAAGCTTATTGTGCGTAAGCTTTTATTTTTTTTTATTATTATTATTGTACGCTTTGCGTAAATTTTTTATAAAAAGTTGAAATTATATATAAGAAAATTAATGTTTGGTATAAGACTTTTGGCCGATTACCCGTTTGAACCCTTTATTTTTAAAAATTAACTTTTAGATCTCATATATTTGTCAAAATGTTAAATATATGAATGGATAGGTCCATTATTTGAACATTGTATTTTAGTCAATTACCCGTTTTGACCTTTTATTTTTAAAAATTAACCTTTGCACCATGTATTTATTGAAAAAGTTCAAAATTCTTTATAAAAAATAAATTATATATATAATTTATGTTTTCTGTAAGGGTGAACCTTGTATTTTAGTCAATTACCCGTTGGGACCTTTATTTTAAAAAATGAACTTGTGGACCTCAAGTTTTGTCAAAATGTTAAAAATAAAAATAAATAAATCGGTTATTTGAACATTATATTTTGATCGATGACTCGTTTTGACTCTTTATTTTTAAAAATTAACCTTTGGACCATGCATTTATTCAAAGTGTTAAAAAAAATTATAAAAGGTAAATTATATAATTTATGTTTTCTATAATGGTTCACACCATTTTTAACTTTGTATTTTAGCCAATTACCTATTCTGACTCTTTATTTTTTAAAATTAACTTGTAGACATTGTGTTTTGTCAAAATGTTGATTACCCGTTTGAGTCTTTTATTGTTAAAAATTAACATTTAGATATCTTATTTTGTCAAAAGGTTAAAAATACAAATAGTTAAATTATTTGTTTATTTATTATTATTATATATAGATCATTTTAATTGACATCTATTATTATTATTATTAAAATAAAAATGATAAAAACAGAAAATCATTAGAGTTTCTTCCTTAATTAATTAATAGTCATAAATTAGAAAAGTAAAATAAAAAATGAGAAAAGTTCATGATTATTTATATTTATAATTTAATTAAACAATTGTCGTAATTAAATATCTAATCAAATTTGAATTCAATTTAAAAAATGTGAAAAAAGAAGAACATAGAAAAGGTACTTTTGAGCAATTTTAGAGTGTCACATCACATAAATATATTAGAAAATATACTAACTTTCACATAATTTTTTATAATAATTTTAAATATATATATTTAGGGTAATTTTATATTTGTTTGATAAAAATTATAATTTGAATTTATACATTTTGTAATTCAACTATATATATTTAACGTAATTCTACATTTGTTTTGATTAATTTTATAATTTGTATAATGTGAGTGGGAAATTTATACCTTTTGTAATTCCTCCATTTTTTTAAGTTATGTTCTAATAGTAAAATTGTATAAAAAGTATCTAATTAATCAATTATTTGTTTCTTTTTCCTTTCATGAAATTAATAGAATGTATAATATCATTTGAAAAAGCAAGATATGTGAAAAAATTAAGCTAACAAACAATATTAACATCAATTGTCGTAATTATATACTTTTTAATTCATAATATGTTCCTTGTTTCTAAAAAAGATTTTTTGTACTTCACATCAACCTCCACTTCTTTTGTTGCTGTTGGAATGTCCACTAAATTACAATATAGAAAACAAGTATTGTAACGCCTTGGGTAGCCAAGACCGTTACCCTGTGTGTTTACAAAGGTGCAAGACTTGCTAATCAAGTCATTTAGTCAGAGTACCACGACCTGAACATAATGTCAGCTTGCGCCCAGGAGGCTATGCTTTATATCCATCTCCAGCTCGTGCCTTAATGTTTCATATTCATCAGCTCGTGTTATCACCTGGGGACTCGCACTGCCTTTGCAGCGGAGATGTCAACTTGTAGATCCTTTAATATTGTTCTTAGCTGGCCAGCTGTGCTCAAGCTGCATAAAAGACCCGGGCTGAATATTAGGGCGTACATTTTCCCCCCAAGTCCCTGCCCGTGTCTTATGACGTCATCCTCTGACTGACATTGTGGGGACTTTTAAACTTCTGTTGTGATTATCCAAATTTGTTCATTACTCGAGTACTGGACACGTGGAATGTCGTGATTGGCGTCTGTTCGGGTTTCAAGGATTGCATTAAATGGCCTGACCACCTTTTTACCGCCGTTTAATCTTTCGAAACATGACCCTCGTATCTCGCATTAGCTTGATCAAACGGTCCACGTTTCTTTATGCCTATTACGTATAAATAGTGCTGGCAATTTTCAGTGTTCATCACCTTTCATTCGAAACTTTTCCTTATTTTCTCTCTTCTGAACTTCAAAAACCTTTCTTCCTTTTCTAATAAAACCCCAGAAATCTGCCACCAAAACCTTCAGAAACTCAGTCATCAAGGATCTCTCCAGGAACTTTCCTTCTACGTTGCTCATTCCTTTCATCGAAGAATACACTGTAAGTTTTCTGCTTTACTGGAACTTTTCTTTTAATGGTTTTTGTGTGTTTCTCTTCTTTCTTTATCATGCTAATCTGTACTTCACCGTCATTAGCATTAGGTTGTTTCCAGACGTTCTTGGTACGTAGGTTTCAGTTTAGTTTTATTGAGTAGGTTCTAAAATATACCTAGGATTGTGATGCTCATAAAATGGGTAAACCTTTGGGTGATTCCTGGGAAATTTTTTTTTCTATATATATATTTTTTTAGAAAATATCTATTCGGCATGTAGAAGATGAAAGGTTTTTAGGGCTCGACATTAGGTTGCTTAGGGGCTACGCTTCTTGGGCAATTTTGATCTAAACTGCTTCCCCAGGAGGAAACTGGCCTGATTCTCTGACACACGGATCCCTAAACATCAGGGGTTTGTTGGGTTACCTAGGTGTGTAGTATAGATAACACGTGGTACCACATCGCGGATTGAAATTACGTCAGCTCATGCGTTAGAATCCTCAGCCTTTCTTTGTTATTTATTGCTTGTATAAAAATTCTACATCGCCCACTAAGAGTTCCATCATTCTTGTTCGATAGGCAGGCTAATGGCACCCAAGAAAAGCGCATCCAAAAAGAATGTGGCTGGCTCCTCGTCCCAACAAATCCACAAGGGAAAGGAGGTCGCCCCCGATTCCCCCATTCCTCAATTCGGCCCCGTGGTGGAGAAGGAGGTCGCGGTCGGACCTGACGCATTTTTCGAGGCCGAGAGGATAGTCTCCAAAATAACGACCCAAGGAAGGGTCAACAAGATCATGTTGTCCCACAACATCGAGGTTGGGACGGGCGTTCTCATCATCTGACCTCCCTTCGAGCAATGCACCACTCCATGACGATTTCGCGGCCTAGAGTGATAAGCACCTAAAGGTCGGGGCCTTCCTTCCCCTCGACCAGTATTTTTTCGACTCAACTATGTGTAGTTGGTGCCGTTCCAGCTCCCCCCGAACTCGTATCAGTTGTTAGCAGGGCTGAAGTACCTTTTCTTGAAGCATGAGTGGGAGGTCCCCACCCCTGCAGACATTCTCTACTTCTTCTGCCTCAAGGCCAGCCCGGATCAACAGGGATGAGGCGACGGGTTCTACTATCTGACCTGGTTCCCGAACTCACCCGCAGTCATCGAGCTGCCAGCCACCCCAACGACTTTAAAGACCTGTTCTTTTATGTTGAATGGGTTTCGCAACTGCGAACACCGATATTTTAACCGTCCTCATAAGTCTTCTTTCCTTTCCGAGCTCGCTTAATTAATTTTTTCGTACTTAGTCTTCTCGCGTATATACTGACTGGAGTTACAACCATTTTTGCGAGGACTGCCAAATCTGTGACCCTTGGTGGTCAATACGACACTCTGGCGGGGCTTTCGTCCAGAGAGAAGGATTACCGCCAGCTCGTGTTTGATGACACGATGTTGGCGTGTAAGTTGATTGCTGAAGGCCAGACTCTAGCCTTGAGGAGGACTCGGGCTAACCACCCGGTCGTCTGCGAGCTAGCGTCCATCCCCGAAGGGGGCGCTGAGGCCGATGACGATGAAGAACAAGAAGAGGCCGAGGTGCCACTTGTGCGAAAGAGGCGAGCTCCCAAGGCCGCTCGGGACCCAGACGTGGAATGAGCTTTGTCGAGGGCAGCAGCCGGCCCCTCTGGCCAAGGTAACCCGTACCCCTTTAGGGACGTAGATAAGGATGTTGCTGACGTTAGGTTAGTTAGGTTTAACCCAAACCAGCTCGTGCACCGCCACCCCCATGACCCCGACCGCAACATAACCATGCTCCAGTGTGTGGATCACTTAGTGGTTTGCCACGACATGGGCCATCCTAAGGGAACTATAGTTGTAGATAACACCCTCTCCTTTAGGTCGGCCCTTTTCGAAGAGTACGGGACCAACCTTAGGTCGTGGCCTTCCCTTCTCCAAGGTGTCGTTGCCCCTGGGCTTAGGCAATATGTGGAAGACTCCAGCCCCGAGGTAGAACTCGAGCTTGAGCCTCCCCTGACCCAAGAAGTTATAGACTTAGTTCCTCTTCTCCTATAGTGGTTCCAAGGTCGGAGGTCGTGGCAGTAGACTCCTCCTCTAGCTCGGAGGGTAGGACTTTTTGTTATATCCTACACATGCATACATACTTTGTGGATTGAAGGATTTGTACACATACTTACGTACCTCCCTTTCTTTACAGTAGGACCGAGCAGGATTTCCCTTCTTGAAAAGTCCACGAGTCGATATTATTACTGTATCTCTCTCTATATTTTGACAGAGTATTTGTATTACACAGAGAAAACCCAAACCCTTTTCTATCCAAGGTCTTGGTATTTATAGAAGAACCATCCCAGGATAGGTGTAGGGGGGTCATCACATGAATATCCATCCTATTTGTGACCTGTCTTGCACAAATGGTGAATATTACAATATATATTAAGGTATGGTCTAATCATTAGGTAAAATTGATCATGGGTTGTCTGGCATAATCGGACATGTGATGTTTAATCATGCACGTTTATGTTACGTGTCTGAGAATTCAGGGATAACATACATGTAGTGTCTGACCACGCACGTTTATGAATAACGTATCCAGGTTTATAAATACTCCTGGATATGGCAGATTGTCAGAGTACCACGAACTGAACATAACATCAGCTTGCGCCTAGGAGGTTATGCTTTATATCCATCTCCAGCTTGTGCCTTAATGTTTCGTATTCATCAGCTCGTGTTATCACTTGGGGACTCACACTGCCTTCGCAGCGGAGATGTCAACTTGTAGATCCTTTCGTACTGTTCTTAGCTGGCCAACTGTGCTCGAGCTGCATAAAAGACCCGAGCTGAATATTAGGGCATACAAATACCAATGAGGGGCAAAACGCTAATTTTCACCCATCTCATTAGTAGATCATCTATAGAGGATTGAATGATGGTTATGGTTATAACAATGGATAACGTATTTACATTTGGTGTAAAGCGTTCTATGAATTCAATAGCGCAATTCTGAGTCTCTAGTGGAGTCATGAGGAATTAATAAGGTAGTGAGATTATTTGTTATAAATAAACTCACGGTAACTTATTGGAGCTTGAGTTTATGGATCCATGGTCTTATCAAAATGAATCTAGCAGTCTTGAATAATTAATTTAATTATTAATTATAAAAATATCATATTGACTAGGTCAATAAAAATAAATAATGTTAAATTAGTTATTGATATTTTGTGAGAAAATAAATAGAAGAAACTTTGAGGTTTTTATTGCAAAGTCTCAAAAAGAGAGTATTATAGTCAATTGGGATAATTTTGTTAATATTGATAGATTGATATTAATATTACTAAAATGAATTAAATAAAGGTCAAAATTATAATTGGTTAATTTTGACAAGTATTTAATTAATTATAATAATTAAATAATTAAATTAAAATGGGAAACTAAAGCCTATTTTATGTCCTAGCTAATTGCCTATATATACTAGTGTTATAGAATGCATTAGGGTAAATGAATTTGACAAGGTAAAAATTAACTTATAATAGTCTATACCAAGTTGTTCACTCTCTCTTAGTTTTCTCTCTAGGATTTCTCTTCTCACACTACTAGAAATATAGGTTTTTACTTCGTTTTTTACACAGAATATAAAAAAAAACTGAAGTAAAAGCCTTTTAATGAGTTTTTATTTCGCTTTTGGGAATGGTAGTACATAAAAATAGGCTACTACTTTGGTTTCTTAAAAAAACGAAGTTAAAATAGAAAATAGACAATGACCATGTTTGGTTTGCACATTATATTAGGACTTTCCACTTCGGTTTTTATGAAAAAGCCGAAGTGAAAAGTGGAGCAAAGCAAACGCGACCCTGAAGGGTATTAAAACCCTTTTACTTCAGTTCTTAGATAAAAACCAAAGTAGTCTACTTCGGTTTTTATCTAAGAACCGAAGTAAAAGGGTTTTAATACCCTTAATATCTAGCTCCAGCCTCATTCATTTTTCTGAAGCAAAAATCTCAAACGCCAAACCCAGAAAACCTCCATTGTTGTCGTACTCCCACGAGGGTTTCACTAAATATACCATTTTTTTAATGTTTTTTTACCATTTGAAACCATTTTTCTTACATAAAAACAGAAATATCACTTCCATTTTTATTTTTGAGGGAGAAAATAAAGACTTTGAGTGTGGGTATTTTTAGGGTTCGAAAATGGGTATTGTTATTGGACTTTGACTGGTTTTCTTACATTAATATATAATATGTGTTCTTGAGCTTCAAAAAAGGTATGAATCACTAAATCTTTATTTGTATGATTTTTTTATTTTCTATATTATTTTCAGATTTTTTTCTTAAAGATATATTGTGTTTATTATATATAGGTTTTAGAGTTGCTAGTATTGATTTAGAGGTTATTTTGAGCATCAAAGAAGGTTTGTTACCTTAAAACTTTGTTTGTCTTAATTTTTTTTTTATATTATTCCGAATTTAATACATATGTTTTACTATATTTGTGTTATATTTATTTATTTATTTTGTTATTTTATATAATGTTATTATATATATTAGTAAAATTTAAAAATTGTTGTGACTTGCTATTTAAATCTTTAAATATAGATTCAATGGGTAATGTTATTGCCAATGTTAGAACTTGAAATGTTTGGATTATTAGTGGCATTTGTTTTTTATTTTCTATAACTAGCAAGCTTGATATGTTGTTTGATGATTATGTAACTAGTTTAATTAATTATGTAAATGATTTTTATTTGTTTTTGTTTAAGCTTTTTAGTAGGGTAGTTGTAACGCCCTACTACCTTAGAACCGTTACTAAGTGAGTTTAAAATGTGCAATTAGCTCGCTAAACGAGGTTTTTGGAACAAAAGTGTGACTAAGCAAACGTCAAGGCTTTAATCTTTAAAAATACCCTAATTCATTGAAAATCTCAAGTGTCTAACATTTGGGATCCCAAAATACAGTTTATAAAATATTTACAACTCAAAAATGGGTTTACAGATAATTAACTATCAAAATCACAGTTTAATACAACCATTTCTCAAAATGCCCCCAACCAAAGCAGTCGGGCAGGCCAAACATGTATGCGCCGCTTCATGCTCTCCGTACTCATGGCTGGTCGACTTTTTTTTTGCCCTTACCTGCAACACAGAGCACCCGTGAGCCGAAGCCCGGCAAGAAAACTCATACAGCACATAACATATGCATATTATATAATCAACATATCAGATAATCCACAGATAAGCAGATAGGCCATCAGACTAAATAAATACGGCCATGCCGTCCCAAAAGCGTTACCAAAGCCTGGGGTCTCGGTTCTCACCATAAGGATATCCCATGTATCCATTGGGGTCTCACCCTAACAATAAGCATTCCATGTGCTAAGTGTTATTTCCGGCCCCACTGCCGTTCTCGGCCCTTCGCCGTTCTCGGCTCCTTGCCGTTCCCGGCTCCTTTGCCGTTCATTCTATTATAATCACATATAGCATAACTCAAACAACATTCAAGCATATAATAATTCAGTCAAGGCTACACCCTAACATGTAATACAATCTAGGGCTGTGCCCTGCAACAACACTATGGGCCCATGCCCTGCTCTACGGGTACTACAGTTTTCTTACCTGTGTCCCGAGCCTCTCAATGCATCAAAGTCACGAGCACGGTCCTCTATCCCGAGCCTCTCTGAAAACCTAGTCACAACACATATAAAACACTCTTTAATACTAACCAATCCAAAACCACTTCCCGGGATCAATCCCATACTCTCGAGACCTCCAATTTCCCAAAGCAACACAACGGAAACATCCCCCGAGCCCCCGGAACAAATGCCCAAAAATGCAAAATTTCCCTATCCTGAAAATAGCCTAGCACCGCGGCACTACCCTTTGAGGGCTGCGGCGCCCAGAAAGTCCCCCAACTCCTGATGCAGCCTTGCGCCGCGGCACCAAAGAACAGGGCCGCAGCGCCCCTTCGCGAACCCAGAATTCTGGGTTTTCCCCGAGCCAAAACACCTCCAATTCAACCCAAACACAAAACTAAACCCCAAAATCAATTTAAAACCCCAAATGAACCATTTAACAACCTATAAACACTAACAACAAGGTCACACACACAATCACACCCATAATCCACACTTTGGTTTCAAATTTCAGCAACTTAAACCATAGCTTTTAAAACTTAAACCAAGGCTTGTAAAATGTAAACCATGCCTCAATATTCTTAAACCACACCAGAAACGAAAATTAAAAAATGCTTAGAACCCTTACCTCAATCAAGAATTCAACTTTGAACACTCTCCAATCCCAGCTTCAAGCCAATTCCTCTTGATTACCAAGCTGAAATCCCATGCAAACCAGCCACATCTATCTTTCAATTTTCATACTTACTTTCCAGAAATCAAGCTTAGAACTTAAACAAAATAGAGTCAAGTCCTTACCTCTGAACAATCTTGGTTATGATCAACTTTAATTGCCTCAAACCACTTTATTCTCCTCCTAGGTCTCCCAATTTCAGCTCTCTTCTCCTTTTCCTTTCCTTCTAGTTTTTCTTCCAATTTCAGCAAGAACAAAAATATGCCTAAGTGTTAAAACGTGAATCATCTTTTCCCTCAACTGAAGGTTTCTATATTCTGCCAAAAGGCCATTTTACCCCTCCATGTAATTCCTTTCCTAACTAAACCTCAAGGGCATTTTTGACATTTCACCTTTCTTACAAATCTACCATTTTCTCATCTAAAATTGTTACTCTCAATAGTTACCAAGGGTCACTCAAGTTACTCAATTACCATTAACCATAACTCACAAACTCAAATCGTTAAATTCCCAAAATACCCCTAGGCTCCTCCCGAGCCGGGTATTTAATCCCGTTGTGACTTTTAAACTAATTAGCTCCCTAGGACCGTCTCGGCACGTGCATCACAATAATATCACCACACACACGTGGTATTAATCATATTACACAATTATTACATCTATGCCCTCAACGGGCTAAAATTACCAATTTACCCCTAACAAACAAACGGGGCCCACATGCATATTTATTCCACCTAAACATGCATTCTAATCACATATTCATTTAAACTCATATATTAACATGTTAATTCATTTATTGCCCTCCAGACACGCTAATCAAGCTCCTAAACCTTATTAGCAACTTGGGGTGTTACAGTTGTTGATTTAGTTGCCAATTTGGTATTGATTTTGGGTGACTTCAAGAGTAATATTGGAGGTGAGTAATTTTTAAATTTTATTTATTACTATTGCAATATTTATTTATAAAATTAGAGTTAAATCATGCATGTTTACTTTAGTGAAGTAGGTTCTGGGAAATTTGTTGTTGGCGGTGATATAAGGATGGAATTATGTGTGTCGATTTTGTGTTTGTTTGTATTGAATTTATAGATAATTATAAAATTGGGATATGCTACAAAAACAAAGGAAACTTTGCCAATTTTTTTTTATAGATTTTATTAATTGTTTTCTTTTTCCAATTTGCACACAACGTCTATATATTCTGTGTGTTATTTACAGATTTTAAAATTTTGGGAGATGTTAAAATGCAGTTGTTATGCTGTCGAAATTTTGTTAAACTTGAGAAAATTTAATAATTAAACTTCAATTATGTTGGATGTCCTATAAAAAAGAACTAGGAGTGGAGGATGTAGAAGGATATGAAATTTGGATAAGAGCGCGAGAAACGAAGAAGAATTTGGACAAAAAATTGAAGAAAGAGTTGTAAGTTTTTTAAAATAAAGTAGGAAATCCTTTTAAGTGTTGTCATAAGTTACTAATTTGATTTATCATTGGTTTGTTCCGCAGAATGAACTAAATGACAAAGTTACTAGTAGCCAAATTGTCACCAATGGTTGGGAGGACATCTTGCCAATCCAACAAGAATAGTTAAGCCGATTGATGACTTAAATTTATTAGTAAGACTATTTTGTTTATACATACCTTTAGTTTTATGTGAATGTATATATGAATGTTTAAGCTATTTTACTTAATTACAATTAAGTGAATGTATATATGAATGATTAGGTTATTCTACTTAACAATTATGTGAATGTATAAATATTTAATTTTATAAGAATTTTAATTCTAAGTGTATAAATTTTGTGATTTTTATTTCTGTTATAAATTAAATGAAAATAAATAAATAAAATTGAAAGCAATTAAAAATAGAAATTTTTAAACAAAAAAAAGAAATTATATATATAATTCAAATTTAATTTCAATTTTATCAAAATTTGGTGGATTTTAAAAAAAAAAAAATAAACATCCCACTTCGGTTTTTATGTATAAACCGAAGTAGAAACACCTCAATATGGAGGCACCACCTCAATATGAAGACCTTCCACTTCGGTTTATATGTATAAACCGAAGTAGAAAGCCTACTTTCTACTTCGATGTATACATAAAAATTGAAGTAGAAAATCCATTTTCCATTTCGGTTTTTCACCACTTTTTACTTCGCCCCGAACTACTTCGGTTGCAAATTTATGCGAAAACCGAAGTAATAGCCCCTTTTTCTTGTAGTGTCATGTGTTGAGACTTGCCCACACAAATACTAGATTGTTTTAGAGAAAGACTTGGAAGACTGTGGTCTTGTTTCAAAGCAGTTTGGATTCATTGCAATACCTAGCATTCAGCAAGGACAAAATGTTAGGGAATCCAAAGGGTGTAGACATTGTTCCGCTACGCATCTTGTAAGTACTCTAATAATTTTCTTATTGTATTTACGTATCTCTGTAATATACACATACTTGTATGATTTTATGCTTTCTACTATGTATATTGTTTTGAATATATATATTTATAAGAATCATTCATATAGACTTATATAAATGAGATCCTACAACTGCCTTAAGAGCCAATAGTTGCTACTTTATTTGTTTATATACATATATGTGATTTTTTGATATGTTAGTTAAGTTAATTGGATGGTAGCATAATTGTTTGCATGTTTCAGTTTTATGTATATGTAATGTTAAATGAATATTGTTCATGATTTTTGTATGTTTATGATTATTTATGTGTGTTTTATTTTGTTATATAAAACCCATCAATTTTGACATAAAATCAAAAGTTTGAAAATTTCACAAAAATAATTTTTCTATTTTGGGAATTTTTTTTAGCCTACACGTTTATTATTATTATTATATATAACATATTAATAAAAAAAAAAAGGAAGTGGCTCTCGCACGTGAATGACATTTTTAGGAAACTATATATTTATATATATTTGTTAATATATATTTTATATATGGAGATTGATTAAAAAAATTATTTATTTTTTATTTGTACCTTTAATTCCTTAATAAATGGTATATTTTTGTGCATGTAAATATTTTTTTCGGTAATTTAAAAAAAAAAAGAGAATAAATGTATTTTTTTTTTCAAATGTGAACAATTGAATTAATTTTTATTTTATTAATTTTTTTGAAGATTGAGTGAATTAAAATTAATTGTGATTAATTGATTGATTGATTTCATGAAATTGATTGATTAATTTTTTTAGTTATTTATTTATTTTGGTAGTAAATGTGTACATGCATAAATTAGTAACATGTCATATAGATTGTATGCTTGAACTATCCAATTAATTAACATGTCATGCATCATTATAATTGTTATTTTTGTAAATTTGTGCTTAGATGATGGGCTTGTAGTGATGACCCATTGTTTTAGATAATGGGAAAAATATCAAATAAAACGGTCATAATCTTGATAGGTTTTATTTTGGCCCAATTGAACATGTAAATTTTAAATTCCTCTTTTGTGGGTGGTTCCACTTGTGAATGCCCATTTGTTTTAAATTATTAGATTATACATAATCAATTGAATAACGATCAATAAAACAAATGTTTAAATTCCTGTTTTTTGAGTTATGTATGGAAGTTAGGGGGTCTTGTAGTGGGAACGACATACTGGACCCAACCCTCCTCAATGCAAGCACAAATTGTTAAGGCTCATTTAGCTAAGTTGGACTTGATTGTATTATGTTAATTCTAGTTGAACCTAAATAAATTGATTAGTAACACAGTAATTCTAAATATTTAAAGTGGATTTAAATGGGTATTTTAGAATTAAAAGAAATTTATACTAAGGTTTATTAATTATTTTAAATGATATAAATACCTAGTTTTATAAATTTCACAAGGAAAATACTAAATTAAAATAATAAGCTTTAATTTTTGAAATTCGATTTCCACCGTTAATTTAACAAGGTTAGGGTTTAGTGGAGCCTTATGGCACTTTGATTAGCTCATACTTTCATATTGGTGATTTGATAGTATAATTGAGTTGGAGTATTTATCATAGATATGAAATCTACAAGTTTTGTTTAAGAAGTGAAACGGTGATTTCCTTATAGCTTGGTTCAAGTGTTAAATGTTAGAGTACTCATTTTTGTAATTAAATTTACAGAAATATCATTTATAAGGAACTTTGTGAGAGTTAATGATAAAATACCAATGAGTGGTAAAATAGTAGTTTTCACCCATCTCATTAGTAGATCATCTATAGAGGATTGAATAATGGTTATAGTTATAACAATGAATAACGTATTTACATTTGGTATAAAGCGGTCTATGAATTCAAGAGTTCAATTTTTAGTCTATAGTGGAGTCATGAAGAATTAATAAGGTAGTGAGATTATTTGTTATAAATAAACTCACGGTAACTTATTGGAGCTTGAGTTCATAGATTCATGGTTCCCATGTCATCTCTTATCAAAATGAACCTAGTAGTCTTGGGGAATTAATTTAATTATTAATTATAAAAATACCATATTGACTAGGTCAATGAAAATAAATAATGTTAAATTATTTATTAATATTTTGTGAGAAAAGAAATAGAAGCAACTTTGAGGTTTTTATTGCAAAGTCTCAAAAAGAAAGTATTATAGTTAATTGAGATAATTTTGTTAATATAGATAGATTGATATTAATATTAATAAATTGAATTAAATAAAGGTCAACATTATAATTGGTTAATTTTGACAAGTATTTAATTAATTATACTTATTAAATAATTAAATTAAAATGGGAAACTAAAGCCTATTTTATGTTCTAGCTAATTGCCTATATATATTAGTGTTATAGAATGCATTAGGGTAGATGAATTTGACAAGGTAAAAATTAACTTATAATATTCTATACCTAGCTGTTCACTCTCTCTTAGTTTCTCTCTAGAATTTCTTTTCTCATGTGTTGAGACTTGCTCTCACAAACACTAGCTTGTTTTAGAGAAAGATTTGGAAGACTGCGGTCTTGTTTCAAAGCAGTTTGGATTCATTATAATACCTAGCATTCAACAAGGAAAAGATGTTAGGGATTCCATAGGGTGTAGACATTGTTCCGCTACGCATCTTGTAAGTACTCTAATGATTTTTTTATTGTATTTACGCATCTCTGTAATATTCACATGCTTGTATGATTTTATGCTTTCTGCTATGTATATTGTTTTGAATATACATTTATAAGGATCATTCATATAGATTTATATAAATGAGATCCTACAACTGGCTTTAGAGCCAATGGTTGGTAGTTTATATGTTTATATACATATATGTGATTTTTTGATATGTTAGATAGGTTAGTTGGATGGTAGCATAATTGTTTGCATGTTTAAGTTTTATGTATATGTAATGCTAAACAAATATTGTTCATGATTTTTGTATGTTTGTGATTATTTATGTGTATTTTATTTTGTTGTATAAAACCCATCAATTTTGACATAAAATCAAAAGTTTGAAAATTTCACAAAAATAATTTTTTCTATTTTGGGAACTTTTTTAGCCTACACCTTTATTATTATTATTATTAATGAAAAAAGGAAGGTGGCTCTCGAACGTGAATGACATTTTTACGAAACTATATATTTATATATGTTGACGCGGTTTTTCGCCAACAGTGAATTAAGAAAATAACAAGGTTAAATTAGTGCTAGATGATAAACCGAAATAAGAAATTAACTCTCAAGAACACTGATCTTTTTACGTGGTTCAGTGGTTAAAATCCACCTAGTCCATGAGTCTATATTATTACTTCTCTCTCTATTTTGGCAGAGTTTCAGTATTACAGAATAATCGTCCCCCTTCCTGTCCAATATTCTCAAGTATTTATAGATAAATTCCTTGGACAGGTTTGGGTAACTGCGTAAGTCAATTACGGATTTACATATTTATTACATTTAATATGAAATATTCCCATTTATACTAGGATGTGATCTGATCACGAAATAAATGGTCTCCTAATATCTAGGACATTAAATATCACAGGCTGGCCATAAATGGTTGTATAAAATATTCGGGTCTTCGGGGATCCGCGGATACGCCATATATCCAAGTTACCACGGGCTAGATATGCCTTCAAGCTCATACTATGGAGGTCGTGCCTGTAATGCCCCAAATTTCCTAATAAGGTTTAGAACCTTGATTAGGAGGCCGGGAGGGCCATAATTGATTTACTATGATATTTAATGATTATATGCATGTTTACGTGAATTATATTATTATATGATGGTGAATGCATGCATATGAGAGTATTTATTATTATAAGGGTATTTTGGTAATTTGGCCGCTGTGGGCGTAATTATGTATTTTGGGTGCATGGTTGTGATTAATTAATATAGCCACATTATAAGGTGGATTGGTTCGAGCTAATCGACATGAGACGATCATGAGATGTAAGTGTTCGGTCTAGTCATAACGGGTTTAAGCTCGGGGCTCGGGGTGAGTCTCGGGGTGTTTTAATGATTAGAGCGTTACCGGGAGTAATAGGGTAACAGGATATGAATTATGGGTGTTTGATAGTATTGAGATTAGCGGGAATTGGGAAGCGTTAATTATGATTAACGGGATAAGTGGAAAGTACCAATTTTACCCTTGAAGTGGTTTTAGAGGCTTTAAGTGACTTAAGGGTATTTTGGTCATTTAGGTTTGGATTTGTATGACTTAAATTGGCTGCTGGCTGTAGAAGCATGTGGAATTAAAACAGAGCCAAAACAGAGTGTCTCTCTCCTTCCCATACACCACCCTTCTCCATATTCTTCTTTGGTGTTCTTGAGCTCAAAGTGGGGTATTAAGCTAGGGAATTCAAAGGCTGGGTTTGTGGACTTGGTTCAACTATTGAGGAAGTTTCAAAGCTGGTTTTGAGGTGAGTTCTAGTCATTGAATTCAGGTTGTGCTCTATTTTTCCCTTTAGTTATTCAGCTTTTGATTCTTGTTGGAAGTTTGGATTTGAAGAGGTTTTAATTGATGTTTAGGTTGGGTTTTGATGAGGGGAAGTTATGGGTGATGCTTAGAGGTTTAATTGAGTGTTTGGAGGAGGTTTGGAGCTGATTAGAGGGTTTGGTTCCAAGGGAAAACGCAGGGGAAAATCTGGTGTTGCGTGCTGTCATTTTGGCTGGTCTGGGCTGGGCTGGGCGCCGCGGCCCTTGGCATCTGGCAGGGAGGTCTGCCTCTGTCTGAAGGGCGCGCCGCGGCGCAGCTGAGGAAGGTCGCGGCCCTTAAGGTCATTTTGGCTAAAATGGAGTTTTTAGCTTGGGGATTCAGACCTTAGGCCTTGGGGTTGAACCTAGTACCCGGTTGAGTAGTGTTTGATGTCCCGGAGGCTAGATATTGGTTTGGGAACTTATGTTGATCATTTTTTTATTGATGGTATCTTATATTTGGTTATGACTAGGTGACCGTTAAATGACTAAAAGATTATCGTTCTCAAGGGTCGTTCTTTTAATTATTCTAGCTCGACTTTGAGGTAAGAAAACTGCACCCTGTATATATGTGACATGCATGGCTATTCTTGATGCATGTGGGTTGATTATTAAGTATGACATGCATGACTATTCTTGATGCATGTTGGTTGATTACTAAACGTGACATGCATGGCTGCTATTGATGCATGTTGGATTGTTAAGTATGATGCATGTGATGCACGAGAAACATGTGATTAGGACATGCTTTGAGTACTGAATATGACGTTGTTCAGAGCCTGTGCCTCTGGGTTTGTGCATGGTCCTAATTGTATTAATACTTGTTGAGTAAGCATGCTGAATGCCTTGTTTATGGGTATTGGACATGTGATATATGTTTGGTGGCATGGCTTACCTGTGTATGGCGCTGGCTTATTAGTCAGAATTGGCAACGGTGCTAGATCCGTCTGTGAAGTTGTGACTTATTAGTTAAGTTCACCACGGGCTGAGCACTGGTCGTGTTTCACCGACCCAAGAATTAGAAGTGGCAGTGCGTTGTGAACGCCGGGCCAAATGAAGATTAGATCTAATCGAAGTTGGCATTGAATGACCCATATAGGGTATTAATGCTGGACCGACCGGAAGGTTAATGAGAACTATAAGCGCTTACCTGGTCTAAGACCAGATGTTTTCAGCCAAGGCATATGACCCCGGTGACTGGTTGTCACATGGCTGGGGGACGCTGTCCTTAGTTACGACTCTAGAGTCGGGAGGATGGTTATGTTGGTGACCAATCACCATGCACCTATCCTGATCAAACTTATGAAAGAACCACTTATCAATTAAGCCCTGGTGACTCTATCGTCACATGGCTAGAGGGAGCTGTACCCATTTCTGTGACTTTTGGCTATTGTCACCTATCTGTTCTGGACTGTTGGTCCTGATTGGCTATTATGATTATTGTTGATATTATGTCATGCTTTATTGTGTTTTCTTGCTGGGCTTCGGCTCACGGGTGCTATGTGGTGCAGGTAAAGGCAAGAGGAAGCTGGACCATCCTTGAGTTGGAGAGCTTAGGTGATGATGTGTACATATGCAGCTGCTCGACCACCACGGCCGAGGTTTAAAGTGGAACTAGGGTTAAACCCTGTTTTGCCGCTTAGAACGGCCTGTTGTAAATATTTTCTATAATAGACTCTTAAATTATATTTTCGGGATCCCAGTATATATATTAAACGTTCTAGTGAAATGTTACATCTTAACCAAAATGTTTAATCCCTAAACCGCTAATCATACTTAGTTACACATTTTTGGCCAAATGACTCGATTAGCGAGTTTAGCACTGTTTACAAGGCACACCGTAATGGTCCCTGGAGTTGGGGCGTTACAGTGCCTTATGAATATTATAAGCTCGCACTTCTCAACTTATGCATTCCTAACTCGTATAACCATCATGAAAACTGTGCTGTCAGCGTGGATAATATATGGACTCCTTGGCTATTTCTTCCATGTGTTTATTTGTCAGTTGCACATGAGCTGAGTGAAAGACTCGTGCTAAAATTAGGGTACACATTTTCCCCCCAAGTCCCTGCTCGTGGTTTATGACATCACCTTCTGACCTACACAGTAGGGAGTTTCAAACTTCTGTTGCAATAAACCATGCCTGCCCACTACTCGAGTACTGGACACGTGGAACACTACAATTGGCGCCTGTTTGGGTTTTGAGGACTGGAATAATTGTCTTGTCACCTTTTTGCCGCCATTTTGTCCTTTGAAACATAGCCCTTGGATCTTGTACTTACCAAATCGGATGGCTCAAATTGATTAATGCTGTTTACATATAAATAGGGTGGACAATTTCCATAGTTCACCACCTTTTATTCAAAATCTTTCTTCATCTTCTCTCTTCTGCATTTTCAAACCCTTCTTCTTTCACGGAGAAAACCCAAAAACCATCCGTTGCAAAAACACTCTGAAACCCAATTACTCAAGAGTCTTCCAGGAACTCTCCCTTGCAAAATCCACTTCTTTTATCGACGAACACACTGTAAGTCTTTTTGTTTCGAAGAAACTTTTTCTTTGCTGATTTCTGTGTTTTATTTACCATGCTCATCCACACTTCACCGTAGTCAATATTAGGTTGTAATCTAAATGCTTTTGGCACATAGGCTTCGACTTAGGTTTACTGAGTAGGTCTTAAAATATCACTTAAAACTATGATGTTCATAGAACTTGATAATTTCTGGATAAATTTGGGTATCTTATGGCGAATTTTAGGAAATACCCATTCAGGATATAGAAGATGAAAGGTTAGGGTTCGAAACCAGATGTAACGACCCAAAATTACTAATAAGGCTAAATAGCCTTGATTAGTGTGCCGGGAGGGCATAATTGGAAGTTATGTGAATTAATGGTGAAAATGCATGATTATGTGATATGCATGATCCTAAGATTATATGGATATGTGGAATGCATGTTTATGAGTATTAGATAAGCATGCGGGCCCTGTCTAGTCTTTAAGGGCATAATTGTAATTTTGGCTGTTAGGGCATAAATGTGATAAACTCTTGAGACCACATTATTATGTGGATATATTTATATTTGCAGCATTCGACTCGAGACGGTCCTGGGGAGCTGTTTAGCTAGAAAGTCACAATGGGGTCAAATACCCAGCTTGGGAGGGGCTTAGGGGTATTTTGGGAATATTATAATGTGTTCGAAAATTATTGAGTAATGGTTAGTAGCTTATAAATAATTTGGTATGTCGGGATTAACGGGGATTTTTAGGTATACTCGAGGACTTAGCGGGATGTGTTAAAAGACCAGATTGCCCTAGGTGTCATATGAGGACTTAGGTTAACTTAAGGGGCAATTAAGTCATTTTTGGCATTTGGATATACTCAGTTGAGGGCTGGGAAATACTAGAACACTTAGACAAAGAAGAGAAACCAAACTCTCTTTCTCTCTCTCTCTCTCTCTCTCCCATTCGAAGCTCTCCCTCTCCCTCTCTATGGTGGTTGGTTTTGAAGGATTTTAGGCCAGGATTCAAGGCTAGGATTTGGGAGACTGAGCTAGGTTCTAAGGTAAGTTCTAATTCAACTTTTGGGTTAAATTCTATTGAGATATGTTATGGGTGTGAGCTGAATTGTGTTTATTTTGTGGATCATTGGAGTGAAGACTTGACAAGGTTCAGTTGGGGATTAGAGGATTTGGGCTTGGAGTTGAATTTGAAAGAGGCTTAGGGACGAATTTCTACTTAAGGTAAGGGTTCTATGCATTTTTGAAGTTATTAGCTGGTGTGGTTTAAGTTTTCTGGTTTGTGGTTTAAGTTTTGTAAAGTTTGAAACCACTTTGTGATTCTAAGTTTGGAGGAGTGTTTGGGTGTGTTTCTGGTGTTCATAAGTTGTTATACTGTTTATATGAAGTTCTAGGTCGAATTGGGGACTTGGGTGTGCTTGGGTATTGATTTGGAAGAGTTTTGGCTCGGAAAAAATGTTGGGAAAAACCCAGTTTTCTGGGTTCGCGTGTAACGCCATACTGCCTTAGAGCCGTTACTAAGTGAGTTTAAAAGTGCAATTAACTCACTATTCGAGGTTTTAAGACAAAAGTGTAATTAAATCATAATCAGAGTCATAAACTTGAAAATAAACCTTTCATTGAAAATTATAAGACATATAACATTTGAGATCCCAAAATCATTGTTTAGAAATATTTACAACTCAAAATTTAGTTAGAGTTGACTAAACGACAAAATTCAGGTTTTGTACAAACATCTCCCAAAAACACCCCTGGCCAAGGCAGCCGGGCAGACCGGACATGTACGCACCGCTCGTCTCGCTCGCCATACTCAGGGTTGATCGACTCTCCCTTTGCCTTTACCTGCACCATAGATCACCCGTGAGCCGAAGCCCAGCCAGAAAACCCTCAAAAGTAGATAATAAACGCATATCAAACACTTAATATAAAATCAAGCCAACACTAGGTCATACAAGTACGATCATGCCGTCCCAGGTGCTTTACCAGGCCTTGGGTTCGCGGTCTAAACCGTAAGGATATCCCAGGTATCCCTTGGGGTCTCACCCTGGCAACTCGCACTCTGCGTGCTAAACGCTGCACCCGGCCCCTTGCCGTTCTCGGCCTCTGCCGTTCCCGGCCTTCGCCGTTTCATCATTATTAAATACACATAATATACTAAACAGATATTAAAACACACATAAATTCAGTCAAAGGGCCATGCCCCGAAACACCGTTATATAGGGCCGGGCCCTGAAACACAATTATATAGGGCCGAGCCCTACAACACAAGCTCTATGGGAACAGTAGTTTTCTTACCTGTGTTCCGATCTTTCCAAGCACCGATGTCTCGAGCACTATTCCCTAGTCCGAGCCTTGCCGAAACCCTAGTCACAACGTATTAAAAATTTCCACCCATCAAATTCTATTTCGCTAAATAGCTTTGGGTCATAATTCTAGTCTCCGAAACCTTGAATTTTATCAATCTGGGTGATAAAATCCATCCCGAGCCCTAGCATTTAGGTTCCCAAGTCAAATCCCACTAGACACCTTGCATCTTGAACTAGGACTGCGGCCCAACCCCTCAAGGGCCGCGACATGCTTGGCCAAGCGCCGCGGCGTGTAACATGCCGACCTTGAGGGCATGTTACAAGCTAGGATGGCACTCGGTCAGATGCGCACGCGAGGGTGCAGGCTGGTGAGCATGCTGATGCCTAGTTTGTATGACAGTGGCATTTTTGTAAATATCTTCAATATTGCCCAGAAATGGACGGGACTTGCTAGGTTCCATATTGAAGGGTCAATGAACACAATGGTACGATCGGATTTGGGAGATTTGGAGAATTGGTCAGCTGGAAGCCAAATATGTCTCCCAAGCAAAAATCATATATGTTCATGGTAGAAGGCTAAAAGCTTAGAAGGCTCTTTGTAGGGGGAGCACATGGTGTCAGCTCTCCACCACCCCCTGGCGCAGGTGCGTCAAGTGAGCAACTACTAGTTGGGAGGACTAGTAGGGCGGGCATATGAGGACCACGAGGGGACTCATGTCTCCATGAGTAGGAGTACTCATGGACATTATCGAGCCGCCCCGGTAGTGCGTCGAAGTGTGCTGCCAGAGGTTTAAGGGTACAGTTCCCTTGGCTTGCCGGGATGCCGCTTGCATGGAACATGGCCCAAACCTTCGAGAGATGTCATGGTGCGCCATGGCCATGAATCTCGACACGAGATGGCACGGGAAGTCATTCGTGGGACTTGTTAGCATGCAAGTATTGGAGGGTGCACTATGCCTGAGTAGGAGAGAAGTCCAGTGTGTGCTACTAGTCTGGCAGTCCAGTGTGTGCTACTAGTCTGGCAGCCAGTCTCGAGGGCCTGCCAACATGCATGATGATATGGTGCCTTGAGGATTGGACCATGGACGTATGGGAGTCCTTGGTCTGTGACGTGAGCTAATCAGATAGTATCGAATGGGACATGATATGAGGTGTTGGATCTTAGCCACACATGCTACCTAGACTTGTGAATGTCTAGGTGAGCATCGGTGTTGGGATTTTCCTTGCCATAGTGAGAACCTATGGACAGTGTGAGTGTCTTGGCTAGATAGCCTTGATGCATGATTACACTCATAGATGCTTGAGAGCATGACTCAGCAAGAGTTGTTCGAGAGACGGAAGTGTGCAGAGGCACACGGTCACGCGAAAAATGTGCCCATTGTTATTCGAATGGTTGGAAGGCTGACCTTGGCTCGGAGGAGTCAAGGTGCCGCACGGGCATTTTCGCTGTCAAAATGTCAGCCCGTGACAGTTGGTATCAGAGCCAGGTTCATCTCAAGTGAGGGATGAACCTGGTTGGCCCATCCTAAAGGGGATGTAGGCGTGCAGAAGGACCAGAAAGGTCTGGATGCTTGGACAGATGTCATTGAGCATTTTAGTCACCTATAAAGGATCAGTAGGCTGAGATGGGATGAGACTTGGTTGCTCTTCTTCGTGGGAATACTGGACATCCTAGAGAGGGGACAAGTTATGGTTACTACGAATCAAAGCTCAGTGATGCTAGAAAGACAACAACCACCTGCAATTGTGGAGAGGTACTACAAAAGAGTTGGAACTCATTGACACGAGACAAGGTTTGATCGAGAGGTCAAGGTTTTATGCTGGGTTCACTAGTTCAGGTTTGCCTGATTGACAGTGTAAGTCGCACGGAGCGCTGTTGTTGAAAAAGGAACTTGTACGCAAGAGTGTGGGAGCATAACAGTGTCCGTCAGACGCTTGTCAGTCACGACAGAGGTCGAGAGTGGATAGCTTTGGGGAACCAGATAAAGATGAACATGAAATGCTTCAGTTGCTACTTGTGTGCCAAATGGCATCACATGGAGACCAAGGTGGCCATGGCCACGGCCGCGATTGTCAGAGGACAGTCGTACTTAGAGGTGTTTACATGTTATCTTGTTTCGCCCAAGAAGGGAGGCGCCGAGACAATTGGAACGTGTTGCCTCATAGTGATTAGCTGGTGTGGGCAACACTGTGGCATCGTGGGAGATGCTGAGTTGTGGAATATATGCATCAAAGGCTAGCAGGGCCGAGTAGACCGCGCGCAGTGGTCAGAATAGTACTAGAGTTTCTGGAGTGCTGGAGAGCCGCGTCAAGGAAACTTAGTACTACAAGAAGGCTTCAGGAGGCAGAGATGGTGCTTGAGTTCAAATGTGGGCCAGAGGGCCTTGCTATCGGGACTTAGTGACCTTAGAAGCCTAGAGAAGCTGCCTGGAGGGGCAAGATGCTAGTATGTAGAAGATGGATAGCTATGTGGAGAGCTCATGCATAGGGGAATCGACAATGGTGCTACACGAATTCTTGCGTGTGGACAAGTGGTCGAGGACGCCAACAGTTGAAGTGGGGGAGAGACCTTCACGGTTCAAACATCCAAATAGCAGACCAATGTTCCATTACAAAAGCATCGACATGAGTTATCATGGAGATCGTTAGTTGTTCAGAATGTAAAGTCAGGGAGACTCAGAGATAGAGCCAATTACCTAGGGTGAAAGTCATCAAGACTCAAGTACTAAGGTAACATCAGGGCAACATTTGCCTAAGGTGAAAGTCAGCAGGACTCAGGTACTAAGGCAACATAGAGATGTCGAGAAGTGAAAAGTCAGAATGGCCGAGACGTTAGTTCAACATCATCTTCAAAAGTGATAAATGGAACGAGGGATGACACGAGAAAAGCGGTTAGCTTGCGAGCTATACCTTGAGAAGTACACCTCGAGAAGAGAAGTTATTCCTAAGTTGAAGTGGGGGAGCCCACTAATTCATATGTTCGATGGGTCAGGGTACTTGTTCAGTTTTGGTGTGTGAATCTAGAGAGAAACACAACAACAGATGGGTTGTACAGTGCGAAGACATGCATGATTGATGCGAGTAGGTCAGGTGACCAATTAAAACTGCAGATAGATGGTATGCATGAGCGTAGGCTGAGACCAAGATTGGGCAGGTTTTGCAGCATATTATGGGACATGCTTAGTGTTTTATGGGGACACATGTTTATGGGAACACAAGCCGAATGATTCAGAGAACATATGCCAAAGGGAGATAGCGGATTGGGACAACTTCAGACCTCAAGGGTGAGGTAAAGTTCAATCAAGTTGATCAAGATTCAACAGGCCGTCTAGAGTTAGGCAAGGTTGATTTGGGGGTAGAACTTGAGGCACGATGCTGAGTGTCAGCATGAGCATGAGCCAGAAGGCAGTGTAAGGGTTTCGAATGATGTCAGATCATTGACCACATTGTAGAAGCTTAGAAGAGCAGTTATGCTTATGGTCAGGAGTGGCCACTTCGCATCAAGCCATGGGTATGCAGTAAGGCCGGAGGGCCAAAAGTTTGAGAGACCACTTCACGAAGTTTGTGTGCAAGGGTGCACTAGGTACTACATAAAGGCTACAGTTGGCATGAGTGCCACATTGAAGAGAGACATGCCTTCAATGGAAGGGTGTTTCGTAGGTGCCGTTGGGAACGTTTGGTTTGCAAACCTCACCCTGAGGGGGGTGCACCTTAATTTCCTCCTTGTCAATAAGAGAGTATGCATTGGAAGATTGGCGGGAAGGCAACAATCAAAAGATGTGTTGGCTTTGGGGTCAGTGTTGCAAGGGCTGCTTGGTTGACTAGAGGGACATCGTGATGGACTCGGAGGAGTTCATGTATGCAAGGAGTATTCGAGTGCAGCGGCACTACTTCTTGGGAGGATTCTGAATGGCGATGGTGGCATGGGGTCCTTGATCGAGTCCAAGGGTGGACGTGGGAGATCATCACCAAGTTGGTGGCGCTACAGTGGTAGAGGGGCTAGTGCAGACTCAAGATTTGGAAGAAGCATGGAGTGAGCTTAGGAGTCGAAGTAGGAAGATTTGGCCAGCAGTCTATCGATGAGGGCATGGACAATTGAAGTGGGAGAGAGTGTAACATGCCGGCCTTGAGGGCATGTACCAAGCTAGGATGGCGCTCGGTCAGATGCGCACGCGAGGGTGCAGGCTGGTGAGCATGCTGATGCCTAGTTTGTACAACAGTGGCATTTTCGTAAATTCTTCAATATTGCCCAAAAAGGGATGGGACTCGGTAGGTTCCATATTCAAGGGTCAATGAACGCAATGGTACGATCGGATTTGGGAGATTTGGAGAATTGGTGAGCTGGAAGCCAAATATGTCTCCCAAGAAAAAATCATATATGTTCCTGGTAGAAGGCTAAAAGCTCAAAAGGCTCTTTGTAGGGGGACCACCTGGTGTCAGCTCTCCACCACCCCCTGGCACAGGTGCGTCAAGTGAGCTACTACTAGTTGGTAGGACTAGTAGGGTGGGCATATGAGGACCACGAGGGGACTCATATGTCTCCATGAGTAGGAGTACTCATGGACATTACCGGGCCGCCCCGATAGTGCGTCGAAGTGTGCTGCTAGAGGTTTAGGGTACGGTTCCCTTAGCTTGCCGGGATGCCGCTTGCATGGAACATGGCCCAAACCTTCGAGAGATGTCATGGTATGCCATGGCCATGAATCTCGACACGAGATGGCACAGGAAGTCATTCACGGGACTTGTTAGCATGCAAGTATTGGAGGGTGCACTATGCCTGAGTAGAACAGAGGTCCAGTGTGTGCTGCTAGTCTGGCAGCCAGTCTCAAGGGCCTGCCAACATGCATGATGGTATGGTGCCTTGAGGATTGGACCATGGACGTATGGGAGTCCTTGGTCTGTGACGTGAGCTAATCGGATAATATCGAATGGGACATGATAGGAGGTGTTGGCACGTCAGCTTGGTGTTGGCTCTTAGCCACACATGCTACCTAGACTTGTGAATGTCTGGGTGAGCATCGGTGTTGGGATTTTCCTTGCCATAGTGAGAACCTATGGACAGTGTGAGTGACTTGGCTAGATAGCCTTGATGCATGATTGCACTCATAGATGCTTGAGAGCATGACTTAGAGAGAGTTGTTCGAGAGATGGAAGTGTGCAGAGGCACACGATCACGCGAAAAATGTGCCCATTGTTATTCGAAAGGTTGGAAGGCTGACCTTGGCTCAGAGGAGTCAAGGTGCCGCATGGGCATTTCCGCTGTCAAAATGTCAGCCCGTGACACGGCGCGCCCCAAGGTTAGTGGCCTCCCCAGGCCTTGCGTGCACACGGGCCACGACATGCCCCTCCTAGGGCCACGACCCTCGCCTCCAAACCCAGAAAAACACCATTTTTCCCTGCATTTCCTTCGAGCCAACACTTCCAAAATCACCTCAACCCAACACTTAAACCCAGAATTCACACTTAAGCAACCTAAACATACCAACGAACTCAAGAACCAATTCCTACACCCATCAAGAAATCAAAACCAATCTTTGAATCCAAACCATGCACATCCTAAGAATCCCAACAGGAATTCAAGCAAAATACTTATAATTTGAAGCTTACCCTTGCTGAATTATGTTTCTGTGTTGATCCTCTAGGTTCCAAGCTTTAATTCCTCAAGACCACCAGCCCAATTCCTTAGCTTCTAGTTGGTTTCACCAAGATTTCCTTTGATATGCCTTAGAGAAATTGGAGAGAGAGAAGAGAAGAGAACTTCAAGAGAGAGGGATGGAAATAGTCAGTTTCTGATTTTTCTAAAGACTTCCTAGGCTTTGTTTTATTTAACTTAAGCTTTAAGGTTACCTCATGGCTCGGGGTACCAAAAACATCCTTGAGGGCAAAATGGTAAACGTCCTCCATATTCCCTCCTAAACATTCTAACCTCAAATATATCTCCAAATATTTATTTCCATAACCCAATAACCCCATAAAACATCTGATACCTGTAATATCCCTCGACCTGCCCCGGGTCGGATTCTCAACCCCGTTGTGACTTTTTGACTAACAGCTCCTTAGGACTGTCTCGGATCGTGCTACATAGATATATCACAAACATATCACATTTATCACATTTATGCCCTCAACGGGCTAAAATCACAAACATGCCCCTAATATCCAAACGGGGCCCACATGCATATTTAATTCAACTAAACATGCATCTCTATCACATATTCACATAAATTCACATATTATAACAATAATTCACTTATTGCCCTCCAATCACACTAATCAAGGCCCCAAGCCTTATTAGCAAATTTGGGTTGTTACAACTATCCCCTCCTTACAGAAATTTCGTCCTCGAAATTACTTGAATAACTCTGGATACCGCTCCTGCATCTCAGATTCCAATTCCCATGTCGCCTCCTCTACCTTGCTGTTCTTCCACAACACTTTCACTAACGTGATGGTCTTGCTCCGCAAGACTTTGTCCTTCCGATCGAGAATCTGAACTGGGTTCTCCTCATAAGATAAATCTTGATCCAGCTCCAAATTTTCATAACTCAGAACGTGCATCGAATCTGATACATACTTTCGGAGCATGGACACGTGAAACACGTAATGGACCCCTGATAAGGTTGGAGGTATTGCCAATCTGTAAGCTACCTCTCCAACCCATTCCAGAATCTCAAAGGGGCCAACAAACCTAGGGCTCAGCTTGCCCCGAACACCAAACTGTCTCACTCCCTTCAAGGGCGAAACCCTAAGAAACACATGGTCACCAACCTGGAACTCCACACTCCTGCGTTTTAGATCTGAATAACTCTTCTGGCGACTCTGGGAGGCGAGCATTTGAGCTCTAATTTTCTCAACTGCCTCATTGGTCCTCTGAACCATCTCAGGACCTAAATACCTCCTCTCACCTGTCTCATCCCAATGAATAGGTGATCTGCACTTCCTCCCATAAAGCATCTCATACGGAGCCACTCCGATAGTCGCCTGATAGCTGTTGTCATATGAGAACTCAATCAAAGGAAGATACTTACTCCAAGATCCCCCAAAATCTAGCACATAGGCTCGTAGCTTGTCTTTTAGTATCTGAATTGTCCTCTTAGTCTGCCCATTTGTCTGAGGATGATAAGCGGTACTAAACCGTAACTGTGTGCCCATAGCCTTCTGCAGACTTTCCCAAAACATGGAAGTGAAGGTGGGGTCCCTGTTGGATACTATCGACCTTGGTGCCCCGTGCAGTCAAACAATCTTCTTCACATATTGCTCAGCATACTGCTCCACAGTATAAGTCGTCCTGACTGGTAAAAAGTGGGCGGACTTGGTATACCTATCCACAATCACCCACACCGAATCATGTTGTCCTACGGTCTTTGGCAACCCAACCACGAAGTCCATGGAAACATCTTCCCATTTCCACTCTGGAATCCCTAGAGGCTGCAACAACCCTGCTGGCCTCTGATGTTCAACTTTGACCTGTTGACAAGTTAATCACTTGGACACATAATCCACCACATCCCTCTTCATGCCTGACCACCAGTACAAAGCTCTCAGGTCTTGGTACATCTTCATCGTACCCGGATGTAAGGAATAGGGAGTGGTATGCAGTTCATCTAGAATCTCTCGCCGGATAACTGCATCCATCGGAACACAGATCCGACCCTTGTACTTTAAAAACCCCATCTCCGAAATAGAAAAGTCCTTAGCCGCTCCGACCAAAACGTTCTCCCTATAACCCCTCAACTGGGAATCATTCCCCTGTGCCTCCTTGATCCTCTCAAGGAGCATAGACTGAAGAATAATGTTGGCTAACAAACCAACCACCAGTTCTATACCCGCTCTAGTCATCTCCTTCGCTAGCTTATCGGATATCTGTCTCGAACTGAACAGCTGTCCTAGGCCCTTCTGACTCAAGGCATCAGCAACTATGTTAGCCTTTCCAGGATGGTACAGGATATCACAATCGTAATCCTTGACCAACTCCAACCACCGTCTCTGGCGCATATTCAGATCCTTCTGAGTGAAGAAATACTTCAAACTCTTATGATTAGTGTATATCTCGCACTTCTCACCATATAAATAATGTCTCCAAATCTTAAGTGCGAACACCACCGCTGCCAATTCTAGACCATGCGTTGGATATCTCTGCTCATACTCCTTTAACTATCTCGATGTGTAGGCTATCACCTTCCCAGCTTGCATCAACACACACCCCAAACCCTGTCTGGAAGCATCACAATAAACCACAAACTTCTCATTATCTGTCGGCAAACTTAACACTGGCACTGTGATCAACCACCGCTTCAATTCTTTGAAACTGCTCTCACATCGGTCTATCCAAACATACTTTGTCTTCTTCTTCGTCAATTCTGTCAACGGAGTAGCTATTCAGGAGAACCCCTCAACAAACCGCCGGTAATACCCTGCCAATCCTAGAAAACTCCTCACTTTAGAAACATTGTTTGGTCTAGGCCAGTCTCTCATTTCCTCAATCTTATTTGGGTCAACCAGAATCCCCTCCTTACTAACAGTATGGCCCAAAAATGTAACTTGTGGTAACCAGAACTCACACTTGCTGAACTTAGCGTATAACTTATGCTCTCTTAACCGCTGCAATACCAAACGTAGATGCTGCTCGTGCTCTATCTCTGACTGTGAGTACACCAAGATATCATCGATGAATACAATCACGAACTTGTCTAAATAATCATTGAAAACCCTATTCATCATGTCCATAAAAGCTGCTGGGGAATTGGTTAATCCAAAGGACATAACCAGGAATTCATAGTGTCCATACCTCGTGCGGAAAACGATCTTTGGTATGTCCTCCTCTTTGATCCTTAACTAATGGTAACCTGACCGGAGATCTATCTTAGAGAACACTATCTTTCCCTGCAGCTGGTCAAACAAATCATCAATCCTAGGCAATGGGTACTTATTCTTGATGGTCAACTTGTTTAGCTCCCTATAATCAATACACATCCTTAGAGATACATCCTTCTTCTTAACAAACAACACTGGAGCACCCCATGGCGAGAAACTCGGTCTGATGAACCCCAAATCCAGTAACTCCTGCAACTGAATCTTCAACTCCTTCAGCTCAGCCGGAGCCATTCTGTAAGGTGTCCTAGATACTGGCTCCGCTCCTGGTACCAACTCTATAACAAAGTCAATTTCCTGCTGCGGCGGCAGCCCTGACAGATCTGCTAGAAATAAATCTGGGAACTCGCATACCAATCTGGTTTCCCCCGGTCCTACTGATACAACCTTAGAGGTATCCACAACACTCGCTAGGAATCCTATGCAACCTCCCTGCATTAGGTTCCTAGCCTTTAATGCTGAAATTATAGGTACCCGCAGTCCACCAGCTGTTCCCACAAATACAAAGGGTACCTCCCCTTCTGGTTCAAAAGTCACCATCCTACGCTTGCAGTCAATTGTCGCCCCATACTTTGATAGCCAATCCATTCCTAGGATCATATCAAAGTCATCCATCACAAGTTCAATTAGATCAGCAAACAATTCCCTACCATCTACCTCTACCGATAAAGCTCTAATCCACCTCCAGAGATTACCAGTTCCCTAGTCGGCAATAAGGTCTGAAAACCCCTAGCATACAAAACACTAGGTCTACACAGCTGATCTATCACTCTAGCAGACATAAACGAATGGGTAGCCCCCGAATAAAACAATGCAGTATAAGAAGAACCAGCACTAGAGATCTGACCTGTCACAACTGAGGGGCTAGCCTCCGCCTCAGTCTGAGTCAAAGTAAACACCCTGGCAGGAGCGAGACTGTCGCCCTGCTTTGGATCCTCCTTCCTGGCTTATGGGCAGTTCTTCTTCAAATGATTAGTGCTCCCACAGATAAAGCAAGCCCTAATCCTACACTCACCCTGATGTCGTCGTCTGCACCGAGGACACACTGGAAAGCTCCTCCAATTGTCACTTCCGCCCTGACGGCCACTAAAACCACCCCGTGCCCTCCTATCAGAACTTGGAGGAACAAAGGAATCTAGGGCCTTTCTCTTCTGCTCACCGGAGTCACCACCCCAGCTGGATCCAATAAAAGGAGGCACTACCCTCCTGACATTGCGCCTAACGGTGCTCTCTCTCCAAATCTGGTCCTCGGCCCCCTCAGCTGTAAGGGCCTTGTCTACCACCTGAGCGTAGGTAGTAGTCTCTGGATCCAAAGTGATCTTCACATCACGAGCGATCATAACATTCAATCCCCGTACAAACCTGTCCCTTCTTGCCGCATCTGTCGGCACTAGATCTGGCGCAAACTTTGCCAAACGATCGAACATTAGAGCATACTCTGTCACGGTCATCCGGTTCTGGGTCAGGTTGATAAACTCATCAACCTTCACAGCTCGGACTGCCACACTGTAATACTTCTCATTAAAAATGTTGCTAAACTCTTCCCAGGACATAACGATCACATTCCTCCTCTGGACCACCATATCCCACCAGATGCGGGCATCCTCTCTGAACATGTAGCTTGCACAAGCTACCCTCTCGTTCCCCTCAACCCTCATGAAATCAAGAATGGAGGAGATCATATTCATCCACTGCTTTGCCAGCAGTGGGTCTGGTCCACCCTCAAAGGTGGGAGGATGCTGTTTTCTGAACCGCTCATATAAGGGTTCCCGCTTATTCTCCATAACAGGTTGAACTGGTATTGGCGCCATAACCTGCTGAATCGACAACCCTGTAACCTGTGGAGGGGCCTGCTGCCTCAGCTGGCAAAGTTCTTCCTCTGTTTGTTGCAGCCTTGCTTCCATTTCGGCAAACATCTACTGCCAATTTAGTGGGGCAGGTGGAGGGTCCTAACCCTAGTTATCATCGTCGGCCCGACTGCTGCGGAGTCTTGATGATTGACGAGGCATCTCAACAAATATGCTTGCAACCAATGACGCTACTCATCAGGCATGATAACAACATCCAAAACCACCTCCCAATCACATCAGTCAACCATAAGCAACAATCCACATAACACTCAAATAACATATAACACACAACGGGCCATGCCCTGACATCATGCATACATTAAATCATTCACCGTGATCTATATCAAATAAGCAGGCAAACAGGGCATTTAAGCACATATTTCAACATAATGGTCAATCATACCAACCAACCCTGAGTCGAGCTTGCAACTGACAGCGAGCGTACATGTTCGGTCATTCTCCAGAAACCATAAACCTTGGCTCGCTCTGATACCAAGTTGTAACGCCCTACTGCCTTAGAGCCGTTACTAAGTGAGCTTAAAAGTGCAATTAACTCGCTATTCGAGGTTTTAAGACAAAAGTGTAATTGAATCATAATCAGAGTCATAAACTTGAAAATAAACCTTTCATTGAAAATTATAAGACATAAAACATTTGGGATCCCAAAATCATTGTTTAGAAATATTTACAACTCGAAATTTAGTTAGAGTCGACTAAACGACAAAATTCAGGTTTTGTACAAACATCTCCCAAAAACACCCTTGGCTAAGGCAGCCAGGCAGATCGGACATGTACGTGCCGCTCGCCTTGCTCGCCATACTCAGGGTTGATCAACTCTCCATTTTCCTCTACCTGCACCATAGAGCACCCGTGAGCCGAAGCCCAGCAAGAAAACCATCACAAGCAGATAATAAATGCATATATAAGACTTAATATAAAATTAAGTCAACACCAGGTCATACAAGTACGGCCATGCCGTCCCAGGCGCTTTACCAGGCCTTGGGTTCGCGGTCTAAACCATAAGGATATCCCAGGTATCCCTTGGGGTCTCACCCTGGCAACTCGCACTTCGCGTGCTAAATGCGGCACCCGGCCCCTTGCTGTTCTTGGCCTCCGCCGTTCCTGGCCTTCGCCGTTTCATCATTATTAAATACACATAATATACTAAACAGATATTAAAACACACATAAATTCAGTCAAAGGGACATGCCCCGCAACATCGTTATATAGGGACGGGCCCTGCAACACAATTAAATAGGGTCGAGCCCTGCAACACAAGCTCTATGGGAGCAGTAGTTTTCTTACCTGTGTTTTGAGCTTTCCAAGCACCGATGTCCCGAGCACTATTCCTAGTCCGAGCCTCGCCGAAACCCTAGTCACAACGCATTAACAATTTCCACCCATCAAATTCTATTCCTCTGAAATAGCTTTGGGTCATAATTCTAGTCTCCGGAACCTTGGGTTTTATCAATTCGGGTGATAAAATCCATCCCGAGCCCTAGCATTTTTAGGTTCCCAAGTCAAATCCCACTAGACACCCTGCATCTTGAACTAGGGCTGCGGCCCAACCCCTCAAGGGCCACGACTAGCCTCAAAACAGAGGCTAAACACCTCCCTGAAAACGCACATGGGTCGCGGCATACTTGGCCAAGCACCGTGGCGCGCCCCAAGGTCAGTGCCCTCCCCAGGCCTTGCGTGCACACGGGTCGCGGCATGCCCCTCCTAGGGCCGTGACCCTCGCCTCCAAACCCATAAAAACACCATTTTTCCCTGCATTTCCTTCGAGCCAACACTTCCAAAATCACCTCAACCCAACACTTAAACCCATAATTCACACTTAAGCAACCTAAACATACCAACAAACTCAAGAACCAATTCCTACACCAATCAAGAAAATCAAAATCAATCTTTGAATCCAAACCATGCACATCCTAAGAAAACGAGCAGGAATTCAAGCAAAATACTTATAATTTGAAGCTTACCCTTGCTGAATTATGTTTCTGTGTTGATCCTCTAGGTTCCAAGCTTTAATTCCTCAAGACTACCAGCACAATTCCTTAGCTTCTAGTTGGTTTCACCAAGATTTCCTTTGATATGCCTTAGAGAAAATGGAGAGAGAGAAGAGAAGACAACTTCAAGAGAGAGGGATGGAAAGAGTAGGTTTCTGATTTTTCTAAAGACTTCCTAGGCTTTGTTTTATTTAACTTAAGCTTTAAGGTTACCTCAAGGCTCGGGGTACCAAAAACGTCCCCGAGGGCAAAATGGTAAATGTAATGCCCCAAAGTTCCTAATAAAGGTTAGGACCTTGATTAGGAGGCCGGGAGGGCCATAATTGATTTATTATGCTACTCAATGATTATATGCATGTTTATGTGAATTATATTATAATATGATGTTATATACATGCATGTGGGTCCACAACTGTTTATCAAACTGTTTTGGCATTTTGGGCCGTTTAGAGCATAATTGTGTATTTGGGTGCATTTTGTGATTCGTGAATGAGATCCCATCATTATGGAGATATGTTCGAGCCTTTCGGCATGAGATGATCATGAAATGCAAGTGTTCGGTCTAGTCATAATGGGTTTAAGTTTGGGGCTCGGGGTGAGTCTCGGGGTGGTTTTAATGATTAGAACATTATTGGGAATTACAGGGTAATGGGATACGGATTACTGGTGTTTGAGAATATTGAGAATAGTGGGAATTGGAGGGTGTTAATTATGATTAACGAAATAGGTGCGAAAGGACGGTTTTGCCCTTGGTGGCTGTTAAGGTTTTATTTTAGACTTAAGGGCATTTAGGTCTTTTCACCCTTAGAGATTGATATAAGCCATTAAGGCTGTAGAAGAGTAGCAAAAACAGAGTATCCTTTCTCCTTCTCTCTCGATAGGTTATCTCCCTCATTTCTCTCTGGATTTTCAAGTTTTGTTTAAGGAATCAAGCCAAGGAACCAAGCTAGGATAAGCTAGGGTTATGCTCCACCATTGAAGAGGGTGTGTTGCTGAGATTGAGGTGAGTTTTTAGCCATTAGAACTTTTGGTTTTTGCTCTGTTTTCTTAGTTAAGTTCCAACTGGTTTTTGGGTTGGAAGTGGGGAATTGATTGGAGTTTTGGCTAGGGTTCTTGGGGTTGTGATGCTTGGGACATGTGAGGATGGTATTTGGGTTCATTTGGGACTGAATTTGATGTTTGGAAGCTTTTGATTTGGGTTGAAAATGGTAGAATCGAAGGAGGAGATTTCTGGGCTGAAGCTGGCTGAAGGTAGCGCTATAGCGCCTAGTGTAGGGTGCTACAGCGCTACCTGCAGAGGAGGCTAGGGCGGTTTGGTTATGAGTAGAGCTTTGGTGTGCTAGGAGGGCAGCGCTGTAGTGCTACCCTGTTTCTTCAGAACCCCGTTTTAAGTGTTTTTAAGGGTTTTTGGCTCGGGGTTTCAATCCTTAAGGCCCGAGATCGAATCTACTCACCGTGTGGGCATGTTTCGAGGTCCCGAGAGTGGGGTTTGGACCAAGACCCTATCATTGTTGATTTTCATTAATTGGAGATTATATTTGGTTATGACTAGGTGACCGCTGAAGGATTAAGGATCGATCGTTCTAAAGGGTCGTTCTTGTTCTAATTCTCGCTTGAACCAGAGGTAAGAAAACTGCACCCCATGTGTGACATGCATGGTTATTTTTTATGCATGTTGGATGTTTAAATGTAAACATTGATAGCCTATTGAATGCTTGGCAATCTTGCTCATTTGCATATGGTTATTATTGAGGCATGCTGGATGATTAAGTGTGATGCATGTGATGCACGAGAAACATGTGATTAGGGCATGCCATGAGTATTGACTGTGAGATTGGTAAGAGCTTGAGTCTTTGTGTTTGTGCATGATCATTATTATGCTAGCAACTGTTAAGTAAGCATGCTGAATGCCCCATCTTTGGATGTTTGTGTAACGACCCACTAATCTAGACTACTTGGACCATTAACGAATCTATACATAAAACTTACATTTTTGCGGAAATACCATAATTATATTGAAAACTTATGGAAACAAAGGTTACTTTCATAAAATAAGTAGGATATGGGTACCCATTGTCTTTAAAACAAAAATAGCTTAAAGTAAAAAGAGTTACATAGAAAATGCGGAAAATACATCTAAAACCATAAAAAACATAAACAAGACTACATCCTCGAATCGAATAACGCTCGGCTCCTTGACTCCATTCACCATCGATACACATCCTCTAAGCGTCACGAATCTTTCCGCCTCTAAAGCTTATTTCCTGCACATAAACAGAAAGGAATGAGCCTAATGCCCAGCAAGGAAAATCTAACACATAGTCATAAACATAAACATAATTTCATAATAACGTAAAGACATATCATATCACATAATTCACTTATTATAATGGCCATTATTACTTGGGGTCCCATAGACTAAACAAGCATATGCCCATGGGATTAGTGGGGTCCTACTAGCTAAGTAGGTCATATGCCCATAACCCATTTGGGGTCTTGTTAGCCATATGGGTCATATGCCCAAGCCTACAAACATACACATATACATATCATAACACTTTTAATAACATAAAACATATAGATAACATAAGCACATAACATATAGATTCTAGCCTATTTTCCTTACCAAAGTTACCGAGATTATGGACTGAGTTGGGACTTTTGGAACACTCCTAAAACCATAAGAAAGAGTGAGTCTAAAGAAAGGAGATGAAATGAAAGAGATGGAAAGACTAAACCATAAAAACATACTTACCAACTTATATGCTTAAGAGCTTGGATTCCCTAACCAAAATAAGAATAAGGTTAGGGGACTGAGTAGAAGGTTTTGGAGAAAGGAAATAACATAAAATACAGAAAGGAACTAGAGTTTTGGGTTTACCTCAAAGATTGCAAGATCAATCTAACCTTCACCGAAATACTATAGAACTCACTTCCCAAAGTGTTTGATAAGCTTATGATGTTTAAGCTTATAGTTTTTCCCCAAACCAAGTGTTTACACTCTCATACTCACTTAACACTAGCAGCTTCTGAACTTAGAGCAAATGGTGAATAATGGCTGGGTACTAGGTCCTATTTATAGAGTTTGGGAATGAAAATATCTTGATTTTACTTGAATAAAAATAATGGCTTTTTAGGTGAAAATCATTTGAATAATCGTTCAGCAGAGGCTGAAGACTCGTTCACAAGATGCTGGACTGTTGAAGGAGTTTGAATGGCTGAAAGGAAATGAATTCAAAAGAGTTTGAATCCATGCTGAAGGAGGCGATATATCGCCCCCTGTAGGCGATATATCGCCTGGGCCAGTATGCCCGAGGCGACCGTGCATCGTTTCGTGTTTTCCGTATCTACGTGCTGCGACATATCGCCCCCTATAGCTGCGATATATCGGCACACGCTGAATATTTAAACACGAAATTACACATTTTTAGCTAAGTTTGAATGGAGTAAACAGCCTTGACTAAGCCCTCAACGTACTCAAAGCTGCTGACTGACCCTATAACATTCAAACTTTACCCTTATTTAATTTAATCCTCCAAAATACTTAATCCTTAATTACCATTCATAACATGTGCTTAAAATCCTATTGGTTGATGTCTAAACCTTATAATATAATAAATATAATCCTTAATATCAGTCACATTAATCAAACCTTAGGTTAACTTAATATTCTTAAACTATAGATTAAACTTAGAAAATCTATAAGTACTACTATGAGTGTCCAAATAATTCCCGGTCTGAACCAAAAATCCACAGTAACAATGATAATACTAAACATACTATCATACTATTATCTATCTTAGCTAAGTAAAGTTCTTGGACTCTACAATTCTCCCCTACTAAAAAGAATTTCGTCCTCGAAATTTACTTATCACATATCTCCGGATACCGGCCTTGCATGTCCTCCTCCAACTCCCACGTTGCCTCGCATTCAGAACTATTGCTCCATAGGACTTTGACTATAGGAAAGCTCTTGGACCGTAACTACTTCATCCCTCTATCTAGGATGCTAACCGGTCGTTCCTCGTAACTTAAGTCTTTCTGGAGTGCTATCGTATCGTATTTGAGGACGTGAGATGGGTCTGACACATATTTGCGTAACATTGAGATGTGGAAGACGTTGTGACTATCGGCTAGTGCTGGCGGTAGGGCTAGTCTATACGCAACTGTTCCCACTTTGTCCAATATCTAAAAGGACCTATGAATCGGGGACGAAGCTTGCCTTTCTTCCCGAACTGCTTGACACCTTTCATAGGAGATATCTTCAAGAAGACTTGATCTCCAACTTGGAATTCCACATCGCGTCGCTTGGTATCCGCATAGCTTTTCTGACGGCTTTGAGCAGCCAGCATACGCTGTCTAATAAGCGTTACTGCTTCTTAAGCTTGTCTAACAGCTTTGAGCCTTAAGCTGCCTTTCTCCTACCTCGTCCCAGTGCAACGGTGATCGGTACCTTCTTCCATATAGCAACACATAAGGTGCCATTCCGATCGTTGACTGGTAGCTGTTGTTGTACGAGAACTCGATCAGTGGTAAGTACTTATTCCACGATCCTCCAAAATCAAGTATACACGCGCATAGCATATCCTCTAAGATCTGAATCGTACGCTCAGCTGCCCATCTGTCTGAGGATGGAAAGCTGTACTAAGGCTTAACTCAGTACCCATGGCTTGCTATAAGCTTCTCCAAAATCTTGACGTAAATACTGATCCTCTATCTGACACTATCGTCTTGGGGATTCCATGCAATCGTACAATCTCTTGGATGTAGATGTCTGCATATTGGTCTGCCGTGCATGAAGTTTTAACAGGCAGGAAATGAGCCTACTTGGTTAGTCTATTTATTACTATCCAAGCGGAATCATGCTGCTTATTCGTCTTTGGCAGATCCGTCACGAAGTTCATGGTTATGTCGTCCCACTTCCATTCTGGTACGCTAAGCGGTTGCAATAAATCTACAGGCCGTTGATGCTCCGCTTTCACTTAGATACATGCTCTGCTATCTCCTTCTTCATCCCTAGCCACCAATAGACTGCCTTGATGTCATCTTGGTAGACCCTGGATGAACTGAGTACGGGGTATTGTGCGCTTCTTCTAGGATCGTCTTCTTAATACTTTGATCGTCTGGCACGCATACCCGATCCTTATATCTCAATAATCCTTGACTGAATATTGAGAAATCTGTAGTCTTGCCTTCTCTGACTGCATCCGTGTGTGGTGCTAGCGATTTCTCATGTCTCTGACCAATCCGTATGTCCTATTTGATTGGATAGACAAGTTAGCCAGCTTGCCTACAACCATTTCTATTCCAGCACTGATAAGCTCCTGCTGTAGTGGCTTTTCTATCCCGGATAAGGCTGCTAAATTCCCATAGTTTTTCCGGCTGAGTGCATCGGCAACTACATTCGCTTTCCCTGGGTGGTATAGGATTTCACAGTTGTAATCCTTTACTAACTCTAACCACCTGCGCTGCCTCATGTTGAGCTCCTTCTGCGTAAAGAAGTATTTTAAACTTTTGTGGTCCGTGTAAATCTCGCACCGTTCTCCATAAAGATAATGGCGCCAGATTTTTAACGCAAAGACCACCGCTGTCAACTCCATATCGTGAGTTGGATAGTGTTGCTTATACTCCTTCAACTGACGTGAGGCGTAGGCTATCACCTTGTCATTTTTGCATCAACACGCATCCCAATCCTAGCTTTGATGCATCGCATTAGACAACGAACTTATCGTCGGGTATCGGTACACTAAGTACTGGTGTTGAGCAAAGCTTATCCTTAAGCGATTGGAAGCTTTCTTCACACTTATCGTTCCAGTTAAACTTTTGTTGCTTCCGGGTCAGGTTGGTGAGTGGAGTGGCTATCTTAGAAAAAGCCCTCTACAACTTTCTATAGTAACCTGCTAGCCCTAAGAAGTTTCTTACTTCTGACGCGTTCTTTGGTCTAGGCCAATCCTTCATGGCCTCTACCTTCGATGGATCTACTGCAACTCCGTCTTTTGATATGATGTGCCCGAGGAACGCCACTTGCGAAAGCCAAAATTC
This sequence comes from Humulus lupulus, assembly GCF_963169125.1. Taxonomy (NCBI): domain Eukaryota; kingdom Viridiplantae; phylum Streptophyta; class Magnoliopsida; order Rosales; family Cannabaceae; genus Humulus; species Humulus lupulus. Next base: position 145,305,022 of record NC_084796.1, read on the forward strand.
GCATTTCTTTGAACTTGGCGCAAAGTTGATGCTCGTTCGATCGCGTCAAAATCATCCTCAATGTTCCTCGTGCTCTACTTCATCCTTGGAGTATACTAAGATATTGCTGATGAACACAACGACGAATTTATCCAAATAGTCTTTGAAGACCCTATTCATTAAGTCCATAAACGCGGTTGGTGCGTTAGTAAGACCCAAAGACATAACCAAGAACTCGTAACGTCCATAACGAGTCCTAAAGGTTGTCTTAGGAATATCTTCTCCCTTTACCTTGAGCTGATGATACCCGGACCGTAAATCGATCTTAGAGAATACAGTCGCGCCTCGGAGTTGATCAAACAAATCATCAATCCGAGGTAGCGGGTATTTGTTCTTAATCGTTACTTTATTCAGCTCACGGTAGTCTATGCACATGCGCATACTTCCGTCCTTCTTCTTCATGAATAGTACCGGAGCTCCCCATGGTGAATGGCTTGGCCTAATGAAACCCAAGTCTAGGAGTTCTTATAGCTGTGTCTTTAACTCCTTGAGTTCCGTAGGTGCCATCCGGTATGGTGCCTTAGAGATAGGCTCGGTGCCGGGTACTAATTCTATCGTGAAGTCTATTTCTCGATTTGGCGGCAATCCTGGCAAGTCATCGGGGAAAACTTCTGGAAATTCTTGTATAACCCGAACATCTCCAACTTTGAGTGATGTCTCCTTCTCCACATTCGTGATGCTGGCTAAGAATGCTTGGCATCCTTTCTCCATCATTCTCTGAGATTTGAGAGATAACACTAACGGTGTGCGTAGTCCTGAAGCTTGTCCCATGAAGCATCGTCTCTGGCCGTCAGGAGTCTCGAACATCACCTTCTTGCGTTTGCTGTCGATCGTTGCGCCATGCCGTGCTAGCCAATCCATGCTTAGTATTACGTCGAAGTCCTTGATTACTAGCTCTATCAGATCTCCTTCTAGTCCTATGTCCTCAATCTTGATCGGTAAGCCTCGTACTATTCGTGATGATAGAACTACTCTGCCCGAAGGCAACTCGGTTACAAACCTAGTTCTAAATCTTTCACTAGGTTTGTCTAGTTTTTCTATCATTCCTAACGAGATATACGAGTATACTGCTACCAATCTAGCGATACATATACTATTGAGGATATGATCTGACCTATAAATGCTTGTTACTAGCATGGGTTCCTCCTTGGGTCAATGCAAAGACTTTGGTCTGGAACCATCGTTTAATCCCTCTTAGCATTCCTCTGAATCCTTTTTGTTGTAGTTCCCAGGTCTGCTAGCTTAACCCCTAATTCCATCTTTGGTCTAAGTCCTCTGACGAACTTGGTCAACCTCGTAAAGTCGGTTGGGACCAACTCTGGTGCAAACTTGACTAATCTGTTGAACTGACGAGCATATTCTTCTATCATTAGTGATGACTGCCGAGGAGTAATACTTCTTGTGGAACGGCTCCACAAATCTTGTCCATATCATGGTGGTGACATCGTTAGTCTGCTGAACTAAGTCCCACCATATTCTGGCATCCTTCCTGAGTAATGACGAGACGCAGGATATGCGGTCTGCATTACTGAAATTCATGTGCGTAAGAATTGGCTTCACATCCTTAGTCACTCTTCTGCCTCAAAGGGGTCTATAGTCCCTTTAAAGTTTGGAGCGTGCTGCTTGCGGAACCTCTCATATACTGACTCCATATTCGGTACTGGATGTGGTGCGTAGTTCGTCACTGGCCATCCCCCATATGGACCAACTTGTTGGGGTGCTAGGGCCATTTGTTGTAGCTGCGGCTGCGGTTGCGGCGGAGGCTGGGGCTGAGTCTGCGCCTGTTGACGTTGTTGCTGCAAGAGTTCCTCGACTTGTTGTCGCCGTCTAGCGATTTCCACGGTGTTGTCAGCTGATGGTGTCGGCGCGTTGCGGCTAGTAGTAGCACGCACTCCTCTTCTGCGAACTGGAGGGCATCATTGGTCGTTGGAACAACGTTGGAGGCGTTTCCGTTGGTGCGTGCAGATCTTCGGAGCGACATCTTCACCAAAAGTTCTAACAGTCGAGAACTTGTTAGAACTTACCCTAATAGGCTCTAAGGCAAAAACTTATTCTAAAACAAACATATCTCGGACCTATTTATTATGACTTCTTATGAAAAATTATATAGGTCTTTATTTATTATTAGAGTGGGTTTCTATACTTAAAAAAAACAAGTCATCTTTATTTTCTAAGTGTGTTTCTAATCATCCTATATGACTTAATTCTCAGGCTCGAAACTTATCTTTGTTCCAAAGTTAACAATATTGAGGGAGGGCTAGGATCAGTAAAATCGTTCCCACTACTAAGGCCCCCTAACTCTCAATAAGGAAACTTGGTTCATTGATTTGTATCCACCTTCACTGAACTTAGTCATTATTTATTTTATTTATTACTCATTATGATTGCGAAAAAAATCAAACTCATACATGAAAATAAAATAACATGAAATCAATTTGGAAAAAGATTTTCACTTATTACAATCATAAATAAAGAAATAAACAAATCAAACAATGAAAAACTAGCTATTCTAAAAATCGGGATCTTCTACATCCGATCCTTTATCTAGCATATCATTATCTATCTCCTTATAATCATCATTGTCTTGAGCCTCAAAATTTCCTCGGGGAAGATTTAAGAAGATCCTATGTTGTTGCTCATTAGTGAATTGAAACTCTAAATCATAGGTGAACTTAAGTATGAGAGAATAATATCTTAGGGCTGCTTGTAAGTCATCATCATTATTTATATTCTCCCATATTTCTTCTAAAGTTAAAATTGCTGAAGGAAAATCTTTTAAAAGCCTAATTACTAGGACATATTGTTCTGCAGCTCTCATCATGATTTGCTTAGACTCTTGAAGGTGACCTATCTCTTTGTGGAACAAGATCAATCTTCGAGTGATCTTTTCTAGTGCTCCTACAGTGTTTCTTGGCTCCCTTATTCTTTTTAAAGCCTTAATGGCTCGGATATCCTCATTGCTTAAAGCTCCGTTCATTCTTAACTGAAAACATAAACACTAAAAGTGTTAGCTATACACATAGACAAAGTAACTTGTAACTTGTAACTTAAACACTTACTTGGCGGTCCGATTCGGAGCTTTGAGCATGTGTATCGAGGAGAACTTCATGCGAAGGAACCGTTTGCTCTGATACCAACTGTAACGACCCACTAATCTAGACTACTTGGACCATTAACGAATCTATACATAAAACTTACATTTTTGCGGAAATACCATAATTATATTGAAAACTTATGGAAACAAAGGTTACTTTCATAAAATAAGTAGGATATGGGTACCCATTGTCTTTAAAACAAAAATAGCTTAAAGTAAAAAGAGTTACATAGAAAATGCGGAAAATACATCTAAAACCATAAAAAACATAAACAAGACTACATCCTCGAATCGAATAACGCTCGGCTCCTTGACTCCATTCACCATCGATACACATCCTCTAAGCGTCACGAATCTTTCCGCCTCTAAAGCTTATTTCCTGCACATAAACAGAAAGGAATGAGCCTAATGCCCAGCAAGGAAAATCTAACACATAGTCATAAACATAAACATAATTTCATAATAACGTAAAGACATATCATAACACATAATTCACTTATTATAATGGCCATTATTACTTGGGGTCCCATAGACTAAACAAGCATATGCCCATGGGATTAGTGGGGTCCTACTAGCTAAGTAGGTCATATGCCCATAACCCATTTGGGGTCTTGTTAGCCATATGGGTCATATGCCCAAGCCTACAAACATACACATATACATATCATAACACTTTTAATAACATAAAACATATAGATAACATAAGCACATAACATATAGATTCTAGCCTATTTTCCTTACCAAAGTTACCGAGATTATGGACTGAGTTGGGACTTTTGGAACACTCCTAAAACCATAAGAAAGAGTGAGTCTAAAGAAAGGAGATGAAATGAAAGAGATGGAAAGACTAAACCATAAAAACATACTTACCAACTTATATGCTTAAGAGCTTGGATTCCCTAACCAAAATAAGAATAAGGTTAGGGGACTGAGTAGAAGGTTTTGGAGAAAGGAAATAACATAAAATACAGAAAGGAACTAGAGTTTTGGGTTTACCTCAAAGATTGCAAGATCAATCTAACCTTCACCGAAATACTATAGAACTCACTTCCCAAAGTGTTTGATAAGCTTATGATGTTTAAGCTTATAGTTTTTCCCCAAACCAAGTGTTTACACTCTCATACTCACTTAACACTAGCAGCTTCTGAACTTAGAGCAAATGGTGAATAATGGCTGGGTACTAGGTCCTATTTATAGAGTTTGGGAATGAAAATATCTTGATTTTACTTGAATAAAAATAATGGCTTTTTAGGTGAAAATCATTTGAATAATCGTTCAGCAGAGGCTGAAGACTCGTTCACAAGATGCTGGACTGTTGAAGGAGTTTGAATGGCTGAAAGGAAATGAATTCAAAAGAGTTTGAATCCATGCTGAAGGAGGCGATATATCGCCCCCTGTAGGCGATATATCGCCTGGGCCAGTATGCCCGAGGCGACCGTGCATCGTTTCGTGTTTTCCGTATCTACGTGCTGCGACATATCGCCCCCTATAGCTGCGATATATCGGCACACGCTGAATATTTAAACACGAAATTACACATTTTTAGCTAAGTTTGAATGGAGTAAACAGCCTTGACTAAGCCCTCAACGTACTCAAAGCTGCTGACTGACCCTATAACATTCAAACTTTACCCTTATTTAATTTAATCCTCCAAAATACTTAATCCTTAATTACCATTCATAACATGTGCTTAAAATCCTATTGGTTGATGTCTAAACCTTATAATATAATAAATATAATCCTTAATATCAGTCACATTAATCAAACCTTAGGTTAACTTAATATTCTTAAACTATAGATTAAACTTAGAAAATCTATAAGTACTACTATGAGTGTCCAAATAATTCCCGGTCTGAACCAAAAATCCACAGTAACAATGATAATACTAAACATACTATCATACTATTATCTATCTTAGCTAAGTAAAGTTCTTGGACTCTACAGTTTGACATATGATATATGCCTGGTAGCATTGCTTACTTGTGCATGGTACTGACTCATTAGTCAGAATTGGCAAAGGTGTTAGTATCAACTGTGAAGCTGTGACTCATTAGTCAGGTTCGGTAGTGGTACTGGGCACTGGTCACACGGTGCTGACTCATAAGTTAGGACGACCTTAGCGTGTTCAACATAAGCCAATAAAGATTAGATCTAATCGACATCTGCATTGACTGACTAAAATGAGCATTAATGCCAGACCGACCTCAAGTTCGATGAATATTAAAAGCGCTTGTCTAGCCAAAGGCTAGAAATTTAGAGCCAGAGCCCGAAAGGCTAAGGTGACCCACAGGTCACATGGCTAGTAGGCTAGGAGCGTGGCTCATTAGTCACCTATCTAGAGCTTGGCTCATTAGTCACCTATCCAGAGCGTGGCTCATTAGTCACCTATCCAGAGCGTGGTTCATTAGTCACCTATCCAGAGCGTGGCTCATTAGTCACCTATCCAGAGCATGGCTCATTAGTCACCTATCCAGAGCGTGGCTCATTAGTCACCTAACCAGAGTGTGACTCATCAGTCACCTGTCCAGCTGTGACTCATTAGTCACCTCTTCACCCGATGGCTAGTGACTTAATCATCAGTCACTCATCTTTTTAGAGCTATAAGCTCTGTGTGATGTAATGACATCATTTGATAATATTTTCACGAGCATATTCATGTTTTCTTGCTGGGCTTCGGCTCACGGGTGCTTTGTGGTGCAGGTAAAGGCAAAAGAAATTTGGACCATCCTTGAGTTGAAGAGCTTAGGTGATGATGTGTACATATGCAGTTGCTCGACCAATACATGGCCGAGGTTTGAAAGAAGAACTAGGGTTGAAGCCTATTTTGCCGCTTAGATCGTCCTGTTGTAAATATTTTCTTGTAATAGACCTTTAAATTATATTTTTGGGATCCTAATGTATATAGTAAACGTTATATCTTAACCCAAATTTTTAATCCCTAAACCTCTAATCACACTTAGTTACATGTTTATGGCCAAATGACTCGATTAGCGAGTTTAGCACTGTTTTGCAATGTGCACTGTAATGGTCCTTGGAGTTGGGGCGTTACAATTTTGGTATCAGAGCGTGCCAAGGTTTATGTGTTCCTGAAGAAAAGCTGGGCATGTACACTCATCACTGAAGATAACTTCACTCAAGGAATGGTAACTATTTCTGTAGTTATGTGTTTAACTGCTTAAATAGATTGTAAATGCTTTACCTGCACATTGTATTAGGGAGCATGAGATTCTGATAGAGCTTGGCTCTTGACTATATGATTATATGCTCCGTGAATATATCTATGAACATGATCATTTGATTACCTGCTCCATGGTTACATAATTGTGATATTTGCATGCTGGAGTTGTGGCATGGTGTGAATGTTGGAAGAGCAGGGATTTTGATTGATGTATGAATACCATGAGAATGTTAATAGCACTGCAGTGATTTATGAATGTGGTGTGGTAAGATTGATCCCGTGGGGGAAAACTCTGGATATGCTCATCATGTTTAATGGGTCAAGTTATTGACTGCAGAGTAGGTTTATAGCCAAGGCAGATAATGAGGCTTGGTGGTGGTTGTTCAGAGGCTGGGAGTTTTAACCAGGGGTTGAGTTCTTCATCTGCTCCTATGAATTTTCAGCAGATGTTAACAAATTTTCAATCGAGATTGCAGAGGCAGAAGAAGGGATCAGGTGTCTGAGGCAACAACAAAATCTGTTGGGGAGCACCCTTCCTATGTTGTGCCAGGAGTGGCACCATTTTTGGCTCAGCCTAGGGTTGAGAGCAAATGGGAATTCCTCTGTGGAAGATTCTGGGAGGATTCCCGGTTTTCGCCGTTCCCGACCATCGCCGTTCTCAGCCATCGCCGTTCCACCATTTTTATACACACATAATATAACTAAACATATATTTAAGCACATATAAATACAATCAAAGGGCCATGCCCTGCAACACAATTATATAGGGCCGAGCCCTGTAACACAAGCTCTACAGGAACAGTAGTTTTCTTACCTGTGTCCTGAGCTTTCCAAGCACCGATGTCCCGAGCACAGTTCCCTAGTCCAAGCCTCGCCAAAACCTTAGTCACAACGCATTAACAATTTCCACCCATCAAGTTCTAATCCATTAAATAGCTTTCGGTCATAATTCTAATCTCTGGAACATTGAATTCTATCAATCCGGGTGATAGAATCCATCCCGAGCCTTAACTATTGAATTCCCGAGCCTAAAACCTCTCTAGAACCCAAAAATGCACTAAGCACCGCGGCCCTAGGGACTCATGCCGCGGCCCCCAGCTGAACCCGAGGCCCTGCCTCATTTTAGCCCACACGCGTCGCGGCCCTTCCTGAAGGTCCCCGCGGCGCACCTCCATTTCCAGACGCCCCAAGTTCTAAGGGTCCGCGGCTCAGCAAGAATAGCGCCGCGGCCCGACCCCTCGAGCCCAGAAAAACTCACCATTTTCACCCCAAAAACCAATCTAATTAACCCCAAATGCAAGCCAACAATCCAAACTAATCATCATAGAGGTTATACTGTAGATTCAGCAACAAAACCTAACCAGAATTCTAGTTCAAAGCCTCATCAAACTCAAAGTTGGATCTTCATCTCTCCAACATGTGAAACTCTTAACACACCAGCAGAAATTTCAAGCACAATTCAAATAATTTAAAGGCTTACCCTTGCTTAATTGAGTCTCTGAGCGGATCTCCTAAGCTCCAAGCTCCAAGCTCCAAGCCTCAAGCTCCCCAAAATCCCAGCTCCAATTCCTTAGTTTTTGGCTAGTTTCCTCCAAAATGTCACTAGGCCTCCAACCTTCCTAGGAAAAAGATGAGAGAGGGAGATATCATAGGTGGGTCGGTTCCTAAGTTCTGAGAGCTTCTAATGTTTTGTTTTATTTAACTTAGTATTTAAAGTTACCTCAAGGCTTGGGGTACTGTGGATGCCGAAAATCCACCAAATAAGAAAAACACACAAAAGAAGTTTCTAGTCCCTTAAAGAAGTAAATAGCTAAGGGGCACCAAGGGCGCCAAGTACGCAATGAAGGCAGAAGGTAATTATAGGCCATCGAAGTGTTAGACACTCGCAGAGCTCTAGGCCTCACGAGGTCATTCCAGGCCTCCAAGCTGCATCACCTTGTTAGACGTGTTTGTCATGCATACATGGCCCTTATCCGTGCCCCTCGAAGTTAAGGCCCCAGCCTCGCGAACACCACTCCAGCAGCACCCCGCGCATGCCAACACCTCATGCGCCTAGCCTTGCCCCGAGGTGTCCCACACCAAGGACCTCACGCCAAGAAGACATTTCGCACCTAGGATGTATCCCATGTCTCATCAAGGCATGCGCCTCGCGCCCCGCGCGCACCAGGGGCCTCGCGCCCGTGCGCCTCGCACCCCGCGCGCACAAAGGGCCTCGCGCCCGCGCGCCCATGCGCCTCGCGCCCCGCGCGCACCAGGGGTCTCGCGCCCGCGCATGCGCCTTTCGCCCCGCGCGCACCAGGGGCCTCGCGCCCCGCGCGCCCATGCGCCTCGCGCCCCATGCGCAACAGGGGCCTCGCGCCCCGCGCGCCCATGCGCCTCGCGCCCGCGCGCATCAGGGGCCTCGCACCCACGTGCCCATGCGCCTCGCGCCCCGCGCGCACCAGGGGCCTCGCGCCCCGCGCGCACCAAGTGCCTCGCGCCTGCGCGCCCATGCGCCTCGCGCCCCGCGCGCACCAGGGGTCTCGCGCCCGCGCATGCGCCTCGCGCCCCGCGCGCACCAGGGGCCTCGCACCCGGTTCGCCCATGTGCCTCGCGCCCCACGCGCCCATGCGCCTCGCGCGCACCGGGGGCCTCGCGCCCCGCGCGCACCAGGGGCTCGCAATGAGGTATGGCCTTGCCCATGGCCTCTCCCATGGCCTCGACCATGGCCTCGTCCATGGCTTCGCCCATGGCCTCGCGCCCCGCGCGCCCATGCGCCTCGCGCCCCGCGCGCACCAGGGGCCTCGCGCCCCGCGCACACCAGGGGCCTCGCGCCCCGCGCGCACCAGGGGCTCGCAATGAGGTATGGCCTTGCCCATGGCCTCGACCATGGCCTCGTCCATGGCTTCGCCCATGGCCTCGCCCACGGCTTCGCCCATGGCCTCGCCCACGGCCTCGCCCATGGCCTCGCCCATGGCCTCGCCCATGGCCTTGGAGGTGAGAATACTACAAAGGGCAAGGTACATGCATGAATATGGAATGTGCCTACAAACCTAAAGAAGTCAGAGTACGGATATAGTACCCTTACCAGACAAGTAGTGGGAATGCCAGGAGTGGTTATGCAAGAATAGGAGTTATGGTCCGTACGTCTACGACCATGGGTCAGAGCTGACACCACTACCTCCTGCGCCACTACGCCTGCCACCACGCATTAGACATGGGTACCGACAAGTAGTGGAGACATCCTCCTGACACCTGCTTCTGTACGGGGTGTACGACCACAACCTCTGAAGCCACTCCCCTGACACAGTACGTATGTACCACTTGGTCCCCTGGACCACTATGTATCTAAGGCCATTAGAGCCTACTATAAAAGGAACCCTAAGACCACCTGAAAGGGGGTTGGGAAAATTCATTGTAAGGAGAGGCTATTGAGAAATATACCATGATTTGCTCCATCATTTATCTGTGTCTACTTTTTCTTAAAGTTTATTTTTAGTTCTTACAAAAACCTCACTCGACTTACCTTTGAATTTTCCGATCTAATTTCGTTGACGAGATTTCACCGTCAACAGTTTGGCGCCGTCTGTGGGAAGAACAAGCATCAAGCCAGTGTTCTTCCTTCATTTCCAACAAACAAAGATGCTAAGACGTTCAAAACGCCTACGGCAAATACAAAAGGTGGAGGTTCACCGAGACGAAGTAGAGCGGAGGCCTTCCAAGAAAGACCCCCCTCTGCCCGAGCATGGAGATGGACCAGAAGAACCTCTTCCCCCGGAGGAGGAGAGGGAAGCATCGTCCTCAGCTACCCAGCCCGACGGAGGTCATTCAGAGCCGCTAGTGTATCCCCTTAACCGGCCCCGGTTGACCCCACGCTCAGGCCACCGGGACCCCAGTCCCTCGACGCACTGGCCAGGCAAGGGTCCCGGGGTACGCTCGGTAAGTTCCAGCTCAAGGACGCGATTCTACAAGGATGAGATTCACGAGTTGCATAAAAAGACTAGGAGGCTGGAAACCATGATGGAGAACATGCAGAAGGTTTTAAACAACCTACGGCAAGGGAAGTCAAGCATGCCCCTCCCAAAGCATAAAGGGAAGGAGCATGAAAAAGGGGAAAACACTGTCCCCATAGACGGTGGGGGAACCCAACTTTCCGCCAGTGAAACCCCCCAGGCAAAGTACCATGGGGGACATAGGCCAGCGAAGTGTTCCCAGGAGCATAGGCAGAGAGAAGATGAGGGTCATAAGAAAGATGCCGAAGTCCCCCCAAAAGGGTCACCCCCTGGCCTAAGAAAAGGGCTCCATGAGGAGAGGTCAGAAGTGAGAGACGCACCCCCCGCGGTTCCACCGAGGGACACAACCAAGGCGAGGGATCAGCCCGAGAACCCGCAAAATTCCTTATACGAAAAGAGGAGGGGACTAGACACCAAAATACGATGCCCTCAAGGCAAGATCACCACTGTACTTGGGGGGCACATGGATGGCGGAGAATTCGACCGTGATTCACCCTTCACAAGGGAGATTCAGGCTGAACAAATGCCCACTGGCTTCAGAGAGCCTCGCATGACTCCGTATGAGGGTACTACAGACCCAAAATATCACTTAGACTCCTTCAATAACTTGATGAGGTTAAGGGGGGTCAACAGCAGAGCAAAATGTCACTGCTTCGTCGTTACTCTTAAAGGAGTGGCGTACAAATGGTTCAGGAGGTTAAGGACAGGAACAATCAAGTCATGGCAACAATTCTCTGATGAATTTCTTCAGCAACACCATGCAGCGTGTGACTACGTCATGCCAACTACTAGCCTCGCTAACATCAAACAAGGCGAGAATGAAAGTTTGAAGGACTACATCCATAGATTCGGTATAGAAGCAACAAAGGTGGGATGTTTAACCAAAGCAGAGCTCAAGATGGCTATTACAGCCGGAGTTCGTCCAGGAAGCAAGTTATGGAGTAACATGCTCAAAAGAGAAGTTTCGGATTTGGACGACTTCTTCGAGAGAGCACAGAAGTACATACGTGTGGAAGAGGGCCATCAGAACTTCCATGTCGAAGAGAGCGAACCTTCCTCCAGTGGCCATACTACCAGTATGTCTGGGGATTCCATATAGAAGGGGGGCATCGTGCTAGAGGGGTCCCTGACCAAATTAGAGATCGACCGAAGACCATCTAGCCATGAAAGTCTCCACCAAAAGGGGTCTACAAAGTAGACACCTCCCAAAAGGGGTCTCCAAAGTAGACACCTCCAAAAAGGGTCTCCAAAGTAGACGCTTGCAAAAAGGGTCTCCAAAGTAGGCGCTTGCAAAAAGGGTCTCATAAGTAGACGCCACCAAAAGGGGTCTACAAAGTAGACACCCACCAAAAGGGGTCTACAACGTAGACACCTCCCAAAAAGGGTCTCCAAAGTAGACGCCTCCAAAAAGGATCTCCCAAGTAGACGCTATCCAAAAGGGTCTCAAAGTAGACGCTTCCGAAAAGGGTCTCAAAGAAGACGCTTGCAAAAAGGGTCTCAAAGAAGACGCTTGCAAAAATAGTACTATGCCTAATGACGAGAAGGACGCTTCTCGCAAGATATACTAAGCGCGCGCGAAGATATATAAAAGGATAACTAGAACCCAAGGGGTCAATATATCCTTACAGGTGCAACTAAGACGCATCACAGAGAGGCCTACCGAACCCACTTTTTTCGCGTGGGTTCCAAAGGACCTCGAACATGATAAATATATAAAAAAAAAAGAAAAGAAGAAGAATAAGAGAATAATAAAAAGGAACGGAAGAGTCTACAAGAACGCCTAAAGGCCTCCCTATAGACTGGGGGGTAAGTGTGGATGCCGAAAATCCACCAAATAAGAAAAACACACAAAAGAAGTTTCTAGTCCCTTAAAGAAGTAAATAGCTAAGGGGCACCAAGGGCGCCAAGTACGCAATGAAGGCAGAAGGTAATTATAGGCCATCGAAGTGTTAGACACTCGCAGAGCTCTAGGCCTCACGAGGTCATTCCAGGCCTCCAAGCTGCATCACCTTGTTAGACGTGTTTGTCATGCATACATGGCCCTTATCCGTGCCCCTCGAAGTTAAGGCCCCAGCCTCGCGAACACCACTCCAGCAGCACCCCGCGCATGCCAACACCTCATGCGCCTAGCCTTGCCCCGAGGTGTCCCACACCAAGGACCTCACGCCAAGAAGACATTTCGCACCTAGGATGTATCCCATGTCTCATCAAGGCATGCGCCTCGCGCCCGTGCGCCTCGCACCCCGCGCGCACAAAGGGCCTCGCGCCCGCGCGCCCATGCGCCTCGCGCCCCGCGCGCACCAGGGGTCTCGCGCCCGCGCATGCGCCTCGCGCCCCGCGCGCACCAGGGGCCTCGCGCCCCGCGCGCCCATGCGCCTCGCGCCCCGCGCGCCCATGCGCCTCGCGCCCCACGCGCACCAGGGGCCTCGCGCCCCGCGCGCCCATGCGCCTCGCGCCCGCGCGCATCAGGGGCCTCGCACCCGCGTGCCCATGCGCCTCGCGCCCCGCGCGCACCAGGGGCCTCGCGCCCCGCGCGCACCAAGGGCCTCGCGCCTGCGCGCCCATGCGCCTCGCGCCCCGCACGCACCAGGGGTCTCGCGCCCGCGCATGCGCCTCACGCCCCGCGCGCACCAGGGGCCTCGCGCCCGGTTCGCCCATGTGCCTCGCGCCCCACGCGCCCATGCGCCTCGCGCCCCGCGCGCACCGGGGGCCTCGCGCCCCGCGCGCACCAGGGGCTCGCAATGAGGTATGGCCTTGCCCATGGCCTCTCCCATGGCCTCGACCATGGCCTCGTCCATGGCTTCGCCCATGGCCTCGCGCCCCGCGCGCCCATGCGCCTCGCGCCCCGCGCGCACCAGGGGCCTCGCGCCCCGCGCGCACCAGGGGCTCGCAATGAGGTATGGCCTTGCCCATGGCCTCGACCATGGCCTCGTCCGTGGCTTCGCCCATGGCCTCGCCCACGGCTTCGCCCATGGCCTCGCCCACGGCCTCGCCCACGGCCTCGCCCACGGCCTCGCCCATGGCCTCGCCCATGGCCTCGCCCATGGCCTCGCCCATGGCCTCGCCCATGGCCTCGCCCATGGCCTCGCCCATGGCCTCGCCCATGGCCTTGGAGGTGAGAATACTACAAAGGGCAAGGTACATGCATGAATATGGAATGTGCCTACAAACCTAAAGAAGTCAGAGTACGGATATAGTACCCTTACCAGACAAGTAGTGGGAATGCCAGGAGTGGTTATGCAAGAATAGGAGTTATGGTCCGTACGTCTACGACCATGGGTCAGAGCTGACACCACTACCTCCTGCGCCACTACGCCTGCCACCACGCATTAGACATGGGTACCGACAAGTAGTGGAGACATCCTCCTGACACCTGCTTCTGTACGGGGTGTACGACCACAACCTCTGAAGCCACTCCCCTGACACAGTACGTATGTACCACTTGGTCCCCTGGACCACTATGTATCTAAGGCCATTAGAGCCTACTATAAAAGGAACCCTAAGACCACCTGAAAGGGGGTTGGGAAAATTCATTGTAAGGAGAGGCTATTGAGAAATATACCAGGATTTGCTCCATCATTTATCTGTGTCTACTTTTTCTTAAAGTTTATTTTTAGTTCTTACAAAAACCTCACTCGACTTACCTTTGAATTTTCCGATCTAATTTCGTTGACGAGATTTCACCGTCAACAGGTACCAAAAACATCCTCGAGGGAAAAATGGTAAATTTTCCCAATATTCCCTCCTAGACATTCTAACCTCAAATATATCTCCAAATATTTATTTCCATAACCCGATTACCCCATAAATGACTGACACCCGAAATACCCCTTGACTCACCCCGGGTTGGATTTTCGACCCCGTTGTGACTTTCTAGCTAACCGCTCCCTAGAACTGTCTCGGATCGTGCAACATAGATATATCGCAGGTATATCACAATTATCACATTTATGCCCTCATCGGGCTAAAATTACAATCATTCCCCTAATAACCAGACGGGGCCCACATGCATATTTAATTCACCTAAACATGCATCCCTAATCACATATTCACACAAATTCACATATTAGACAATAATTCACTTATTACCCTCCAGGCACGCTAATCAAGGCCCTAAGCCTTATCAGCGAATTTGGGTTGTTACATTTGCGGTATTCGGCTCGAGGCAATCCTAGTGAGCGGATTAGCGGAATAGTCACAACGGGGTCCAATACCTAGCTCGGGGCAAGCCTAGGGGTATTTCGGGGACTTAATGTGTATTTGGGATTTATTGGTTTACATTAAATTATTTGGTGATTAGTTGGGCATGTCTAGATTAATTGGGTATTTATGAGACAATTTGAGGATTAGCGGGAGTTGTGGCTAATGACTGTTTTGCCCTTGGGGTCATTAAGGAATAAGCTATGATGAAGGGGCATTTTGGTCTTGTGTCGAGAGTGGACTTGACCTTAGGCACTAGTAGCCTGTAGGAACTTGAGGAAGCAAGGCCAGAATACCTTAGGCACTAGAAGCATGTAGAAATAAAAGAAACAAAACAACACCTCTCTTTCTCCCTCTCTCTCTCTCTATTCGATTCACTTTTTTCCCTTGGTGTGCTTGTGGGCTCTTGAGGATTTTGAGGAGGATGCTAGAGAAATTGAAGGAACTAGGGCTAGGATTGGAGGAAGTTTAACTAAGGGTCACAATCTGCAGTAGGGGTAAGTGATTTCCTCTGTTTTTATTAGATGGTGATGTGGTTTTTGGTGATCTTGAGTTTTAAACTCAAAGTTTGGATTTCAGGCTTTGGTAATGTTTTGGTTTGATTTTGGGGGGTTATATGCTGCTTACAGTGTTTGGAAATCTTTGTGAAGTATAGTTTTAGTTTAGAACTATGATGAATTTTGGTGGGATTAGCTCGGAAAAAATGCAGGGAAAATGCTGGGAAATTCTGGGTTTTTGGGCTTGAGTCGCGGCTCGTGTGTGCGAGGAGGTTTGTGGCCTCTGTAATGTTTCCTAGGTGCCACGACGCAGGCATGGCACACCGCAGCTCGTGTCCCACAGGAGAGAGCCGTGAGGCTTTCTAACTTGTAGCGCGCCGCTACCCTAGGGGGCGAGCCTAAAATATAATTGAAGAAAATAGCCAAAATAAATTTTTAAGCTTCGAAACCCAAACCCAAGTGCTCGGGACAAATTCTACTACCTGGTTTAGTAGAATTTGAGGTTCCGAAGGCTAGTATGTTATTATTGGGTTTTTAATTGGTTAAACTCTTAATGGTTACCATTATTGCCTTATGACTAGGGTTACCGCTAAAGCTCAGGGCTGAGGATCGTGCTCGGGACTGTCTCACAATTGTAGCTCGGGATACGAGGTAAGAAAAATCCACCCAGGTTGTGAGTGGGGCTTAGACCCCTATTAATATCTTGATTGTGAATATATTATGATTGTATATTATGTAGCTCGGGACACGAGGTAAGCTCAAGGCTAGTATATTATGATTGTGAATATATTTGTATTTGAGAATATCTTGATAGGCATGCTTGTATATGCTGCCTTTGATTGCTTGTTCTGCAATGTGTATTTGTGATTATATTTGTTTTAAATGCCGACCTAAGGGCGCCGAGGGCCAATAGCGAGCATGCGGAATGCAGCTCGGCCTAAGCGTGCCGGGGTCAGCTATAATACTAGAGGACTTGGCCTAAGGGCGTCGGGCCTGAACATTATTCTATAAACATAAGTGTTGTTGGTTGATGAGATTGGGTTATGTGTCTGATTTAGCAAATATTATTGTTAAGCTTATTGCTTATATCTTGTTGTTGATTGAATTTATTGAACTAAATTTACTGTTTATATAATGTTTCTTATTTGTGCCTGTTGATTTAAGTTTTCTTGTTGAGCCTTGGCTCACGGGTGCTATGTGGTGCAGGTAAGGGAAAGGGATAGTCGGACCAGCCAATAGTTGGAGAGCTCCTGGGGCGATGTGTACATATGCAGCCTACTCGACCGCCACAGGCGGGATAACATGGGAGGAACTAGGGTTGAACTTGTTTTGCCGCTTAGGACTGCTAATTTGTATTCCATTTTCCTTTTATCAGTCTGTAACCGACTTTTGGGATCCCATGTATAAACTTAATATTTTTAATGAAAAATAATCACTTTGTTGACAAAACTTTTTAATACCTGACTTTCACTTAGTCTCTAATTACACATTTAAGTCCAAATGACTTGCTTAGCGAGTTAAGCACTATTTTAAACACACATTGTAACCGTTTAGGTTAACCAGGGCATTACAGATTTGGTGCCTACTGACATGGCAAGGAGAGATAGATTTGTACGGGGGTTGAATGTGATGATAGCCCGTGATGTTAAGATAACATTGGATCTGAGGACTACCACTTATGCTCAGGTAGTGGAAAAATCCCTTACAGCTGAGGGTGTTGAAGATCAGATATGTAAAAAAGGCAACGCAAGGTACGATGTTCAGAGGACGGTGCCTCCCTTCACTGGAATCGGCTGAGGTAGTGGCCCCAGTGAGCATAAGAGAAAGGGCACATACTCTTTTGTCCCTTTTTTTCCAGATAGAGGAGGGCATGAGGTGCCTTTGTTTGTCATCGTAGAGGGGGAGAGAACTGGAGAAGCTTCCCAGAGTGTCCATGGTGCAGGCGACGACATCTAGGGGAGTGTAGAGTTAGAGCATGCTTTATTTGTGGGAGTGTCAGGTACTTGAGGAAGGGCTGCCCACAAGCCAACAAAGAAGAAGCAAAGAGGAGTGACAGCCTCACTCCAGCCAGAGTGTTCACTTTTACCCAGACCGAGGTCGAGGCTAGTCCCTTGGCCCTGACATATCAGATTTCTAGTGTTGGTTCTTCATTTACTGCATTGATTGATTTAGGAGCTACTCTTTCATTTGTATATGCTAGGGTAATAGACCATTTGTGTAGACCTTGTGATTTGTATGCTAGATAATTTAGGACTTTGTTGCCAACTGGAGAGCTAGTAATCTCTATGAGATGGGTTAGAGCATTACCAATAGAGATAGATAGTAGGGATTTATCTGTGGATCTGATTGAACTGATGATGGATGACTTTGATATGATTGTGGGGACAGATTGGTTGGAAAAGTATGGGGCGACGATAGACTGTAAGCGAAGGATGGTAACTTTTGAGTTGGAAGGAGAGGAACTCTTTGTGTTTGTGGGGACAGTGAGTGGACCACGAGTACCTATGATCTTTGCATTGAAAGATAGAGATCTACTGCAAGAAGGTGGCAGAGGATTCCTAGCAAACATAGTGGTTACATCTAGGGTCGTTTCAGTTTGATTGGGTAAGACTAGGTTGGTGTGTCAGTTTCCTGATGTATTTCCAACAGACCTGCCAGGATTGTCACCACACCGAGAGATCGAGTTTGTCATAGAATTGGCGCCCGGAGCGGAGCTATTATCAAGGACACCTTATAGAATGGCTCCAGTAGAGTTGAAGGAACTGAAGATTCAATTGCAGGAAATACTTGATATAGGATTCATTAGACCCAACTTTTCTTTGTGGGGTGCCCCAATGCTGTTTTTTAAGAAGAATGATGGGTCCTTAAGAATGTGCATCAACTACCGAGAGCTGAATAAGTTGACTATTAAGAATAAGTATCCACTGCCCAGGATCAACAACTTGTTTGATCAACTACAAGGGAAAACGATACTCTCTAAGATTGACCATCGATCTGGTTACATCCGTTGAAAATTAAGGAAGAGGACATACCAAAGCCCACGTTCCATACGAGCTATAGGCATTATGAATTCTTGGTCATGTTCTTTGGGTTAACCAATGCCCCAGCAACCTTCATGGATTTGATGAATAGGGTCTTCAGGGATTATTTTGATAAGATTTTTATTGTATTCATCGATGATATACTGGTGTACTCCCAATCAAAGACAGAGCACGAGCAACATCTTCGTTTGGTACTAATGCGGCTAAGGGAGCATAGGCTATATGCTAAGTTCAGTAAATGTGAATTCTGGTTACCCCAAGTAACATTTATGGGCCACATTGTGAGCAAGGAGGGGATTCTGGTGTACCAGAGATTAGAAGCTTGTTGGGATTAGCAGGGTACTATCGGTGTTTCGTTGAGGTATTCTCCAGAATAGCCACACCATTGACGCGTAAGAAGACCAAGTATGTCTGAAAAAATAGTTGTGAGAACAGTTTCAAGGAGTTGAAGCGGCGGCTGATCACCGCTTCGGTATTGAGTCTTCCATCAAACAAGTTAAATTCTTTGGTCTACTGCAACGCTTCAAGGCAGGGTTTGGGCTGTGTATTGATGCAAGCTGAGAATGTGATAGCCTACGCATCTGGACAGATGAAGGAGTATGAACAAATGTACCCCACTCATGTTTAGGAACTATCAGCAGTGGTGTTTGCATTGAAGGTATGGAGGCACTACTTGTATGGAGAAAAGTGCAAAATATACACAGACCATAAGAGTTTGAAGTATTTCTTTACTCAAAAGGATTTGAATATACACCAAAAAAATTGGCTGGAGTTGGTAAAGGACTACAATTGTTATATTTTGTACTATCTAGGAAAGGTCAATGTGGTGGCTGACGCATTGAGTCGGAAGGGGCCAGGGTAGTTGTTCAATTTGAGGCAAATATCAGAAAAGTTAGCTGAAGAGATGACGAGCGTAGAAATTGAACTGGTAGTTGGTAAGCTAGAATGCATTACTCTTCAGTCTACACTCCTTGAGAGAATCAGAGAACTGTAGAAGGATGATCCACAGTAGAGGAAACACAGGGAGGATGTCTTAGCTGGATTGGCTAGAGAATTTTCTATTTCAGAGGTTAATTTGTTGAGTTATAAAGGTTGGATTTGCGTTCTGGTGGATTCTGGTATCAGGTAAGAGATTCTGGATGAGTCTCATACAACTCCATATTATCTACATCCGAGTACGATGAAGATGTACCAAGATCTAAGGATTTTGTATTGGTGGCCAGGGATGAAAAACAACGCGGTGGAAATTTTGGCCAAATGTTTAACCTGCCAGCAAGTGAAGGATGAACATCAAAGGCCAGCAGGGTTGCTGCTGCCTTTAGGGATTCCAAAGTGGAAATTGGAGGATATCACCATGGACTTCGTGGTTGGATTGTCGAGGACAGTGGGGCAACATGGTTCTATGTTGGTGATTGTGGATAGGTACACCAAATCAGCCCACTTTTTGCTTGTTAGAACAACTTATACGGTGGAGTAGTATACTGAGTTGCATGTAAAGGAGATTGTGCGACTCCATGGGGCTATGAGGTCGATAGTTTCCGATAGGGACCCCACCTTCACCGCTAAGTTTAGGGAGAGCCTGCAGAAGGCTATGGGCACACAGTTGAGTTTAGTACAACTTATCATCTTCAGACGGATGGACAATCTGAGAGGACGATTCAAATACTGGGGGATATGTTGCGAGCCTGTGTGCTGGACTTTGGGGTATCTTGGAGTAAGTATCTCCCTTTGATTGAATTTTCTTATAATAACAGCTATCAGGCGACTATCAAAGTGGCTCCGTATGAAATGTTGTATGGGAGAAAGTGCAAATCACCCATTCATTGGGATGAGATGGGGGAGAGAAATTACTTATGTTCTGAGGCTGTTCAGAGGACTAATGAGGCAATTGAAAAGATTAGAGCTCGGATGCTTGCCTCCCAGAGTAGACAGAGAGTTACTCAGACTTGAAACGTAGAAGTGTAGAGTTTCAAGTTGATGAACATGTGTTTCTCAGAGTTTCTCCTTTGAGAGAGGTGAAATGATTTGGAGTAAAGGGCAAGTTAAGTCCTAGATTTTTTGGCCCCTCTGAGATCCTGGAGCGAGTTCCAGAGGTGGCATACATATTAGCTATGCCTCCAGCTTTATCAATGGTTCACAACATATTTCATGTGTCTATCCTCCAGAAGTACGTATGAGATCCTACACATATGTTGAGTTATGAAAACTTGGAGTTGGATCAAGATTTGTCCTATGATGAGAAACCAGTTCAGATCCTAGACCAAATGGATAAAGTCTTGCGGAACAAGACCATTGCCTTAGTGAAAGTGTTGTGGAGAAACAACAATGTAGAAGAGGAAACTTGGGAGATTTAGTCTGATATGCAGGATCTATATCCCGAACTATTCAGGTAAATTTCGAGGGCGAAATCTCTGTAAGGAGGGGATAGTTGTAACGCCCCAAATTTGCTAATAAGGCTTAGTGTGTTGATTAGCGTGCTGGGACGGAAATAATTGATTTAACTATATTATTACGTAATTAATTGCGATATATGTAAATTAATACTTAATTACTTTAGTTATAGTATAATGTAAATATATATGCATGTTTAGGTGAATTGAATATGCATGTTGGCTTCGTTCTTGTTAATAAGAGCATATTTGAAAATTTTGACCTGTTGATGGTATATATATATATTTATGTGTGTGTTATAGTTGAGACCACAATATTGTGGAGATATATTTGAGATGTGTGGTCCGAGGTGGTCCTAGGGAGCGGATTAGCAGAATAGGCACAACGGGGTCAAATACCCGGCTCGGGGTGAGCCTAGGGGTATTTTGGGAACTTAGCGTGTGTTTGAGATTTACTGGGTAACGGGTAGCTATTTAGCGGTTATTTGTGTATGCTGGGATTGATTGGGGATTTATAGGAATACTCGAGGAATTAGCAAGAATGTGGAAAATGACAAATTTACCCTTGGTGGTATTAAAGGGATAAAATTGATCTAAGGGGCGTTTTCGTCATTTTGAGGCTAAGGATAGAGTTGGTTGGACGTAATCTCATTTGAATACTTAGGAAAGAAGCAGAACACTCTCACTCCCTCTCTCTACTCGACTTACTCTCTCTCCCTTGGAGTGCTTGGAGGCTTAAAGAATTCTTGGGGAATTGGCTGAGGACTTAAGGAACTTGAAGCTTTAAGTGTTTCGGGTTTTGCTCAGGGTCGGATTCTCAGTGGAGGTTTTACTGCTAAGGCTCAGGAATAAGGATTGTGCTTGGGATCGATTGGTATTGTCAGCTCAGGACTCAGGTAAGAAAATTTTTTGTGCCCATAGAGCAGGGCATGGCCCGATTTTCTGTGTTTAGTGTTACGTATGGATGTTTATAATTACTATGACATGTTTGTGTGTTTAGGATTGATCGGCGAAGGGCAGGATCGGCAAAGGACAGGAACGACAACAAGCATGTTGAATTCAGGCCGTCATGGCATGGTCATCTAGGGTGTTGTACTCACCCGTTCGGTGAAGACCGTGAATCTGGTGCCTAGTAAAGCACCTTGGTTGGCATAGGTCGTTATGTGAATAGTTTGTGGTATTTATTTAAAGTTATGCATTTACCGGAATAAATTTTTATATGCTATGTGTGTGGAGTTTTCTTGTTGGGCATTGGCACACGGGTGCTCTATGGTGCATGTAAGGGCAAGGGCAAGGCCAACGAAGCATGAGTTGGAGGGCATGGAGCGATGCGTACATGTTTGGCTTACTTGGCCGCCACGACTGGGGTAGTTTTGAGGAACACTGTGCAAACGTTTGATTTTGTCGCTTAGGTCGACTGTACCCTAACTTTTGAGTTGTAAATATATTTTGAAACAATGTTTTGGGATCCCAATGTAACACTTTTATAATCTTAATGAATGTCTATAACGCCCTAGTTCCTTAGAGTTGTTACTAAGTGAGTTAAAAATGTGCCATTAGCTCACTAATCAACGTTTTAGGTTAAAAGTGTAGTTAAACTATAATAAAAGTCGTTTAAAGGCATTTAATATAAAAATGTGGTCATTCATTGAAAACATAAAGAGTTATACATTTGGGATCCCAAAATACTGTTTTGAAATTACTTCACAATTCAAAATACATTTAAGGTCGACTTAGGCGACAAATCTAACAATTCATTACATATTCCCAAAATAATCCTGGTCATATGCATAGAAATCTACACTATATAACAAAATAGCCAACATGCTAAACACATAGCGGCCAACGCCGTCCCAAGTGCTTTACCAGACTTTGGGTTCGTGGTCTTCACCAAGAGGATAATTCCAGCATCCTTGGAGGGTCTCACCCTAATGTCCTACACTCCACATGCTCAACCTCGATTCTATCCCCTTGCTGTACTCGGCTTCCTGCCATTCTCGGCCTTCACCGTTCCCGGACTTTGCCGTTTCTGGCCATCATCGTTCACTCACAAATATGCATCACATAGCATAATATTAACTAATATTTAAACATATACTAAATATAAACAATTGGGCTACACCCTGCAATTTAATCAATAGGGACATGCCCTGCAATACAAACATTATGGCCACACCCTGCTCTACGGGTACAACAGTTTTCTTACTTGCGTCTCGAGCTATCTGAGCACCGCAATCCTGAGCACAGTCCTCTAACTCGAGCCTCGTTGAAAACCTAGTCACAACATATTCATAATAACCACCCATCAAGTTCTTATCTAGTAAATAACTTCAGAATATAAATCTAGCCTCCGGGACCTTGGATTCTACCAAACTGGGTAGTAAAATCCTTCCCGAGCCTTATCATTTGAGTTCCCGAGTTAAAAACCTTCAAACGACCAATATTTGCATTTTAGTCATGGCCCAGCCTCTTAAGGGCTGCGATGCACTCAAGTCAGAGGAAAAATGTCTCTCTGCTTAGGGATACGGGCCGCGGCGCTCCAAACCCTAAGCTACGGCTCGCCTAAGCTAACAAAGGCTTTCCAGCCTCTTCGACACACACGGGTTGCGACGCCTAAAGAATAGGGTCGCAACTCGAGCCCCCAAACCCAGGAAATCACACCATTTCCTATGTTTTTCCTCGAGCCTAAACCCCATTTTCATACTTCAAGCATCAATTAAACTCATAATTGAACTTGGATTCCTTGTCCACACAACCTAGACATCATATCCACTTAAGAACAACTCCCTAATCCTCACTAACACTCAAGATTCAAATCAAAACTCGCTCTCATGCAAGCCTCTAATTCCAGCAGAATTCAACATGAAGATAAAAAAGAAGAGCTTTCCTCTGAATTGTACTTGACCCTGAGCTGGTTTCCTAAGTCCTCAAGCTTCCAATCCACTAGTTCTTCAGCCTAAATCCTCAAGGTTTCTCCAAAATTCTCAAACACCAAAATGAGAGAGTGAGAACTGAATGAGAGAGAGAGCTAAGAAAGACTTCTGTTTTCTTTCTAAATGACCCTAGAACCTTATCTACTAAGTGATCAAACCCCTCCTTAGTTAAAAGTCCAAAATACCCCTTAAGCTTATCTAAATCTTCAAGTGCCACCAAGGGTAATTCCATCATTTGCCATATCCCGCTAACTCCTCGAGTGTTCCTATAAATCCCCATTTAATCCCAACATGTCCAAATCATTGCTAAATTATTACCCCTTAATCGATAACTCCCGAACACATATAACATTCCCAAAATACCCCTAGGCTCCTCCCGAGCCGGGTATTCGACCCCATTGTGACTTTCCAGCTAAACTACTCCCTAGGACCATCTCGGATCGTGCACCAAAAATATATTACCACTCACTCGTGGTATCAATCACAATATACACAAATACTACATTTATACACTCAACGGGCTAAAATTACAAATATGCCCCTAATAGCCAAATAGGTTCCACATGCATATTTAATTCACCTGAGCATGCATTTCTAATCACATAATCATCAAATTCACATATTAACATAATTGAATCAATTATTGCCCTCCCGACACACTAATCAAGGTCCTAAGCCTTATTAGAAATTTTGGGATGCTACAACTATCCCCTCCTTATAGAAATTTCATCCTCGAAATTACTTGAATATAACTCGGGATACCGATCCCGCATATCTGTCTCAAGTTCCCAAGTGGCCTGTTCCACTTTCTTGTTCCTTCACAACACTTTCACTAAGGCGATGGTCTTGTTCTGCAAGACTTTATCCTTTCGATCAAGAAACTAAACCGGCTTCTCTACATATGATAAATCCTGATCCAGCTCCAAGTTCTCATAACTCAGCACGTGCGTAGAATCTAATACTTACTTCTGGAGCATGGATACATGAAACACATTGTGAATCCCTGACAGAGCTGGAGGCATCGCATCGCCAATCTATAAGCTACATCTCCAACCTGTTCCAAAATCTCAAAGGGGCCAACAAACCTAGGGCTTAGCTTACCCAATACACCAAACCATTTCACCCCTCTCAAGGGAGAAACTCTGAGAAACACATGGTCACTGACTAGAAACTCTACACTCCTGCGTCTCAAGTCTGAGTAACTCTTATGTCGACTCTGGGAGGAAAGCATTCGAGCTCTAATCTTCTCAATCGCCTCATTGGTCCTCTGAACAACCTTAGAACCTAGATACCTTCTCTCACCCATCTCGTCCCAATGGATGGGTGATCTATACTTCCTTCCATATAACATTTCATATGGAGGCACTCCGATAGTCGCCTGATAGCTATTATTGTACGAAAACTCAATCAAAGGGAGATACTTACTCTATGATCCCCCAAAATCTAGCACATAGGCTATTAACATATCCTCTAGTATTTGAATCGTCCTCTCAGACTGTCAATCCGTCTGAGGGTGATAAGCGGTCCTAAACCGCAACTGTATGCCCATAGCCTTCTGCAAGCTCTCCAAAACTTGGAGGTGAAGGTGGGGTCCTTGTCAGATACTATCGACCTTGGAGCCCCATGTAGTCGCAAGATTTCCTTCACATAAAATTCAGCATACTGCTCCACAATATAATTTGTCCTAACAAGCAGAAAGTGGGCAGACTTGGTATACCTATCCATAATCACCCGCACTAAATCATGTTGTCCCACGATCTTCGATAATTCAACCACGAAGTCCATGGTGATATCCTCCCATTTCCACCCTGGAATCCCTAGAGGCTGCAACAACCTTGATGGCCTCTAATGTTCAGCCTTTACTTACTGACAAGTCAAACACTTGGCCACATAATCCACCACATCCCTCTTCATCCCCAACCACCAATACAGAGTTCTCAAATCTTGGTACATCTTCTTCGTACCCGGATGTAAAGAATAGGGAGTGGTATGAGAATCACCCAAGATCTCTCGCTTGATACCAAAATCCATCGAAACACAAATCCGGCCTTTGTACTTCAATAATCCCATCTCCGAAATAGAAAAGTATTTAGCTGCTCCGGCTAAGACACTTTCTTTTTTCTCTCTTAACTTGGGATCCTCCTCCTGTGCCTCTTTGATCCTCTCAAGGAGCGTGGACTAAAGAGTGATGTTGGCTAACTGGCCAACCACCAACTCTATACCTGCTCTAGTCATCTCTTCAGCTAACTTATCTGATATCTGCCTTGAATTGAACAACTGTCCTGGGCCCTTCCGACTCAACTCGTCGGCCACCACATTGGCCTTCCTAGGGTGGTATAGAATATCACAATCATAATCCTTTACCAATTCTAGTGAATGTCTCTGGCGCATATTAAGATCCTTCTGAGTAAAGAAGTACTTCAAACTATTATGGTCAGTGTATATTTCACACTTCTCACAGTATAAATAATGTCTCCAAACCTTAAGTGCAAATACCACCGCCGCCAATTCCAGATCATGTGTGGGATACCTCTGTTCATACTCCTTCAACTATCTCGACGCGTAGGCTATTACCTTTCTGGCTTGCATATACACACCCTAAACCCTATTTGGAAGCATCACAATAGACTACAAACTTCTCATTGTCTGACGGCAGACTCAATACTGGAGTGGTGATCAGCCGTCGCTTCAACTCCTTAAAACTTCTCTCACATCTGTCTGTCCACACATACATAGTCTTCTTATGCGTCAGCTCGGTCAACGGTGTAGCTATTATGGAGAATCACTCGACAAACCACTGATAGTACCCTGCCAATCCCAAAAAGCTCCTAACCTCTGGTCCACTACTCGGTCTAGGCCAATCTCTCACTGCCTCAATCTTTCTTGGGTCAACCAGAATCCCCTCCATACTGAAAATATGACCTAGAAATGTTACTTGGGGTAGCCAAAACTCACACTTGCTGAACTTAGCATATAACCTATGTTCCCTCAACCGCTGTAATACCAGGCGTAGATGCTGCTCGTGCTCTGTCTCTGATTGAAAGTACACCAGTATGTCATCAATGAATACGATCACAAACTTGTCCAGATAATCCTTGAAGACCTTATTCATCAAGTACAGAAAGGTTGTTGGGGCATTAGTTAATCCAAAGAACATAACTAGGAATTCATAATGTCCATACCTCGTGCGGAAAGCGGTCTTTGGTTTGTCTTGCTCTTTAATCCTTAACTGATGGTAGCCTGACCGAAGATCAATCTTAGAGAATACTATCTTCCCTTGTAACTGGTCAAACAAGTCGTCGATCCTAGGTAGTGGGTACTTGTTCTCAATGGTCAACTTTTTCAACTCCCTGTAGTCAACACATTCTTAAAGATCCATCCTTCTTCTTGACAAACAACACTAGAGCACCCCATGGCGAAGAACTCGGTCTGATGAATCTCGAATCTATTAACTCTTGCAACTGAATCTTCAATTCCTTCAACTCTGCCGGAGCCATTCTATAAGGTGTCCTAGATACTGGCTCCGGCCCTGGTGCCAACTCTATGACAAACTCAATCTCTCGGTGTGGCGGCAACCCTGGCAAATCTGCGGAGAACAAATCAAGAAACTCACATACCAGTTTGGTCCCACCCGGTCCAACCGACACAACTCTAGAGGTATCCACAATGTTTGCTAGGAATCCTATGCAACCCTCCTGCATTAGGTCTCTAGCCTTCAGGGCCAAAATCATAGGTACTCGCGGTCCACTCACTGTCCCCACAAATACAAATGGCACCTCTCCTTCTGGTGCAAAGGTCACCATCTTGCGCTTGTAGTCAATCGTCACCCCATACTTCGATAACCAATCCATCCCTAGGATCATATCAAAGTCATCCATTGCTAGCTCAATCAAATCCACAGACAACTCCCTACTATCTATCTCTACTGGTAATGCTCTAACCCATCTCCTAGAGACTACCAGTTCCCAAGTCGGCAACAAAGTATGAAATCCCCTAGCATACAAATTACTAGGTCTACACAGCTGATCTATCACTCTAGCATAAACAAATGAATGAGTAGCCCTGAATTAATCAATGCAGTAAAAGAAGAACCAACACTAGAAATCTGACCTATCACGACCGAGGGGCTAGCCTCAGCCTCAGTCTAGGTCAAGGTAAATACTCTGGCAGGAGAGAGTTTGTTACTTTTATTCGGCTCTTCCTTCCTGGCTTGTGGGCAATCCGTCCTCAAATGAGTGATGCTCCCACAAGTAAATCAGGACCTGATCCTGCACTCTCCTTGATGTCATCGTCTGCGCCGAGGGCACACTGGGAAACTCCTCCAGTTGTCTCCCCCGCCCTGACAGCCACTGAAAGCACCTCTTGCCCTCCTACTGAACCAGGAGGAATGAAAGAGTCTGGGGCCTTTCTCTTCTGCTCACTGGGGCCACTACCATAGGTGGATCCAGTAAAAGGAGGCACCATCCTCCAAGCATCGTGCCTAGCAGTGCCCTTGGTTCGCGGTCCACACCGTGAGGATATCCCAGGTATCCTTTAGGGTCTCGCCCTGGAAACTCGCCCTCCGCGTGCTAAACGCTGCTCCCAGCCCCTTGCCGTTCTCGGCCATCGCCATTCCTGGCTCTTGTCGTTCATTCATTTATATGTACACATAGTATAATTAAGCAGATACTTAGACATGTATAAAATCAATAAAAGGGCTACGCCCAGCAACACAGTCATATAGGGTCGTGCCCTGCAACACAATCATATGGGGCCATGCCCTGCAACACGATCTCTACGGGAACAGTAGTTTTCTTACCTGTGTCTCGAGCTTTCCAGGCACCGATATCCCGAGCACAGTCCCTTAGTCCAAGCCTCGTTGAAACCCTAGTCACAACGCACCAACAATATCCACCCATCAAGTTCCAATCCATTAAAAAACTTTGGGTCATAATTCTAGTCTCCGGGACATTGAATTCTATCAATCCGAGTGATAAAATCCATCTCGAGCCTTAACTATTGGATTCCCGAGCCTAAAACCTCTTTAAAGCCCAAAAATGAACTAAGCGTCGCGGTCCTAAAATCCCATGCTGCGGCCCTATGCTCAACTAGAGGCTCATCCTCTTTTCTGCCAACATGCGCCGTGGCCCTGCTGTAGGGAGCCGCGACGCACCCCTGCTATCAGGCCGCACCATTGTTCTAAAGGGCCGCGGCTCAGCAAGAACAGGGCCGCGGCCCAACCCTTCGAACCCAGAATATTCCTCCATTTTCTCTTATAAAACCAAGCCAATTATCCATAAAAGTCAACCTAATAATCCAAACTTCCATCACATAAGTTCTAACATAGCCTTAGTATCAAAACCTAACAGAGACTAACCCCAAAACTCAACCAAACAATCAAGAGCAAATCTCAACTTAGCTCACATGCATACTCTGAAATACCAGCAGAAATTCAACATAATTCATCAAGTTAAGAGCTTACCTTTGCTTAGCTGAACCTCTAAGTGATGCTGAACAATCCTCCAAGTTTAAAGCTCAAATCCTAGCTTGATTTGCAAAGTCTCCCCTTGGTAAGGTTGAGAGAAAACAAGAGAGAAGGAAGAAAGGTTTGGGTTGGTTCACAAGGTTCTGAAAACTTCTTATGTTTTGCTTTATTAAACTTAGTCTCTAAGGTTATCTCAAGGCTCGGGGTGCCAAAAACGTCCCCGAGGGCAAAATGGTAAATTTCCCCAATATTCCCCCCTAAACATTCTATCTTCAAATATATCTCTAAATATTTATTTCCATAACCCGATAACCCCATAAAATGCCTAATACCTGAAATACCCCTAAACTCGCCCCGAGTCAGATTTTCGACCCCGTTGTGACTTTCTAGCTAACCGCTCCCTAGGACTGTCTCGGATCGTGCAGCACAGATATATCACAAGTATATCACAATTATCACATTTATGCCCTCAACGGGATAAAATTACAAACTTGCCCCTAACAACCAAATGGGGCCCACATGCATATTTAATTCACCTAAACATGCATCACTAATCACATATTCACAGAAATTCACATATTATGACAATAAATCACTTATTGCCCTCCAGGCACGCTAATCAAGGCCCTAAGCCTTATTAGCAAATTTGGGTCATTACAACTATCCCCTCCTTATAGAAATTTCATCCTCGAAATTACCTGAACAATTCGGGATACTGCTCTCGCATCTCTGATTCAAGTTCCCACGTCGCTTCCTCAACCTTGTTGTTTCTCCACAACACTTTCACCAAGGCGATAGTCTTGCTCCGCAAGACTTTGTCCTTCCAGTCAAGAATCTGAATTGGCTTCTCTTCATATGACAAATCCTGGTCTAGCTCCAAATTCCCATAACTCAGTATATGCGTCGAATCAGACATATACTTCTGGAGCATAGATACTTGAAAAACATTATGAACCCTTGATAAGGCTGGAGGCATCGCCAATCTGTAAGCTACCTCTCCAACCGTTCCAGAATCTCGAAGGGGCCACCAAACCTAGGGCTCAGCTTGCCCCGAACACCAAACCGTTTCACTCCCCTCAAAGGTGAAACCTTAAGGAACACATGGTCACCAACCTGAAATTCCACACTCCTGCATTTCAGGTCTGAGTAATTCTTCTGGCGACTCTGGGAGGCGAGCATTCGAGCTCTAATCTTCTCAACCCCTCATTGGTCCTCTGAACCATCTCAAGACCTAAGTACCTCCTCTCACCCATCTCATCCCAATGGATAGGTGATCTGCACTTCCTCCCATATAGCATCTCATACGGAGCAACTCCGACAGTTGCCCGATAACTGTTGTTGTACCAGAACTCAAACAAAGGGAGATACTTACTCCTAGATCCCCTAAAATCTAGCACACTGGCTCACAACATATCCTCCAATATCTGAATGGTCCTCTCAGACTGTCCATCTGTCTTGGATGATAAGCAGTACTAAACCGTAACTGTGTGCCCATAGCTTTCTATAGACTCTCCCAAAACTAGGAGGTGAAGGTAGGGTCCCTGTCGGATACTATCGACCTTGGAGCCCCATGAAGTCAAACAATTTCCCTCACATATAACTCGGCATACTGTTTTACAGTATAAGTCATCCTGACAGGTAAGAAGTGGGTGGACTTGGTATACCTATCCACAATTACCCACACCGAGTCATGTTGTCCCACGGTCTTCGGTAAAGCAACCACAAAGTCCATGGTGATATCTTCCCACTTCCACTCTGGAATCCCCAGAGGTTGTAGCAACCCTGCTGGCCTCTGATGTTCAGCCTTGACCTGCTAACAAGTTAAGCACTTGGCTACATAATCCACCACATCCCTCTTCATGCCCGACCACCAATACAAAGCTCTCAGATCTTGGTACATCTTCGTTGTACCTGGATGTAAGGAATAGGGAGTGGTATGCAATTCATCTAAGATCTCTCGCCAAATATCAAAATCCATCGGAACACAGATCCGACCCTTGTACTTTAGTAACCCCATCTTCGAGATAGAGAAGTCCTTAGCCGCTCCAACGAAGACGTTCTCCCTAGGACCCTTCAACTAGGAATCTTTCCCCTGTGCCTCCTTGATCCTCTCAAGGAGCGTAGATTGAAGAGTGATGTTGGCTAACCAACCAACCACCAACTCTATACCCGCTGTAGTCATCTCCTCAGCTAGCTTATCAGATATCTATCTCGAACTGAATAGCTGTCCTGGGCCTTTCCGGCTCAATGCATCAGCAACTACATTAGCCTTCCCAGGATGGTATAGGATGTCACAATCATAATCCTTCACCAACTCCTGCCACCGTCTTTGGTGCATATTCAGATCCTTCTGGGTAAAGAAGTACTTGAAACTCTTATGGTCGGTGTATATCTCGCACTTCTCGCCATATAGATAATGCCTCCAAATCTTAAGTGCGAATACCACTGCTGCCAATTCTAGATCATGCGTGGGGTATCTCTGCTCATACTCCTTTAACTATCTCGATGCGTAGGATATCACCTTCCCAGCTTGCATTAACACACCCTAAACCCTGTCTAGAAGCATCACAATAAACCACGAACTTCTCATTGTCTGTCGGCAAACTCAACACTGGCGCGGTGATCAGTCGCCGCTTCAATTCTTTGAAACTGTTCTCACATCTGTCTGCCAAACATACCTTGTCTTTTTCCTTGTCAATTCTGTCAATGGCGTAGCTATCCTGGAGAATCCCTCAACAAACCGCCGATAATATCCTGCCAATCCCATAAAACTCCTCACTTCAGGAGCACTACTTGGTCTAGGCCAGTCTCTCACTGCCTCAATCTTACTTGGGTTAACCAGAATCCCCTCCTTATTGATGATATAGCCCAGAAATGTAACTTGTGGTAACCAGAACTTGCACTTGCTGAACTTAGCATACAACCTATGCTCCCTCAACCGCTGCAACACCAAATGTAGATGATGCTCATGCTCTTTCTCCTACTGAGAGTGCACTAGAATGTCATCGATGAACACAATAATGAACTTGTCTAAATAGTCCTTGAAAACCCTATTCATCATGTCCATAAAAGCTGCTGGGGCATTGGTTAATCCAAAGGACATAACCAGGAACTCATAGTGTCCATACCTCGTGCGGAAAGTGGTCTTTGGTATGTCCTCCTCTTTGATCCGTAACTGATGGTAACCTGACCGGAGATCAATCTTAGAAAACATCGTCCTTCCCTGTAGCTAGTCAAATAAATTGTCGATCCTAGGAAGTGGATACTTGTTCTTAATGGTCAACTTGTTCAACTCCCTGTAGTCAATACACATCCTAAGAGATCCATCCTTCTTCTTAACAAACAGTACTGGAGCACCCTATGGCGAGAAACTCAGTCTGATGAACCCCAAATCCAGTAACTCCTGCAACTGAATCTTCAACTCCGTAGGAGCCATTCTGTAAGGTGTCCTAGATACTGGCTTCGCCCCTGGTACTAATTCTATAACAAAATCAATCTCCTACTGCGGTGCATCTCTGACAGACCTGCTGGAAATAAATCTGGAAACTCACATACCAATCTGGTCTCCCCTGGTCCAACCGACATAACCCTAGAGGTATCCACAACATTCGCTAGGAATCCTATGCAACCTTCCAGCATCAGATCTCTAGCCTCCAGTGTTGAAATCATAGGAATTCGTGGTCCACCAGCTGTTCCCACAAATACAAAGGAGATCTCCCCTTCTGGTTCAAAAGTCACCATCCTGCGCTTGCAGTCAATTGTCGCCCCATACTTCGATAGCCAATCCATCCCTAGGATCATATCAAAGTCATCCTGCACAAGCTCAATCAGATCAGTAAACTACTCCCTACCGTCTACCTCTACTGGTCCAGAGGACCAATGAGGCGATAGAGAAGATTGGAGCTCGAATGCTCGCCTCCCAGAGTCGCCAGAAGAGTTACTCAGACCTAAAACGCAGGAGTATAGAATTTCAGGTCGGTGACCATGGGTTCCTTAGGGTTTCACCTTTGAGAGGAGTGAAACGGTTTGGTGTTCGGGGCAAGCTGAGCCCTAGGTTTATTGGCCCCTTCGAGATTTTGGAACGAGTTGGAGAGGTAGCTTACAGATTGGCAATGCCTCCATCCTTATCAGGGGTTCATGATGTATTTCATGTATCCATGCTCCGGAAGTATGTATCGGATTCGACGCATGTACTAAGTTATGAGAATTTGGAACTGGACCAGAATTTTTCATATGAGGAGAAGCCGGTTCAGATTCTTGATCGGATGGATAAAGTTTTGCAGAGCAAGATTATTACCTTAGTTAAAGTGCTGTGGAGAAACAACAAAGTTAAGGAGGCGATATGGGAACTTGAATCAGATATGCGGGAGCGGTATCCCGAATTGTTTAGGTAATTTCAAGGACGAAATTTCTGTAAGGAGGGGATAGTTGTAGCGACCCAAATTTGCTAATAAGGCTTGGGGCCTTGTGATACGAACCACACCAACATTGTGATGAAACCCGACACCAAATATGGAACAGCCACCAAGAACGTTCGAGATTGGAATGGAACCGCGACCCAATGCTTAGCCAAGCACGAACCTTGGTATGAGGAAGACGCCACAAACGGGGATGGGAATCCGTTTGATAAGTCAGGTTGAACGCCACAAGGAACCCCTTGATAAGTTCAAAAGTTTCTTCAAGAACTCAAGAAGAAAACCTCACAATATTTTCATTTCATCAAAATCTGATTTTTCCAAATGTTTTCAAGGCCTTATATAGCCGAAAATTACATCAATACAAGCCCCTTTGTCTTCCTAAAAACCGAAATATTAAAGACAAGCCTTTTGTCTTCCTAATGAAACCGAAAAATAAAGACAACCCTTTGTCTTCCTAATGAAAACTGAAATTTAAAGACAACCCTTTGTCTTCCTAATAAAAACCGAAAATTAAAGACAAAAAGGACTCTTGGACTCACACAAGTCAAGTGTTTGACTTTTCACAAAAAAAAAAAACAAAGACTAAATAAAAAATACAAGATGACAAAACGCAAAAGACTCATCAAGCTCCTAAACTGAGTCTTTTGGCTCGCGCCCTCGTCACCAGACCAACTGGAACTAGACTTGGATCTTTAGTCTTGGTGTCCTCATCATTCCCCCCCTCTTGAGAAGGATTTGTCCTCAAATCTTCACCTGCATCAAAAGGACTCAAATCAGAAACATTAAAAGTAGCACTAACAGTATACTCACCTGGTAAATCGAGTTTGTAGGCATTGTCATTGATCCATTCTAGCACTTGAAACGGACCATCTCCTCGAGGTAGCAATTTGGAACATCTTTGTGCTGGGAATCGCTCTTTTCTCATGTGTAACCATACCCAATCACCGGGGTCAAAAACCTGCTTGTGACGACCTTTGTTAGCATCAAGTTGGTTAGTGTTTAAAAGAGCCTCCTTCACCTCACTTTTTTTTGCATAAAAATTATTTTGTTTTCTCTCTAATTTTCCCTCATTGATCGAACTCTTCTCTTTCTTCTCTCTCTCACTTGATTCGACCCTTTTCTCTCTTTGTCTCTCTTTTTTCTCATTCTCATTCATCTTTTCACTCTCCTTCTTTTGCTCACTCAATTTTTTTTTATCACTCAATTTTTGCAACCTCACTTGGTCTTCATATACTTGTTTTGGCATCAATGGAGCTAGAGTGATTGTTCGTTGACGGAACGTGAATGAGTACTTGTTGGTGAAGCCATCATGCTGGACTCGCCGATCAAATATCCAAGGCCTTCCTAGAAGGAGGTGTCCAGCTTGCATGGGAACCACATCGCACAATACCTCATCCTCATACTTGCCAATTCGAAATGATACCAGCACCTGTTTTGTAACCCTCACTTCACCACTATCATTCAACCACTGCAACTTGTATGGACAAGGATGTCTAAGCGTTGAGAGCCCTAGCTTCTCAACCATGGAAGAACTAGCAACGTTAGTACAACTACCTCCATCAATAATCACACTACATACCTTGCCTTTCACATGACAACCAGTGTGAAAGATGTTCTCTCGCTGCACCTCTTCTTCCTCTTCTTTTGCTTGCAAATTTAAGGCTCGTCGTGTGACTAGTGCAAGCATCTCACCAGATTCTGCCCCAAACTCCTCATCATCGATAGAAACATCTTCCAATGGTGGCATGTCAGCAAGATCTTCATCTTCAGAATCGAGCTCGCCACTTTCTCGAATCACCATAACTCTCTTGTTTGGACATTGGCTAGCTATGTGTCCTCGCCCCTGACATTTGAAACACTTTATCTCACTAGAACGGGACGAAGTAGGGGCTGTTTTACCTTGAGGGGTCGTGGCTGGTTTTGGTGTAAAGGATGAAGTAGGTTGGTCTTCTTCCTTCTTTGGATAGTTCGACCGCCAAGGTGTTGCACTTGTACTACCCCTCTTGAGCTGCCTCTCAACTTTGATTGCCATATGCACCAAATCTTCCAATTCCACATAATGGTGTAGCTCAATTGGATTAGCAATCTCTCGGTTCAACCCATTCAAAATCCTTGCCATTGTTGCCTCCCGATCCTCTTCCACATTGGCTCTAATCATAGCCATCTCCATCTCCTTGTAATACTCATCAACACTCTTGGAACCTTGACGAAGACCCTGCAACTTAAGGTATAGATCTCGATAATAATGAGATGGTACAAACCGTCGCCTCATCACCCTCTTCATAGCCTCCCATGTGTCAATAGGGCGATCTCCACTCCGCCTCCTGTTGATGCACAACTGATCCCACCAAACAATAGCATAATCAGTAAACTCAATGGCAGCAAGTTTTACCTTCTTCATGTCGGAGTAGTTGTGACAATCAAAAACTAGCTCCATCTTCTTCTCCCACTCAAGGTATGCTTCAGGATCGCTCTTCCCCTGAAATGCTGGGATTCTCATTTTGATATTCCCCATATAATTATCTACCTGGTTCCTATCTTCTCTATTCCCACCATACCTCCTATGGTTACCCGTTGACATCCTATCAAATTCATCATCAGAAACTACCCCTTCTAAATCCCCTTCATTCTCATCCTCCCTTTGGTGTACCCTACCCCTCCTTGGTCTCCGTTGTGTTCCCTCTTCTACCCTATCCAACCTCTCATGTATTTGCTCACACTCCGCCCTCAACATCCTCCTCATCTCCCCCATTAAAGCTTCAATTTGTAGATTTGGAACTGTAGGTGGTGGAGTGTCATTGCCTGCATTTCTTTCTGTATTTTGTGACATGATTGAAAATCTGCAAAAAAAAAATAAGGTTAGAAAAAGACCTCACCACACTCCCTCACGTGTTTCACTCAAAGAAAATGGTCACTCAAGTACACTCGTGTTTGCACTCAATGATGGCTTTTACCCTCAAATAAGCTCACACCTCTGCCTTTTTCCACTCTATTTTCTTCTTTAAGCTCTTTGAAAACTAATGAAACGGTGATATGGAGGTTCAAGCAGCCAATTCTACCAAACAAATCAAACGAAAACCGATGAAAAAGTGGCAAAAAATGGTGATTTTTGGAACACTTGTGTGGGGTTTTGGCAAAAGGGCCTCTAGACTATGGGGAACAAGAATAGAACAAAAATTTTTAAGAAGGGTTTCCAGACTCTTTTTTTTTTTTTTTAGGTTCGAATCTCTTTGAATTTTTTCTTCTTCTTTCTTTTCTGTTTTTTTCTTTCTCAAATGCAGGTACAAGACACAAGAAAAAAAATCAGACTTGGATTCGAAAACAAAACAACTCGGATTTCACAAAAGAGCAAGAGATTCTCAATGCAAATTCGGATTTTCATAATGAAAAACTAGAGAAAACCAATGCAAAGTCAGATTCCACAAGTAGAACAAGATAAAACTCAAAGCCCTAATTCACGTTAAGAACCCTAATTCATGATTTCAGAAATGAAAAGAAAACAAAAATAGGGGATTACAAAGGAATTGAAACTTTGTGTAGACTAGTTTCGGATTTCAAGGGATTTCACAAAGAAATAATGGAAACTAGGAAATAAGAACACGATTTGAACAAAGAAACAATCTGGAATAAAGAGATTAACTATAATGGTTTTCGGATTTTTAGAAGGAAAACAAGAACAAAGACTAGAAAAATCAAGAACACGAATAGATAGATTTTTTTTTTTTCTTCAGAAATCCTAATATAATAACACGAACTGAATAGAAAAAAAAAATGAAAAAGGATAGGCCAAACCGGATGATCCTAATCTCTGATACCAACTGATACGAACCACACCAACATTGTGATGAAACCCGACACCAAATATGGAACAGCCACCAAGAACGTTCGAGATTGGAATGGAACCGCGACCCAATGCTTAGCCAAGCACGAACCTTGGTATGAGGAAGACGCCACAAACGGGGATGGGAATCCGTTTGATAAGTCAGGTTGAACGCCACAAGGAACCCCTTGATAAGTTCAAAAGTTTCTTCAAGAACTCAAGAAGAAAACCTCACAATATTTTCATTTCATCAAAATCTGATTTTTCCAAATGTTTTCAAGGCCTTATATAGCCGAAAATTACATCAATACAAGCCCCTTTGTCTTCCTAAAAACCGAAATATTAAAGACAAGCCTTTTGTCTTCCTAATGAAACCGAAAAATAAAGACAACCCTTTGTCTTCCTAATGAAAACTGAAATTTAAAGACAACCCTTTGTCTTCCTAATAAAAACCGAAAATTAAAGACAAAAAGGACTCTTGGACTCACACAAGTCAAGTGTTTGACTTTTCACAAAAAAAAAAAACAAAGACTAAATAAAAAATACAAGATGACAAAACGCAAAAGACTCATCAAGCTCCTAAACTGAGTCTTTTGGCTCGCGCCCTCGTCACCAGACCAACTGGAACTAGACCTGGATCTTTAGTCTTGGTGTCCTCATCACCTTGATTAGCGTGCCTGGAGGGAAATAATTGTTATATTGTATTAATATGTGAATTTAATGAATATGTGATTAGAAATGCATGTTTAGGTGAATTAAATATGCATGTGAGCCCCATTTGGTTGTTAGGGGCATATTTGTAATTTTAGCCCGTTGAGGGCATAAATGTAATATTTGTATATATTTTGATTGTTACCACGTGTGGGTGGTGATATAATTCTGATGCACGATTCGAGACGATCCTAGGGAGCTGCTTAGCTTGAAAGTCACAACGGGGTCAAATACCCGGCTCAGGAGGAGCTTAGGGGTATTTTGGGAATATTGCAAAGTGTTTGGGAATTATTGAGTAGCGGTTAGAATTTTAGTAATGGTTTAAACATGTTGGGGCTAAATGTGGATTTATAGGAATACTTGAGGATTTAGCGGGATTTGGGTGAAATGAATAAATTGCCCTTGGAGGAACTTAAGGATTTAAATTAGCTCAAGGGAATTTTGGACCTTTTGCAGCTGATTCTAGGGGCTTGTGGAAGGGAATTAGAAGGAAATAATTAGAAGAAAACTCTCAGATCTTCTCCCTTCCTCTCCCAAGCGGTTCTCTCTCTTTTTTTTCTCTAAGGTGCTGGTTTTGGAGGATACTAGAGCAAAAACTCAAGAGCATAAAGGGTTTAGCTAGGATCAAAGGTAAGTCTTAATCCAAATCTGGTTGAATTCTTGCTAAAAGTATTGAATTAGTGAGCTGAGTTGTATTTTATTTTGTGGGTCATTGAAATGAAGATTTGGTGAGGCTCAACTTGGGAATCAAGAGAATTAAGTTTGGAATTTGGTTGGGAAGCAGCTGAAGGTCGAAATTCAAATTGAGGTAAGGGTTTCATGCATCTCTGAAGTTGATTGCTGGTGTGGTTTAAGTTTTGTAAGGTCTGGTTTAGGTTTTATGAAGTTTTAAACCAATTTGTGAATCATGGGTTTGAATGTGTGTTTGGGTTTGTTGATGATGTTTTTGAGTTGCCATATGGTCTATTTGGGGTATTGGATTGAATTTGGGACTTAGGTATGTCTTGGTATTGATTTGGAAGCGTTTTGGCTCGGAAAAATGTTGGGGAAAAACCCAGTTTTCTGGGTTCGCATATGGGCGCCACGACCCTGTTCTTCCATGCCGCGGCACTAGGATGCATTAGGGGAAGGGCATCATTCTGGGCGCCGCAACCCCCATAGGGTGGTGCTGCGGCGCTAGGCCATTTTTGGGCAGGGGAAAATGTGTTTTTGGGGTGTTGGCTCAGGGGGCTCGGGGGATGCTTCTGTTACCTTGTGGGGGGAAACGGGAGGTCCCGAGAGCATGGGATTGGTTCCAGGAGATGATTACAAACTAGTTAGTAAGAAGAGAGCTATGTTTGTGTTGTGACTAGGTTTTCAGTGAGGCTCAGGGTAGAGGACCATGTTTGGGATTTTGGTGCTCAAGAAGCTCGGGACACAGGTAAGAAAATCGCTGTACCCATAGAGTAGGGCGAGGCCCCATAGTTGTGTTGCAGGGCACGACCCTAGATGATTATGTGGAGGGCATAGCCCATTGATTATGTTAATATATGTTTAAGTGTTTGTTTAATTATGCTATGTATGCATATATGTGAATGGTCGGCAAGAGCCGGGAACGACGAAGGCCGAGAACGGCGAAGGCCAAGAACAGCGAAGGCCGAGAACAGCGAAGGGGCCGAGAGCAGCGTTTAGCACGCGGAGTGCGAGTTTCTAGGGTAAGACCTTAAAGGATACCTGGGATATCCTTATGGTGTAGATTGCGAACCCGGGTCCTGGTAAAGCGCCTAGGACGGCATGGCCGTATATGTTTAGCTTGGTGGTGGGTTTGTTATATGCTGAGTGATTGATATGCATATGTTATCTATTTGTATGGGGTTTTCTTGCTGGGCTTTGGCTCACGGGTGTTCTGTGGTGCAGGTAAGGGCAAGGGGAGAGCTTACCAACCATGAGTATGGAGAGCGTGAGGCGTCGCGTACATGTCTAGTCTGCCTGGCTGCCACGACCAGGGATATTTTTGGGAGATGCTTGTGCAGAATCCTATTTTGTCGTTTAGTCGACCTAAAACATATTTTGAGTTGTAAATATTTATAAACAGTATTTTCGGGATCCCTAATGTTAAAACACTTATAATTTTCAATCAATGTTTTCATTTTCAAGTTATGTGACTTTAATACAGTTTAGTTACAATTTTGAGTTAAATGCTTGGTTAGCTAGTTAAATGCACATTTTAAACTCACTTAGTAACGACTCTAAGGTAGTAGGGCGTTACATGTTGCTTCACGCTCTCCGTACTCATGGTTGGTCGACTTTCCCCTTGCCCTTACCTGCACCATAGAGCACCCCTGAGCCGAAGCCCAGCAAGAAAACCCTCACAAGCATATAACATATGCATATCAAACACTTAACATATAAACAAGCCATCCACAAGCTATACACATACGACCATGCTGTCCCAGGCACTTTACCAGGCCCAGGGTTCGCGGTCCACACCGTGAGGATATCCTAGGTATTCTTTAGGGTCTCGCCCTGGCAACTCACACTCTGCGTGCTAAACGCTGCTCCCGGCCCTTTGCCGTTCTCGACCTTCGTCGTTCCCGGCCCTAGCCGTTCCCAGCTCTTGCCATTCATTCATTTATATGTACACATAGTATAATTAAGCAGATACTTAAACATGTATAAACTCAATCAAGGGGCTACGCCCAGCAACACAGTCATATAGGGTCGTGCCCTGCTACACAATCATATATGATTATATGCTCCATGAATATATATATATGACTGTGATCATATGATTACCTGCTCCATGAATATATATATATATGATTGTGATATTTGCATGCTGGAGTTAAGGCATGGTTTGAATGTTGGAAGAGCAGGGATTATGAGTAATGTATGAATGCCATGGGCATGTTTGTAGCATTGCAAGTGGTTTATGATTGTGGTGTGGTAAGATTTATCCCGTGGGGGGAAGCCCTTGATATGGTTATGGTAATTAATGGGTTAAGTTATTGACTGCAGATTTAATCAGCAGGTTTATATTCAATGTAGATTATGAGGCCTTGTGATAGTTATACAGGGGCTGGGAGTTACGGCCAGGGTATCAGTTCTTCGTCTACATCTTTGAATGTTCAGCAGACGCTTACAGATTTGCAATTAAGATTGCAGAGGCAGGAGGAAGAGATCAGGTATCTGAAGCAACAACGGAGTCTGTTGGGTAGTACCCCTTCCTCTGCTATGCCAGGGGTGGCATCAGTTACAGCTCGGCCTAGGGTTGAGAACAGATGGGAATTTCTCTGTGGAAGATTCCTGAAGTTTTATCCTCCAATCTTTGAGGGAGGCCTAGATCCATTCAGAGCTGAGCAATGGATGGGCATGATCAGCTCCATTCTTGACAGTATGGGACTGGTGGGTCACGATAGGGTGATCTGTGTTACATGTGTACTGCGGGATGATGCCTGGACATGGTGGGAGGTAGTATCCCAGACACGAGACATAGCTGTGATGGACTGGAAAGAATTTAGAAAGCTGTTTAATGAGAAGTATTATTGTGATGTAGCTAAGACTGCAGGATGAATGAGTTTCTGAATCTTGTTCAAGGCAATGCATCAGTGACTGAGTATGTTACTGAATTTGATGGGTTGGCCAAGTTTTCCTTAGACATGGTACCCACAGATATAGCTCGGAAGGAAAGGTTTATTCAGGGGTTGAATCCTGGAATAGTTCAGGGCATTAGAGTTGCCCCAGTGTATGAAGTCTCTACCTATGCTCAGGTGGTAGAGAGGGCCCTTGCTGTTGAGAGTATAGTAGTTGGGCAGCAGAGTGCTGGAGAGCACAGAGCTCAGATAGTGGTATCTCCACTTATTAGAACAAGTAAAAATGGAAGCTGGAAGACTCGTCCAATATGTGCACGGTGTAGGAGGCGTCATGTGGGAAAATGCCGAGCAAAGGCATGTTTCGCATGTGGTATGGTTGGGCATATTGTGAAGAGGTGCCCCGTGTTAAGGGATGAGCAAGGGGGGATAGACAGCTCGATTCCAACTCGAGTGTTTATTCCAGGGCAATCAGAGTCTGAGACCGAGACTAGTTCCTCGGGGATGACAGGTCAGTTTTCTAGTTCTGAGTTTTGAATTATGTTGTTTGGCTTTGGCACCATGCTATTCTTTTGTTGGTATGTATATAGAGAAGAGTATATTGATGGTATATGTAGATCACATGGTTATGTTGTGATGGGAAATGTAAGATGGTATTGGCAACTTAAGAGATAAGTTGAGTTATGGCAAGGACTCGTCAGGGATTCTGATAAAGCTGGTTATGACAGGCTTTGGTTTGATCCAGGGTTGGATTGGTTAAGAAATTAAAAAGCGATCTTGAATGGCAAGGAAAGTGTAGTAATTCTTGAGCTTGAGAGTGTAGAGCCTTGTGTTGATTAGTTGGTGTATGGTTCTGTGTGTTTATGAAACTTGTAGTGAGAGCTGGAGTTTGTGCAGGGAGGTGCATGGAACTCTTAGCCAGTGTGGTGGATACCACTTAGATTGTGTTAGTGAGATCAAGACAGACTGGATTAGTCTGTGGGTTCTTATTATGTGTTTCCAGGTGGTCTGCCAGGGCTTCTTTTTATGAAAAGAGACTAGAATGGTGATTGGTTTAGTACTAGAAATGGAATTAGATGTAAGTATTATTTTGAGTGGCTCAGTGAAGTTATAAGAATTAAAGAGTTAGTTGCTGAGTAAGATGGAATCCTTTAAGGTGGATCTTGGATCTGGTTAAGACCAGTTAGAGGTCAGAGAGAGAAAATTATGTAAAAGATTGAGCTGGTATCGGATTTGAGCACTGCGAGTGCTGATTATGTCTTGAGAATTGGTTTGATGTTAAGTGTTTGTGAATAAGATGAATAGTGCATTCAAGGGTGGACTTCAATGGGATTTGTGATCGTTTTGGACGATGGTATAGTGGTGTTTTCTCTGCGGAGAATTGCCAAGAGTGAAGAGTGCCTTGGGGACAGGAGTGTCCATGGATAGTCAAGATATTTCAGGTGCCTTGGGGAGAAAGTGCTGGGTCTTGTATAGACCAGGATCAGTTAGAGGATTGTTATGACATCCTAGTTATAGAGAAAAGTGACTACCTATGCAACATGTTGATTAAAGAACTTGACCAGGACTGGGTAAAGTTTCTGGCAGGCCAAGTGGCCAGTTTATTGTTGAGATTATTATCTCAAGAAAGATAAAAGGAAAGATGGTTAAGTGAGCCACAGATGGGCAAGATTGAATGGAAAGCTTTAGCTGGATTAGCTAAAGGTTGTATAGTGACAGACATGAATTTATGGTGGTATAAAGATCGGACTTGGGATCCGATGGACATTGAGATTAACTAAGAGATTCTGGATAAATCTCATGCTATTCTTTTATTCGTTTCATTCAGGCATCGTGAAAGGGTTACATGATATGGAAATTTTATAGTGATGGCCTGAGATGAAGAGGCATATATCAAGGCATGTGTAAAGCTCTTACCTGTTAGCAGGTCGAGGCAGAATATTAGGAAACAGCAAGGCCATTACAGCCTTTGGGTATTTCATAGTGGGAATAAGAGAGCATCGCGGTGAGTTTTGCGGTGGGATTCCCAGGTTGATGAATCGGTATGAATTGGCATTAAGTCATTGTGGACTGGTAGTCCAAGTGAGTTTATTTTATCAGCAAGGGTAGGTGAATAGTACAGCTGATCAATATTTGAGTCTCCTTGTGAGAAGGATAGAGAGCCTTCGTGAACTCAAGGTCTATCTTATCAGATGAAGACTTTATTGTGACTTCTAGGTTTTGGAAGGGTTAGGAAGGCGATGAGTATATAAATGGAACTCAGTACATGTTATTACTCTCAGACTGGTGGCAAATCAGAGAGAGAGGGTTATCCAATTATTATTGGAGGAACATCTTATAAGATGAATGCGTTGATGTATATCTGGATCCTGAGGTGGTTCAGGGGATTTATGAGATTGCTGAAGCTTGAATTTTGGTTGCTCATTTCTCATAGTAAATGGGAAAGTATTATTGAACTGGAAAGTAGAAATGTGGAAATTCCAGGTAGGAGAATGTATCTTCTCTAAGGTATCACCATGGAAGAAGGGGGTGAGGAATTAAGACAAGTTAAGCTTTAGTTTGTTTCAGCAGTTGGAACCTGATTGGGTCTGAATAGGGTGACTCTGAGTCAGTTTTACTTTTGGCATTGGCAGTTGTGTACAGTGAGTTATGTGCTTCCATGCAGTGGGCATGGGCCAAAGGAACTTCTGAGTTGAGTTATGAGAATCTAAAGGTTTAGGTTAAGTATTCCGGTAAGGAATAGCCAATTTAGATTGTGACATAAGCAATGAGATTCTATTGAACAAAAGGTACCTTAGGTTATGGTAAGGCTATAGAGATAGTGAGGTCGAGGAAGCGACCCAGGGAATTGAAAATTTATGTCAAGTGTGTGGAATTCTTGTTCCGAGCTGTTGAGTAAATTTCGAGGACGAAATTTCTGTAAGGAAGGGATAGTTGTAATGCCCCAAATTTCCTAATAAGGTTTAGGACCTTGATTAGGAGGCCGGGAGGGCCATAATTGATTTATTATGGTATTTAATGAATATATGCATGTTTACGTGAATTATATTATTATATGGTGGTGAATGCATGCATATGGGGGTATTTATTATTATAAGGGTATTTTGGTAATTTGGCCGCTGTGGGCGTAATTGTGTATTTTGGGTGCATGGTTGTGATTAATTAATATAGCCACATTATAA
This sequence comes from Humulus lupulus, assembly GCF_963169125.1. Classification (NCBI taxonomy): domain Eukaryota; kingdom Viridiplantae; phylum Streptophyta; class Magnoliopsida; order Rosales; family Cannabaceae; genus Humulus; species Humulus lupulus. Next base: position 145,349,550 of record NC_084796.1, read on the forward strand.
GGTGGATTGGTTCGAGCTAATCGGCATGAGACGATCATGAGATGTAAGTGTTCGGTCCAGTCATAACGGGTTTAAGTTCGGGTCTCGGGGTGAGTCTCGGGGTGGATTTAATGATTAGAGCATTACCGGGAATTAAAGGGTAATGAGATATGATTTATTGGTATTTGGGAATATTGAGAATAGCGGGAATTGGAGAGCGTTAATTATAATTAACGGGATAGGCGGGAAAGGACGGTTTTACCCTCAGAAGCCTTTAGAGGGATTTATTTGGCCTAGGGGCATTATGGTCTTTTGACCTTAAGGATTTATATTAGTTTTTGGGGTTTGGAAGGCTGTAGAAACAGAGCAAAACAGAGACGTTTCTTCCTACTTCCTGTGCACTACTTTTCTCCATTTTCTCCTTTGGGGTTTTGAGTTCCAAGTGGGGTTTCAAGCTAGGGAATTCAAGAACTGAGGTTGTGGACTTGGCTCAACCATTGAGGAAGGTTCAAAGCTGGTTTTAAGGTGAGTTCTAGCTATGGAATTCAGGTTGTGCTCTGTTTTCCTTTTGGTTTTTAGCTTATGGTTTTTGATGTAGAAAGTGGGAATCAAGAGGAGTTTTTGTGTGTGTTTGGTTGGGCTTTGATGAGGGAGAGTGGTAGAGGATGTTTGGTGGTTGAATTGGGTGTTAAGTTATGATTTGAGACAGGTTTGAGGGGCTAGTTTTAAGGGAAAACGCAGGGGAAAGATTCAGGTGTGTGCTGGCTTTTTGCCTGGTCTGGGCTGAGCGTCGAGGCGCAGCTGTGGTGCACCGCGGCCCTTGGCGTCTGGCAGGGAGGCCCTCTCTGTTTGAGGGCGCGCCGCGGCGCAGCTGGGGAGGGTCGCGACCCTTAAGGTCATTTTTGACCAAAATGGTGTTTTAAGCTTGGGGATTCAAGCCTTAGGCCTCGGGGTTGTACCTAGTACCCGGTTAAGTGGGGATTGATGTTTCGGAGGCTAGATATTGATTTGGGAATTTATGTTGACCATTTTTATTGATGGTATCTTATATTTGGTTATGACTAGGTGACCGCTAAAGGACTAAAAGTTGATCGTTCTCAAGGGTCGTTCTTTAAATCATTCTAGCTCGAATCTGAGGTAAGAAAACTGCACCCTGTGTATATGTGACATGCATGGCTATTATCGATGCATGTTGGTTGATTATTGAGTATGACATGCATGGTTATTATTGATGCATGTCGGTTGATTATTATGTGTGACATGCATGGCTATTCTTGATGCGTGTTGGTTGACTATTAAACGTGACATGCATGGCTGTTGTTGGTGCATGTTGGATTGTTGGATATATTGCATATGATGCATGAGAAACATGTGATTAGGACATGCTTTGTATACTGGGTATGATATTGTTCAGAGCTTATGCCTCTGTGGTTGTGCATGGTCCTAATTGTACTAGAATCTGTTTAGTAAGCATGCTGAACACCTTGTTTATGAGTATTGGACATGTGATACATAATTGGTGGCATGACTTACTTGTGTATGGCACTGACTAGTCAGGGACCGACCCTAAAGTCGAGAATCATGCATTGAATGGCTCTATGGCATTAATGCTGAACCGACCCTAAGGTCGATGAACACGCATTGAATGGCTCTATGGCATTAATGCGGGACCGACCCTAAAGTCGAAGAACTTATAAGCGCTTGCCTGGTCTAAGACCAGATGTACTTAGCCAAGGTATATGACCCCGGTGACCGTTTGTCACATGGCTAGGGGACGTTGTCCACAGTTACAACTCTAGGGTCGGGAGGAAGGTTATGTTGGAGACCAATCACCATGCACTTGTCCTAATCAAACTTATGAAAGAATCACTTATCAGTTAAGCCCTGGTGACCCTATCGTCACATGGCTAGAGGGAGCTGTACCCATCTTTGTGACTTTCGCTACTGTCACCTATCTGTATTGGATTGTTGGTCTCGAATGGTTATTATGATCGTTGTTGATATTATGTCATGCTTTATTGTGTTTTCTTGCTGGGATTCGGCTCACAGGTGCTACGTGGTGCAGGTAAAGGCAAGAGGAAACTGAACCATCCTTGAATTGGAGAGCTTAGGTGATGATGTGTACATATGCAGCTGCTTGTCCGCCACGACCGAGGTTTAAAGTGGAACTAGGGTTGAACCCTGTTTTGCCGCTTAGAACGGCCTGTTGTAAATATTTTCTGTAATAAACTCTGAAACTATGTTTTTGGGATCCCAATGTATAAATTAAACGTTCTAGTGAAACGTTACATCTTAACCAAAAATGTTTAATCCCTAAACCGCTAATCATACTTAGTTCACGTTTTTGGCCAAATGACTCGGTTAGCGAGTTTAGCACTGTTTACAAGGCACACCGTAACGGTCCCTGGAGTTTGGGGCATTACAGTTACTAAGTGAGCTAAAATTGTGCCATTAGCTTGCTAATCGAGGTTTTAGGTTAAAAGTGTAGCAACACTATAATAAATGTCGTTTAAAGGCATTTAATATAAAAATGTGGTCATTCATTGAAAACGTAAAGAGTTATACATTTGGGATCCCAAAATAATGTTTTGAAATTACTTTACAACTCAAAATACATTTAAGGTCGACTTAGGTGACAAATCTACCAATACATTACATCTTCCCAAAATAACCCTGGCCGTGGCAGCCAGGTAGGTCGAACATGTACCCAATCGCTCTACGCTTTCCGTACTCATGGTTGGTCGACCTTTCCTTTGCCTTTACTTTCACCATAGAGCACCCGTGAGCTGAAGCCCAGTAAGAAAACTCAACACAAAACATATATCATATGCATAGCAATCCACATAATATAACAAAACAGCCAACATGCTAAACACATAGCGGCCAACGACGTCCTAGGCGATTTACTAGGGTATGGGTTTGCTGTCTTCACTGAGAGGATGACTCCAGCATCCTAGGAGGGTCTCGCCCTAACTGCCCACACTCTGCGTGCTAACCTCCGATCTCGGCCCTTTGTCGTTCTTGGCTTCCAACCGTTCTCGGCCTTCACCGTTCCCAACCTTTGTCATTTCCAGCCTTCGTCGTCCACTCACAAATTTTCATCACATAGCATAACATCAACATATATTTAAACATATACTAAATATAAACAATAGGTCTACGCCCTGAAATTCAATCAATACGGCCACGCCCTTCATTACAAATATTAGGGCCACACCCTACTCTACGGTAAAACAGTTTTCTTACCTGCGTCCCGAGCTATCTGAGCACCGCAATCCCGAGCACAGTCCTCTAAATCAAGCCTTGTTGAAAACCTAGTCACAACATATTCATAATAACCACCCATCAAGTTCTAATATAATTAATAACTTCAGAATATAAATCTAACCTCTGGGACCTTGGATTCTACCAAATCGGGTAGTAAAATCCTTCCCGAGTCTTAACATTTGAGTTCCCGAGTTAAAAACCTTCAAACGACCAACATTTGCATTTGAGTTGTGGCCAAACCCCTTAAGGGCCACGGTGCTCGAAACCCTGAGTTGCGGCGTGCCTAGGCTAATGGGGGTTTTCCAGCCTCTTCGACACACACGGGCCGCGACGCCTGAAGAATAGGGTCACGGTCCGAGCCCCCAAACCCAGAAAATCACACCATTTCCTGTGTTTTTCCTCGAGCCTAAACCCCATTTTCATACTTCAAACATAGATTAAACTCAGAGTTGAACCTGGATTCCTTGTCCACACAACCTAGACATCGCATCCACTTACGAATAGCTCCCTAATCCTCACTAACACTCAAAATTCAAAATCAAAACTCACTCTCATGCAAGCCTCTAATTCCAGCAGAATTCAACATGAAGATCAAGAAGAAGATCTTACCTCTGAATTGTACTTGACCCTGAGCTGATTTCCTAAGTCCTCAAGCTTCCAATCCACCAGTTCTTCAGCCTAAATCCTCAAGGTTTCTCCAAAATTCGCAAACATCAAATAGAGAGAGTGAGAACCGAATGAGAGAGAGAGCTAAGAGAGACTTATGTTTTCTTTCTAAGTGAACCTAGAACCTCAGCTACCTAAGTGATCAAGCCCCTCCTTAGTTAAAAGTCCAAAATACCCCTTAAGCTTATCTAAATCTTCAAGTGCCACCAAGGGCAATTCCGTTATTTTCCATATCCCACTAACTCCTCGAGTGTTCCTATAAATCCCCGTTTAATCCCGACATGTCCAAATCATTGCTAAATTATTACATGTTACTCGATAACTCCCAAACACATATAACATTCCCAAAATTCCCCTAGGCTCCTCCCGAGCTGGGAATTCGACCTCGTTGTGACTTTCTAGCTAAATTGCTCCCTAGGACCATCTCGGATTGTGCATCACAAATATATCACCACTCACTCGTGGTATCAATCATAATATACACAAATGTTACATTTATACCCTCAACGGGCTAAAATTACAAATATGCCCCTAATAGCCAAATGGGGCCCACATGCATATTTAATTCACCTAAACATGCATTTCTAATCATATAATCATCAAATTCACATATTAACGTAATTAAATCAATTATTGCCCTCCTGGCACACTAATCAAGACCCTAAGCCTTATTAGAAAATTTGAGATGCTACAATGTCCAAACCTTTTCTATTAAAGTTTCATTAAATGAGTATTTACTTCAAATTAATCACACTTTTTGATCTAAAACCACGATTAGCGAGCTCATGGCACATTTGAAAAATAAATTGTAATGGCTCTAGGGTAGTAGGATGTTACAACATGATCATGTTATCAATTAACATTTCTTTTAATAAATACAATAAATGGTGAACCGAGTACTATTGTGTATTTCTAAATTTACCACCATTTGTAAAAATAAGGAAATAAAATTATAAAATTAGGCCTAAAGTTGTTTGCAAGACTTCAAGAATGCTCCTCCTCTCTTTAAGGCTTATTTTATAATTCTTAGGAAATTGTTAGGCCCATCTTATTAATTAGAAACTAACTTTCTAATTAATTTATTTAATTAAAACTAACTTTTAGTTAAATAACAATTTTTGTCATATTTTTAGTTTATTTGAATTTAAATATTTGTAGAATCAAATTCTAATAATTACTTAAACTTATGATTAAATCTCAATTGACTAAAATATATTTTATTTTTCTAACAAAAATAAAACAAGATAATTAATCTTATAAATTTAAACAATTTAAAAATTAATTAAATAAAAGATTAATAGCACAAAAAACAATCTAACTTGGGCACCAAGATTGGTGCCCTAGATCACTAGGGCTGGCGGCAATGCGGAGCCACTAGGGCTCGTCATGGTGGTGCGGCGCAAGGGCCAGCGCATGGGCGAGGGGAGGCGAGGGGTTGGTGCTAGTAACAAGGAGAGGTTGGGGCCATGGGGCTCGCACACGTAGCAAGGGAGCTGGGTCGTAGGGCTTGTGCACGCAGCAGGGGAGCTGGGTCTAGGGCTCGCGCACGCATTAGGTAGGGTTTAGGATCATGGGGCTCGTGCGCGCAAGAGACAGGGGCTTAGGCCGCAGGTCCTGTGCACGATTGGTGCATGTGGCTCGAGGCTCGGGCCGAGTGCCTCCTAGGTTCTTGGCTCGGGTTCTCCTTCTTCTTTTTCTTGTGTACAAATTTTTTTAAACTCAAGTTTCAAACACTAAGGATTACAAAAATCCTATGCCCTTTATGTCTTTCACAAGATCTATAAATTTAAATTCCTAACCCAATAGCACCATATAATTAATGATCCGTAATTCAACCATACATTCAAAAAATACTTCCATCCATTCAATATATATATTAACATACATATAACAAATGTAAGAAACCCACACAACATTTAATATATTTATATATATATGTATGTAGACTACTCTAGTACAAATTGTTGGTACTAAATATGATAAATCAGGATACACATCAGAATGGATCTTTTAAAATTTATTAATACTAGCCAGGATTATACACATATGGATATATTAAATCAAACACAAATAGATTAGAGATTACCTCTTGTAGCATGTCAAGAGTCCACGAATATTTTTGTATAAATAAACAATCTTCCTATCCTTATTCTGAAAGTTCACACTTTGATCTTCTAGACCAATCCTCAAACATACAAGGATGTGTGTGGGCACATAGGATTCAAAAGGTTGATTTAGAACTCTCTAGATGTAGTCAACACATGAGATCTAGAGATGTTTGAAAACAAGGAGGCTATAGAAATTTCTAGAATTTAATGTTTAGGAAATTCTATCGTTTCTTTTCTTGAGAGGGTTTGGTAGTAAAAAACAACTTAAAACTTTTTTTTGCATATCCCAGAAATTACGCTTCTTTCACTTTTATAAAGATGGTTAACTTAATTAACTAATCTTTATTTTATTTAAATTAATGTTGATTAGTTATAATCTGTTTAATTATTTAATTTAAATCATGTTTAAAAAGAGTAATTAAATATATATTATTAAATAAACAAATAAATATGAAATTCAAAACTCAAATCTTAGGGATATTTCTATCCCTGAGTGGCGCCACACACACTCACTATACAGTAAGTGTGTTGTGAGCCACATTATGGTTTTTCCTAATTTTAACATTTATTTGTTTAATTAATATTTCAGATAATATATATCTCAAAATAAATATCAACTAATTCAAAAGTAACTTTATCTTAATATATCATTTTAAAATAAATAAATAATCTTTCTCTATATTAATCTGAACAAGATTAATATTTATTTTAACATATATTTTTTCAAAGTAAAAAGTATATAGATAAATAAATAATTAATTCATAATTAATCAATTGCTCATAACCATCACATAATTATTTCGTTGCCTTGTAAAATTCATTCCTTTGCAATTTTGTCATCCTCTCTACAAATCTTTCTTTTGACATCCTTACCATTGATAGTGTAGGACAGAGGTGATCTGGGGACCATGGACCTATAATACGAAGCTCCAATAAACAAAATTATTAATTTAGAGATATAAATGTGGGCCAAGCTTTTTAGCATGGCACAAAACCGGCACGAGCCCGAGAGGCACTGATACGAACCACACCAACGATTGTGGTGAAACCCGACACCAAATATGGCAGCCACCAAGAACACACGAATCTAGAATGATGAACCGTGACCCAATGCTTAGCCAAGCACGAACCTTGGTATGAGGAAGACACCACAAATGGTGATGGGAATCCGTTTGATAAGTCAGATTGAGCGCCACAAGGAATACCCTTGATAAGTTCAAATAGTCTCTTCAAGAACTCAAGAAGAAAACCTCTCAATTTTCATTTCATCAAAATCTGAATTTCCCAAATGTTTACAAGCCCTAATATGGACGAAATTACATGAAAGAAAAGCCCCTTTGTCTTCCTAATGAAAACCCTAACAATCACAAATAGAAAGACTCTTGGACTCTCACAAGTCAAATGTTTGACTTTCACAAAAAAAAACAAAGACTAAATAAAACGTGATTAAGTGACTGATTAAAATAAAAATACAAGATGCCAAAATCCAATAAGACTCATTACAAGAAGCTAAATATTGATCAAGCTCCTAAACTGAGTCTACTTTGATGAGCAGTACAAGTCTTTGTTCTCCTTCAGTGTTGACCACGGTCTCCTCCTGTTTTAGGACTCTGTGGACTAGGTTGTTAAGTTCTTTTTTGAATCTCTTGGGTCGCGCCCTCGTCACCGGACCAACTGGAACTTGACTTGGATCTTTAGTCTTGGTGTCCTCATCATTCCCCCCCTCTTGAGAAAGATTTGACCTCAAATCGTCACCTGCATCAAAATGACTCAAATCAAAAACATTAAAAGTAGCACTAACAGTATACTCACCTGGTAAATTGAGTATGTAGGCATTGTCATTGATCCTTTCTAGCACTTGAAACGGCCCATCTCCTCGAGGTAGCAATTTGGAACGTCTTTGTGCTGGGAATCGCTCTTTCCTCATGTGTAACCATACCCAATCACTGGGCTCAAAAACCTGCTTGTGACGACCCTTGTTAGCATCAAGTTGGTTAGTGTTTAAAAGAGCCTCCTTGTACATGAGTAAAATCATTGGTTGTTTTGTACGCAATTCTCGCTTAACCTCACTTTTTTTTGCATAAAAATTATTTTGTTTTCTCTCTAATTTTCCCTCATTGATCGAACTCTTCTCTTTCTTTTCTCTCTCACTTGATTCGACCCTTTTCTCTCCTTGTCTCTCTTTTTTCTCACTCTCATTCATATTTTCACTCTCCTTCTTTTGCTCACTCAATTTTTTTTTATCACTCAATTTTTGCAACCTCACTTGGTCTTCATATACTTGCTTTGGCGTCAATGGAGCTAGAGTGATTGTTCGTTGACGGAACGTGAATGAGTACTTGTTGGTGAAGCCATCATGCTGAACTCGCCGATCAAATAGCCAAGGCCTTCATAGAAGGAGGTGTCCAGCTTGCATTGGAACCACATCGCACAATACCTCATCGTCATATTTGCCAATTCAAAATGATACCAGAACTTGTTTTGTAACCCTCACTTCACCACTATCATTCAACCACTGCAACTTGTATGGACGAGGATGTTTAAGCGTTGGGAGCCCCAGCTTCTCAACCATGGAAGAACTAGCAACGTTAGTACAACTACCTCCATCAATAATCACACTACATACCTTGTCTTTCACATGACAACGAGTGTGAAAGATGTTCTCTCGCTGCACCTCTTCTTTTGCTTGCAAATTTAAGGCTCGTCGTGTGACTAGTGCAAGCATCTCACCAGATTCTGCCCCAAACTCCTCACCACCCATAGAAGCGTCCTCCAATGGTGGCATGTCATCAAGATCATCTCCTTCGGAATCTATCTCCCCATTATCCTGAATTACCATAACTCGCTTGTTTGGGCATTGGCTAGCTATGTGACCTCTCCCCTGACATTTGAAACACTTAATCTCACTAGAACAGGACGAAGTAGGGGCTGTTTTACCTTGAGAGGCTGTGGTTGTGGTGGATGGTTTTGGCTCGGTTTTAGGCTTGGGCGTGAAAGGGTTTTCTTCCTTCTTTGGATAGTTCGATCGCCAAGGTGTTGCACTTGAATTTTGTGGGATTTGTCTCGGATTTAAACTTGTACTACCCGTCTTGAGCTGCCTCTCAACTTTCATTTCCATATGCACCAAATCGTCCAATTCCACATAATGGTGTAGCTCAACTGTATTAGCCATCTCTCGGTTCAGTCCATTCAAAATCCTTGCCATTTTCGCCTCCCGATCTTCTTCTACATTGGCTCTAATCATAGCCATCTCCATCTCTTTGTAATACTCATCAACACTCTTGGAACCTTGACGAAGACCCTGTAACTTAAGGTATAGATCCCGATAGTAATGAGCTGGTACAAAATGTCGCCTCATCACCCTCTTCATACCATCCCAAGTCTCAATAGGACGATCTCCATTTCGCCTCCTGTTGATGCACAACTGATCCCACCAAACAACATCATAATCAGTAAATTCAATTGCAGCAAGTTTTACCTTCTTCACTTCGGAGTAGTTGTGACAATCAATAACCAACTCCATCTTCTTTTCCCACTCAAGGTATGCCTCGGGATCACTCTTCCCTTGAAATGCGGGGATTCTCATTTTGATATTTCCCAAATTATTATCTACCCAGTTCCTACCTTCTCTATCTCAGCCATACCTCCTATAATTACCCTCTGACATCCTATCATACTCTTCCTCTAAATCTCCCCCTTCAAACTCTTTCACCTCAACATCCCGTTGTTGCACCCTATTCCTCCAAGCCCTCCATTGCGTTCCCTCTTCTACCCTATCCAACCTCTCATGTATTTGTTCACATTCTGCCCTCATCATCCTCCGCATCTCCCCTATTAATGCTTGAATTTGTAGATTCGGAACCTCAGGTGGTGGAACCTCATTGCTTGCATTTTTCTCTGGATTTTGTGCCATGATGGAAATCTGCAAAAATAAGGTTAGAACAATATGAAAAAAAAAAGACCTCACCACACTCCCTCACGTGTTTTCACTCAAAAAAAAAAATGTCACTCAAGTCCACTCATGTTTCACTCAACTTTGATGGCTTTTACCCTCAAATAAGCTCACACCTTTGCTTTTTTCCACTCGTATTCTTCTTTAAGCTCTTTCAAAACTAATCCAACGGTAATATGGAGTATTCAAGCAGCAAATCCAACCAAACAACCCAAACGAACACCGACGAAAACTGGTGAAAAATGATGATTTTTGGAACACTTGTGTGGGGTTTTGGCCAAAAGGCCTCTAGACCTTAAGGAACAAGAATAGAAAAAAAATTTTTAAGAGAGGTTTCCAGACTCTTTTTTTTGGTCTCGGATCCCCTTGAATTTTCCTTTTCTTTCTCTTTTTTTTTTTTTTTTATCTCTCAAATTTGAGAAACCAGATACTCAATTTCTGAAAAGAAAAAATGTTGAACACCAAAGAACCAACCTGAAAACCAAGCAATCTGTGGTACTATAACAGATTCAACCAATAACAGAGAACCAAGCAATCTATGGTACACTCCCAATAACAGAGAAAAAATAATCCCAAAAACCAATAGAAAAAAACCAATCAATCCGTGGCACTATAACAATCTCGGATTTCACAACAAATAAAGGAAACAATTGAAACAAGATTTGTGGTTCGGATTTCACTAAAAATAAGGGAAACTTTGGAAAAAAAGGAAACAATTGAAACAAGGAAACAAATGAAATAAGGAAATCAACAAGCTCTAGAATAGTTTCGGAGTTCACAAAAAATAAGGGAAACAAGGAAACAATTGAAACAAGGAAATTAACAAGCTCTAGAATAGAAAAAAAACACGACTAGATGAACACGAATTGAATATAGGAACACAAATTGATTTTTTTTAGAAACCCTAATATAAGAACACGAATTGAATAGAAAAACATAAAGGAAAGGATAGGCCAAACCGGATGATCCTAAGCTCTGATACCAACTGATACGAACCACACCAACGATTGTGGTGAAACCCGACACCAAATATGGCAGTCACCAAGAACACACGAATCAGGAATGATGAACCGTGACCCAATGCTTAGCCAAGCACGAACCTTGGTATGAGGAAGATGCCACACACGGTGATGGGAATCTGTTTGATAAGTCAGATTGAGCGCCACAAGGAATACCCTTGATAAGTTCGAATAGTCTCTTCAAGAACTCAAGAAGAAAACCTCTCAATTTTCATTTCATCAAAATCTGAATTTCCCAAACGTTTACAAGCCCTAATATGGCCGAAATTACATGAAAGAAAAGCCCCTTTGTCTTCCTAATGAAAACCCTAACAATCACAAATAGAAAGACTCTTGGACTCTCACAAGTCAAATGTTTGACTTTCACAAAAAAAACAAAGACTAAATAAAACGTGATTAAGTGACAGATTAAAATAAAAATACAAGATGCCAAAATCCAATAAAACTCATTACAAGAAGCTAAATATTGATCAAGCTCCTAAACTGAGTCTACTTTGATGAGCAGTACAAGTCTTTGTTCTCCTTCAGTGTTGACCACGTTCTCCTCCTGTTTTTAGGACTCTGTGGACTAGGTTGTTAAGTTCTTCTTTGAATCTCTTGGCTTGCGCCCTCGTCACCGGACCAACTGGAACTTGACTTGGATCTTTAGTCTTGGTGTCCTCATCAGGCACGATCACCAAGGCACGAAAAAAATATGGGCTTGGGCCAGGCACGACGCGAAATGAAAATAAGCACACCACGACACGACACGACATGGGCCTGAGCATAACACGACATGACAAGCCTGAAGGCGAGACACGAAAGCGTGAAACAATAAAAAGCCCAATATTTTGACATTAATAATGATAATAAATTTTTATATGTCAATTATATGTAAATTAAAATGATAATAAAAGTCTATTATTTTTCTCGATGTTTATAATTTTTTAATTATAATAATTTATTTTAAGATTTGTGAGTTAAATTTTTTAACATTTATTAGTAGGTATTCAAATTTTAAAAATTATCTTTGATATAATTTTGTGTAAAGTATTGTTGAAAAGTATATAAAACTATCTCAAACTATAATATAGACGAAGAAATATATTTAGATTGGTGGTGAGTTCATTGATTTTTAAAGAGGAGGTGGGGGGTTCAATTCCCCATCTTCACATTTTTTGGAAATAATAAAATGGGCCTAAAAGTAGGCCCCAATAAGGAAAGTGGGCCGACCGGATTTGGGCCTGACACAGCATGAAGCACGTCACGACATGGGCCGTGTTTAATATCCGCCTTTGCATTTTAAGGGTATTTTGGTAATCTGGCTTGGGTCAAGCTACTATGGTATATTGTATGATATTATGTGTTTAAATTATATGAACTATAATATGCATGAGTTATGATGTATGCTTATTTTATGTGTTCCATTGTAGAGTCCAAGAACTTTACTTAACTAGTTAGATAGTAGTATAATAGTAATAGTAGTAGTATTTTTATGACTGTGGCCTTTGGTTCAGACCAGGATTTATTTGGACACTCATAGTAACACTTGTAGATTTTCTAAGTTTAACCTATAGTTTAAGAATATTAATTTTAACCTAAGGTCTGATTAATATGACTGATATTGGTGGTGATAAATATTATATTATAAGGTTTAGATAGACCAAATAAGAAAGTAACACTTTTCATGTGTATGTTTAATGATAATTAAGTATTTTTGAGGAATAAGTTTATTAAGAGTAATATTTTAATATCCTAGGGTCTATCAGCAGCTTTGAAAACGTTAGGGGACTTAGTCAAGGCTGTTTAATCAATTCAAATTAAGCTAAAATTGTGTAATTTCGTGTTTAAATATTCAGCGTATGCCGATATATCGCAGCTATGGGGGGCGATATATCGCAGTACGGGGATACGAAAAATACGAAACTTCGTACGATTGCCTCGGGCATGCTGGCCCAGGCGATATATCGCCTACAGGGGGCGATATATCGCCTCCTTCAGTGCATTTTGAAAGTTTTTGAAAATGTTCTCAATTCAAATCTTTAACCTCTTGATAAGTCCAGCATCTTTCTGAACGAGTCTTCAGCCTCTGCTGAACGATAATTCAAATATTTTTCACTTAAAAAGCCATTATTTTTATTCAAGTTAAATGAAGATCTTTTCATTCATAAACTCTATAAATAGGACCTAGTACCTAGCCATTTATTCATTCATCAAACTAAGTTTAGAGGCTGCAATTTGCTAGATTATTATGAGAGTGTAAACACTTGGGTTGGGGATTATAAGCTTGATCATTATAAAGCTTATCAAACACATGGGAAGTAAGGTTTATAGCACATTTCGGTTCAAGGTTTAGATTGGTCATAGAAGCATTCAAGGTATTCCAAACTCTAGTTCATTTGGTATTATTTCTCTTTAAGTTCTTATAGTTTTCTACTCAGCCCCTAACTTTATTCTTTATTCTTGGATATGAAATCTAAGTTCTTGAACATAAGGTTTTTGGTAAGTATATTCTTGATGGTATAGTTCTTCCATTCTTTTCATCTCATTCTCTTTAGTATACTCACCCTTCCATTTATGGTTTTTAGGAGTGTTCCAAAGTCCCAAAACTGTTCTCATATCCCGGTATTTTTGGTAAGGAAAATAGGATAGGATTTATGTGTTATATGATTTATATGTTATGATAAATGTTATCTTATGATTATGTGTTATGTAATATGCTATAATATGTATAATTGTAGACTTGGGCATATGACCTGTACAACTAACAAGCCCCAATAAATTATGGGCATATGACTTGCTTAGCTAGCAAGCCCCACTAATCTAATGGGCATATAACTTGTTTAGTTTATAGGACCCCAAGTAATAATGGTCATTATAGTATGTATGTGACATATGTGTTATGATATATTTTATGTTACATTATGAAATTTATGTATATGGTTTATGTGTTAGATTTTCCTTGCTGGGCATTAGGCTCACTCCTTTTTGTTTATATGTGCAGGAAAATAGCTTTGGTGGCAGGAAAGGTTCTTGGAAGCTTGGGAATGTGTATTGAGGCGGAATGGAATCAAAGGGCCGAGAGTTCGATTCGAGGATGAAGTTTCTTTACTTATGGTTTATATGTATTTTTCTGCATTTTTCTATGTAATCAATTATGTTATGTTTTTCTTTTAAAACAATGGGATCCCATATCCTACTTAAAGTTTTATATAGTTTAACATTTGTTTTTACAAGTTTTTAATGAAGTAATATTTATTTCCCTTGTAAGTTTTATTAAAAATTAGTGTCTATGTATAGTTGTCGTTAATGGTCCAAAGTCTAGAGTAGTTGGGCCATTACATCCATCAAGCAATCCACACATATTAGTTTCTTCAAGTATTAGGGGGTCAAAGTAGAATTATGGGTTTTATGATAGAAAGTGTAATTATGAGAAGTTAAAACTAATAGTTTTGGATGGAAATTACAATAATGGTCTTAAGTAATTATTAAAGAAATGTTAGAGGTATAGGGCAGTAATGTAATTTTGTTTTATACGATTAAAATCATATTAAATAATTAAATAATAAAGGGAATAGGTTTAGATGTCGTAATAAGTTTTTAGACATTTGAGTTAGCGATATACGAAAGGAAGACAAACCAAATAACAATTCTCTCATTCTTAATCTGAATCTTGAAGCCTAAGATTTTGGGAGAGATTTTCAATCTGAGTTATTGAACGGCTATGTAACACCCTAAGTTGCTAATAAGGTTTAGGACCTTGATTAGCGTGCCTGGAGGGCAGTAAGTGAATTAGTATGATAATATGTGAATTTAAATGAATATGTGATTAGAATGCATGTTTAGGTAGTATAAATATGCATGTGGGCCCCGTTTGCATGACAGGGGTAAATTGGTAATTTTAGCCCGTTGAGGGTATAAATATGATAATTATGTTATGCGATTTGTACCACGTGGATGTGGTGATATTAATGTGATGCACGTGTCGAGACGATCCTAGAGAGCTAGATAACTCAAAAGTCACAACGGGATTTTAAACCTAGCTTGGGAGGAGCCTAGGGGTATTTTGGGGATTTTGTAATTTAGTTCTTGTGAGATGATGGTAACTGGTAATTTGGTAACTGTTAGTAACCATAGAGAGTAACAGGTTTAGATGGAGAAATGGTAGAATTGTAATGGATAAGAAATGACAAAAGAGCCTTTGAGGTTTAGCTAGGAAAGGGATATTAGAGGAAGGGTAGAATGGTCAATTGGTTGAGGATAGATAAGCATCAACTGAAGGAAAAAGGTGGTCACGTATAATACTTAGTTGGAAATTGGTTTATGCTGAAATTTGAGGAAAGTCTAGAAGAAAAGAGAAGAAGAAGAAAGCTGAAGTTGGGAGACCTAAGAGGAGAGTTTTTGATGGTTCAAGGCAACTAAGTTGAGCATAAGCCAAGATTACTCAGAGGTAAGGATTTGTCTATGTTTTGTTTAAGTTTCAAGTCTGGTTTTTAGAGAATAAGCATGAATTGAAAGAAGATAGTGGCTAGTTTTGCATGGAATTCAAAGTTGGGATAATCAAAAGGAAGGTGACTTGAAGCTAGAGTTGAGGAGAATTCAAGCTGGGTTCTTGACTGAGGTAAGAGTTTATCATGTTTAATTTTCGTAATTGGTGTGGTTTAAGACTTTAGAGGCATGATTTATAGTTTTGGAAGCCATGGTTTAAGTTTTAGGAATTTGAAACTCAAGATAGGATCTTGGGTGTGCTTGTGTAATTGGGGTTGTTTATGATGTTTATAG
The DNA here is from genome assembly GCF_963169125.1 of Humulus lupulus. Lineage (NCBI taxonomy): Eukaryota > Viridiplantae > Streptophyta > Magnoliopsida > Rosales > Cannabaceae > Humulus > Humulus lupulus. The sequence continues at coordinate 145,365,302 of NC_084796.1, forward strand.
GTTGTTAAAGGGTTCATTTGGGGTTTTGAATTGATTTTGGGGCTTAGGTACTTGTTTGGGATGATTTGGAATGATTTTGGCTCGGGAAAAACGCAAGGAAAAACCCAGATTTCTGGGCTCGCGAAGGAGCGTCGTGGCCCTGTTCTTGGGCGCCGCGGCGCAAGGCTGATTTTGGGCAGGGCAAGCTCTCTGACTTGCTGGGCGCCGTGGCCCTCTAGGGTAGTGCCGCGGCGCTAGGCCATTTTCAGAACACAAGATTTTGCAAATTTGAGCCTTTGCTCCGAGGGTTCGGGGATTGTCTTCGGTGTATTGTTTTAGGGATTTGGGAGTTCCGAGAGTCTGGGATTGGCCCCAGAAAGTGGTTTTGGATTGGCTAGCATTAAAGAGTGTTTTATATGTGTTGTGACTAGGATTTTGGAGAGGCTCGTGCTAGAGGACCGTTCTTGTGACCGTGGTGCATCAGAAAGCTCGGGATACAGGTAAGAGAACTGTAGCACCCGTAGAGCAGGGCTCAGGCCCTTAGTTTTGTTGCAGGGCGCGGCCCTAGATTGTATTATTGCTAGGATGTAGCATTACATGAATGATTATGTATTTGATTGTTATTTGAGAATGCTAAATGTGGAAATAGCTGAATGAACGGCGAAGGGCCGGGAACGGCGAAAGGCCGAGAACGGCAGTGGGGCCGGGAATACCACCTAGCACATGGAGTGCTCGTGGCTAGGGTGAGACCCCAATGGATACATGGGTTATCCTTACGGTGTAGACCGAGATTCCAGGCTTTGATAACGCATCTGGGACGGCATGGCCGTATGTGTGTTAGATTATATGGACTGTCTGACTAGATTTGAGATAGCTGCTGTAATGACTGTATGTTATGCATATGTTATGTATTGTTTTAGTTTTCTTGCTAGGATTCGGCCCACGGGTGCTCTGTGTTTGCAGGTAAGGGCAAAGAGAAAGTCAACCAGCCATGAGTACGGAGAGCGTGGGGGCGGCGCATACATGTTCGGTCTGCCCGACTGTCTTGGTTGGGGATATTTTTGAGAAATGGCTGTAAAAACCCTAATTTTGATGGTTAATTACTTATAGTCTTGTTTTGAGTTGTAAATATTTTATAAACTGAGTTATGGGATCCCGAATGTTAAACTCTTAAACTTTTAATGAAATAAAGTAACTTTTAAAGACTACAGCCTAGACTTTCACTTAATCACACTTTTGTTTTAAAAACCTCGTTTAGCGAGTTGATTGCACATTTTAACTTCACTTAGTAACGGCTCTGAGGTAGTAGGGCATTACAGGCTAGGAGATCTCTTAGATGGCAAGGATCTAATTTTATGTGGCTGGAGTTTGACCTGTAAGTTTTCAAACCTTACTGTTTAAAGTTTTTGTCACATCTAGGTTTTGAAGTTTTGAGACTATTTTAATTGTTTATGGGATTTTGAATGTTTAGTATATGTTTAGGATTGGTTATATCTGAGTTTCAAGGGTTAGAAACATGCTAGGTTGAGTGATTTAGTGAATTGGGGTCGAAACTTTGCGATTTGGGAATGAAACCAAGGTTTAAAATTGCATCTACCATTTATTTATTTAGGGAGTAGCTCGAGCGTTGAGTGATTTAGTAAATTGGGGTCGAAACATTGTGATTTGGGAATGAAACCAAGGTTTAAAATTGCATCTACGATTTATTTATTCAGGGACTAGCTCGAGCGCGCCAAGCCCTGGCGCGATCGCGCTACTCGGCCGGTTAGCCTTAGCGGTCTGTGGGCGCGACCGCGCCCAAGTACTAGCGCAACTGCGCTAGCTGCCCAAAAAATGCATATTTTTGAGATTATGATGCACCCATTTGATACAATTGGTATCTTTTTCGATTAGGGTTTTATGCAATAGAGTTTTATGACCTTCTTCAGAATATTTTGAGTATGAGTTATCTTTAAGAGGGACAGGGGTGTATTTTTAATATGGTTGTGGTTGGCTTGAGTTTTAAGCTTTCGATGTTATATGATATGATAGGCTCGATAAGGAAACTTGAAGGGACACATTAATGTGTGTGGAGTGCTACTAAGAAGAGTGGACATCTGCACGCAGGGTGTATGCTTGACATACTTAAGTGTGGTAACTTTGAACGATATATTACAAATTATGTTATATGCTATACTATGAATTATTTTAGGGATTTTGTTACGAATTATATTGTGAACTATGTTATGAATTATGTTAAGAACTATGGTATGAATCATGTTATGAATTATGTTAGGAGCTATGTTATAAGTGATGCATGTTGTGTGTGATTGAAATAGTAAGAATATGTGGTACGTTTGCGTGTCATGCTTACGATATGAAAATGCATGCTCACGTTACGATAAATTGCATGCTTACGTAACAAAAAATGCATGCTTATGTTAATTCATGCTCGGTTGCACAACTAACCAAATCAGCACTGGTTTACGGCCAGAACGACATTGGTAATACTTGTTATGGATTGAATATGCTAAGCTCTAATAGGTTATGTTATGCTATGTTTACACTATGCTATGTTTACGCTACGCTGTGGTTTGGTTGATAGATTATATTATACTATCATTATGTTATTGGCAATATGATTGATTATGGAACTTTGTTTGATAAGGTATCGACTAGGAGTTGTTTATGTTTTAGGTGGGAAGATATGAGTTAGTTTACATTTATATTTTACGTTTTATGTTTTATGTCTTATACTTTTAGGCTTTGGGAATAGTGTCTATATAGCTCTTCTTGCTGGGCGTTAGCTCACGGGTAATCTGTGTTGTAGGTAAAGGCATAAGTGTTGTGATGAGGCAATGAGTTGGAGTAGGCTCGGTCAAATGTGTGCATGTCGTGATCGGTTGACCTGGAGGTCAAAGGGGTTGCTATGTATGCACTGTTTTAAAATTCTTCAAGTCATGGTTATGTGTGAAGTTTTAATAACTTGTATTTTACCTATGATAAGCATGTAAGGAAATGGTTTTATTTTAAATAATGAGATCTCGAGTTGCATATTTTGTAAAGGACATTTAATCAATGTTTGTTTTCAAATGAGTTTCGATAAAAGTTTTGTAGTAAATTATTTAGTTTTTGTCAGGTCATTACACCATGCCTGTGGGTCGTGCTGGGCTTACTCTTTCAAATATGGGTCTGCCCAAGCCGGGACAAATTGGAATACGGATCAGGCCCAGCCCATTCAATTCCCCATCTTCACATTTTTGGGCAATAATAAAAGGGGTCTAAAGTGGACCCGAATAAGGAAAGTGGGCCGGCCCAATTTGGGCTCGACTTGACTCAACATGGGTCGTGCCTGTGGGTCGTGCTGGGATTACTCTTTCAAATATGGGTCGGCCCGTCCTGGCACGAATTTGAATATGGGCCTGGCCAGAATTATTCAGAGGCACAAAAATGTGGGTCATTGTAACGCCCCAAACTCCAGGGACCGTTACGGTGTGCCTTGTAAACAGTGCTAAACTCGCTAACTGAGTCATTTGGCCAAAATCGTGAACTAAGTATGATTAGCGGTTTAGTGATTAAAAACTTTGGTTAAGATGTAACGTCTCACTAGAACGTTTAATATATACATTGGGATCCTGAAAATATAAATTTCAGAGTCTATTACAGAAAATATTTACAACAGGCCGCTCTAAGCGGCAAAACAGGGTTCAACCCTAGTTCCACTTTAAACCTCGGCCGTGGCGGACGAGCAGCTGCATATGTACACATCATCACCTAAGCTCTCCAACTCAAGGATGGTCCAGCTTCCTCTTGCTTTTACCTGCACCACGTAGCACCCGTGAGCCGAAGCCCAGCAAGAAAACACAGTAAAGCATGGTATAACATCAACAACGATCATAATAACCATTCAGGACTATCAGTCCAGGCAAATAGGTGACAATAGCCAAAAGGCACAATAATGAGCATCGCTCCCTCTAGCCACGTGACGATAGGGTCACCAGGGCTTAACTGATAAGTGATCCTTTCATAAGTTTGATTAGGACAGGTGCATGGTGAATGACCACCAACATAACCTTCCTCCCGACTCTAGAGTCGTGCTATGGACAGCGTCCCCTAGCCATGTGACAAACAGTCACCGGGGTCATATACCTTGGCAATAAACATCTGGTCATAGACCAGGCAAGCTCTTATAAGTTCTTCGACCCTAGGGTCGGTCTAGCATTAATGCCATAGAGCCTTTCAATGCATGATTCTCGACTTTAGAGTCGGTCCCTGACTAGTCAGTGCCATACACAAGTAAGTCATGCCACCAATCATATACCACATGTTCAGTATCCATAAACAAGGTATTTAGCATGCTTACTAAACAGATACCAGTACAATTAGGACCATGTACAACCACAGAGGCTGAAGCTCTGAACAATATCATAACCAGTATACAAAGCATGTCCCAATCACATGTTTCTCATGCATCATATGCAATATATCCAGCAATCCAACATGCACCAATAACAGCCATGCATGTCACGCTTAATAGTCAACCAACATGCATCAAGAATAGCCATGCATGTCATACATAATAATCAACCGACATGCATCAATAATAACCACGCATGTCATACATAATAATCAACCGACATGCATCAATAATAACCACGCATGTCATACTCAATAATCAACCAACATGCATCATAATAGCCATGCATGTCACATACACACAGGGTGCAGTTTTCTTACCTCAAAGTCGAGCTAGAACGATTAAAAGAACGACCTTTGAGAACGACCAACTTTTAGTCCTTTAGCGGTCACCTAGACATAACCAAATATAAGGTATCATCAATAAAAATGATCAACATAAGTTCCCAAATCATTATCTAGCCTCCGGGACGTCAATCCCCACTTAACCGGGTACTAGGTACAACCCCGAGGCCTATGGCTTGAATCCCCAAGATAAAAACATGTTTTTGGGCTAAAAGGTCACTAAGGGCCGCGGCCCGCCCTAGCTGCGCCGCGGCGCGCCTCCTAGACAGAGACCACCCTCCCTACCAGACGCCTTGAGCCGCGGCGCACCACAGCCATGCCGCGACTCAATACCCAATTTTGCCCAGAAAACTCAACATGCACACCAGATTTTCCCCTGCGTTTTTCCCTTGAAACCAGCCCTTCAAACTTGTCCCAAACCTCAACCTAACACCCGATTCAACCACCAAACATCCTCTACAACTCACCCCCATCAAAACCCAAAGTAAACATCACCCAAACTTCCATTAATTCACACTTTCTACAAGAGATTCACAAGTTAAAAACTAAAACTCACAACAAAGTATGAACTAGAAACTAATGGCTGAACTCACCTCAAACACGGTTTTGAATCCCCTTTAATGGCTGAGACAAGTTCCCTAGCTTCCCCCTTTGATCTCCAAGCTCAACTCCTCAAGGTGGCTCTCAAAATTTGAAAAGAAACATGAAGGAGAGTTTGTACGGGTGAGAAAGGAAGAAAGGATGAGGTTGGCTCTGTTTTATTCTGTTTCCACAGCCTTCTAAAACTCCCTTAGGCTGATGTAAATCCTTAAGGTCAAAAGACCATAATGCCCTTAAGCCAAATAAATCTCTCTAAAAGCTTCCGAGGGTAAAACCATCCTTTCCCGCCTATCTCGTTAATTATAATTAACGCTCTCCAATTCCCGCTATACTCAATATTCCCAAATACCAATAAATCACATCCCATTACCCTTTAATTCCCGGTAATGCTCTAATCATTAAATTCACCCCGAGCCCCGAACTTAAACCCGTTATGACTAGACCGAACACTTACATCTCATGATCGTCTCATGTCGATTAGCTCGAACCAATCCACCTTATAATGTGGCTGTATTAATTAATCACAATCACGCACCCAAAATATACAATTACGCCCACAGTGGCCAAATTACCAAATTACCCTCATAATTAACATATGAGCCCATATGCATGCATTCACCATCATATAATAATATAATTCACGTAAACATGCATATAATCATTAAATACTATAATAAATCAATTATGGCCCTTCCGGCCTCCTAATCAAGGTCCCAAACCTCACTAGGAAATTTGGGGCATTACAGTCGTGCTGGGCCGGGCCGGCCCACATGTACAGCTCTATATTAATTAAACTCTTTAATATAATAATCTTATTTATTAATTCCTTGATTACTCCCCTATCAATATGGAATTTCACTCTAGTTATTTATAGAATTATATTATAGAGTTTTCTCTAGTAGTCCATTGATATGATCAATAAATTTAGTTTTGTCCTCCATTTATTGGTTCGGTAATTAGAGCTGGTCAATATTACCGTTTTTCCCTTCTAATTACCTCTTGCTCCTCAAGTACCATTAATTCACAAGTGAATAATTAATTTATAATCAAATTATAGATTTGAGCTCAATAACTATTTAGTTCCAGAATCAACCCTTAAGGGAACGATTATTCGATCCGTTAGGAAAGTATGGATTCCATTATTTCAAATCATGCTCCGAGGCATTCATGATATTAAATCTCTACAACAAAAGTCATTAACCTCATTATTCTTAGAAACATTAACAAGTGAATGAAAATATCCAATAAACACAGACATGAGTTCATGAATACTCAGGAATTAGAATGATCCACAAATTATCCTCTATTATGATAAGAATTAAATCTTTATGTCAAATGGTAAGTTTATAATGATAATTAATGCTCATCGGTCCTGTCATATATAATCTCTATTATATACAACACCTTTACTAAGATGTTTATCCACATCAGTAATCTGAATCTAGATCACTTACATCACGTATGCTTAGTTAATCGTACTAGTAACCATTCATTAAAGATTCCTTACTTTAATATGTTACTGACTATTTTATTCATTATATATGATCATAATTCTCTCATACTAATACAATATCATATTCTCATAAATGAATGAGGAATTTTCTTGATATTATTATATAACTAATTCAAACAACAATTATAATATTCAAATATAATAAAATTGTACTTTTATTTAAATAAATAAAATGTCATTACGTGCTTTTAGTGTATTAATGCTAACACATAAGCCCTGAGTTGTCTAAAAGTTGGGCACACAAGTCCTGAGTTGCCTAAAACAAGGGCCCACGAACATAGTGGATAAAAACATGTTAAATTAAGTCAATTTTTTTCATGATATCAAATAATGTAAGGAAATTTATAAGACCTTGTACAATTTTAAGTCAAATTTGCACTATTAATAAACTTTGTATGTAAAGTGTAAGAGTAAAAAATGCAAAAAAGGCAAGTAGAACACTGTTGACTACCTTTTATGCTATTAACTAATTAAATAAAAGATTATAGAAAATGCCAGAAGAGCATATGGATTTTACGTGGTTAAGGTTATTAATTAACCATAGTCCACGAGTCACTTGTATTAGAATTTATGAAGCTTGAGGGTTTCAAGCTTCTATGGAAGTCAAACAACGTTTTAGCAATGCTCTCAATACAATACTTTTGAATGAATCAAGGATCCTTTACAAAGTGTGCCCTAGCCCTATTTATAGATGGTTGAGGACAATTAATTCCCTTAATGGGTAATTAATACAAACATTCTCCCTTAATGGGGTCTCAACAACTAATAATTACACATTCTCAAAGTTAAGGAACTGGTGGGCCTAGGTGTATCGCACGGGGCCCATTTATGAGGTTACTTCCCACAACTTAAAGTGTCTGGGGGTAGTAGCATGTTTTCCCATGTCAGGCGGCATTGTGAGACATCCTTCTTGTCGTCTGTATGGACTCGACACCACGACTTGGGTAACAGTAACATGTCAGATATCTGTTTGTGGCACAGGGTCATTGTGCTTGACTCCTAGCAATAAATTCCAAGTTTGCTAGGATGGTCCTCGTAGAACAAGATGACTTGAATGGAATGGACCTGGAGGACGTCGTAATCATATAGTCCTTGGGACGTAGTGCTCCTCGAGGACATATTTCTCTGAAGTTGATGCACGATTAACATGGGTAAGACCTTCCTTCCAAGGAGCTCTAGGTGAACTCAAATGGCTTCATTACCTTTCACGAAGCTCAATTACTCATTAATGACTACCACGTTTCACTTAGAGAAAACACGGACAACATCTGCCCCCCAAGTCTTCACTCGTCCTTGGACAATGGAGACTTAGACTGAGTGGAGTAATTTTAAGGGATGTGTTCGGGGGGAGACATTTAGGCTTTTCCAGGCATGCCACCTACAAAAAGGTAATGCCACGTTTTGACTCCCTATTGTTGGGCCCATCAATCGGTGCCATTTAATGAGACTTTTATGTGCACAAGATGTCCAATCGATACCTAAGACGTTTTTTTCGCTCTGCACTTGAGGCGTCCTTTTCCCATTTTTTGATCAACGGTCATGGTTGAATAGCTTCTACTCCAAGCTCTCGAGTATAAAACTCAAAATTTCCCTCTCTTTTCCATTCACACCAGCATTTGAAATTCTCGCAAACTAGAGCTCTAAAAACCTCTCGTCAAGAACAACCCTTCAAACCCAGAAATTATGGGACCCTGGATGGTTGGAGAGAATCGAGTTATTTCTGGGTTAATCGCACAAATTACCTCCACGTTCGTACACGTTACTAGACCTATCGGCGATTCATCTAGGGTAAGTTTTTACTTTCTCTTTCCTATTTGGTTGCTCTTGAGGTTTTGTGGGTTTTTGTTTAGGCTCTTAGGATTTTAGGTTTTTGAGGTCATTTTGAATTCATTTAGTGCCCTTGTAGATCTATGCTAGTGTCAAAACTGGCTGAAATGGACCATTTAGGCTCTTTGGCATTTTTTCGCATTCTGGGCATTCGACCAGAATAAGGAAAACTTCTAGAATCCGACGAAGTTCTTGAGTTCCAGTGGTGTTCTCCTGGAGCCAATCCAAGGCTCCGAGAACATCCTTGTTCCTTAGAATTTCTTTCTCATCCACTCCTTGGGCAGTTTTCTTAGGGGCTCTTATGTTTTGGCCCACTTCCTTTCGGTCAAAATGCTAATTGCTTGGTTTTGTTTCAAATGTCCGAGTAACTCTATCAACTTCACCTCAAGGTTTTTACGCATTTGACCACGAGATCTTAGCAATGGCCCGTGAAGGCGAGCGTAGGCCGGAAGGGAGTAGAGCACCAGGCCCAGAGTAGAATTGGGCAATGGTGGTAAGGGAAAAGCCTCCAGCAGCGAAGAGGTCATCCCGTCGAGGTGCCTTGGAGGAGGATGTGAACAAGAGCCCCATTAGTGCCCCCATCCTTATGAGGCTGATGGATTTGAGGCGGAGTAGCTTCCGAGAAAACTAAAGAAATACAGGGCCTTGGACTAGATCATAACCCACTACACGATTGGCAAGGACATCCTTGTTCATCTGTCTCGAGACACTGAGTGAGCACATCGTAGCATGAACGGCCTCGGGGCCTGGAGCCAGTCTCATCTCCAAGCAGGGGCAGCGCTGCCCTTGCACCATTATTTTGTGGACTTCTTGAAATTCGTGGGCATTTCCCCTTTCCAACTGTCCCCGAATGGGTATTGAGTCCTCACATGCTTGTACATCCTGTACCGGAGGAGGAACTGGCTCATGCCTTCTCTATCCAATATTCTATACGTATACAGTTTTTGGGCCTGCCACAATGAGAGACGCACACATAACTACAAAGACCATTCATCCTTTACAAATGGTTTCTCTACGCAGACAAATCCAACTCTTCTCCTCGATTTCTCCAGGGTTGGTAAGTATATTTGCTTTCTATTGATTTGTCCTCGAGCACCAATTATCTTCCCGTACTTAGGAATTTTCTCTTGTTAGGTCCTTTCCCCCGTACATTATACGTCGAAGTGTATGATAATTGCTTATAGGAGATGAAGAGCCTTTCAAAGGAAAATTTGCGGGCTGATGGACTTCTTCAAGAGGGCCAACACATCCGCAACATGGACTTGACCCAATTTTAGAACTCCAAGTAGGCTCGGGAAGTGTCATCTCACCACATTAATTATAAAGATGAACTGGACCGCTTCTAGTATAATTAGTAGATGCAGAAGGATCCTTTAAAAAATGCTCAAGCTTTCTAAGTAGCTGAAGAAGCTTGGGAGGACCAGGACTTTGAAGAGGAGTTTCAGGCAGGGATAGAGTCTTCATCCATTGATCAAGGTAAATCCCCAATCATAGTGTATAATGCTAGACAAGTATGAGATGGGGTAAGTCCCAAGCACATGTGGGCTTCTCCGTCACGCCTCCAGTGTGGGCTCACATTCAACCGCCATTGGACCACGGAGGAGTTCCAAGACTATCACTTGATCGTTGTTTACCTCCGCCATCTGAAGAGAAAGTTACCCCCACGAGACTTCATGCCATTGGAGGACGTGACATCCTTCCACTTGAGGTGGTTTTGCCAACATGAAACAAACACTACCTAGGAGATGGGTAGGCTAATGAGGGACAAGCCCAGATTCATGTCCCTATTGCACCAGCGGTAGTGCCTGCAGCTCCGGTAGCAGCTTCTACAGTTCCGGTGGCTACTCCCACGATTTCTGCTCTGGGCCTCGTGGTCAGAGAACATAAGGGGTAAGCGCCTCCTTCTATGAGATGCCTTCTCGCACTTACACACGGTTAAGGGGCGACAATGAAATTTCCCTCCTCGCGGCCTGCCACTACGCCTCCGCCTAGGTAAGCCTTTGACCTCAATCTGACTTGTTATCATACTTGTGCTTTTGTACTAATTTTGTCTTTGTTGTTTAGACTGGTGCCTTATGCCAACGCATGGGGGACTTCGTGACCACGAGGTCCTTCGAGTTGAGCCAAGCTCAGGAGGAGCAGGCCGCGGTAAAGGCTCAATAGAAAATCTCTCCCGAGGAGCATTCACGGTTCTAGAAGGCTTTTGAAGATGAGAAGGCTCGCTCCCAATAGCTATAGAAGCGAGTGGCTGAGGAGCAGTCACGAGTCCAAGATGTGGAGGACACTACATCCAAGCTAGTCGAGGAGATAACCAGTGATTGCAAAACTGCTGAGGAGGCTACGGCTAAGCCATTGGAGGATGCCAAGGGTTCTCGGGAGCAGGTCGCCAAGGCTTTGGAAAAGGCCTCCAATTCCACAGATGAGGCCGCCAGGCTTGGGGGAAGCCTCGCAAGCGGTGGTGACAACACAAGTGGTTGCTTCTGAGGTGGAGGGCCTAAGACGGAAGGTCGATGAGCTCAATAAAAGAGGTCACCAAGCTTAACCATGACGCTAACATTCTTGCTGAGGACACCTTCTATGTTGCATGGATGAGCAACAGGGGGATGGATTTGGGCTTTACTGATGACCCCAACATAAGGTTGCTCTTCGAATAGCGCCTTCGTGCGGATGAGGCTGCCTCCGCTACTACTCAAGCTACAATGGAGGCAGGTCAAATTCCTAAGGTTGATCCCATCATAGATGTTATTGAGAAGGACCTCCTGGCGAGATCTAAGCTATCTCTTTATAATTTTTGTTTCCTTTTATTTGTAAATAGGAATGTGTGTGTATGCCCTAAATATCTGCGCACTATTGGCGAACTAGAAAAGGGCCTAATTCGATCTGCCACGTGTAAATCGTCCACCCGGAGCTGTTTTGTTACGTGCCTCCATCTGTCCAGCCCGAGCTGATTAGAGAGTCAACTGCTACTTGGAGGCATCGTGTCAGCAGTATAAGTGTCACGAGCTGGCGCCACATTAAGCTCGTGATGCGGCAGAGATCTGACACCCGAATCCTTGTAAAGTCAACCACGCAATATAAACGTGCATATATCAGACATCACATGTCTATTTTATTCCTGATTTCTCGGATGCACAGTATAAACTTGCGCATTCAGACATCCCGTATCTGATTTGGGCCAGCCGGCCCATTACCTATCCTTACCTATTGATTAGACCACACTTCACTGTAAGGTTTTATGAATTAATCATTAGTGTCACAGAGATGACGTGAAGGATAAAGAGATCACAGGATGACCCCATTGCCAACCCAGATATCTTCTTCTTATAAATACCAAGACCCTGGGTAGTGCAAGGGGTTGGCATATCTTTGTAAAGAAACACTCTATAAGAAATAGTCAACAGATATCAATAACATCAACTGGTGGACTAGAGGGATTTTAACCTTCGAACCACCTAAGAAGAAAGGAGTGACCATCTTCCCATGCTATTAGTTTCTCAAATCCAGAATATAATTATTTTCATATTACGGTTCACCAATTTGCACTAATCCATCCTATTTATTCGCATAATTACCTGTTGGCGAAGAACCACGTCAACAGTTTGGTGCTTTCATTGAGAGGATTTAGATTGGTGCTATCACAAAAACCTGATCATGGTGGTTACTCGTTCGAGGCATGGTAATGAGGCAGATCAACATGATGGGTAGGAGGCCCACCATGCCGCCATATCCGACGAACCAAACCCCGAGGTCCAGCAGCGATCGGGAAAGCAGCCGATGGGCCAGGACGAAACCGGGAGTTTGGCACCCCGACCGCTAAATCCAAACCCGGGTTTCCTGACGGTGATAGAGATGGAGAACATACAGTTAAGGGGTCAGCTATCCAAAGCAAGTAAGCAAATCGAAGAAGTCTTGGCCTGGTTAACCCCTCTTGTAACCGAAATTAACGTCGAAAAGAGGCAAAGTGGGACTCACAAGTCCCGCAGGGATAATTGGCCCAGACCCAGTCGATCAGTCCGAACCTTAACCCCGAGTTCTGCACCCATGTCACACCATAAGCAGGAAACTATGTTTGAGGAGTTTCCCAGGACCGATCAACAATTCAACCGATCAGTCCGAACCTTGACTCCTAGCTCGATCCCACCGTCGAACACGCCCAGAAGGGCTCATGACAGCTCGCAGAGAAGATCTGGGGAAGGATCGTACAGACAACTTGCTCCGGCCAGCCCTCCCGTGCCGTGGTTAGATTGTCGGGCGTAGAATGCTGGAGATGGTAGAGTAGAACGACCGTGAGCTAATTTGATCCACCCAGATGGGACTAGGATCGCTTCGCCAGTTAGGCATCCCTCGTCGCCGATAAGATACCCATCTCCTCCCTGTCCAGTTCGAGACATTCTGACACACGAGAGCAGTAGAAGAAATCCTCCTCTCGCCAATCCTTCCCATCGCAGCCAAGCACATGGGGAGGTCCCGGATCCTCACCTCCAGCAGCGGGCTCCAAGATTTTCAAATGGGATCTATTGGATCGGGAGCCACTGAAATGGCAGGTCCAGTGGAGACCTGCGTAATCGCTTAAGTTCGACGCAAAGCCCGACCACCTCGAGGGTCAACCTTCGAGATCGCCTCAACTCGCAGAGGGGGAGTCCAGCCAGAAATGGAAGTCATGCTCGCCGATAGGATGGTCCTTCTGAAGTACGTGACAGTGGGAATGTCCCACCTAACCAAGCTCAAGCTTGGAGGGACAATAACCTGCCTAACGCGTACAATGGAACTGGAGCTGTGGAACAGCCCCATAACAACCAAGGGATTAAGGACCATACCCTAGAATGTTTAGCTCAGATGGAGGAGCTAATGAAGAAGCTCTTGTCAGAAAAGGAGAAGGACGAGTATGACTCGGGGGATGAGCTCGAGCTTTTTGCCTCCAACATAGCAGCCACAACGTACCCGCCGGGTTTTCAGATGCCCCACCTGTCTAAATTTGATGGAGACGGAGACCCGTCGGATCATTTGGGTATGTTCAATACCCTGATGATGGCCCATAATATCGGCCCCGAGCTGAGGTGTTTGATATTCCCTTCGACCTTGGTCGGACCAGCTAGGCAGTGGTTCAAGCAGTGTAAAAAGCATTCCATCGTGGAAGAATTTTTATGCCGACTTCAAGAGGGCATTCTGAGCTTCTCAAGCTGCCCGCGTCAAAGCTGGCACCCTGGAGAACGTGAAGCAACAGCCCGTGGAGCCTTTGAAAGCTTACCTAAGTAGGTTCGCGAACGTCGTGGCTCGAGCCAGGGACGCGGACGATAGGTCTAAGCTTATGGCCTTGAGGACTGGAATCCTCATTGGAGGCAGGCTATGGAAAAGGATGCTGAGAAGAGGTGTCAGCACTGTGGATGAATTCCTGAACAAGGCCCGGGAATGGATAATCCTGGAGGAGGCGCGAGCATCGGTCGCAGGAACCAGCCAAACCCTTGATCAGCCTGTTGGAGTGGTAACGGATGTCGTAAAAATGACTCAAACCATTACACAGAATAACCAAGGGGGTGGAGGTAAGAGAAAATGGAGCGGCGAGGGCGGCCAGCACGGTCCAAAGAAGAACAAACCCGTGGAAAATTTTAAGCCAGTCTACGCGGCTTATACCGAGCTCACAAACACTAGGGAACACATTTTCCTAGCAAATTCTGCCCGCCTCCCCTGGAAAAAGCCGGAGCCTTTGAAGCACCAGAAGGCTAAGAGGGACCCTTCCAAGTTCTGTTGATTCCACAACGACATTGGCCACAACACTGACGATTTTAGGCATTTAAAGGATGAGATCGAGACACTCATCAGAGCTGGACCCTTGGCTCAATATGCGCGGAACCGGGTTCCTACTAGTCAGCCAGCTCCAGAAGCTCTGATAAATCAGCTCGGGCCTCGGATAAGTCAGGATACCCCTCCTCCTGTAATAGGAGGAGAGATATCCACAATCTCTGGAGGCCCCCATTTGGCCGGCACGAGTAGAGGTGCCCAGAAGAGATATGTCAATGAGTTGAAGGCTCATAACGGAGTAGAATTCGTCCCAGAGCAGCATCTACCCAAACAACAACGATTGGAGAGGCAACCAATCATTTTTACCGAGGAGGACGCTAGTCATGTCCAGTTCCCCCATAACGATCCTCTAGTCATAACTGCTTAGCTCGCCAACCGGAGAGTTAGGAGGATACTAGTTGATAATGGGAGTTCGGTGAACCTGCTATTCCGGTCTACGCTAGAGAAAATGGGATTGTCTGTCACCGAGCTGAAGGCCACCTCCATGATTCTGTATGGATTTTCTGGAGAAGGGGATAGGAACAATCGAGCTAGTAATAACCTTGGGAGAGGGGCCCCGAACTGTCTCTAAGCTCCTCGAGTTCGTGGTTATCGATTGTCCCACTTCCTACAATGCTATTCTGGGCTGACCTACGTTGATGGCATTTGAGGCCATAACCTCTATCCGCCATCTCGCAGTCAAATTCCCCTCCTCTACGGGGATATGTACGGTCTGAGGTGATCAACTCGCTGACAGGGAATGCTATAGAATTTCCATGAAGGGAAAATCACGATCCGGGCAGCAGACGATGACCATTCAAAGCAGGAATGAGGAATCTCAGGATGTAGGACCTATTCCTGAGATAGAAAAACCTCAGGAAGCCAATGGGGAAGGTATCCCCTTGAATGATGATATCGACCCCAGGATAGGCGAAGATAGATACGAGCTCCAGGCCATCGAAGAACTCGAAGAGGTGAACATCGATCCGGAAGACCCCTCGAAGGTGGTGAAGCTCGGGAAAAACCTGTGTAATAAGAGTAAGGCGGAGCTGCTGAGATTTCTACAAGAGAATCTAGATGTGTTCGCCTGGTCTCATGAAGACATGATAGGGATTAGCCCAAGCGTCATCATGCACACCCTCAACTTGGAAAAAATGTTCCTGCGAAGTCCCAGAAATAGAGGCACCTGGGCACGACCCGAGCTGAGGCCATAGAAGAGGAAGTAGCTCG
Organism: Humulus lupulus; assembly: GCF_963169125.1. Classification (NCBI taxonomy): domain Eukaryota; kingdom Viridiplantae; phylum Streptophyta; class Magnoliopsida; order Rosales; family Cannabaceae; genus Humulus; species Humulus lupulus. The sequence continues at coordinate 145,380,969 of NC_084796.1, forward strand.
AATTTTAAAGTGCGGCTTTATTCGCGAGGCAAAATACCCGATCTTGGTCACCAATCCTGTTTTGGTCCCGAAGCCCAACGGGAAGTGGCGGACCTGCATCGACTTTTTCGATCTGAATAAAGCCTATCCCAAAGATTGCTTCCCCTTGCCAAGAATTGACCAATTGGTAGATGCCACTGCGGGACACGAGCATATGTCCTTTATGGATCCATACTCGGGCTATAACTAGATCGCCATGAATCCTGCGGACCAGGAACACACTAGCTTCATGACCCCAACTAACGTTTATTGTTACAAGGTCATGCCCTTCGAGCTGAAGAATGCAGGAGCTACATACTAGAGATTGGTCAACAGGATGTTTGCTAATCAGATCGGGAAAAACATGGAAGTGTATGTTGACGACATGTTGGTCAAGTCGAAAACTGCCGATAACCATGTCCTTGATCTGAAGGAATGTTTTAAGATTTTAAGACAATACGACATGAGGCTGAATCCCCAAAAATGTACCTTCGGGGTTGCATCATTAACATTTCTGGGTTTCCTTGTCAACACCAGAGGAATAGAGGTGAACCCCGATAAAATCAGGTCGCTACTCGAAATGCCATCACCCCGGTCGCGAAAAGACGTCCAAATTCTAACAGGAAGGGTGGCTGTAACGCCCTGGATAGCCAAGACCGCTACATTGTGTATTTATAAAAGTGAGAGACTTGCTAATCAAGTCGTTTACCCAAAACGTGTCATTAGCTAAAGTGTTCTAGGGCTAAAAGAGATTTTGGCCACAAAAGAAACATTTTATAGATTATAAACCATTTACAGAAGGGATCCCCAAAAGTACAATGTTTAAAAGTTGGTTTACAAAATTCAGCGGTTAAGAGTAAGCATTAGTCATACTAAGGCAAAATACAAGGTTCTGGTCCTCTTGTCCCTGTAATCTCCTCAACCGTGGTGGTTGAGCGGCCTGACATGTACAGTCACCCTGCAGAGCTCTTCAATCAGGGTTGATCATCCTTGCCCTTGCCTTTACCTGCACCACGCAGCACCCATGAGCCAAGGCCCAGCAAGAAAACAACATACACAGCATATACAATATTTTCAAACAGATGTTCTAGTAAGCATGTTCAGAATATTCAACCCACAGCATATAAGCATACTTCAAGGTACAATAACTTCATCTATACTTAGATTATTTAACACTCTCATTAATCACATTCATAGCCAAATATAATAATAAAAAATCTCAAATACTAGGGTCGACACCTTAGGTCGCACCCTCTGTTTACCCCACTGACTCCGGCCCGCTTAAACCGAGCTCAGTACATAATAAGCTGTCCTCGGATACCAGTGTCCGAGCCGTGCCAATTGCACAAGTTAACCGTGGCACCCTTAGGCCTTTGGTTTACAATTTACATGGCATAATACCATTCTTTTAGTCATATATATCAGGGAGCCCTTAGTCCCGTTCAAATAATTGTCCAGGTGTAGTTTTCTTACCTTTAGCTTCTAGATGGATTAGTTACGGGCGATACTCCTTGAGCGCGATCCGATCCTCGAGCCCTAGCTTAGCACCTAGTCACAATCATGATGAAGGATACCATTAACAATCTTAAATGAGTTTCTAAACCAAGTTCTAGTCCTCGGAACATTGAACTTCACCAAATATGGTAAAAGACTCAACCCCGAGCACCCTAGGCTAAATTCCCAAGCCCAAAATCCCAAAATCCCTTAAGGGCCGCGGCATGGGCCATCCATGCCGCGGCATGGCCCCAGACAGAACCCACCAAGGGTACAAAAACAGGTAAGGGCCACGACATTCCTTAGGCCATGCTGCGGCTCGCCCTCCTTCCTCAGCGCAACTCAACTTCCAAGGGTCGGGACTCACCAAGAACCATGTCGCGGCCCGACCCCTTCGAACCCAGAAAAACCACCATTTTAACTCCTAAACCTCATGCAAACTCACTCAAAACCACCCCAAATCCACAACTCAATTATCCAAAGACTTCCCACAAGATTCCAACAACTCAACCCAGCTGAGTCCTAGGCTAGAAACCCATCAAAGACCCATTTCAATTACTGAATCTTCCTAACTTAAAAACACAAAACCCAGCCATGGAAACTCTAAAATTCAACCATCAAACTTTGAATTGAACCTTACCTCAGTTGTAGAATCGTTTCTCCAAGAGTTCCCTGACCTAACTTCAAAGATTCCAGCCTCAAATCCAACCTTGAATACCAAAACCACAACCATTAAAAACTCAGCCATTTTCTCAAAATTCCCAACCATAGAAACGAAAATTCAAAGCTTACCTTGGCTCTATCTCAATCCTTGATCAGTTCCTGAGCTAATCCTCCAAATTATTCCCTTCAATTCCCAAATATTCTGCTTGATTCTCTTGAAAATTCAGGGTTGCTCTTCTTCCTGAAGGAGAAAGGAGAGAAAGCTGAGAAGGTCGGTTTACACTTTTTGTCTAGTATTTTCTAAAGTCTTCCAAGTATATCCTTAGGTTATTAGACTAATCCCAAAGCTCGGGGTGCCGGAAACGTCCCTGAGGGCAAAATGGTAAAAGCCCCCAATAATCCCGCCTAGACATCCTAACCTCAAATATATCTCTAATTATTTATTTTCATCACCCGATAGTCTAAATCACTACCCGATACCTAAAATACTCATTGACTTATCCAAAGTCAGTTATAATGCCCCGTTGTGACTTTTCCCGCTATCTAGCCCTAAGATCGCCTCGAGTCGCCGGCTGCTGACTTATCCACATAATAATGTGGTTCTCACACATATCTCATACATATATATCATATCATCATATAATATCATCAATTATCATATAATATCATTTAAGCACTACTAATCACATAATATCACATTCAAATAAATATTATTCACTTTAATCCCATTAATGCCCTCCCGGCACACTAATCAAGGCTCCTTTGATGTATTTATAAACACATGCTTCGTCAACATTTTGTTCGAAACCATATGTTTTAATAGTTTCATCAAATGTTAAGTTCTAAGATCTTGATGCTTGTTTCAATCCATATATGGATTTCAACAACTTGCATACCTTTTGATCTTGATCCTTCTTTATAAACCCTTCTGGTTGTTCCATATAAATGGTTTCATCAAGGTGGCCATTCAAAAAGACTGTCTTGACGTCCATTTGCCATATCTCGTAATCATAGATGGCAGCTATGGATAAAAGTATGCGAATGGACTTAAACATGGCCACAGGAGAAAATGTTTCTTCATAGTCCACATCCTTTCTTTGTGTGTAGCCTTTGGCCACAAGCCTTGCTTTATAGGTCTCTACCTTTCCATCTGCACCCATTTTCTTCTTGTAGATCCATTTGCATCTAATGGCATTAACATTGTCAAGCAGATCTACAAGCTCCCAAACTGAATTGGAATACATTGATTCCATTTCTTGATTCATGGCATCTTGCCACTTATCAACATCAGGGTCTTCCATTGCTTCTTTAAAAGTCAATGGATCGTCCTTTTCAGTATCTGATACAAGAACGTGTGCCTCATGTTCGTAGCGAATAGGTTGTCTCACAATCCTCCAACTACGACGTTGCACTAGTTTTTCCTTTTCAGGAATTGTGGTTTCTTTGGTTGTTTTATCATTAATTGTTGCTGGTGACTTTGCGACTTCATTTGAGACCTTCTCCTTTAGAACAATCTTACTGCGAGATTCATGGTTATGAACATAGTCTTATTGAAGAGAAGTTGCATTTGTTAATACAAATGTTTTATTTTCTTTTGGACTATTGAAAATTCCACCTCTAGTATCTATGGAATATCCACAAACATACACACTTCAGGGCGCGTTTCCAACTTCCCGGTCTTCCTTTTAAGCACGTATGCAGGACACCCCCAAACTCTAAAATGGTGTAAACTAAGTTTACAACCATTCCATAATTCTATGGATGTCTTTTGGATAGACTTAGGTGGAACATCATTCAATATGTATAGAACACATTGAATCGCATATCCCCTAAATGATAGTGGTAATGATGAGAAACTCATCATTCATCTAACCATATCTAATAACGTTCTATTCCGTCTTTCTGAAACACCATTGTACTGTGGCATTTTAGGCATAGTGAGTTGGAATTGAATGCCATGCTCATGTAGATGGTCCTTGAATTCACAATTCAAGTACTCTTTTCCTCGATCAGATCGAAGTGCTTTTAGTGTATTACCTAATTGCTTTTCAGCCTCTACTTGAAATTCTTTGAACTTTCTAATAGTTTCAGATTTTCTTTGCATCAAATATAGGTAACCATATCTTGAATAATCATCAATCAAAGTAACGAAATATTCATAACCTCCTCTTGCTTGTACATTAAGTGGACCGCTAACATCCATATGTACTAGCTGAAGTGGTTCTGTGGCTCTTGAACCTTTAGCAGAGAAAGGTCTCTTGGTCATATTGTCTTCTAGACAGTATTTACAAACAGGGAGAGATCCAATGAATGGTTCTCTTTAAAGGACTATCCTTTACAAGCCTATTTATTCTGTCTAGACCATTATGGCCCAATCTCAAGTGCTACAGATATGTTTCACTATCGGAATCATATTAATAGATTTAGGATTAGCTGTTTTTAAATAACTCAGAATTAAAAAAATTTGTCATTCATTATAAGTATGTAAACTTTGTTAATCCCAAAGCATTTGCATAATAAGTAAATAGATAATTTCTTTATATAATAACTATTTTATTAATAAAGAAATAAATGTTATGCAAAAATAGAAATAAGTTTCCAAACATTAATAATCAAAATTACTAACAATAAACTAAATTTCTAGACTGTAGTTTTCTTTGTTTAAAGAAATCTAAAATTTCTAAAACAAAATAAAGAAATTTAAATTGTTCAACTAACAATAAAATTACTAAATTAAAACTACTCTCCAACTTCTCCAGCTCCTTACTTGCTACCAAAATCCTCACCAGTCTCTTCCTCCTTTTCAGGGTTCTGATTCTACAAAAGGAAAAACAAAAGAAAAATAGATTAGTGGAATATATTTTTGAATCTACTATCCAAAAATTTTAATCTTATATTCATAGTGTTTGAATCTACTATTCATAGTTGAAAAAATATATGTAAATCTTACTTACCTTTTTCGTTTGATATAAACGATGACACTCAGCATAGACTTCCTCTGTCATTGCTTGCCACATCTCATGTGCTGAGTCATAGTGTATATATTTTTCCTTTGTTTCATCAAGCATCGTTGAAAGCATGCAATAACGTGCCAACCGATCGGATTTCATCCAATTTTCATATTTTTCTTCTACTTCATAGCTAGTAGCCAGAGGTGGATCTGTTGGAGGTTTTTCATAGACAGTTGACATCATCTTCTTATAAGAAAAAATAGTCAACATGCCTCGAAACCAGTGTTGCATATTTTCAGGTTCAAAAACCAAGAATTTGAGAAAGGCATCGGTGTGTAATTCACCAATGGACATTTTTGCTAGCAATAAATAAATAAATATTATTATATTTAGAAAAAATAAATATCAAAGTTTCAGAAATTAAACGTGATGCATGAGAACAATTAAAACACATAAAATAAAGATTAATTTCCACGATAAAATTTTCCAACAATTAAAGTGCCGCCTTAGGGTCGGTCAAATTAATTTTAGAGAATTTATAAGACATTCTTATCTTTATTGTTTAAAACTTAAAATAACCCTTTATTTTCTCTTTTAAACATTAAAGTATCGCTTAGATTGGTCAAGTTATGATTATCCACTGCAAAAGCTTAATCATAGCTTTGTGAGTGTAACCCATTATTTCGGAGTTCATGACTTAACTTAGGACATGTCGCCTTAGGGTCGGTCAAGCCTAAAATACATCATTAGTTCCTATCTTTGTAAGAAATACTACCTTGCTATTGATATGTCTAGACACCTTCCTTAGGGGGAAGAAAACAAAGCCGTCGCGAGGCGCTATTCATATCTCATGGTGTTATATTAATAATGGAGACCATGGGTTATGTTTGAGATATAAACCCTCTCCCACTCACTATTTTGAAATAAGTGTTTTTAACCTAATTAATTCCAAATTAATTATATCATCTTTAAACCTTATGAACATAATTAAAATTGGAAATAAAGCGAGTTTCTAGGTCCATATCCAATTTTAAATTACCAATCATGTTCATCTAAACTTTACTAAATAAACACTTTTAAAAATAAAGTTGGTTTAAAGAAAATTAAGTCATAAAGACTTAAAAAAAAATTGGTGTGATATTTTACCAAGTTTTCAAAAAATAAAACTAAGTAATTTACATGCAATTGATTTCGCAAAACAATTCATATAAACATATAGGACAATCCTAATAATCATGTTTCTACTAATGAGATGCATGATGATGACTGTGTGGGTTTTTATGTATGGCATAAAATGCATGAACATGTTATCAATCACATTAATCACATGAAAATAATTATTTCAATAAATAAATAAACAATAAATGTTGAACCGGGTGCTTTTGGGTATTTCTAATTTTACAACCACTTTATAAAATTATAAAATAAAATAAAACCGCCTTGATCTCCATCAGGCTTCTTTACTTTACTGTCGGTAGGATATGTGTCGTTGTTGGTCCAGAATAATAATAAGAAATTTTTTTTTAATTATTTTGATTAATTAAAACAAACTTTTAAATAATCATTATTTTTATTTTTCTTTTTAATTAAAACAAATTTTAATTAAAATTAGAAACTGAAATAATTAAATACAATATGTTATTTTTTAAAATTAAATTTTGAAATAAGATTTTAAAAAAAATGTTTGTTAGGATAACAAAATTATCACATTATTTAAATATCAAATTTCTAATAAATATGATATTTAACATTTTAAAATTTTAAAAAATAACAGAATAATTTCAGAAAAAATAAAAAAAATTATGGACCAGCAGGACAGGGACACGTGGCATCAAACGGGGCTGCCGGGACTGGGATGTACGGAACCGTACGGACCCGTCCGTACGACGTCCCGGCAGCGGCTCGGAGGGCGGCCTCGGAGGAGTGGTGGCTGAATTCTTAATCCCGGGCTCCGTTCTGACTTTTGTGTGATCAGAATTACAATTTTATAGTGTCAAAAACCAAATAAAATTACATAAATCCTATGCCCTTTAATGACTTACACAATGATCTAATCATAAACAAATCCTAACCCCAAAACACCATACAATTAACGATTCAACATTCTCATGCATTCAATCATATTAAGCCATCCATTCATTCATCAAAATAAATAAATGCATAAAAGTAAACCCATACAGATTCAATATATATATATATATGTGTGAAGATGGCTCTAGTACCATTTGTTGGTTTTTATTGATCAAATCAGAGATTATACGCAGCGGAACAACAATCAAATTGTTAATTTAATCCCACAAGATTTCTAGATCTACTTCTTCACATGCATGTATATATTGAATCCAAGACATGAATAGAAAAAATACCTCAGGTCCTTCCTTACTGCTATCTTTTTGTATGGCAAAATCCTTGAGATCTCACACCAAGATCCTCCAAAATGTTCTCAGCACACAAAGAACGAGTGTGGGCTCACTATACAAATAATAGGCAAAATCTATTTATCAGATGTTCTCAACACATGAGATCTGATAAAGTTTAGACCTAGGTTTTGTGAAGAACAATGACTTTTGTATGTATCACTATTCTCTTTCTCTGAGAGAGATTTCAAGATATTTTTCTATCCCTGAAAAGTTATGTTCTAGAAAAATTGATATCCTATATTTAATATATGCAATATATTAAAATAAAATCTTAGTTATTTTAAACAATTTGAAAATCACTAATCAGTTATCCGATTTTTGTTTAAATAATAATATTTTAATCATATTACAATATCTCATTATTTATTTAATATTTAAATAACTAAAATTGTGGAACCAAGAAACTGTTCTGAGTCTCTTATGTGTGTAGCACAGTGACTGTGCACTGTGCTACACGTGTATCACATGCCAGTGATGGTATGTGATTTTTCCCAATTTTTATTATTATTTAAATACCAAAAATCCCAAAAATAAATTAATTCAAAATTAATTATATTTTTGTTAAATCAAATAATTAATTAATTCTTAATTAATTAATTACACATAATTATACAATAATTATGTTTGATGCATAGAAAAATATTTTACTTATCAAATAAGTCATTTTTGCCCATTTTTGTATTTACCTTTGTCAGTGTTTGTTTGAGCCATTTCGGGACCATGGACCTATAACATTAAGCTCCAATAAATTGAAACTAAATAATTAAACTCTTTAATTATAATAATTAATTTATTAATTCTGATATTTCTCCACTATAAATTCAGAATTGCACTCTTTATGTTATAGATATACTTTTATAGAAATCTTATCTTAAGTCGTCCATTGATATAATCATCTTAAAATAGTTCAACCCTCTAATTAATTAGTTCATAAATTAGAATGGAAGAATTACCATTTTAACTTTCTAATTTACTTCTTATTCATTAAGTACCATTAATTCACTACTGAGTAATTAATCTATAATCTAATTATAGATTTGAGCTCAAAATAGAATTAACCCTTAAGGGAACTAATATACGATCCGTTAGGAAATATTAGATTCCATATTGTTGATACATGTTCCCAGCCATCCATGATATTAAATCTCCAAAACAAAAGTCTTTAGCCTCATTCTTTGAAGAGACCTTAACGAAGGAATCAAAAGATTTAATAAACATGAACAGGAGTTCATGAAAACTCCAGATTTAGGTTGATCTATAAATGATCATCAGTTATGATATGAATTACAAGTCTTTATTGTTAAATGGTTTTTGGATAAAGACTTTTAATTCATATCTTTCCATGTCATATATAATCATATTATATAAAGCACATTTACCGAGATGTCTTACCACATCAATAATCTGAATCTAGATTATTTGTATCATTATGTTACTCAGTAAACCGTACTTACAACTCCTATTAAAAAATTCCATAATTTTAATTTGTTGTTGTTGACTATTTTTATTCATTCATGTGATCTTAATTCTCTCGTACTAATACAAGATCACATCCTCAATAATGAATATGGAATTTTTCTGATATTTACAAAATTATTAAAACAATAATTTAAAAATCTAAATATAACAATAATAATAAACCATTGTATTTATTTATTCACAGAAAAAACAAATGTCTTTTACATGCTTTTAGGACACACTCCCAACAGAAGTTTCCTGCACTCGTTAGTGTGGTGCCCAACATCATTGTGAAATTTGTAGAACTTCGTCGAGCCCCTTCTCTCCCAGTCCCTCTAGATGGGCTGAGGTCTCCAGTAGTGGACTGGTTGTTCCGTAGCAAGGAAAATGTTTTCTCGCGTGTCCACCAAATTTGTGCACTCAACATGTTGAGGAGTATACTTCTCCTCGAGAGCACCAGTTCTCTTGGTCTTTTTGCTATTGCCTTTTCCCCCGTGTTTGCTCCCCCTCGGGGTCTCTTTGGGTGTTGCTGATTGGGCTGGAGTCATTGTTCTAGCACTAAATGTAGGCTGAAAAGCATTGTATCCAGTGGGAGCTCCTCCATAGCTAGAAGGAGTGGCACTAAATCCAGCTTGGAGAATGGCTGGACTGTACTGTGGGGCCTCATAACACTTGTCAGTACAGGAGTGTATGGTGAGAATTGTGGTCCCTGAGCTACGGTAGTTGGGACTGTTTGAGCAGCATGGTGGCCAAGTATCCCAAGAAGTATGGCCTTCCAGGGATTACTTTATATCATCCAACACCCGACCAGAGGGAAAATGTGTCTGGTGGTGGTACCATATCGAGGCAGGGGCAATTTTGCCTCTGTGAGATTTTTTTTATGAGGGGTAGCGAACTATTTTGATGTCGCCCCATTCCAAATAACCCCGAACAGATATAGAGTGTTATCTGCACTCTAAATTCTTTACCATCATAAGAAGTGGCTTGAGCCCACTCATCATGAGATCAACTATCTGTTTGATCTGAATCCAACCCCAACCAAAATAATACGAGGTTCTTCAATTTCTACCATCAGGAATCTGCTCGCACACTCCTGACTTATACAACCTATAAGTCCAATGTGGGGAAATACTTCCAAGAGTATTTCCTCACAAATAATATGGTCATTTTCTTCTTTCTTTGTCTTAGTCTGTTTCGTCAAATATTCGCCCATCCAGAGCCTACCCAAGGAATGGTAGAGAGGGTTGCGGCCCTGGCCAGCACGACCTCTATTGAAAAAAGTGTCAAGGAGTTGGTCACAAAAAAAAAAAAGAAAGTTTGGTAGGACTTTTGGAGCCTCACCAAGATGTGAGGGAATCGACTACTGGGAGTGCCACGGGAGAAGGAACAGAGGAGCAAATTCCTCTCGACCAGACACAAGATGTCTCCCAACCCCCTAGGTGTCGTCTAGCGGGGGTAACTATCGGAAGGGGAAAAAAACTACCTGAGCAACCTAGTCAGGTATATGACTAATTTGAGGACAAAAATGGTATGGATTTCTCAAATCTTTTAAATATTTTTCCCATTCCTAATAGTATGTTTGATAGGAATGGAAACTTTATTTTTTCGACCGGTAGCTTTAATTTTGATTTATTTAATGAGGATAGTGTTTGTAGCAGTAGTAACTTAGATAATGTAGCGACCGGTAACTGTAGTTTGGGTATAATACTTAGAACTTTTCCTTGTTTATCTTTGTGTATTTTTAAAAATAATTTAACTAATTTGTTCACCCTTTTATAGTCATGCAAGCCAACAACGCCTTCGACATCTACACCTCAGGAGGAAAAACCGTTGGCTAGAGAAAATTGAGCAAGAGAGAAGTCGAAGGTACCAGCGAGGCACCTCCGAACAAGAATTCTCAACCAGGGAAGACTCCTCCTCCTTCAAAGACAACTACTCGCCCTCTATCTCCTCAGCTTGAATCTTCCACCGAGCAGGTGGTAGGGCCCTCTGTAAACAAGATTCTTACCAATGCCTCCAACTCCACAGTAGTCAAGCTACCAAAAGTGGTCAAGAATCGACTCAACAATGAGGTTTTTGCCTCTCTTCCTTCATTGAAAGTCCACCAGGTTATTGGTTATGGTTTCAATGAGATGCTCAGCGTAAGTCTTTTTTCTAACTTTTTTGTTTTTCTAGTCAATACTATTATTTTTTTTCTTTCACGAACTTTAATTTTTATGCTGCTTGCAGGCCATCCTAACAATAAATAACGGGTGGCACCGTGTTGAAGACGACAGCTCCAAATTTTCTAAGGAGCTAAAAGTAGTAGAGGACCATATCAAGACCCTTAACAAGGAGCTAAAAAAAATACCAATGAGGACTTAGACAAAGCCATAGCATCAGAAGAAAAATATAAGGTTGCGTCCAAGACTAACCACGATGAGGCGGTCAAGCTTCAAGATGATATGGTCACGAGTCAGAAGGAGGCCAATGAGCTGAAGAATAAGGTGAAGCAACTTGAGTAGACCAACGTGAGCAACCTGGAGAGGTTCCAAGGCAAAACCTTCACTTGCTTCTACATGCAGCCCCATCAAGACCCTCCTACTCAGTGAATTTATTTATTTCTTTTCTTTTGTAATTATAACACCTGAACAACCTTCTCGTGGTGCTGAGACAATTTACAACCCAAGGCAGTTTTACTTTTTATTTATACTAGCTTTTTAATTACATCTGAGCAGTAATGCCCGCAGTTCAAAGACATCTCTTTTTTGATATTATAATTGTTATTATAACATCTACTAACATGATCGAACATAGCATAACACTTTATATTTTTTTTGCAAAATCTAAAAAATTTGAAAAATATTCTAAGTGTTACTGCATGCTTTCCCTTATTTTGCTTATGTGTTTACATATTTTCATATGCTTTACTTGCCTTAGTATCTTATATGCCCCCCAAGTAATTGAGTAGCTTAAGGTGCTCTGTAACGACCCAAAATCACTAATAAGGCTTAATGGCCTTGATTAGTGTGCCGGGAGGGCACAATTGGATTATGTGTAAATTAAGTAGTTTAATGCATGATTCTGTGATAAGCATGCTTGTATGGTTATATGAATGTATATGTGAAATGCATGTCTACGAGTATTAGAATGCATGTAGGGCCCCGTTTAGCTTAAAGGGGTATATTTATAATTTTAGCCCGTTGAGGGTGTAAATGTGATTATATGTTATAATTGTGAGGACCACATTATTATGTGGGTAAATCTGCAGCATGTGACTTGAGGCGATCCTAGGGAGCTAGTTAGCGGGAAAGTCACAACGGGACCTAATACTTGACTTGGGGCAAGTCAAGGGGTACTTCAGGTATTAGATGGTTATTCGGGTTACTGGGTTATATAAATAAATAATTGGAGATATATCCTGAGGTTGGGAAGCTTAGGTGGGAATACTGGGGAATTTTACCATTTTTCCCTCGGGGACGTTTTCGGTACCTCGAGCCCTCGAGATTGTCTTAATTGCTTAAGGATAGATATACAAAACTTAGAAGATAGTGAAAACATCAAGAACCGACCATTCCCTCTCCATTTTCTTCTCTCTTAAGGAAAACTATAGAAAAACTAAGGGAATTAGCGTGGAACACAGAGAATTGAATGGAAGATTTGGAGGATTAACTCAGTGGAAGCTAAAGAATCTAACTAGGAACTAAGGTTGAATTAAGGCAGAAAACTTGGGTGTTAGCTCAGTAATTGCTTGGAGGGTTGATTCTTTAGTGAAGGTTTAAGTTAGGGGCTAGGGAAACAGATCGTGCTCAAGAGGCATCTCATGTAACTAGTACATTTTGAAACTAAAGGTAAGAAAGCTGCACCCGATTGTGAATTTATAATGGGACTAAGGGTTCCCTATTTTGTATGCTTTATGAAGGATGGTATTACATCATGTGAATAGTAAAAAAATGGCCTAAGAGTGTCAGAGTTTACATTGGCGCACAGGGCGCAACTCAGCCATTGGTAGCTGAGGACAGCTTATTATGCATTGAGCTTGGTTTAAGCGGACCAGAGTCAGTGGGGTTAAACAGAGGGTGCGACCTAAGGGCGTCGTCCTTGATTATCATGTGATTTGATTATTATGATTGATTGATGGATTTGTCACGCTGAATAGCTGAGTGTTGGTTATTGATTCTCTGATTATGTCTATGGACTATGTGATTAATGTGGTATGCTAAGTGTATGAACATGCTTTAAGGATTATTCAATTGTTATCATTGTTTGTACTATGATGTTATATTTTCTTGTTGGGCCTTGGCTCACGGGTGCTATGTGGTGCAGGTAAAGGCAAGGGCAAGCTTGATCAGCCCTAAATCGGAGAGCTCTGAAGGAAAAATGTACATAAACAGCTGCTCGGCCACCACGGTTGAGGATAAGACAGGAACAGGAGGACCATAAAAGTCAGTTTTGCCTTAGTGTGGCTAGCGGTCATTGTACTCTGAAAATTTTGTAAACTGACTTTCAAACACTGTTTCTTTTGTGATCCCCTACGCAAAATGTTTAATTATATAAAGTGTATCTTTTGCGACCAAAACCTTTTAACCCTAGTTCATTAGTGGTATCAGTGACACGTTTTTAACTAAATGACTTGATTAGCAAGTCCTGCACCTTTATAAGCGCACGGTGTAGTGGTCTTGGCTATCCAGGGTGTTACATGCTTGGTCACTTGCCATAGACCAATAACTATTCGAACATTACTACTCACGTACTTATAAATAACTATGAAAATATAGCAAAACAACACACATATTGAGAAAATACTTGTAAAAAATACAATAATTGGCAAGAATAACTGGCTATGCACAGTTCCTTTTATTTCTTTAAAAAAATGGACAAAAATTTGTGTCTGTACGAGTGATCAAACGATCTTACACTAATAAGCGACCTGCCAAACAATTGACCCGCCTTTGTTCAAAAACTTGTAAAAATAAAAAATAATAAATACAAGTTATTCTTTAAAAAGAAATGTTCATTGATAATACTTGTGTAGGTGTTCTCCATTCCAATAGCGAGGAAAGAGATCTCAGTTTAAGCGAGCAAGTTTATACGTTCCTGATTGAAGAATTTCTTCAATTTGATATGGACCTTCCCAGTTTGGCCCAAGGACTCCAGTAACCTAGTCGCGAGTATCGAGGAAAACTCTTCTAAGTATCAAGTCTCCTAAAGAAAACTTCCTCTCGTGTACTTTAGAGTTAAAATATCGAGCGACATTTTGTTGATGAGCTGCTACTCGTAGCTAAGTCTTTTCTCTTTGTTCTTTTATCAAGTCTAATGACTCCATCATCAGCTGGTGATTAGTATTATGGTAATATGTTAGCCTTCGATGTGAGGGTGGATCTAACTCAACTGGTAGCATTGCTTCATACCCATATGTTAAAGAAAATGGTGTATGACCCGTTGATGTTCGATGTGTTGTTTGATACGAATAGAGGACTTCGAGTAATTCTTCTGGCCAAGCTCCCTTTACATGTTCCAATCTTTTCTTCAGGGTGTCTTTTATCATTTTATTCAAAACTTCGACTTGTCCATTTGTTTGTGGATGGGGTACAGATGAAAAGCTTTCAGTTATGCCATGTCGTTTGTAGAAATAAGTGAATTGGTCGTTGTCAAATTGTGTGATACTATCATCTTTGGAAGTCCCTATCGTCACACTTTGTTTTTGACGACGAAATCTGGAACTTTCTTGGTTGTGATTGTTACGACCGGTTCAGCTTCTACCCATTTTGTGAAGTAGTCGACAACTACTACTACTACGTATTTTACACCCCCATTTCATGTTGGCAAAGATTCGTTTGGGGCTGCTCGAGGTATCTTGGAAAATCGATGGCACTTGTCATATTTCTTCACAAATTTCGTAGCATTCTCATTCATTGTAGGCCAGAAGTACCCTTGTTGTAGAATCTTCATTGATAAGCTCTGCCCCCCCCCCCCCCCCCAAGTCCCCGTATAACCCTTCATGTACTTCTCGTAATAGTTCTTTAGCTTTTTCTTTGGGGATATTCGCAGTATGGGCATAGAATATGCTTGTTGATACAAAATTCCATCCACTAGAATAAATTGAGAAGACCATCTCTGTAGTTTCTTCAACTCATTCCTTTTTGCTTGCAATATTCTCTGGTCGAGGTATTGGATGATGGGAGTCATCTAAGTATCAATCGCATGTATGACCAGGGCGGAGTAATCTACTTGTATGTTGGGGGTTGATAAATGTTCGACTGGTACTATGTTTAGCATCTCGGCATCTTTGGAGCTTGCTAACTTGGCCAAAGCGTCAGCATTGGAATTCTAGTCGAGCGGTACTTGTTGCAAAGTGTATTTATCAAATTGGGCTAACAAGTCTTTTGCCTTGTTTAGATATGCAACCATCTTTAAACCCCTTGCCAGATATTCTCCTAGGATCTGATTAATACCAGTTGTGAATCACTGTATAACTCTAGTGATTTCACATTTACATCCTTGGCAAGTCTTAATCCCGTGAGCAGTGATTCACATTCAGCTTCATTGTTGAAGGCAATAAAGAAAAATCTAAGTGCAAAGTGAAACTGATGCCCTTTTGGTGTTATAAGAATTAACCCTACCCCAGAGTTTTGCTCGTTGGAAGACCTGTCAACGAACAACTTCCAGGTGGAAATTTCCACTTGCACTTGTGTTTGTGGCATCTGCTCGAATGCTGGGAGACCAGTGAATTCAGCTACAAAATCTGCCAATGCTTGGCCCTTTATTGTTGCTCATGGTAAGTAAGAAATATCGAACTTCCCTAACTCTACGTCCTATTTTAATAGTCGACCAGAGATTTCTTTTTTCAAGACTTGTCGTAATGGCTGGTCGGTGAAAACTATTATGGGGTCAACTTGAAAATAGGGTCGCAACTTTCTTGATACTAGTACCAAGCAGTAAGCTAACTTCTCAATAGCTGGATACCGTGATTTTGATCCTACTAGCCTTTTTACTTATATAATATACTGCCTTTTGAACGATATTATCTTCCCTGATCAAAATAACACTAGTAGCATATTCTCTTATTGCTAGGTATATGTAGAAAGGTTCTCCTTCGACCAATTTGGATAGGACAGGAGGTTGAGCCATATGCTTCTTGAGTGCTTGAAAGGCATTCTCGCTCTCTTCTGTCCATTCAAAATTCTTGTTTCCCCTGAGCAGAATAAAAAAATGGGACGCACTTCTCCGTAGATTTTGAGATGAATCTACTCAGGGTAGCGATTCTTCTTGTTAGAATTTGTACATCTTTAATCTTGGCGGGTCATTTCATGTCGATCAGTGCTTGGATTTTTTTGGGGTTAGCTTCTATTGCTCGTGAGTTCACTATGAACCCCAGAAACTTCCCTGACTCGACTCCAAATGTAGAGTCCCAGAATGTTTACTTAGCTAGCTAGATAGTTAGTAGTAGTTATAGTATGTTTATTACTGTGGATTTTGGTTCAAGCCGGGACTTAGTTGAACACTCGTAGCAACACTTATAGATTTTATAAGTTTAACATATAGTTTAAGAATATTAATATATAACATAAGGTTTGATTAATATAGCTGATTATAAAATGTTATTTATTATACTATAAGGTTTAGATAGGATTAATAAGAGCATGACACTTGTCGCGTGCAGGTTTATTTAAGGATTTAACTATAGTTTAAATAAAAGAAAGTTCTAGAAAACTATAGAACCTTCTAAGACCATTAAGAGCATGACATTTGTCACAATCTTGTTTATTTGAGGAATTAAGCTTTTTTAAGTGGATAATTCAAAAATATAAGTTTCTAGAAGCTCTAGACCCTTCCAGAACTTGCTGGAATCTCGTATTACTCAGTCAAACCTGATTAATCAATTTAATTATGCTGAAAATGTGCAATTACGTGTTTAATATATTCACGTCTGCCGATATATTGCAGCCTAGGAGCCGATGTATCGCCACACGAGGAATATGAAAAACAAGTGAACTTCGCACAAACGCATCGATGAACCCTCGAGAT
Organism: Humulus lupulus; assembly: GCF_963169125.1. NCBI lineage: Eukaryota > Viridiplantae > Streptophyta > Magnoliopsida > Rosales > Cannabaceae > Humulus > Humulus lupulus. Next base: position 145,397,980 of record NC_084796.1, read on the forward strand.
TTAAGCCCAGGCGATATATCGGCTCTAGGGTTACATTTTCAAATAATTTTGAAACCAAGCTCAATTCAACACTCAACCTCTTGATAAGCCTCTGAACGTTTTGACCGAGTCTTCAGCCTCTGTTGAACGAATATTCAAATATTTTTCAATTAATATTCATTATTTTTATTCAAGCTAAAAGGAGGTAGTTCACACCTTGAACTCTATAAATAGGATCTAGTACCCAGCCATTTCTCTCATTCTTCAAGCTGTGTTAAGAGCCTTCAACCTACTAGGGTTACTATAGAGTGATAAACACTTGGGTTGGGGTATAAGCTTTATCATTTTAAGCTTTATAAACACTTGGGAAGTAAGATAAATAGCAGGTTTCCAATATCGAGGTGTAGTTCGGTTCTAGTATATTCAAAGGTATTCCTAATCTTAAGTTCATTTCAGTTTAATTCTTTAGTTTTCATTTAGATCCTAACTCATTGTTTTCAATTATTGGTTAGGTATCTGAGTTCTTTGAACTTAAGGTTTCTTTTCGGTAAGTTTCATCTTGGTGGTTTAGTTCATTTCTTGATCATCTCTTTCTTTAGAATTACTCACATTCTTATTGTTGGTTTTAGGAGTGTTCCAAATCCCGTCCTTGTTCTCATATCCCGGTATTGGTAAGGAAAATATGATAGAATTGTGTATGCTTATATGATATGTTATGCTATCTTATGTTATGTTATCTTATATTATTGTATGTTACATTATGTATAGTATGTTTATAGACCTTGGGCATATGACTTGTCTAGCTAGCAAGCCCCAATAATTCATGGGCATATGACTTGCTTGGCTAGCAAGCCCCACAAATCTATTGGGCATATAACTTGCTTAGTTAACAAGCCCCAAGTAGTATAATGGCCATTGTAGTAGTATATGACATATGTTTATATCATATGTTCATGATATAGTTTATGTGTATGTTTTATGTTTTTAATAGATTTTCCTTGATGGGCATTAGGCTCATTCCTTTATTTTTATGTATGCAGGAAAATAGTTATGGCGGCGGAAGGATTCATGGTAGCTTGGGGTTGTGTATTGAGGAAGAATGGATTCGATGGACTGCGTGAACGATTCAAGGACGATGTTATTTTCAGTCTTTTTAATTATGTTTCTATGTATTTTCCGCACTTGGTTTTGTAAACAATTTTAATTAAGTTAAAGTTATGTTTTATTTTTCAAACAATGGGATCCCATACCCCGAATTTATGAATTTCAACATTATAGTTTTTAATAAAGTTATGAATGTTTCGTATGTATGTTTTCTTAAGAATAGTGTCTATGTATAGTAGTTTTAATGGTCCAAAGTCTTAGAATTAGTTGGGTCATTACAGTTGGTATCAGAGCAACGATTCATTTGCATGAAGTTCTCCTTGATACACACGCTCAAGCTCCGAATCTAACGGCCAAGTAAGTGTTTATGTTATAGTTATTGTGTTTATATGTGTTTAGCTAACGTTTTAGCCTTATGTTTTCAGTTAAGAATGAATGGAACATTAACTTATGAGGATATCCGAGCCATTAAGACCTTAAAAAGAATTAGAGAACCAAGAAACACCATAGGAGTGCTAGAAAGAATTACTTGGAGACTACTCTTATTCCACGGGGAGATAGGTCACCTCCAAGAAACTAAGCAAATCATGATGAGAGCTATGGAGCAATATGTTTTAGTAATTAGACTTTTCAAAGATTATCCTATTGTAATTGCAGCCTTAGAAGACATATGGGAGATGATAGATGATGAAGATGAATTACCGGTAGCTATGAGATATTACTTTCTCATACTTAGGTTCACCTCTAAGATGGATTTCCAGTTCACAAATGAGCAAAAACGTAGAATTTTTACGAATCTTCCTCAAGGGCATTTTGAGGCTCAAGATAATGATGACTATGAAGAAATAGACGATGATATGTTAGATGAAGGATCAGATGTAGAAGATTTCGATTTTTAGAATAGATTAGTTTCTTTATTTATTTTATTTATTATTTGTTTTCTTTTATGATTGTACATAGTGAAATTTTTTTTTCAAATAAATATCATTGTTATTTTGATGACATGTATGAGTTTGATTTTCTTTTGCAATCATAATAAATAATAAATTTAATAAATAATGACTAAGTTCGGTGAGGGTGGATACAAATCAATGGATGGGGTTCCATATTGAGAGTTAGGGGGTCATAGTAGTGGGAACGATTTTACTGATCCCAGCATTCCCTCAACATGGTTAACTTTGGAACAACGATGAGTTTCGAGTCTGAGAATTAAGTCCTATAGGATGATTAGAAACAAACTTAGAAAATAATAAAGATGACTTATTTTTCTAAGTATAGAAACCCACTCTAATGATAAAGACAGCTCATATAATTTTCATAAGAAATCGTACTTAATAGGTCCGAGTTATGTTTGTTTAGATTGAGTTTTTGCCTTAGAGCCTATTAGGGTAAGTTCTAACATGTTTTTCTTAACTGTTAGAACTCCGCTGAAGATGTCGCTCAGAAGGTCCGCTTGCACCAATACTAATGCCTCCAACGCTGCTCTTGAGAGCAATGAAGCCCCTTCGATTCGCAGAAGGGGAGTGCGTGCTACTGCCAACCGAAATGCGCTGCCGCCGCCGATTGACAACACTGCGGAAATTGCTAGACTACGACAACAACTTGAGAAATTACTGCAGCAACAGCGACAACAGGCTCAGCCTCAGCCTCCACCGCAACCACAACCTCAGCAAATGGCCCCAGCACCCCATCAAATTAGTCCATATGGGGGATGGCCAATGGCAAACTATGCGCCATACCCAGCTCAGCACATGGAGCCAGTTTATGAGCGGTTTTGTAAGCAACATGCTCCGAACTTTGAAGGGACAACAAACCCCTTCGAGGTGAAAGAATGGCTCAGAAATATGGAGTCAATCCTGATGCACATGAATCTCGGCAACGTAGACCGCATATCCTGTGTTTCATCTTTGCTCAAGAAAGATGCTAGAATATGGTGGGATTTAGCTCAGCAGACTCACGATGTCGCCACCATGACTTGGACCAGATTTGTGGAGCTGTTCCATAAAAAGTACTACAATTCGGCAGTCATCGCTTCAAGAGTCGAGGAGTTCATTGGTCTAAAGCAAGGGAGTTTATCAGTGGCAGAATATGCTCGGCAGTTCGACCGATTAGCCAAGTTTGCACCAGAAATGGTTCCAACTGACTTTCTAAGGGTGACCAAGTTCGTTAGAGGACTTCGACCAAAGATTGAGCTAGGGGTTAAGCTAGCAAACCCAGGAAATACTACCGATGCCGATGTTCTAGAAACGGCAATAGAAGTAGAAAGGCTTCAAGCAAATGTTAGTAAAGAGGAGGCTAGTAAACCTGAGCCTAAACAGCCAAGTCAACCTCAGAATGGTCGGAACAACCACAACAACAACAGCAATCAGTCCAATAACAATAACGGTCAGAAAAGAAGGCATCCTAACAATAAGCAGTCCGATAGCAATAAAAGGGCATAGACGAACAATGGAGGGAATAGGTCGGGTTATGTAGAATACCTGCAATGTGCTAAGTGACAAAAGAAACATCCTAGGGAATGTTGTTCGAACACCAAGGGATGCTTCAATTGTGGCCAGGAAGGAGACCGGAAGAGAAAATGTCCCCAGCTTAAGCCAGAAGGGAAAAAGGAAGACAAGATGGTTCCTGCCAGGGTATTTGCTTTAACCCAAGGAGAAGCTGATGCTAGCAATAAAGTGGTCATAGGTCAGGTTTCTATCCTCAATAATATATGTTTTGTATTATTTGATTCAGAAGCCACTCATTCATATATCTCGTTAGGAATGATAGAAAAACTAGACAAACCTTGTGAAAGATTTAGAACTAGGTTTGTAACAGAGTTGCCTTCGGGCAAAGTAGTCCTATCATCAATGATAGTACGAGGCGTACCGATCAAGATTAAGGAAGTAGAACTAGAAGGAGACCTAATAGAACTAGAGATCAAAGACTTCGACGTGATACTAGGCATGCACTGGCTAGCAAGGCATGGCACAACCATCGACTACAAACGCAAGAAAGTGACGTTCGAGACTCCTGACGGCCAGAGATTATGCTTTATGGGACAAGTTTCAGGATTACGCACACCGCATATATCATCTGACAAAGCCCAGCGAATGATAGAATAAGGATGTCAAGCATACTTAGCCAGCATCACAGATGTAGTAAAGGAAACACCACTTAAGGTTGGAGATGTCCGCATTGTGAATGAATTCTCAGAAGTATTTCCCGACGACTTGCCAGGATTGCCACCAACTCGGTAAGTTGACTTCACAATCGAATTAGTACCCGACACCAAGCCTATCTCCAAGGCACCATACTGAATGGCACCTACCGAACTCAAGGAGTTAAAGGCGCAGCTACAAGAACTCCTAGACTTGGGTTTCATTAGACCGAATCATTCGCCATGGGGAGCATCGGTTCTATTTGTGAAGAAAAAGGAAGGAAGCATGCGGATGTGCATAGATTACTGCAAGCTGAACAAGGTGACGATTAAGAATAAGTACCCGCTACCCCAGAGGGTCACGGCATGCCTCCAATCTGAGGCCTCCCCTGCCTCTACCCAGGGACACGCACCGCAACTTGACCCTGAGGTCACGGCACGCCTACACCAAACAAAGTCCATGCGCCCTGGGTTCCCACGGGTCGCGACGCAACCGTACGAACCCATAATTTCCCCCTATTTTCCTCAGCCAAATCTCACCAAACATCACCCCAAACATAACCCAAAAAATCAAACTCAATCCCAGAACATTATCAACACATTACCAGCACCAAAACCCAACCTTAAACTTGATTAAAAACCCCCACAAAACTCCAATTCAACATCATGACACACAAACCTTAAGAACTCCTAAACTAAAATTAGAAATGAATCAAAACAGGGATTAGAGTTTACCTCAGCTCTGGTTTGTATCCTCCTAGCTACAACTAATCCAATCCCAAAGCCAAGCCATGAATTCCCTTAGCTTTAGCTTCCAAAATTCCCTAGTTTCCTCAAAAATCCCAACCAAAGATAGAGAGAAAGAGAGAGAAAACGGTTGAGAGAGAGAGAGTATTTCAATACTCTGTTTTGAGGTTTCCTTTTGCTGAAGGAACTAGTGACTAATTCACTTAATTTTGGCTTAAAATGACCCATATGCCCCTTAGCCTAAGCCTACTCACGACATGCCCTCAAGGGTACTTTGGTCTTTTGTTATATATCTTGTTAATCATAATTAACACCCTATAATTCCCGTTACTTCCAATATCTTCAAATAATTACCAAATTACCCCTAGGCTCACCCCGAACTCGGTTTTTGACCCTGTTATGACTTTCTCGTTAGCCTGCACCCTAGGATTGCCTCATGCCGAATAACCCAAATATATCCACATAATAATGTGGTCTCACACATATATCACATATATGCACATATACTCCAAATATATAAGTAACGGGCCAAATTACGAAAATTACCTTTCTAATGAGAAACGACCCATATGCATATTTAATACACCTAAACATGCATATCCATATTATAATATAACTCACGTAATCATATAATGATACACATATATATCACATAATTTCCATAAATTATCATCCTGGCCCCCTCATCAAGGCCCTAAGCCTTATTAGGTAATTTGAGACTTTACATAATGTTTCAAAAAGGCTTGTGAAACAATGACCTTGCGAGTTGGATTATAGGGGCAAGATGTGAGAGGCCCTGCGGGGTGCTCAGGCGCGAGGCCATCTTGTGGGTGAGCTTGGGTGCGAGGGCGTCTCGCAGGGGCTTAGGCACGAGGCTATGCAAGGTGCACCCCTCCTGGGTGCGAGACGCAGGCCCGAGGCGCGCCCTTCCTGGGTGTGAGGCGCACTCCTTTTGGGCGCAAGATGTGTGCTTCGCGAGGTGTGCCACACTCCTTGGCGCGAGATGCAAGCGCAAGGCACGGGCGCGAGGCGCACTCCTTCTGAGCACGAGACGTGTGCTTCGTGAGGCACGCCACACCTGGGTGCAAGACACAGGCGCGAGTCGGGGGTGTGAGGCACACTCCTTATGGGCACGAGACTTGCTTTGCGAGTTGTGCCACTCCTAGGCGCGAGACGTAGGTGTGAAGTGCGCCCCTCCTAGGCGTGAGGCGCTTCCGTTGGTGCGAGATGCAGGCTTCGCGAGGTAAGGTGTGCACCCCCGCAAGACCCTCGGCGCGAGACCACGTTTGGTTTTTTCCACCTCGATTTCATATTGTGAGAGACACGTGGTGGGGGCCTTTGTAAACATAAAGTTTTTCCATCCACATGCAGAACATACAATTTAGAGAGATAAATGGAGGATATTAATGGGAGGGGCAATTGAGTCCAATAATTACAAAATGATATATTTTGGAGATAAATAGTTGTGGTGGCATATATAATAATTAGTGAGTATTATTATTGATAACATGTGATATTTGTTATATTATTTTATAATATAATGTAATATTATATTATTTCATAATATAATGTTTTAGATTAAATAAATGTGACATAGAGTGTCACATATTGTAACATTTAATAGAGAGTTACATTATTTGGATATATGTGAAATATCCAAACATGTAATATATTTGGTGTTACAAATTTGTAACTCCTAAATATCACCCATTATTGTGTAGATTTGTTGTTACACAATATTGAGATGAATTTCTTAAAGCCATATGAGAAATGGCTGATAGAGATGTGATTTTAACTCCCATATTGTGTATGGAAGTTACAAAATCAAGTGGGAATAAATTGGAACGTTTTGGAAAAAAACTGAAAAAATGTGTTGCTGAAATTGACTGAGGGCCGCGGCGCCTGGAACTAGCGCCGCGGCCCTAATGGCTGACAGCTTCTATAATTTCAGTTTTTTATCCAACTTTGAACGATTCCAACAGCTAAGTAACTCCCAAATCTCTATTTTAATTCCATAAAATACCCAATTAATCATTGGTAACAGCCATGGGGGTTGGTGGAATTTGAAATTCAAAGGGTGTCTCTAAACTCTATAAATAGGAGCCTAATGCTCACTTGTAAGACACACCATTTCTATCCACTAGAGCACTTGGCTAGAAACACCTTGAGGCTTGATTATTCCAGAAAGCATTTCCAAAATCTGAGAGAGATCCCTTAGTGCTTGAGTTAGGGGGAAATAAGCTTTTGGACAAAGGGTTCAAACCTTGTTCAAGTTGGTGATCCCCAATCCTCTTCACTTAGGTTGTGTAAGTGAGAGTTTGTTTGTGGTTTATGTTCTTCCTTTTATTCTATTGTTCTTCTTCTTATTCTCTTGTTTTATTTACTTGTATATTTTGTTTAAGAGTTGTAATCTCTTCATTTGGTCCAAACACTTTATTTTATTTGTAACTTTTGTTTTGAGTTGTACTTTACTATTCTCTTCTTCTTCATCATCTTCTTCATTTCCTTTGTTTTATTTGTATTTTCAGTTATAGAGTTGTAACACTTTATTTAATCAATCTTGTCCATTGTAATATTTTGTATAGAGTTGTAACATTATCTTACCAATTCCATTGAGGCAATATTAATTTTTCCTAACAATATTTCCTGAGTAAACTTATTATTTTTTATTAGATTTTGGTTATAACAGAAATTTTCCCTTCTTTTTCTCTACTTTTTTTTGCTACCATTCAATCTAAACCGTAGATTGTAATAACTAAAATTCACCTATCAACAACAAATAATCAATATCAGACTTTGCAATGCTACGTGTAGGTGATTGCTTTCCCTTGGATAATATCATAGACATGTGTCCCATGCATATATACAGTAATTTTTGCAATCCTACCCTTCAACCTATTGATTTCACTTTGATTAATAAATTAATTGAAATGCTTTGTCCTTTCCTTTTTTTATATATCTTTTATTATTATATGGTAGTAGTTTGGAGAAGTGCATTACAAATTAATGAAGTACGGTAGCTGCTTTTAGAGAGGCCGTGTTATTTTAATTATAATATTAGTAATATTTGATTAAAAATACAGTAAGTAAAGAAATAAAAATATTAAAAGTCGTGTAAATGAGAAAAAGTGAGAAGTAATAAATTAAGAGGAAGGTTTATTTCCACATTTTATTAGTAAATAATGAATTAATTAAATCTAATTGATTACTTATTATTAATCTAAATGATTTAACAAAATAAGATTTTTTTATTCTTATCAGTTTGAATTATTATGATTGAGTTGGAGATTTCATTGTTGGTTACAAAATTAATAATTTATTTATGAGAAGTTTACTTAAAGTGCTGAAATTGGCACTATCATTACATTTTTACTACTATGGGCTTATTTTTTCTTTTTTACTCATTTGTTTTTAATTTTTTACTGTTTAATAAGTTTTAAAATTACACATTTACGATTTGCTCTTATATATTGTGACACGTTTTTTACTTTTCACACGTTTTCTCTATTATATATTATTTTATTTTTGAAAATCCTTACAAGTTTGAACAACCTTTGCACCTTCAATCCACTCTCTTTCTCTTCAATCTACTCTCTCTCTCTACTCGTGACCTTCTCGATTAGACGAACGGTTTTCATCTCCATGATCACACACCTATCAGATTTATGGTTCTTCAAGTATTTTTTTTTTGTTTTTCCCTCTCTTTTTTTAAAAAAATTATAATTTCAATTTTTTGTAAACTGTTTTTTATCTATATAAATATAAGTGGGTGACTAGAGATGACTATTAAATGTCCTGGTTCATCTTATCCCTCTCCAAAAAAACCCAGAAAATCATCTAAGTGTCCTAAAGAAATTTCACGAACGGAGAAGAAAGTTGTTGGTTAATCAACGAAAGGAAAACAACCTAAAGGCAACCCAGAAAAGGTTAATGAAGTTTGTAACGCCCTGAATAACCAAGACCGTTACACTATGTGTTTAAAATAGTGCAAGACTTGCTAATCAAGTCACTTGAACATAAATGTGTTTCTAAAGTCAAGTGATAGGTTAGGATTAAAAGATTTTGATCGTAAAATGGTTGATTTTCATTAAAATAAGAGTTTGGTACATGGGATTCCAAAAATAAGGTTTACATGGCGGATACAACCCACAAAGGTTAATACAACAGTAGCCAGTCTAAATGGAAAAATACAAATTTAAGCTCTAGTCCGTGTAATTCCCTCAGCCGTGGCGGTCGAGCAGCTGTCGATGTACACTCCGCCCCCAAATCTCTCCAACTTATGGTTGGTCCATCTTTCCTTTCCCTTTACCTGCACCACGTAGCACCCGTGAGCCAAGGCTCAACAAGAAAACCATAATCAACAAACATAGATAACAACAAAATATGTTATATTATTTCATATAATATAATATTATATTAAATAATGTGACAAAATGTGATTTGTCACACCTTGTAACATATTATCAAGAGTCACAATATTGGACACATGTGTGTGCCCAAATGTGACATATTTTGGAGTTACAAAATCAGTTACAAATTTGTAACTCCCAAATATTACCCAATAATGTGTATATTACATATTATACATTTGAGATTGGATTTCATAAAGTCATAATGAAATATGGATGTTGGAGACATGTTTTTAACTCCCAATAGGTGTTTGGATTTTACAAAATCATGTGGGAAATGATTTGGGACGTTTTGGAACAATTTGGAAAATGACAATTTTTGTGCTGAAACTAGGTTGTGGCCGCAGCCACTGTCTTTCCCTGGCCGCGGCCTGGGGGACAGAGGCCAGTGGTCGCGACCACTGATGATCCTGGTTGCGGCTAGTGAGGCTAACAGCCTATGTGAATTTTCAGTTTTTTCCAAATTGAACTGTTCTAACATCCCAAATAACTCCCAAATCTCCATTTTAATTCCATAAACATCCAATTAAACATTGGTAACAGCCATGGGGGTTGGTGGAATTTAAAATTCAAAGGGGTATCTCAAACTCAATAAATAGGAGCCTAATGCTCACTTGTAAGACACACCATTTTCCATCCACAAAGCACTTGGCTGGAAAATACACCTTGAGGCTTGATTATTCCAAAAAGCATTTCCAAAAATTTGTGAGAGATCCCTTAGTGCTTGAGTTAGGGGGAAATAAGCTTTTGGACAAAGGTTTTAAACCTTGTTCAGGTTGGTGATCCCCAACCCTCTTCACTTAGGTTGTGTAAGTGAGAGTTTACTATTGTTTTGTTCTTGCATTTTCTCTATTTCTTTTCTTCTTATTTTCTTTTTTTGATCAAGAAGAAAGGAACTTCATTAATCAACCAGTCAAACTGTACAAACCAGCCAATCTGAACAAACACAAGCTGCAACCTCAGCCTACCCAAACTACTTACAAGGAAAACACCCCACCAATTCTACAAACACAAGAAACAAAAACAACCCACCCAAGCTAATTACATTGTAATTTTAGCTATAAATCTCTGTTCTTGTATAGACAATTTTCTATTTTTTACAATGTATAATCTGTGTTGAATTATAGACTTTATCTCAGTGGCAATACCAACAGCAGTCCAAGAAAATCTGTCAAAAATACATCTGTTTCGATTCCTCCATATGCTATAGACAGTAGCTGCCAAAATCATGTTAGTGATAGAAAACAGGATACCAGGTTTTCTGCTAGTAAGCCAGACCTTCCAACCAGCAAACTCAGTAGGTCAAGCTTTAAAAACCATCCAATCAAAGATAAGCTCCATAACCTGTTTGGAGAGATAGCAGTCAAAGAATAGATGGGAATGACTCTCAGCAAAGCTTCCACAAACAGGACACATAAGTGATTCAATTGGCACACAGAACCGGAGCATATTGTCACGAGTAAGAAGCTGAGAGTTAACAACTTGCCATAACAGAAATAGACAACCTACACCAAACAGCTCGATGATAGCCAACCTATTGTTGGCAAAGGATACTGTTGTACAGTTTAGATGATTTAAACTTTCCTGATGCACCAACAGCTTTAATCTCATCACAGCTGAATTTTCCCCTCAAATTACATAACTTCCTCCAATACCAGCTTGTGTCAGGAGGCAGCTTATAAGACCAAAAATTTGAGCCTCTCAAGTAGATTGAATTAATCCATTTAACCCAAAGCACATCATGCTTCTCAGAAATAGCCCATTTATACTTTGTTAAGATGGCACGGTTCCAAACTGAACAATTTCTGAACCCAAGACCTCCATAAGCTTTAGGCAGATAGACCTTCGACCAAGATGCCACATGAATCTTGCTTCTATTACCATTAACTCCCTAGAGAAAACCACGACAAAGTTTTTCAACTTCCTTAATAATACTTTGGGGAAGAACAAAAATGCTCATCCAGTAGTTCCTCACCCCAAAGAGAATTGAATGGATGAGTTGAATTCTACCAGCAAAGGATAAGGGCCTACTAGCCCAAGTATGTAGTCGCAATTTGAATTTTTGGATGATAATGTCACAATCTTCATGCTTCCATTTGGCTGGTCTCATAGGGACACCAAGATACTTAAGAGGAAAGGACCCTTCTGAAAGCTGTATCTCAGCGGCTATCATCTGTCTGTCAACAGCAGAAACTCTCCCAAAGTATATATGAGATTTGCTAGCATTAATTTGGAGCTCTGTAACAGAACTGAAATCCCCTAGAGCACCCTTGAGCACTTTAACAGCTGAAAGAGATCCTTTACAAAATAAAATCAAATCATCTGCAAAACATAAACTAAGAAGTTTAAGACTCTTACACATTAGGTGAAACCTAAAAATAGAATCTTGAGCTGCCAGTTGGAGACTCCGAGTGAGATATTCCATGATTAAAAAAAACAAAATTGGTGACAATGGATCCCCTTGACGAAGCCCCTTATCACCCTTAAAACTGCCTTGAACCCTTCCATTCATAAGCAAGAAATATGATGTGTTTTTTAAGCAAGTCATTATCCAGCCTATAAATCTAGCAAGGAAACACAAAGCCTTTAGGAGATACTCAATAAACCACCAATCAATTGTGTCATAAGCTTTGCCTATGTCAATTTTAATTGCACACCTAGGCGAGATAGAAGATCGCCCATAATTCTTGATAAGATCTTGGAAAATCAAGATATTATGAGCTATTGATCTACCTTGAACAAATGCTCCCTGATTTAATTGAACTAAATCAGGAAGGACCCTGGCCAATCTAGTGCATAATAGCTTTGAAATACATTTATAAATGGTTGAACAACAAGCAATAGGCCTATAGTCCACAGCCCGAGAAGGATTGTCAGCTTTAGGGACCAAGGACAGAGTAGTATTAAGAAGCTCCTCAGGAATACTGCCTGTCTCAAAAAATTGTCCTACTGCTCTACAAACTTCACTGCCAATTTCCTGCCACAACACCTTGAAAAATGCATAACCAAACCCATCTAGACCCGGGGATTTGATATTGGGAATGCTAAATATAGCATCTCGTATTTCCTTATGAGAGAAAGGCTTCAACAATTGAAGCTGCTGGTGTATTGAGAGCTTGGATCCCATCTCTACGCATTGTCTATTTATCTTCTTAGTAGCTGAGCTAGGGCTACCCATAAAACTTCTGAAGTGATTCAGAAAATGAGAAACCACATCAAAAAAATTATCCACCACCCTACCTTGATCAGTTATGTAAGTAGCTATTCTATTCTCCTCCTTGCGCTTTTTCAAACAAGCATGAAAATAGGCAGTATTCATGTCACCCTTCCTTAACCAAGTAAGCTTGCTTCTTTGAGCCAAGAAGCTGTGATACATATGCTCCTGAATTATGAATGCATCAGCAGCAGCCTTAGCTTTATCTTGAAGAGTAAAGTCTCGGGGATGTTGCTGAGCATGGAAATGCGCAGCATGATATTGATCTTTAGCCTTTTGAAATTGCACTCCTATGTCTCCAATATGATCCCTATTAAATCTCTTCAACTTATGTTTCAGTCGCATTGTCTTCAAATAGATAGCCTTCAAACTAGTCCCCTTAATTGGCTTCCTCCAACTATCTAAGGCCACCTCTTTAAAATCTTTATGTTCAGTCCAGAAATTATAAAAACGAAACAACTTAACACCCAAATTCTCCACAGCCAGAATAGAAACTGTACAAGAGCAATGATCTGAAACTGTTTCCCAACTGAACATAGCTGTTGTATTAGGAAAAAAATCCAGCCACTCCTCATTAGCAAAAACATGGTCTATTTTAGAATATATGCGAGCAGACCCATCTTGATTATTAGTCCAAGTGAAGAAAGAGCCGGTGTTTTTAAGCGAGTCCATTTGATTCCCAGCAAGCCACAGAGAAGAATCTAATAATTCCACTTTAGACACAGGCTTACCTCCATTTCTATCCTTAGCTATAAAAATTGCATTAAAATCTCCTAATATAACCCAAGAAGAGGCTAGAAGAGAAAGTTTTGGTAAAATTTTCCATAAGATCTTCCGTTCCTCCATAGTATTGAGCCCATACACAAATGTAGCACTAAAAGGATGTTTCTGACCAACCATTTTAATATAACAGTGAACATATTGATTTGTCTCCTCTAGAACAATAACCTTGACAAATATCTTCCTCCATGTGATCAATATTCTACCTTCAGTACAGGACTGGAATAAAAATCCCAGTTCATAAATTTATTAGTCATCAACTCCTTGACTTTATTCCCCCTCATTTTAGTTTCCAAGAGAGCTCCAACCCCCACTTTATTCCTACTACAAATATCTAACATAATAGCTTGTTTTTTCAGACCATTCAACCCCCTTATATTCCAGCTCAAGATATTATAATTATCCATAAGAAGAGCTAACATTACCTATTCCTCCTTTCTCCCCCTCTAACTGCTCCTGGAGCACCTCAAAAGGATTTGTTAGATTCTGTCTTGTTTCCACAGATTTACTTGCTCTCTTATTTTTACTCTCTGTTGGCCTTTGTTTATACAAAGGAACCATTTTCTTAGGAGATTGCCACTTTATCTCTAGCACTCTGGCCCTCAGCAACACTAGGAACCTCAGCCAAATCCTTAGGCAAATCAAGTATAGCACCCAAAGATTGTTCATCCTTGTCCCGTTCATCCTCAGGAGAAGTTCTAGGAAGATTGTCCTTCTTAACCCACTGAGTTTTCATTTCCTTGCGGCAGTCAGCCATAGAATGACCATAACTTGAGCATGTTTTACATTTAACAGGAAACCATTCATAGTCCACTCCTTGTTTCTGTTAGCTGACCTTGTTCATTCATATAATGTATAATCCGAGGAGGATTATCTGTGATTTCCACCTCCACCAGGATCCTAGCAAATTGAACTCTAGATCTCTCTCGAGTAAATTTGTCTACCATTATTGGTTTGCCTATCGTACTAACCCCTTGTAATCTAATCCAAACAGGCATTGAGCGGATCATGCGAAATGCACTTAAATCAGTTGTCCACGGACGAATGATCACTGATTTTCTATCGAAATGAAGGATACCATTTTCCAACACATGGTCTTGAGTAGCATCATCATTAAACTTGACCATAATCAGTCCCATTGTCATCCTGGCTATTTGGGCAATCCCTAGATGACCCCAAACCCTTTTGATAAACCCTTCAAACACAGCCATTGGAGGATTAGCACCAAGAACCATACAAATGACAGCAGAACTCCAATTAGCCGATTGGATTTTCACTTCATCAATATCAACCAGAGCAATCCTCTTACCATCCTTAATCAATGGCTTAGCATATTCAAGTTCCTGGTCACAAAATGAAAGGTTACCCGTTGTAAATTGTTGCCAATGATTTTGAGCCATGCCTGAAAGTCTCCTGCCTCCACTTTGTCCGCCCAGCTAGATGGGGTAGCCATTTCAGAAGCCTTTTGTGCATCAGTCTGGATTTCTCCACCGTCCGTCACTCCTATCGCTGCATCATTTAGGGTCATGCCCTGAGTCAGATCTTCACCATTCATGTACACATCTTCAAGAACGAGTCCATCCTGATCATTCTCATCTGAGCAATGATCGAGTCACAGGCTTCCGAGCCGATTTCTTCTTCTTCGCCATGGAAGAGAGGGAACTGCGGGAAAACCTACTAACAATTTCCCTTTTCTTCTTATTTTCATTTTCTATTTACTTGCAACTTTTGTTTAGAGTTGTAATCTTCTTTTCTTTTGTTTCAAACACCTTTCCTTTACTTGTAATATTTTGTTTAGAGTTGTATCTTTCACCACTCTCTTCTTCTCCTTCTTCCTCTTCCTTTCTTTGTTTGTTTGTATTTTCAGTTATAAAGTTGTAACACTCTTTTTAATCAATCATTAAGAAGAACAATAATAAGGAAAAAGGAAAGGGCAAAATGTCCAATAAAGGCAAGAAGGCAAGGAGAACAAAAATGACAAAAACTCCAAGAAGAAAGAACCAAAAGGGAAATGTTTCCACTGTGGAGTTGAAGGTCACTGGAAGGGAAATTGCAAGAAGTATCTCTCTAAGCTGAAAAAGAAAGGTAAATATGATTTACTTGTACTTGAAGCTTGTGTAGTGGATGACGATATGTCATCCTGGGTTTTAGATTCAGGAGCCACTAACCATGTTTGTTCTTCCAGGCAGATACTTGAGTCATCAGGGAGCTGGCAGATGGCGAGGTGACCATGCGAGTTGGAAGTGGAGCACTCATTTCAGCAAGAGCAAAGGGAACAGTCCGTTTAAATTTTGGGAAAAATTATTTAGTTTTGAACAATGTTTATTTTATTCTTGGATTTTCTAGAAACATAGTTTCTTTATCTATGTTGCATGAACAATTTTATGATATTTCTTATAGTAATAATGTGATTTTTATTTCAAAGAATGGTTTCAAAATATGTCAAGCAGAACATAATAACAGACTGTATATGCTCAAACCAAATGAACGAACGCTCAATAATTCAGAATTATTTAAAGTAGCGAAACCGCAAGGTAACAAAAGACAAAAAGTTTCAAACGAGGATGACACATATCTTTGGCATCTTAGACTTGGTCATATAGGTCTAGATTGGATAAACTGGGAAATAGAAGATCGACCTTTGAGAGAACTAAGAGTTGGAACTCTTCCGGTTTGTGAATCTTGTCTAGAAGGAAAAATGATCGAACATCCTTTCTCAGCGAAAGGCAATAGAGCCAAAGAACCTTTGGAGCTTGTTCACAGTGATGTCTGTGATCCAATAAATGTACAAGCAAGAGGTGGGTATGAGTATTTTATCACTTTTATTGACGATTACTCAAGATATGGTCATACTTACTAATGCTTAGGAAATCTGAAACCTTTCGTAAGTTTCAAGAATTCAAAGCTGAGGCTAAGAAGCATATAGGTATGACTCTAAAGACACTTTGATCTGATTGAGGTGGAGAATATTTGGATTAAGAGTTAAAATATTTCTTGTTGGAGCATGGTATTCTATCCCAACTCACAGCACCAGGAACACCACAACAAAATGGTGTTTCTGAAAGAAGAAACAGGACCTTGTTCGACAAGGTCAGATCTATGTTTCGAAAGAAGAAACAGGACCTTTTTCTATCCCAACTCTCATTCTAGGGATATGCACTTCAAACAGCGACGTACATTTTGAATGTAGTTCCATCTAAGACCAGTAGCAAAACGCCATTGGAACTGTGGAATGGAAACAAACCTAGTTTGCACCATTTCTGCAATTGGGGCTGTCCTGCTCATGTTCTTAGACCTAAATAAGGAAAAATTGAATCAAGGTTGGAAGTGTGCATTTTTGTTGGCTATGCTCTAGAAACAAGAGGTGGTTATTTCTATAATCCCAAGGAGGAAAAGGTATTTGTTTCAATAAATGCGACCTTCCTTGAACATGAATATATGAATAACTATAAACCTTGGAGAAAGATAGTATTGGAGGAACTCACAGCTGAAAAGATTCCATCACTATCATCTTCATCATTAAATGATAAACGACAAACCGAGGAAACCATGATTCCTGGAAAAGAAACCCCGATGCAACGTCGTAGTGGGAGGATTGTGAGACAACCTGTTCGCAACGAACATGAGGCACATGTCCTTGTTTCTAATACAGACAAGGACGATCCATTAACCTTTAAAGAGGCAATGGATGTTCCTGAAAAGGAGAAATGGCAAGAAACCATGAACAAAGAAATGTAATCAATGTATTCCAATTCTATCTGGGAACTGTTGGATCCACCTGAAGATGTCAAACCCATAGGGTGTAAGTGGATATACAAGAAGAAAAGAGGTGTAGATGGGAAAGTAGAGACTTTCAAAGCAAGCCTTGTAAGCCAAAGGGTACACTCAGAGAGAAGGTGTTGATTATGAAGAAACATTATCTACTGTGGCCATGCTTAAATCCATTTGTATCCTCTTATCCATAGCGGCTGCCAATGATTATGAGATATGGAAAATGGACGTCAAGATAGCATTTCTGAATGGCTATCTTGATGAAAGTATCTATATGGTACAACCAGGATGGTTCATAAAGAAAGTGGAAGATCAAAAGGTGTGCAAGTTGCTGAAATCCATTTATGGATTAAAGCAAGCACCTAGATCTTGGAATATCACTTTTGATGAAACAATTAAAACAGATGGCTTCAAATAGAATGTCGATGAAGCATGTGTTTATAAATAAATCAAACAAAAAGTAGTGGTTTTCTTAGTTCTTTACATTGATGAAATTTCGGTCATTGGAAACAATGCAGAAACATTGTCAAACGTAAAGAAATGACTAGCTGAAAAGTTCCAAATAAAAGATTTGGGCGAGGCGAGCTACGTTCTGGGAATCCAAATCCTAAGGGATAGGAAGAACAAGCTCTTGGCACATTCTCAAGCTAATTATATAGATAAGGTGCTAGAAAGATTCTCTATAGAGAATTCCGAGAAAGTTCATGTAACGACCCAAAATCACTAATAAGGCTTAAGGGCCTTGATTAGTGTGTCGGGAGGGCATAATTGGTTTATATGTGATTTAAATTATTTAATACATGATTATGTGATAAGCATGCTTATATGATTATATGGACATATGAAATGCATGATTATGAGTATTAGTATGCATTTAGGCCCTGTTTAGATTATAAGGGCATATTCGTAATTTTGGCCTGTTGAGGGCATAAATGTGATTATTTGTGATAAATTGTTAAGACCACATTATTATGTGGATGTATTTGCAGCATATGGCTCGAGGCGATCCTAGTGAGCGGTTTAGCGAAATAGTCATGGTGGGGATTTATACCCGGCTCGGGGGAGCCTCGGGGTATTTATGGGAATTTGGGAAATATATTGGAGACTATTTGACATTGGGGAAAATAATTGGTGATTAATTAGATGACGCGATTTAAGTGGTAAACATTAGGGACACTTAAGGAATTAGCGAGAATTGGGAGCAAGTGACCAAAATGCCCTTAGAGGGATTAAGAGACTTGGATTTAATGGGGAGGACAAAAGGGTCTTTTGATTTTTAAAAGGGGATAAGTGATGTATTCTGTTCATTTTAGACTCTAGTGGAAGTTGTAGAAATGGGTAGAAGCTGAAAGGGAAAGGAAATAAAAGGAAGGAAAAATAGAACACTCCATCCCTCTCCCGCACGATTTGTTACTTCTATCTCCCTCTCTAGTGAATTTGAAGCTGAGAACTCAAGGAGGAGCTTGACTGGAATTAGCTAATTAAAAGGGGCTAGGTTTTAGGACTTTGATCCTTGGAAGTGACTGAGGAGCTTGACTGGAATTAGCTACTAATTAAGGACTTGAGCTTGGGGATTTGAGGAACTAAAGTCTGGAAGGGCATTGAAGACAACCTAAGGTCGAATTCACTCAGCTAAGGTAACAAATTATGGCTTTATTTATCTGGGTTTTCTAGTTTTTCTAATGAAGTTCTTGAGCATCAAGCTCAATTCTGGTTTTTTGTGTTTGATGATGCTATTAGCTAAGTTTTGATGTTGTTAGGTCATGTTGGACGAGATGTAGTGGTTGGTAGGCTCAATTTGGAGTTTAGTTGAGGTTTGGAGTGGGTTCATGGAATTTTGGCTTGGCGAAGTTCGAAGGAAAACCCATAAATTTTGCATGTGTTTGGTGTAGCATTGTAGCGCTAGGATAGGAGCGCTACAACGCTATGCTTCATTTTCTGGGGGGTGGCTTTCTGAATATAGCATTGTAGCACCCTTCTTGTGGCGCTGTAGCGCTACCCTGCCTCGAGAATTGGGTTTTTGGTATTTTTCTTAGGGTTTTTGCTTGGGGGCTCAGGGGTCGATTCCACTTGGTGGAATTGGGCTTCCCGCGAGCTTGGGATTAGTCCCGAAGTTGGGTTACAGAATTGAGATTTAATGACGATTCTACTTTATGGAATGTGACTAGGTGTACGCTAGGGCTCAGATCAGGATCATGCTCGAGGGTAATCTCAATTAGCCAAAACGCTCGGAATCAAAGGTAAGAAAATTGCACCCGGTTATGTGGATATGTTGGGACTAAGAGTTCCATATACTTGTATGTTATGTGATATGATGGTATTATGCCATGGGGACATGAGATAAATGGCCTAAGAGTGCCAGAATTAATATTTACGCACAAGACGCGGCTCGACCACTAGTAGCTGAGGTTAAGTATATAATCACTGAGCTCGGCCTAAGTGAGCCAGAGTCAGTGGGACAATCAGAGGGTGCGGCCTAAGGGCGTCGACCCTGGATATTATGTGATATGTTTATCATTATTAATCTGATGATTATGGCATGTTTATTATCTGGATGATTGATTATTGATTTGCAGATTGACATCATTGATTATGTGAACAATGTGACCTGTTGAGTATCTGATTGATGATTTGTGAATTATCTGATAGTTGATTATCGTTTATGCTCTGCATTGTGGTTTTCTTGCTGAGCCTTGGCTCATGGGTGCTACATGGTGTAGGTAAAGGCAAGGGCAAGGTGGATCAGTCCTGAGTTGGAGAGCACTGGGGAAAAATGTACATAGTCAGTTGATCGGCCGCCACGGCCGAGGGATGGTACAGGGACAGGAGAACCTAAAGTGCCTATTTTTCCATTAGAGTGGCTTGGAGTTGTACATAAACTTTGAAATTTTGTAAACTGTCCTTTAAATCCTATTTTGGGATCCCATGTGTTAAACGTTTATTTTAATGAGAAATTTTCTGTTTATGACCAAAATATTTTAACCCTAACCTAATTACGACTTTAGGGACACATATTCAACTATATAACTTGATTAATAAGTTTGGGCACCTTTATAGTCACGCAATGTAACAACCTTGGTTATCCAAGGTGTTATAACTTGGTATCAGAGCGTCTTAGGTTTAAGGGTTCCTGAAGACTGGCTGGACATGTACATTCGCCGCTAAAGACAAGCTCGACTCAGGGTTTGGTAATTGTGAATACATGTTTATATGGTTAAATGATTGGAAAGAAATATGAATGTTGATATCTGTTTGATTAATAGGGAGCATGAGATACTGATAGGGCCTGGCCCTTGGCTGCTATGTGATGATATTGAGGCATGCTTATTAGCATTCATGTGCATGTGTATGAATATTTGGAAAAACTGTTATACCTTGACTGCTTGTGATTGATTGTGTTTCCAATGGTGATACATGGAAAGATTGTTACCCTGTCATCATAGTCTGACCGTCGAGTCGTTGATTACAAATTAACATGGATAGCTATGCATACAAGACGATCTGTACGACTAACTGGCACTAGGTCTGAGGCAAGGATTGATGACCAGGGCCAGAACCCTCCGCCAGTCCCTGAGAATTGGCAGCAAATTATGGCAGATATGCAATCGCGTCTTCAGAGCCAAGATGAACAAATCCGACTTCTGAGATAGCAGGCTCCGTTAGGGAGTGCTGCATCCATTGTGCCACCTGCAGTGGCACCAGTTGTATAGCCAATGGAGGTTGGGAATAGGTGGGAACCGTTGCATGAGCGGTTCAGGAGACAGTATCCTCCAACTTTTGAGGGGGGACCAGATCCAATAAAGGTTGAACAATGGATGAGTATGATTACTGCTATTCTAGATTTTATGAGGGTAGAGGGTCATGACATAGTAGCCTATGCTGCATATATGCTGAGAGAGGATGCCCGCATTTAGTGGGAAGTGGCATCGCAGACTAGGGATGTTACTACCCTGAGTTGGGATGGATTCAAGGATTTATTCAGTCAAAAATATTACAATGTTGCCATCAGGGCAGCGAAGGTTAATGAATTTGTGGGATTGGTTCAGGGCAACATGACAGTTACAGAGTATGCCCTGAAGTTCGACAGACTTGCGAAGTTTGCACCAGATCTTGTGCCTACTGATGCAGCTAGGCAAGACAAATTTATCAGAGGGCTTAATGCTATGGTAGCCCGAGATGTGAGGATTACAACAGTACCTGGGGGGACGACTTATGCCCTGGCTGTTGAGAAGGCTCTTATCACTAAGGAATCGGAGAACAAGATCTGGAGGGAGAGTGCTGCAAGGCGAGAGGGTCGAAGAGCAGTGCCTCTATATTCTGGGTCTGGTAGGGGCGAAGGCCCCAGTGATTTGAAGAGGAAGACCCCTGGTACTTCAATCGCTCCTGGTCCTGATATGAGAGGTTGGGGTATTCACGGTGGCCGTCGGGGAGGTGGTGATACATGGAGGAGCTATCCGGAGTGCACGAGGTGCAGAAGATGCCATTCGGGTGAATGTCGGGCTAAGGCTTGTTATGTGTGCAGGGTGGTAGGACACCTCAAGAAGGATTGCCCAACAGTCAAGAAAGGGGAAGCAGGGAAGGTGGACAGCTTGAGTCCAGCTCGAGTGTTCACCCTGACGCAGGCAGAGGCTGAGGCTAGCCCCTCTGTGGTGACAGGTCAGCTTTCTAGCACTAGCTCTCCTTTTACTGTATTGATTGACTCTGGTGCTACACATTCATTTGTTTCTAGTAAGGTGATTAATAGACTATGTAGACCTAGTGAGCACTATACTGAAGGGTTTGGGAATATATTGCCTACAAGGGAGCTGGTAGTTTCTAGGAGGTGGATTAAAGCACTGGCAATGATGGTTGATGGTAGGGAGTTATCAGTAGACTTGATTGAGTTGGGTATGGAGGACTTTGACAAGATTTTGGGCATGGATTGGCTGGTTAGATACGGAGCTACTATTGATTGTAGGAAGAAGATGGTGACCTTTGAGCTGGAGGGTGAGGATCCCTTTATTTTCGTGGGTACGGTATATGGACCTCGCATACCTATGATATCAGTGCTGAGATCCCGGGACCTACTACAGGGAGGGTGTATAGGTTTCCTGGCGAGTGTGGTGGATACTACTAGAGTGTTGCCAGCAGTGCCGGGGGAAACTAGATTGGTTCGTGAATTCTTCAATGTGTTCCCTGAGGATTTACCAGGGCTGCCGCCGCACAGGGAGATTCAATTCGTCATTAGTTTGCACCGGGGACAGAGCCAGTGTCGAGGGCACCAAATAGAATGGCACCGGAAGAACTGAAGGAATTGAAGATACAACTGCAGGAACTTCTGGATTTAGGGTTTATCAAGCCTAGCTACTCGCCATGGGGTGTTCCAGATTTGTTTGTAAAGAACAAGGACGGGACTCTGAGAATGTGTATAGACTACAGGGAGTTGAACAAGTTGACTATCAAGAATAAGTATCCTCTACCAAGGATTGACGACTTGTTCAATCAGCTGCAGGGAAAGACGGTATTCTCAAAGATTGATCTTCGATCTGGTTATCACCAGCTGAGGATCAAGGACGAGGATATACCGAAGTCGGCCTTCCGAACGAGGTATGGGCACTATGAGTTTTTGGTCATGTCGTTTGGTTTGACCAATGCCCCAGCAGCCTTCATGGACTTAATGAACAGGGTGTTCAAGGACTTCTTGGATCATTTCGTCACTGTCTTCATCGACGACATTTTAGTGTACTCTAGTTCAGAGGCAGAGCACGAGCTACATCTTCGACATGTCCTGCAGAGGTTAAGAGAGGACCAGTTGTACACCAAGTTTAAGAAGTGTGAGTTTTGGCTACCAAAAGTGACATTCCTTGGACATATAGTTGGAGAAGATGGAATTAAGGTGGATCCATCTAAGGTGGAGGTAGTGAGATATTGGTTGAGGCCAAGGAACGCCTGAGAGGTTCGGAGCTTCCTCGGGTTAGCAGGTTACTACAAACGGTTTGTGGAAGGGTTCTCGAAGATTGCTACACCGATGACAGAATTGACACGGAAGAATTTGAAGTTCGTCTGGTCAGACAAGTGTGAGAACAGTTTTCAAGAATCGAAGCGGTGACTTATTACTGTACCTGTGCTGAGTCTTCCTTCAGAGGAAGGAAAGTTTGTGGTTTACGATGATGCATCGAGGTTGTGTTTAGGTTGTGTGTTGATGCAGAATGAGAAGGTTATAGCTTATGTGTCACGACAGCTGAAGGATTATGAGCAGCGATATCCTACCCATGATTTGGAGTTAGCAGCAGTGGTTTTTGCACTGAAGGTCTGGCGACATTATCTGTATCGGGAGAAGTGTGAGATATACACCGATCATAAGAGTTTGAAGTACTTCTTCACGCATAAGCACCTACACATAAGGCAGAGGCATTGGCTGGAGTTGGTAAAGAACTATGATTGTGATATTCTTTACCACCCAGGGAAAGGCAACGTGGTGGCGGATGCATTGAGCCGGAGGAGCTCAGGACAGTTATTTAGTTCCACCCAAATTTTGAGGGAGTTGGTTGATGAGATGTCTAGAGCGAGGATAGAGTTGGTGGTGGGCCGGTTGGCCAACATTACTGTAACGACCCAAATTTGCTAATAAGGCTTAGGGGCCTTGATTAGCATGCCTAGAGGGAAATGGGTGAATTATGGTTATAATATGTGAATATGTGATAGGGATGCATGTTTAGTTGAATTAAATATGCATGTGGGCCCCATTTGGATGTTAGGGGTATGTTTGTAATTTTATCTCGTTGAGAGCATAAATGTGATATGTTTGTGGTATATCTGTGTAGCACGATCCGAGACAGTCCTAGGGAGCCGTTAGTCAGAAAGTCACAACGGGGTTGAATATCTGACTCGGGGCGAGTCGAGGGGTATTTCGGGTATTAGATGTTTTATGGGGTTATCGGGTTATGGAAATAAATATTTGGAGATATATTTGAGGTTAGAATGTTTAGAAGGGAATATGGGGGAAATTTGCCATTTTTCCCTCAGGGGCGTTTTTGGTACCCCGGCCCTTGAGGTAACCTTAAAGCTTAAGTTAAATAAAACAAAAGAAAGGGAAACACTCAGAAACTTGTGGAAACCGACCCAAGCACTTCCTCTTCTCTCCCTTTATTTTCTCTAAGGCATATCAAAGGAAAATTGTGGTGGAAGCTAATCAAAATAAGGAATTGGGCTAGGAAATCTTGGGGGCTAGAAGCTTGAGGCTTAAGGACCAAATTCAGAGACTTAACTCAGCTCAAGGTAAGCTTTGATCTTGGTTTATCACATTGGTTTTAAGCAGAGTATTAGAGTGTTGCATGTGTTTTGAGTGATGGATCATTCTTGAGTTACAGTAGGATTTTGGTTGGTTTTTCTGGGCTTATGTGCTGCTTAAAATGTATTGGGGTGATTATGGGATTCAATTTTGTTGTTGGGGTGTGTTTGGAATGATTTTTAGGGGAGTTAGCTCGAAAAGTTTGCATGGGAATTCTGGGTTTCGGGCTCGCGCAGCGGCCCTGTACTTCAGCGCCGCGGCCTGCTTGCATTTTTAGGCTAGTGGCCTTCGAGGGAATTTCCCAGGCGTCGCGGCCCTAGGCTGGCAGATGTGAGGCAATTTTGTCTTTGTCTAGGGGCGCGCCTTAGCGCTTAAGGGAGGCTAAGCCGCGGCCCAAATGTGGATTTTTGGCAAAATGAGGGTTTTTAGCTCGGGAACTTGAACGTTAAGGCCCGGGAAGGTTCCTACAACCCAGTTTGGTAGAGACCAAGGTCCCGGAGGTTTGAATTATGACTCGAAACTATTTAATGAATTAGAACGTGATGGTTGATTATGGTTCATGTGTTGTGACTAGGATTTCTTCAAGGCTCGGGTTAGAGGACTGTGCTCGTGATCGCGGTGCTTGGGAAGCTCGGGACATAAGTAAGAAAATTGTTGTTCCCACAGAGCTTGTATGCAGGGCATAACCCTATATGATTGTGTTGCAAGGCGTAGCCCTTTGATTGATTTTATTCATGTTCAGTATTTGCTTTATTATGCTATGTATGCATTTGTGTGAATGTTCAGCAAGAGCCGAGAATGGTGTAGGCCGAGGTCGACAAGGTTGGGAACGGCAAGGGGCTGAGAATGGCGTTAAGCACGTGGAGTGCAAGGCTGAGTGCAGTAAGGGGTCGGGAGCAGCGTTTAGCACGCTGAGTGCGAGTTTCCAGGGCGAGACCCTAAAGGATACCTGGGATATCCTTACGGTGCAGACCGCGAACCCAGGGCCTGGTAAAGCACTTGGGACGGCATGGCCGTATTTGTATAGCCTATTGATGGCCTATTTATATGCTAAGTGTTTGATATGCATATGTTATCTGTTTGTGAGAGTTTTCTTGCTGGGCTTCGGCTCACAGGTGCTCTATGGTGCAGGTAAGGGCAAGGGGAAAGTCGACCAACCATGAGTACGGAGAGCGTGAAGCAGCGCGTACATGTTTGGCCTGCCTGGCTACCACAGCCAGGGGTATTTTGGGAGATGATTGTACTGAACCTAGATTTTGTCGTTTAGCCGACTCTGATTATATTTTTTAGTTGTAAATATTTCTAAACAGTATTTTGGGATCCCAAATGTTAAACGTTTTATGATTTTCAGTAGATAGAATTATTTTCAAAGTTTATGACTCTGATTATGGTTTATTCACACTTTTGCCTTAAAACCTCGATTAGCGAGTTAAATGCGTGTTTTAAACTCACTTAGTAACGGCTCTAAGGAAGTAGGGCGTTACAATTACTCTACAGTCGACCCTACTAGAGCAGATTACAAAAGATCAGTTGGCAGATGCTCAATTACAAGAGGTTAGAGAGAATGTCTTAGCAGGAGTAGCTAAGGACTATTCTATTTATGAGGTTGGTCTGCTACGGTATTAGGGTCAGATTTGTGTTCTGATTGATGTGGGAATTAGACGTGAGATATTGGATGAATCACATACTACGCCGTACTCACTTCATCCGGGTACCACGAAGATGTATCAGGATCTACGTACGTTGTATTGGTGGCCCGAGATGAAGAAGGAAGTGGTGGAGTACGTGGCCAGATGTTTAACCTGTCAACAGGTGAAATCTGAGCATCAGCGACCAGCAGGGCTCCTTCAGCCTTTGGGTATTCTCGAGTGGAAATGGGAGGATATTACGAAGGACTTTGTGGGAGGTTTACCCAGGACAGTAGGGCTTCATGACTCAGTGTGGGTGATAGTGGATAGATACACCAAGTCAGCTCATTTTCTTCCAGTGAAGACGACTTATATAGTGGATCAGTATGCATAGTTGTACGTGAAGGAGATTGTACGTCTTCACGGGGTTCCTAAGTCTATAGTATCAGAACGGGATCCTATCTTTACCTCCCATTTTTTTGGTAGTTTGCAGAAGGCTATGGGGACTCAGTTGAAATTTAGTACAACCTTTTATCCTCAGATAGATGGACAGTCTAAGAGGACAATTCAGGTGTTGGAGGATATGCTTAGGGCATGTGTGATCGACTTTGAGGGATCTTGGAGTATGTATCTTCCATTGATTGCGTTCTCATAAAACAACAGTTATCATTCAACGATTGGAGTGGCTCCATATGAGATGTTATATGGGAGGAGATGTAGATCACCCATTCATTGGGACGAGATGGGTGAGAGGAAGTATTTGGGACCGGAAATGGTTCAGAAGACGCTATTGAGAAGATCCGAGCTCGAACGCTCGCCTCACAAAGCAGACAAAAAAGCTACGCTGATCCTAAGCGTAGAGACGTGGAGTTCTAGGTTGGGGACCATGTGTTTCTGCGAGTTTCACCACTGCAAAGGGTGAGGAGGTTTTGGAAGAAGGGCAAGTTGAGCCCTAGATTCATTGGACCTTTTTAGATCCTGGAGAGGTTCGAATAGGTGGCTTACAGGTTAGCCTTGCCACCATCGTTGTCAAGAGTTCATGACGTATTTCATGTTTCTATGCTCTGGAAGTATGTCTCAGATACGACACATGTGTTGAAGTATGAAGACATGGAATTTCCGACAGATTTGTCTTATGAGGAGTGACTAGTTCAGATTTTAGATCAGAATGATAAGGTTTCACGGAACAAGACAATTCCTCGAATTAAAGTATTATGGAGGAATAGTATGGTCGAGGAGGCGACTTGGGAGCTTGAGTCAACGATGCGGGATCAATATCACGAGTTATTCAGGTAAAATTTCAATGACGAAATTCTCAGTAGGAGGGGATTGTTGTAACGACCTAAAATAACTAATAAGGCTTAAGAGCCTTGATTAGTGTGTAGGGAGGGCATAATTAGTTTATATGTGATTTAAATTATTTAATACATGATTATGTGATAAGCATGCTTATATGATTATATGGACATATGAGATGCATGATTATGAGTATTAGTATGCATATAGGCCCGTTGAGGGCATAAATGTGATTATTTGTGATAAATTGTTAAGACCACATTATTATGTGGATGTATTTGCAGCATATGGCTCGAGGCGATCATAGTGAGCGGTTTAGCGAAATAGTCACGGTGGGGATTTATACCCAGCTCGGGGGAGCCTGGGGGTATTTCTGAAATTTTGGGAAATATATTGGAGACTATTTGACATTGGGGAAAATAATTGGTGATTAATTAGATGACAGGATTTAAGTGGTAAACGTTAGGGACCTTGAGGAATTAGCGGGAATTGGGAGCAAGTGACCAAAATGCCCTTAGAGGGATTAAGAGACTTGGATTTAATTGGGAGGACAAAGGGTCTTTTGATTTTTAAAAGGGGATAAGTGATGTATTCTGTTCATTTTAGACTCTAGTAGAAGTTGTAGAAAGGGGTAAAAGCTGAAGAAAGAAAAAGAAGGAAAAACATAACAGTCGATCCCTCTCCCACACGATTTGTTACTTCTCTCTCCCTCTCTGGTGAATTTGAAGCTGAGAACTCAAGAAGGTCTAGGCAAGGTCTTGGGACTTTGATCCTTGGAAGTGGCTAAGGAGCTTAACTGGAATCAGCTACTAATTAAGGACTTGAGCTTGGGGATTTGAGGAACTAAAGTATGGAAGGGCATTGAAGGCAACCTAGGGTCAAATTCACTCAGCTAAGGTAACCAATTATGGCTTTGTTTATCTGGGTTTTCTGGTTTTTCTAATGAAGTTCTTGAGCTTCAAGCTCAATTCTAGTTTTTTATGTTTGATGATGCTATTAGCTAAGTTTTGATGTTGTTAGGTCATGTTGGACGAGATGTTATGGTTCGTAGGCTCAATTTTCAGTTTAGTTGAGGTTTGGAGAGGGTTCATGGAGTTTTGGCTCGGGGAAGTTCGAAGGAAAACTCTGAAATTTTGCATGTGTTGGGTGTAGCACTGTAGCACTAGGATAGGAGCGCTACATCGCTATGCTTCGTTTTCTGGGGGGTGGCTTTCTGAATATAGTGTTGTAGCGCCCTTCTTGTGGCGATGTAGCGCTACCCTGCCTCGAGAATTGGGTTTTGGGTATTTTTCTTAGGGTTTTTGCTTGGAGGCTTGGGGGCGATTCCACCACCCCGTTTGGTGGAATTGGGCTTCCCAAGAGCTTGGGATTAGTCCTGAAGTTGGGTTACAAAATTGAGATTTAATGACGGTTCTACTTTATGGAATGTGACTAGGTGTACGCTAGGGCTCAAATCGGGATCCTGCTCAAGGGTAATCTCAATTAGCCAAAGTGCTCGAAATCAAAGATAAGAAAAGTGCAGCCGGTTATGTGGATATGTTGGGACTCAGAGTTCCCTATACTTGTATGTGATGTCATATGATGGTATTATGCCATGGGGACATGAGATAAATGGCCTAAGAGTGCCAGAATTTATATTTGCGCACAGGACGCAGCTCGGCCACTAGTAGCTGAGGTTAAGTATATAATCACTGATCTTGGCCTAAGCGAGCCGGAGTCAATGGGACAATTAGAGGGTGCAGCCTAAGGGCATCGACCCTGGATATTTTGTGATATGTTTATTGTTATTAATCTGATGATTATGGCATGTTTATTATCCGGATGATTGATTATTAATTTGTAGATTGACATCATTGATTATGTGAACAATGTGACATGTTAAGTATCTGATTGATGATTTATGAATTATATGACTGTTGATTATCGTTTATGCTCTGCATTATGGTTTTCTTGATGGGCCTTGGCTCACAGGTGCTACGCGGTGCAGGTAAAGTCAAGGGCAAGGTGGACCAGTTCTGAGTCGGAGAGCTCTGGGGCAGAGTGTACATAATCAGTTGATCGGCCACCACGACCGAGGGATGGTACAGGGACAGGAAAACCTAAAGTGCCTATTTTTCCATTAGAGTGGCTTGCGGTTGTACATAAACTTTGAAATTTTGTAAACTATCCTTTAAACCCTATTTTGGGATCCCATGTGTTAAACGTTTATTTTAATGAGAAATTTTCTGTTTATGATCAAAATATTTTAACCCTAACCTAATTATGACTTTAGGGACACGTTTTCAACTATATAACTTGATTAACAAGTTTTGGCACCTTTATAATCACACAGTGTAACGACCTTGGTTATCCAGTGTAATGCCCTGGATAGCCATGACCGTTACACTGTGTGTTTATAAAGGTGAAAGACTTGCTAATCAAGTCATTTAGTTTGAAATGTGTTACTGAAACTACAGTTGAGCTACGGTTAAAAGATATTGGTCTCAAAAGCTTCATTTCTTAAAAACAAACATTTTCTTTACATGGGATCCCAAAGGTAGTAAGGTTAAAAGACAGTCTACAAAACTTTAGGATTAAAATACAGTTATTAGCCACTCTAAGGCAAAATAGACAATTAAGCTTTTCTCGTCCTGCATCACTCCTCGGTCGTGGCGGCCGATCAGCTGACTATGTACATTCAGCCCCAAAGCTCTCCATCTCAGGACTGGTCCAACTTGCCCTTGCCTTTACCTGCACCACGTAGCACCCGTGAGCCAAGGCCCAGCAAGAAAACACAATCACAAAGCATAATCATCAAGCAGACAACCAGATAACTCACACACTATAAACATGTACTCAACAGTCCGAACATTCATGTTATTCAAGTATTCAGCATACCAAGTACATCATTTCATATCAATAATCAATTCACATATGATAACCAGAGTTAACGCCCTTAGGGCGCACCCTCTATTTATCCCACTGACTCCGGCCAGCTTAAACCAAGCTCATTGAATATTAAGTTGTCCTCAGCTACCAGTGGCCAAGCCGCACCCGGTGCGCAAGTATTATTTACGGCACCCTTAGGCCATTTATCACAAGTCCCATGGCATAATACCATCTATGACATCATACAAATATAAGGAACTCTTAGTCCAATCACAAACACATAACCGGGTGCAGTTTTCTTACCTTTAGATTTCTCTAGCTTTGTTCAATTTGATCCTCAAGCACGATCCCATCTAAGCCCTAGCATACACCTAGTCACACCCATAGATCAGAATCATCACCAAACCTCAAATCCAAAACCTAGCCTCGGGACCAATCCCGAGCTCTCGGGAAGCCCTAATTCCACCAAATGGGGTGGTGGAATCAAACCTCGAGCCCCCGGGAAAAAACCCTTAGAAACAACCCAAAAACCCCTTTCTGGGAACAGGGTAGAGCTACAGGGCCCTAAGGAGAGCGCTGTAGCGCTACAAGCAGAGCCAAAAGGCTCTGGAACTTTAGGGCCTAGCGCTGTAGCGCCCAATGACTAGGGCTACAGCGCTAGTCTCAGCACAACCCAACACAGTTTTTCCTCCTTCGAATTTCCTCGAGCCAAACCATTCTAAAACTCAACCAAACCCCAACCAAACTTCAAAACAAGCCTCCCAACATCCTCAACTCATCCCAAACAACCTAACCACAAACAATTCAATCACATGCACCCCAAAACACAAAATTCACCATGACTGAACCTAGGGCTCAAAATCTCAGCAAAACCACAGAAATCACAAAGCCTAAAGCTAGAGTTTCTTACCTTTGATGGATGAGCTCAGCCTAGGTTGTCTCCCACACTTGATTAGCCTTCACCTCCTCAAACCCTTAGGTTTAATTCCCTAGAATTCCCACAGAAACTCTGCTTAGAAAACCAATTCAACACCAATACCAAGAATTGAATATTAACCTCAAAATCTTACCTCAAATGATGAACAACCTCAGCTAATTCCCCAACCTGATCAAGATCCCAAGTACACAGTCTTAGCCTAAAGCTCCTCTAGGTTTTAGCCCCAAATTTCCAGAAGAAAATGATGAAGAAGACCCAAACCGTTCATGAGAATTGCCCTACTTTTCCCTTCTTTCCTTTTCCTTCTCTTCTTTCTTTCCCTTTTCTTTCTTTTCTTTCTTCAGACTTCCTTCACTTTCTACAAAATACACTAAGGCATAAAGCCAAAACAGCACTTAACTCTTATACCTTATAAACCAAATGACCATGATACCCTCCCATTAAATTTAAGCTCTTAATCCTTCCAAGGGCATTCTAGTCATTTGTTCCCAATTCCCGCTAATTCCTCGAGTGTCTCTAAAATTACCGCTTACTTCCTGACACCTAACTAATCACCAATTATATTCCTCAATATCAAAATAGACCCCAATATATTCTCTAAATTCCCTTAAATACCCCCAGGCTCGCCCCGAGCCGGGTATAGATCCTCGCCGTGACTTTTTCGCTAAACCGCTCACTAAGATCGGCTCGAGTCACAGATTACAAATATATCTACATAATAATGTGGTCTCAACAATTTATTACAATTATTTACATTTATGCCCTCAACGGGCTAAAATTACGATTATGCCATTCTAACCTAATCAGGGCCTACATGCTTACTAATACACATAGTCATGCATCATAGATATTCAAATAATCATATAACATGCTTTTAATCATTAAATCACATATAATTCAGTTATGCCCTCCCGGCACATTAATCAAGGCCCTTAAGCCTTATTAGTAAATTTGGGTCGTTACAACTATCTCCTAATGAGAATTTCGTCCTCGAAATTTACCTGAATAATTCAGGATATTGATCCCGCATCGCTGTCTCAAGCTCCCAGGTCGCCTCCTCGACCTTACTATTCATCCACAACACTTTAACAAGAGGAATCGTCTTATTCTGTCGTACTTTGTCCTTCTGATCCAAAATCTAAACCGGTTGCTCCTCATAAGCCAAATATGTCTGTAACTCCAAGTCTTCATACCTCAACACATGTGTCACATATGAGACGTACTTTCGGAGCATAGAAACATGGAATACGTCATGGACTCCTGACAGCGATGGTGGTGAGGCTAACCTATAAGCCACCTGACCGATCCTTTCTAGGATCTCAAAAGGTTCGATGAACCTAGGGCTTAGCTTTCCCTTCTTCCCGAACCTCCTCACCCCTCCCAATGGTGAAACTCGGAGAAATATGTGGTCCCCAACCTGGAACTCCACGTTCCTATGCTTGGGATTAGCGTAGCTTTTCTGTCTGCTCTGTGAGGCGAGCATCCTAGCTTGGATCTTCTCTATAGCTTCACTTGTCCTCTAAACCATATCTGGCCCCAAATACTTCCTCTCACCCATCTCATCCCAATGAATGGGTGATCTACACTTCCTCCCATATAACATCTCGTAGGGAGCCAATCCAATTGTTGATTGGTAACTATTGTTATATGAAAATTCAATCAACGGGAGATACTAACTCCATGATCCCTCAAAGTTGATCACACACGCTCTAAGCATATCCTCCAACACCTGAATCGTCCTCTCAGACTGTCCATCAGTCTGAGGATGAAAGGATGTGCTAAACTTCAACTGAGTCCCCATAGCCTTCTGCAAACCACCCCAACACATGGAGGTAAAGATAGGATCCCGGTCTGACACTATAGACTTAGGAACCCCATGGAGACGTACGATCTCCCTCACATACTACTCCGCATACTAATCCACAGTATATGTCGACCTCACTGGAAGAAAATGGGCCGACTTGGTGTATCTGTCCACTATCACCCACACCAAGACATGAAGCCCTACAGTTCTTGGTAAACCTCCCACAAAATCCATCGTAATATCCTCCCATTTCCACTCGGGAATACCCAAAGGCTGAAGCAACCTTGCTGGTCGCTGGTGTTCAGCTTTCTCCTGCTGACAGGTTAAACATCTGGCTACGTACTCCACCACATCCTTCTTCATCCCGGGCCACCAATATAACATCCACAGATCTTGGTACATCTTCGTGGTACCCGGATGAAGTGAGTACGGAGTCGTATGAGACTCATCCAATATCTCTCGTTTGATCCCCTCTTCATTCAGAACACAAATCCATCCTTGATACCAAAGCAAACCAACCTCAAAGATAGAATAGTCCTTAGCTACCCCCGCTAAGACATTCTCTCTAACCTCCTATAACTGAGCATCTATCAATTGCCCTTCTTTAATCTGCTCTAGCAGGGTCGACTACAGAGTAATATTGGCCAACTAGCCCACCACTAATTCTATCCCCGCTCTAACCATCTCATCAGCTAACTCCCTAGAGATCTGGGTGGAACTACATAACTGACTTGGGCCTCTCTGGCTCAATGCATCCGCCACTACGTTGGCTTTCCCCGGATGGTAAAGAATATCACAATCGTAGTCTTTCACCAATTCTAGCCAACGTCTTTGTCTCATGTTCAGGTCCTTCTGTGTAAAGAAATACTTCAGACTCTTGTGGTTAGTGTATACCTCGCACTTCTCCCCATATAGATAATGTCGCCAAATCTTCAGTGCGAATACCACCGCTGCTAGCTGTAAATCATGGGTAGGATACCGTTGCTCATACTCCTTCAGCTATCGTGATGCATAAGCTAGGACCTTCTCATTCTGAATCAACACATAGCCTAAACCCAACCTCGATGCATCGCAGTAAACAACAAACTTTCCTTCCCCTAAAGAAAGACTCAACACAGGCGCAGTAATAAGTCGTCGTTTCAATTCTTGGAAACTATTCTCACATTTGTCTGACCAAATAAACTTCAAATTCTTCCGTGTCAATTTTGTCATCAGTGCCGCTATCTTTGAGAAGCCTTCCATAAACCGTCTGTAGTAACTCACTAAACCAAGAAAACTCCGCACCTCCGAGGCGTTCCTTGGCCTTGGCCAATCCCTAACT
Source organism: Humulus lupulus (assembly GCF_963169125.1). Taxonomy (NCBI): domain Eukaryota; kingdom Viridiplantae; phylum Streptophyta; class Magnoliopsida; order Rosales; family Cannabaceae; genus Humulus; species Humulus lupulus. The sequence continues at coordinate 145,432,247 of NC_084796.1, forward strand.
ACCTCTACCTTAGATGGATCCACCTTAATCCCATCTGCACCCACAATATTTCCAAGGAATGTCACTTTTGGTAACCAAAATTCACATTTCTTAAACTTGGCGTACAGCTGATGCTCCCTCAATCTCTACAGAACCTGTCGAAGATGAATCTCATGCTCTGCCTCTGAACTGGAGTACACTAAGATGTCTTCGATGAAGACAATAACAAACCGATCCAGAAAGTATTTGAACACTCTGTTCATTAAGTCCATAAAGGCTGCTGGGGCATTGGTCAAACCAAACGACATGACCAGAAACTTATAGTGTCCATACCTCGTTCGAAAGGTCGTCTTTGGTATGTCCTCGTCCTTGATCCTCAGCTGGTGATAACCAGATCGAAGATCAATTTTCGAGAACACCGTCTTACCCTGCAGCTGATCGAGCAAGTCGTCAATCCTTGGTAGGGGGTACTTATTCTTGATAGTCAACTTGTTCAATTCCCTGTAGTCTATACACATACTCAAAGTCCCGTCCTTCTTCTTCACAAACAAAACTGGAGCACCCCATGGCGAGTAACTAGGCCTGATGAACCCCAAATCCAGAAGCTCCTACAACTGTATCTTCAATTCTTTCAGTTCTACTGGTGCCATTCTATATGGTGCCCTAGACACTGGCTCTGTCCCTGGCACCAACTCAATGACAAACTGAATCTCTCTACGCGGCGGCAACCCAGGAAAGTCCTCAGGAAACAAATCCAAGAACTCGCAAACCAATCTAGTCTTTTCCGGTCCTGCAGGCGAAACCCTGGTGGTATCCACCACACTATCCAGAAAACCTATACACCCTCCTTGTAACATATCTCTGGCTCTCAGCGCCGATATCCTGGGTACGCATGGTCCATGCACTGCTCCCACAAAAACAAAGGGATCCTCGCCCTCCGACTCAAAGGTCACCATCTTCTTCCTGCAGTCAATAGTAGCTCCATATCTAACCAGCCAATCCATACCTAAAATCATATCAAAGTCTTTCATACACAACTCAATCAAATCTACTGACAACTCTCTACCATCAACTATCACTGCCAGTGCTCTAATCCACCTCCTAGATACTACCAGTTCCCCTGTAGGCAAAATAGTCCAAAACCCTGAAGTACAATACTCACTAGGTCTACACAGTCTATCAATCACCTTACTAGAAACAAACGAATGTGTAGCACCAGAGTCAATCAATACAATAAAAGTAGAGTCAGCACTAGAAAACTGACCTGTCACTATTGAGGGACTAGCCTTGGCCTCGGCCTTCGCCTGCGTCAGGGTGAACACTCGAGCTGGAGTCAATCTATCCACCTTCCTTGCATCTCCCTTCTTCACTGTCGGGCAGTCTTTCTTGAGGTGTCCCACCACCCCACACACGTAACAGGCCTTGGCCCGACTCTCGCCCGGATGGCGTCTTCTGCACCTCGTGCACTCTAGATAGGTCCTCCATGAATCACCGCCTCCCTAACAGCCACCCTGAGTACCCCCGACCTCTCCTATCAGGACTAGGAGCGATCGAAGTATCAGGGGTCTTCCTCTTTAAATCATTGGGGCCTCCGCCCCTACCAAAACCAGAATATGGAGGCATCGCCCTGCGACCCTCCCGCCTCGCTGCACTCTCTCTCTCTCTCCATATCCTATTCTCTGCTTCCTTAGCGGTAAGAGCCTTCTCTACAGCCTGGGCATAAGTCATCCCTCTAGGAACTGTTGTAATCCTCACATCTCGGGCTATCATAGCATTAAGCCCTCTAATAAATCTGTCTTGCCTAGCTGCATCAGTAGGCACAAGGTCGGGTGCAAACTTCGCAAGTCGGTCAAACTTTAGGGCATATTCTGTAACTGTCATACTGCCCTGAACCAGCCCCACGAACTCATTTACCTTCGCTGCTCTGATAGCAACATTATAGTACTTCTGACTAAATAGGTCCTTGAATCCTTCCCAAGTCAAAGCAGTATCTTCTCTGGTCTGTGATGCCACTTCCCACCAGATTCGGGCATCCTCTCTCAGCATATATGTGGCACAAGCCACACTATCATGTCCCTCTACCTTCATAAAATCCAAGATGGTATTAATCATGGTCATCCACTGTTCAGCCTACAGTGGATCAGGTCCTCCCTCAAAGATTGGGGGCTGTTGTTTCTGGAACCGCTCATACAACAGCTCCCATTTGTTCCCAACCTCTACTGGTTGTACCACTGGTACCACTGCAGGCGGCACAATGGGGGCAGCACTCCCTGATGGAGCCTGCTGTCACAGAATTCAAATCTGTTCATCCTGGCTCTGTAGTCATGCTTGCATGTCTGCCATAAGTTGCTGCCAGTTCTCAGGGACTGACGGAGGGGTCTGGCCCTGGTTATCATCTCTAGTCTCAGACCTGATGCCGGCTAGTCGTGTAGATTTTCTTGGATGCATAATTATCCAAGTCAATCTGCAATCAACGACTCGGCAGTCAGACTATGATGACAGGGTAATAAACCTTCCATGATCCACCATTAGAACCCCAAACATTCACAAGCAATCAAAGTATACCAGTTCATCCAATTATCCAAATATTTTCATTCACATGCATAGCAGTGCTGATAAGCATGCCTCAATATCATCATGCAATAGTCAAGGGTCAGGCCCTATCAATATCTCATGCTCCCTATTAATTAAGCAAATATCAACAGTCGTATCTCATTCAGATCATTTAAAGATATAGTCATGTATACACAATTACCAAACCCTAAGTCGAGCTTGTCTTTCGCGACGAATGTACATGTCCAGCCAGTCTTCAGGAACCCTTAAACCGAGGACGCTCTGATACCAAGTTGTAACACCCTAGATAGCCAAGACCGTTACACTGTGTGTTTATAAAGGTGCAAGACTTGCTAATCAAGTCATTTAGTTTGAAACGTGTTATTGAAATTACAGTTGAGCTACGGTTAAAAGATTTTTGTCTCAAATGCTTCATTTCTTAAAAACAAACATTTTCTTTACATGGGATCCCAAAAGTAGTAAGGTTAAAAGACAGTCTACAAAACTTTAGGATTAAAATACAGTTATTAGCCACTCTAAGGCAAAACAGACAATTAAGCTTTTCTCATCCTGCATCACTCCTCGGCCGTGGCGGCCGATTAGCTGACTATGTACATTCAGCCCCAAAGCTCTCCATCTCAGGACTGGTCCAACTTGCCCTTGCCTTTACCTGCACCACGTAGCACCCGTGAGCCAAGGCCCAGCAAGAAAACACAATCACAAAGCATAATCATCAAGCAGACAACCAGATAACTCACACACTATAAACATGTACTCAACAGTCCGAACATTCATGTTATTCAAGTATTCAGCATACCAAGTACATCATTTCATATCAATAATCAATTCACATATGATAACCAGAGTTAACACCCTTAGGGCGCACCCTCTATTTATCCCACTGACTCCGGCCCGCTTAAACCAAGCTCAATGAATATTAAGTTGTCCACGCAAGTATTATTTACGACACCCTTAGGCCGTTTATCACAAGTCCCATGGCATAATACCATCTATGACATCATACAAATATAAGGAACTCTTAGTCCCATCATAAACACATAACCGGGTGCAGTTTTCTTACCTTTAGATTTCGATAGCTTTGTTCAATTTGATCCTCAAGCACGATCACGTCTGAGCCCTAGTGTACACCTAGTCACAGCCATAGATCAGAATCATCACCAAACCTCAAATCCAAAACCTAGCCTCGGGACCAATCCCGAGCCCTCGGGAAGCCCTAATTCCACCAAATGGGGTGGTGGAATCAAACCTCAGGCCCCTGGGCAAAAACCCTTAGAAACAACCCAAAAACCCCTTTCTGGGAACAAGGTAACGCTACAGCGCCCTAAGGAGAGCGCTATAGCACTACAAGCAGAACCAAAAGGCTTTGGAACTTCAGGGCCTAGCGCTGTAGCGCCCAATGACTAGCGCTACAGTGCTAGTCTCAGCACAGCTTTTCCTCCTTCGAATTTCCTCGAGCCAAACCTTTCTAAAACTCAACCAAACCCCAACCAAACTTCAAAACAAGCCTCACAACATCCTCAACCCATCCCAAACAACCTAAACACAAACAATACAATCACATGCACCCCAAAACACAAAATTCACCATGGCTGAACCTAGAGCTCAAAACCTCAGCAAAACCACAGAAATCACAAAGCCTAAAGCTAGAGTTTCTTACCTTTGATGGATGAGCTCAGCCTATGTAACGATCCGAATTTGCTAATCGGGCTTAGGGCCTTGATTAGTGTGCCTGGAGGGCAATAAATAATTTAGTATGCTTATATGTGGATTTATGTGAATATATGATAATGATGCATGTTTAGTTGAGTTAAATGTGCATGTGGGCCTCGTCTGGATATTAGGGACATAAACGTGATAAATGCAATATATATATGTGATACGTCTGTGCAGCACAATCCGAGACAGTTCTGGGGAGCGGTTAGTTGGAAAGTCACAACGGGGTTGAGATTCGGACTCGGGGCAAGTCGAGGAGGGGTAATTTGGGTACTAGGTGTGTTATGGGATTATCGGGATATGAAAATAAATATTTGGAGATATATTTGAGGATAGAATGTCTAGGAGGGAATACTGGGGAAATTTACCATTTTGCCCTCGGGGACGTTTTGGTACCCTGAGCCTTGAGGTAACCACATAGACATAAGTTGAATAAGACAAACCTTAGAACTATACAGAACACTTAAGGAACCGACTCATTCTTTCTCTCTAAACAAGTGGATATCTTCTCTTTGGAGGCTTAAGGAGAACTTGGAGAAAACAGCTAGTAATTAGAGGAATTCAGCTGGGAAATCTTGGGAGCTAGGAGCTTGTGGATTAAGGATCAACTTCAGAGATTTAGTTCAGTAAAGGGTAAGCTTTAATTATAAGATTATGCTTAGATTTGCTACTGGTTGTTAGAGTTTTCATGTTGGTTAATTTGATCTGTCATAAGTGTTTTAGCTGAGTTTTGGAGCAGATTTCAATGGGGTTTTAATGTTGATATTGAGCTGGAATGTGTGTGTTAATTATCTGGGTTTGTTAGGTAAGATTTAAGTGAGTTAGTTTGAAGAAAATTCAGGGAAGAAGATGGAAAATTCTGGGTTTGGAGGTGAGGGCCGCGACCCTAGGAGGGGCGCGCCGCGGCCCGTGTGCGCGCGCGGCCGAGTGTGGCCGAGGAGTTCATGCGCGCCGCGGCGCTTGGTGCACTCGCCGCGGCCCATGTGTGTTGCAGGGGTGTGCTAGCCTCTGTTTTGAGGCTAGCCGTGGCTCTTAGTGCTAGTCTGCATTTTTATGGGTGTTTAGGCTTGGGAATTCAATGGTTATGGCTCAGGATGGATTTTATCACCCGGATTGATAGAATTCAAGGTCCCGGAGGTTAGGGTTATGGCTTAAAGTTATTTATTGGATTAGAACTTGATGGATGGATATTGTTAATGTGTTGTGAGTAGGGTTTCGGAGAGGCTCAAGTTAGAGGACTGTGCTCGGGACATCGGTGCTCGGAGAGCTCGGAACTCAGGTAAGAAAACCCTTGTTCCCATAGAGCTTGTGTGCAGGGCTGAGCCCAATGTGTTTGAATAGAATTGGTATGCAGGGTCGAGCCCAATATGTTAGAACTGTGGGGCGTAGCCCTTTAACTGAATATGCTAGAATTCTGTACTTGCTTGTTATGTTATGTATGTTATCATGTGAATGATCGGCAAGAGCCGGGAACGGTGTAGGCCGAGAACGACGAAGGGCTAGGAACGGCGTTGGGCACGTTGAGTGTAAGGTCGAGAACGGCAAGGGGCCGGGAGCAGTGTTGAGCACGTGGAGTGCGAGTTTCCAGGGCGAGTCCCTAAAAGGATACCTAGGATATCCTCATGGCGTGGTTCGCGAACCCAGGGCTTGGTAAACGCTTGGGACGGCTAGGCCGTATGTGTGTTAGCCAATTGGTGGCCTGTTTTTATGCTTGATATATGTGTTGCATATGTTATCTGTTTGTGGGTTTTCTTGCTGGGCTTCGGCTCATAGATGCTCTGTGGTGCAGGTAAGGGTAAAGAGAAGGCCAACCAACCATGAGTGTAGCAGGCATGAAGTGGCGTGTACATGTTTGGCCAGCCTGGCTGCCACAGCCAGAGGATTTTGGGAGATGTTTGTAAATAAACTTAGATTTTTTCGTTTAGTCGACTTGGTTCAATTTTTATGTTGTAAATATTTCTAAACTATATTTTGGGATCCCAGGTGTCAAACTTTTATGATTTTCAATGCTATGGTGTTATTTCTAAAGTTTTTCCTCTGTTTATGGCTTAATTACACTATTTGACGTAAAACCTCGATTAGCGAGTTGAAAGCACGTTTTCAAACTCACTTAGTAACGGCTCTAAGGAGGTAGGGCGTTACAGCCTAGGTTGTCTTCCACACTTGATTAGCCTTCACCTCCTCAAACCCTTAGGTTTAATTCCCTAGAATTCCCACAGAAACTCTGCTTAGAAAACCAATTCAACACCAATACCAAGAACTGAATATTAACCTCAAAATCTTACCTCAAATGATGAACAACCTCAGATAATTCCCCAACCTGATCAAGATCCCAAGTACACAGTCTTAGCTTAAAGCTCCTCTAGGTTTTAGCCCCAAATTTCCAGAAGAAATTGATGAAGAAGACCCAAACTGTTCATGAGAATTGCCCTGCTTTTCCCTTCTTTCCTTCTCCTTCTCTTCTTTCTTTCCCTTTTCTTTCTTCAAACTTCCTTCACTTTCTACACAATCCACTAAGGCATAAATCAAAAACAACACTTAACTCTTATACCTTATAAGCCAAATGACCATGATACCCTCCCATTAAATTTAAGCTCTTAATCCTTCCAAGGGCATTCTGGTCATTTGTTCCCAATTCCCGCTAATTCCTCGAGTGTCTCTAAAATTACTGCTTACTTCCCGAAACCTAACTAATCACCAATTATATTCCTCAATATCAAAATAGACCCCAATATATTCTCTAAATTCCCTGAAATACCCCCAAGCTCGCCCCCAGCCGGGTATAGATCCCTGCCGTGACTTTTTCGCTAAACCGCTCACTAAGATCGGCTCGAGTCACAGATTACAAATATATCCACATAATAATGTGGTCTCAACAATTTATTACAATTATTTACATTTATGCCCTCAACGGACTAAAATTACGATTATGCCCTTCTAACCTAATCAGGGCCTACATGCTTACTAATACACATAGTCATGCATCACAGATATTCAAATAATCATATAACATGCTTTTAATCATTAAATCACATATAATCTAGTTATGCCCTCCTGGCACACTAATCAAGGCCCTTAAGCCTTATTAGTAAATTTGGGTCGTTACATCCAAGATGTTACAATTCAATTACCGACCAAACATGGAATTGCTCTCTCCAAGGAACAATGTCCCAAGATATCTCAGGAGGAAGAGGATATGAGAAAGTATCCCTATGCTTCAGCAGTTGGGAGTCTGATGTATCCTATGGTGTGTACTAGGCCCGACATATGTTATGTAGTTGGGATTGTAAGTCCTTATCAATTAAATCCTGGTTTGGAACACTGGATTGCAGTAAAGCACATTCCCAATTATCTTAGGAGAATGAGAGACTATATATGTTGGTATGTAGTTGTAACGCCCTGGATAGCCAAGACCGTTACACTGTGTGTTTATAGAGGTGCAAGACTTGCTAATCAAGTCGTTCATTTAGAAACGTGTTACTGAGACTATAATTGAGCTAGGCTTAAAAGATTTTGGATACAAAAGTTACATTTCATATTATTTAACATTTTGTACATGGGATCCCAAAAGAAATAGAGTTTAAAAGACAGTTTACAAAAAAATTCTAGGATATAAACATATACTGGCCACTCTAAGAGCAAAATAGACATTTAGGCTTCTCCCGTCTTGTACCACTCCTCGGCTGTGGCGGCTGATCAACTGACTATGCACATTCAGCCCCTGAAGCTCTCCAACTTAGGACTGGTCCACCTTGCTCTTGCCTTTACCTGCACCACAAAGCACCCATGAGCCGAGGCCCAGCAAGAAACCATAATACAGTGTATAGACAATAAACAACAATCAGATATACAACAAGTCATACAGCTCACATAAGCAGTGGCATCCATCTTCAATCCAATAATTAGTTATTTAGATAACAAACTCATCACAATCATTAATTAAACAACATTAAACATATCATGCCAAAATACAAGGTCGGTGCCCTTAGGCCGTACCCTCTAATTATCCCACTGACTCCGGCTCGCTTTCGCCGAGCTCAGTGATTATATATTTAACCTCGGCTACCACTGACCGAGCTGCGTCCTGTGCGCAAGTATTGATTTCGGCACTCTTAGGCCGTTTATCACATGTCCCATGGCATAATACCATCTCATGACATTTCATATGAATATAGGGAACTCTTAGTCCCAACACAAACATATAACCGAGTGCAGTTTCTTTCCTTTGATTCTGATAGCTTGATTAGAGAAATCGACCTTCAAGCACGATCCCGTCCGAGTCCTAGTGTGCACCTAGTCACAACCATAAATTAGAACCATCACTAAACTTCAATTCCATAACCTAACCTCGGTACCAATCCTGAGCCCTCGGGAAGCCCTAATTCCACCAAATGGGGTGGTGGAATAAAACCCCGAGCCCCGGGAAAAAACCCTAAGAAATAACCCAAAAATCCACTTCTGAAGGTAGGGTAGCGCTACAGCGCCATATAGTGGGTGTTATAGCGCTACAAGCAGAGCCAAAAGCCCCCAGAAAACCTAAGCCTAGTGCTGTAGCGCTCTAAGGCTAGCGCTACAGCTCTAGTCACAGAACCTTCAGCACTCTGATTTTCTTCCTTTGATTTTCCCCAGGCCAAATCTCTATAGAACCCCTCCAAACCTCAACCATACACCAATTTTAGCCTACCATCATCTACATCTCACCCCACATAACCCAACAACCTAAAACTTAGCCCCATGCACCATCAAACAAAGAAATCAAGAATTGAACTCAAGAACTCATAAACTCATTAGCAGAAACCAGAACTAACCCAGCAACTTAGATGATCAAGCTCAGAATTTTCTTACCTTTGATAGGGGATTTGACCCTAGGTTTCCCTTAGTATCCTTCCAGCCTTAAGTTCCTCAATTCTTCAAGCTTAACTTCCATCCAAAACTCAAGTTTAGAAATCCATTCCAACAAAACCCATAAACTCAAGAACAATCTTTAAACTTTACCTTAATTGAGTGACTAACTCCTGCTGAATCCTCAAACTTTATCAGGGACCCTAGCCCCAAGCTCCAGCCCATTTCCTGAGTTAAAGCTCCAAAATTCCTCAAGAGATGGTGAAGAATAGCCTAAACCGAGAGAGAGAGAGAGAGAGAGAGAGAGAGAGAGAAAGAGGTTAGCTTAAGTGTTCAATTTTCCTTTTCTCTTCCTTTTTCCTTCAGCTTCCACTATGTTCTACAAATCCCTCTAAGTGCTAAAAGGCAGATTAATACCTATCTCTTTTTAAACCAAATGACCATTTTGCCCTCCCACTTATATCCTAAGCCTTTAATCCTTCCAAAGGCATTTTGGTCATTTGTTCCCAATTCCCGCTAATTCCTCGAGTATCCCTAATAATTACCGCTTGCATCCCGACACCTAACTAATCGCCAATTATATTCCTCAATATCAAATAGCCTCCAATATATTTCCCAAATTCCTAGAAATACCCCCAGGCTCCCCCGAGTCGAGTATAAATCCCCACTGTGACTTTTCTGCTAAACTGCTTACCAGGATCGCCTCGAGGCACAAGCTGTAGATATATCCACATAATAATGTGGTCTCAATAATTTATCCCAAATATTTACATTTATGCCCTCAATGGGCCAAAATTGCGAATATGTCGTTATAACCTAATTAGGGCCTACATGCATACTAATACTCATATAAGCATGCGTCTCATATATCCAAATACTCATATAGGCATGATTAACACATAATCATGCATTTAATCATTTAAATTCACACATAATCCAGTTGTGCCTTCCTGGCACACTAATCAAGGCCTTTATGCCTTATTAGTAATTTTGGGTCATTACGGTAGCAGCTTGTGAGGTAGCTAAGGAAGCGGTTTGGTTGAGGAAGTTCTACACTGATCTGAAAGTTATTCCATATATGAATAAGTCACTAATCCTGTACTATGACAATAGTGGAGCATTAGCTAATTCCAAATAATCTAGAAGCCACAAGAGAGGGAAGCAATAGAAATGAAATACCATCTGGTAAGAGAGATTGTACACTTAGGTGATGTGACTGTTATGAAGATAGCATCGAAACAGAACCTGGCTGACCCTTTAACCAAGACACTTCCTGCAAAGTCGTTCATTGGTCACGTGTGCAATATGGGAATAAGGGAAATGCCTCACTTTCTTTGAGGGCAAGTGGGAAATTCTTAGGATTAATGCCCTAAAAGCATGTAAAGACATTTTATTGGTTTTACATAAAAGTAAAATTTTATTATATTTGAATGTTATAATTATTGTTTGAATTAACTATATGATAATATCAATAAAACTCCCTATTCATTCATGAGAATATGATCTTGTATTAGTACGAGAAAATTAAGATCATATATAATGAATAAAATAGTCAGTAACATATTGAAGTAAGGAATCTTTAATGAATGGTACTAGTACGGTTTGCTAAGCATACGAGATGCAAGTAATCTAGAATAGGATTACTAATGTGGATAGACATCTTAGTAAAGGTGTTGTATATAATAAAGAGTATATATGACAAGATCGATGAGAATTAATTATCTTTATAAACTTTCCGTTTGACGTAAAGATTTAATTCTTGTCATAATAGATGATCATTTGTAGATCAGTCTAAATCCAGAGTATTCATGAACTCCTATTTATGTTTATTGGATCTTTTGATTCACTCATTAAGGTCTCTTAGAATAATGAGGCTAATGACTTTTGTTTTGGAGATTCAATATCATGGATGGCTAGGAACATGAATTGCAATATTGGAATCCATGTTTTCCTAACAGATTGAATATTTGTTCCCTTAAGGGTTGATTCTCGAACTGAATAGTTATTGAGCTCAAATCTATAATTAGAATATAGATTAATTATTCGCTAGTGAATTAATGGTACTTAAGGATCAAAAAGTAATTAGAAAGGTAAAATGGTAATTTTGACCAGCTCTAACTAACGAACAAATAATGGAGGACAAAACTACATATATTGATTATACCAATGGACTACTAGAGAAAACTCTGTAAATATAATTCTATAAATACTTAGAGTGAAATGCCATATTTATAGTGGAGTAATCATGGAATTAATAAATAAGATTATTTGATTAAATAGTTTAATTAATAATCTGGTTTATTGGAGCTTTGTATTTTAGGTCCATGGTTCCCAGATCACCTCTGTCCTACACTGTCAAGGGTAAGGATGTCAAAAGAAATATTTGTTAAGAGAAATGACTAAATTGCAAAGGAATTAATTTTCCAGGGCAAGAAAATAATGATTTGATAATTATTGGTAATTGATTAATTGTGAATTAATTATTTATTTAACTATATAGTTTTTATTTTGAAAAACTATTGGTTAAAATTAATATTAATCTTGTTTGGATTAATATAAAGAGAGAAAATAATAAATATCTTATTTATAATATGATATTTATTTATTTAATTTAAAACTGATATTTTAAGATAAAGTTAATTTTGAATTAACTGATAGTTATGTTGGAATAAATATCTTGTCTTAAAAGTTGATTAAATAAACAAATGATAAAATTAGGGCAACCCTAATAGGGCTGGGAGACACTGTGTGGCGTCTATCATTAGGGATTTTGTGACAGTCAGAATCTTGTGATCCATAAGGGGAAAGACCGTGTAAAAGTTGTGCAATCCCACACCGCCTGGGGAAGGTCAAGTGTGATGATTCTAAGACTGTGTAGGTATGGGACTACACAGTTGAAGAGGGCTTAAATGGATTGATGGGTACTACCTATGCGAACAAGATGCATCTTCTTTTCAGTAGCCCATCACTTGAGAATCCAAAGTTAAGCGTGCTTGACCTGGAGTAATCTCAAGATGGGTGACCTCCTGGGAAGTTTTCCCAAGAAGCGTGCGAGTGAGGACAAGGCACGCTGGAAAGACTCGTGTTGGTTTGTAGGGCCAGTCGTCATTCTAGAAAGCAGCCATAGTGACGTGGGGCGTTACAAATGGTATCAGAGCCTTGACCCAGTCGGAAGTGTGGCTGACGAGGACGTCGGGTCAGTAAGGGGGGGGGGGGGTAATTGTGACAGTCAGAATCCCGTGATCCATAAGGGGAAAGACCGTGTAAAAGTTGTGCAATCCCACACCGCCTGGGGAAGGTCAAGTGTGATGATTCTAAGACTGTGTAGGTATGGGACTACACAGTTGAAGAGGGCTTAAATGGATTGATGGGTACTACCTATGCGAACAAGATGCATCTTCTTTTTGGTAGCCCATCACTTGAGAACTCCAAAGTTAAGCGTGCTTGACCTAGAGTAATCTCAAGATGGGTGACATCTTGGGATGTTTTCCCATGAAGCATGCGAGTGAGGACAAAGCACACTGGAAAGACTCGTGTTGGTTTGTAGGGCCAGTCGTCATTCCAGAAAGCAGCCATAGTGACGTGGGGCGTTACAAATTTTATCCCTAGATTTGAATTTTGAATTTCAAATAAATTTGTTTAATCAGTTATTTAATTATTCTTTTTAAATATGATTTAAATAGATAATTAAATGAAAATATCTAATCATTTTTAATTTTAATTAAATAAAGACTATTTAATTAGATTACATATCTTTATAAATTTTATATACGTGATATTCAGAAGAATGATGGATAATCAGACTCTCTCTCTAAAATGATAGTTTTCACTAAACCTGAAAACTATTATAAACCTTCTCTTTATCAAAACTCTATAGATCTCATGTGTTGATTACATATAGAGAGTCACATAAATCAACATTTTGAATCCTACGTGCCCACACACGTCCTTGTGTGTTTGAGGATTGGTCTGGAAGATCAAGGTGTGAGATCTCATAACACTGGATAGGAAGATTGTTGATTTATACAAAAAGGCTCAAGGACATTTGACAGGCTACAAGAGGTAATATCTGATCTATTTGTATATGATTTAATATTTATATATGTATATGATCCTGTCTAGTATTAATACTTATTAAAATGGGTCCATTTATCCTGCTACATACCTTTGATTTGATCATTTAATACCAACATTGATTTCAAAGTTTTATGCATTTTTTATTCTAAATTGGATTAAATATTTCTTTTTATTTTATTTCATTTTGGGTTTTGTTTCTGATTACGGGTTATTTTAGGGTTTTATTTGGGCTTTTTTGTTTTTTATTTTGTGTTTGTACTTGTTCTTGTTTCTAGTTCATGAATTATCATTACTACAATTTAGACATCAGCCATCGGCCATGAGAGGTCAATTTTGCTTAAACTAACTAAACACATGTTCATAAGTCGGTTTATACAGAACTGACCTATCATGTACGTCAAAGGTAAGCATGGGAGGTCGGTTGCCTAGGAACCGACCTACCTTGTAGACATGGGAGGTCGGTTATGTGTGAAACGACCTCTCATGCTTGTAGAAGACATAATAGGTCGGTTCCTACAAAACCGACCTGCCATGTTGTCATGGTAGGTTAGTTCTGTGTGGACCGACCTACCTTGTCCTACCTTGCTAACATGGTAGGTCGGTATTTTGTGAACCAACGTATCATGTCACATTATTATTTATTTTAAATTATTTCAATTTTAAAATATATTAATTAAATTAAACTATAAATATATATAAGTTATTAGTGTATGAAATAAATTAATCAATTATTTATAATTTAAAAATCTTGTAATTAAAAAATTTATTTTAATTTTTTTAAACAAGAAAATATTTTGATTAAATAGTTTTTATAATTAATATTTTAATTTGATTTAGACATGGTAAGTCGGTTGTGTGAGAACTGACTTATCATGTGACATGGTAGATCGGTTGTATGAGAAATGACTTATCATGTGACATGGTAGGTCGGTTGTATGAGAACCGACCTATCATGTCATTATAAGAATATATTATTAAAGGTACTCTAATTTGTTTTTACATTATTCAAATTTTAAAATATATTACTTTATTTTAAAAATACATATAAAATTGATTTGTGTATGAAATAAGTATAAAAAATATATACTTATTAATATACATATATTATAATTTTTTAAATATATATTAATTAATTAATCATTTAGAAATTTAAATTATATATATTTAAATTTAAAATTCAATTAAATAAATTATATATTTATAAATATTAGAATAAATTAAATTAAATAAGTTGGAGATTTATAATTTTAACTTTAAATATAAATAAGTTAAAATTATATATTTTTTAATTTTAACATCATAGGCTGGTGCCACAAAAGACTTATGATGTTCCATGATACCTCGGTTCTAGAACAGACTTATGATGGCGCATCATAGGCCAGTTGCTCATGCTGACTTATCATGTTTAAAATTAGGGCAAATAAATAAAAGCTCAAAAAGTTTTTAAGTTGTCCCATGCATTCCTTTTCTTCTTCTTCTTCATTTCGCACGACATCCTCTTCGGCATCAGCTCATTTCGTCGTTCACCATCGGTCAACATCTTCTTCCCCACGGTCTCCACCGACTGTTCTCGCCATCATCTTTTTCACTACGCCATTCAGCATCTTCTTCCCCACTATGTCTGTAACGACCTCCTTTCTTAACATACATATATAGTGTAAAAACAAAGTTTAACCTGAATACTACAATACTGAAATTCTGAATTTACAAAAAAAACTTTATTAAACAATACATAAACTAATTTTCATAACTTCAAACCATACAATACCCACAGTAAATAAAAACTTTATCTTACATACAAATCTTAATAATTTTATAAATAATTTTCGTGGCGTTCCTACACCTTAACGTAGAATTAGAGATGTATCCAACCGATAAATTTAAAAGCTTTATGTAAATTACAACATTCATGAAATACTTTTAAAGATTTATGTAAATTATAAAGTTCACAAAATACTTTTTATGAAATATAAATATAAAATCAAGTTTCTCGTTTATTTATAAAATAGCATAGCAGAACTCCACTTCCTTCAGGTCAGCCCCATATGTGCAGTCATGTTGGCTCCACGTATACTCATCAACGATTTATATTTGGGGCATCTTACCTACAATACACAACATTATCTGATGAGCTAAGGCTCAGTAAGCAGAATAACTACCTCATATGCATTAAAATAAACGTGCAACATGTTATGTATTTTCTTTCTTTCACTTTCCTTTCTTTTGGGCCCTAGAGGATACTGCTGCCAGCATTACATAGGGAATCACATTCCCATTTGAACATAAACATGATAATAGGGAATTTCTCCCTCATAAACATTCATTATATAGGGAAGTACATCTCCCTCCTTACATTTTTGGGACGTAGGTCTCCCAAGCAGCACCTCTACTTTAACGCTTTCAATAACTTGTTTGTGAACATTAACGCTTATGCATAAGAAATATAACATTCTTAAAAATAACTTATGCATAACAACATGGCAGAATAACATATAAATCATATAAATGCACATAAGACACATAAAAGACTTGTATTGTAGATGAGGATTCTACTTACCTTGCGTCTTGATAAAACAACCGAAATTGTTAGCTTCCTGATAAAAACACAAACTATTAACTTACATAAAATCTACATGATGTAATTTTAGTTTATAATTGTTATTATTCCATTTTTCTTATTTTATTGTTTATTTTATGTCCAGGCGTATGGTCATACTATAATTGTCCATGGCAAGATCCCGGTCTAAAAGTCGTGGTCATGGTCATGGTCATACGGAAATGTCCAGGTCATAGTATCAGTCCATAATAATAGGGAATAAGGTCATATAATAAAAGTCCATAATAGTCCAAAGTGTGACCATAGCCTATATAAGTTTAGTATTATAAAGATACATAAAAAAAATAGTTTATATTTCAATTTTGGCATTGTAAGTTATGACGACATGGTAAAATAATCTATATATAAATTTTGGCATTTTAACGGCATGGTAACATAATATATATATATAAATTTGAATAAATAGCATTTTTGCCCCCCGAACTATTACCACTGTTTGATTGTGCCCCCCGAATGGTTCGCGTTGTTAAAAATTCCCCCCGAACTATTTTCGTTACTGATTTGTGGGACTTCTGTTACTTTCTGTCCTATGTGGCTAACGGAGAGTAGATTTGGCATTTTGGGCACTGATATGGCAGTGCCAAGTCAGTGCCACATGTTTAATTAAAATTTAAAAAAATTAATTTAAAAATTAATAATATTAAAACAATTAGTTAATTAGTTTAAAACTTAATGATCAATTTTTCTAAAAAAAATAATTTAAATTAAATAATTAATTGAAAATCAATTTTCTTATGAAAAAATTAATTACATTAATTATTTATTTTGTTTGTTTGAGAAAATTAAATTGAATTTGAATCAGCCAAAACTAAAACTAAACTCTTTAAAGTTTTCTTCTTCTTTTCTTTTTTTTTTTTTGGGTAATTTGAAATTTATTTCTTCACCAGTATAGCTCTCCATACTAGAACTGCTACTACGTTTTTGACTGATGATGTGTTTTGGGTAATGTGAGTGCAGAGTTTTTCCGGCGGTGGTTGGCCGGAGAATGGCATATATGTGTACGGACAGTGGTAATCTAATGGCAATAGCTCAACAAGTGATAAAGCATAAACATCAGCAAGAGCAACAGCAACAGCAGAACCATCAGCAGCAGCAACTCACTGGTCTCAGTCCCTTCTCTCTTAACCCATGGACTACTACTACTCACCACACCACCATGTCTAATGCTCGGAATTTGGGTGGTTATGGGTTAGTGGGTTCCGGCTTTCCCGATCCATTTCTAGTCACCGGTGGTTCGGATACCGGTGAACCCGGGTTTCAGTTTCCTCACATGGACCACCACAACACTGGGTTTCGATTTTCAGATTTCGGCGCCGGTCCTGGTGGCGAGTTTGAGTCCGACGAGTGGATGGATAGCATAATGGGCGGCGGAGATTCAACGGATAGTTCCAATCTTCCCTCTGGTTGTGACGCGTGGCAAAGCAACGCGGATTTCGTTCTCTACGGTGTTGATCCCTTCACCGCATGCCCGAGTCGACTCAGTGTCCCTTGCTCTTCACCTTCGGATGTCAACCGAGTTCTATTCACCGAAAGCCAGAAGAACCGTAATTAACTAAGTGTATTTTTTTAAGTGTCTTATTATGTTTTAAACTAATTAACTAATTGTTTTAATAATATTAATTTTTAAATTAATTTTTTTAAAATTTTAATTAAACACGTGGCACTGACCTGGCACTGCCATATCAGTGCCCAAAATGCCAAATCTACTCTCCGTTAGCCACATAGGACAGAAAGTAACAGAAGTCCCACAAATCAGTAACGGAATTAGTTCGAGGGGAATTTTTAACAACGCGAACCATTCGGGGGGCACAATCAGACAGTGGTAATAGTTCGGGGGGGAAAATATTATTTATTCTATAAATTTTGGCATTAAAACGACATAGTAAAATAATCTATATATAAATTTTGGCATTATAACGGCATAGTAAAATAATATATACATAAATTTTGGCATTATAACGGCATAGTAAAATAATCTATATATAACTTTTGGCATTATAACGGCATAGTAAAATAATCTATATATATAATAACGAAATAACTGAAATGAAAGGCTCGGGAAAGAGCTTACCTAAAAGGTTTTCGTAGGCTAGCGTTACGGACAAAACTTCGCCTAGATCTTCGAGGTTTAGAACTTTAGAAGGGTGTTAAGAAGATTTTTGGGTAGAGTGAGAGAAAGAAAATGAGGTTTTGTGATTCAAAATGAGTTTTGGAAGAGCTATTTATAGGAAAATCTTGGGATACTATGCTAATAAAATATTTAAAATATCAAGCATAGTGGAATAATAAAATATTCAAAATATTAAGCATGGTGGTTTGCTAAAGTCATCATTGTATCACTACTGCATCATCATGTGGGAACCATGGGGTGGACCCCGTTGTGGGACCCATGTGGACCCTACTGTGGGACCCACTATGAATAGTACATGGTGAATAGTAACCAAAAAATGAAAACTTCACAATCTTCTTAAATTACTTAGTCCAACATTTTTTACTCACAAACTTTTCTGAAAAAGTTTCTCTAACATCCATAAATTAATTATTCCCATGTGTTAGTTACTTCAACAACTTAGAATTGTTAAAATCCCACAGTAGAAATACAGCTATAACCCCAACGGTCGGATCACTATTCACCAACGGTCATAACGACTAGTTTTTATTCTATAAATACTTGTTCCTTCAACCATTTACTTGCACAACTTCTTCATCTCTTAACCTTCTAGATAAAATTCATCATCAAATCATGAATTTCTCTTTATTGTTCATAACTTTAGTGATTGTTTGCTTGTATTTAGCATCATTCTATGGGTATTATACTAATGAAATGTCCATGAATATTATAGTTGCGTATTCATTAGTTATTCTTCCACTTTACTTAATAGCTCTAGCATTCGATTAACATTGTAATGCACTCAAAAGTATGAATAAAAACATTTTCCTTATTTTTCATAATTGTTATAATGCATTTGTAGAAAGAAGTGGGAGTTACAATGTCGTTCACGATCTCTTTAGTTTGATAGTCGCACTGTGTCGTTCTCAGGTCAGTATCTTCTCACCCCATATTGATTTACATATATCATGTATAAATGGTAGAACATATAAATGGTCAGGTTGTGTATATATTGAACCTGAAATGATTAGTGCTCTCAGGTCACTACATTTTCTTTCCCATTGAAACCTCTTAGCTCCCTGCCTCTCTCTATTTCTCTCACCAATCAAAGCCCTAAATCTCTCAAGTCCTAGCCGAATGTCACTTCCACTGAAGATCTCACTCGATGAAGCTCTCATATCTGGTAAGGATATATGTTTTGCATAATGGAATTTGTTTTCCTGCTTAGAGTTTTTCCAGTATTTCAGGTTTGCTCCTCTGGAATTTGTAGCTCACGGAATCCTCAAACCCAACCATGATAAGTGTTTGTTGTTTTTTTTTTTTTTTAAATAATTTCTTTTCTGTTCTAATGAATTTTTGGGGTATTTTTGGGCTTTTGAACTATTGCAAAACTGAAGGAGGCTTATTTAGATTTAATTGACAAGATAGAAAATGATGTTATAATAATTTTATGTTTTCTTGTCGATGTTCTTGTAGTTGGTTTGAATAGAAATTAGTTAGTAAGTTTCATGCTGTATTTGGGGTTTTAATAGAAAAATGAGTCGTCATCACTTGGTATTATGATAATTTTTTAAATTGTGTTTAGAGAAAGTGTGGTTTTCATGAAAATGACTTCAATCTCATGTAGATTAATTTGTTTTCAATTCTGTATCCTGCCCTCTCCTATTGAGAGATAGAAGCAAAATAAATTATTGACCCAAATTCTAAGTGATTTGATCTCATATGTGGTTTTTATGGATTTTTTACTTTATTTAGTTCTTAGTTTGTTAGATATTGATATATTGCTCTGGTTTTCTTAGTTTCTAAACATGATGTAGGTAACTGGAATTAACTTGTTGACCCAACTATCTTGCATCCATGAATTTCTTGGTCTGTTGTTGAAAAAATAAGCCTATTCTCTATGGCAGGTTCTAAGCATTCCAGATGGACAATAATCCATACGCACATTGTTTTGTGCTTATGATTTGAGTGACGTTCCAGCTGGTCTAAAGGTACATGTAGCATCTACTTTGGTTTATTTGATCATAAATATATTTGTTGACTATTAATTATTCTTTACCCATATCTTAGCTTTTGTTTCTTTTTTTCTCTGTACATTGATGTGTTTTATATATATTTGGTATTAAAAACCAAATACTGAGTGTTTAATTAATATATAATTTTACTATATATATATAAAAAAAATTATATTAGTATTTTGTTGACGCGGTTCTTCGCCAACAGGTAATTAAGAAAATAAGAGGAAGGAATTAGTGCTTATGTTGAACTGAAATAGATGAATGATCTTTTTAGAAATGGGCTGGTGACACAATTATGTTTTTAGGTGGTTCAAAGGTTAAAATCCTTCTACTCCACCAGTCGATATTATTGCTATATGTTTGGTATTCTTTTACAGGGTATTTCTTACACAATAGAATCCAACTCTTTGCAACTCCCAGGGTCTCCATATTTATAGGAGAGGGCACCTGGGAGTTGTTAAGAAGGTCATCCCGTGACCTTCTTACCCATCATGTCAACTCTGTGACATTCATGATTAATTCCTAAAACCTAACACATGAAGTGTGGTTTAATCAATAGGTAAGGGGGATAATGGGCCGCACGGCCCAACCCAGTCGTGGATGCCAGAATGCGCACGTTCATGCTGCGAGTCCGAGAAGTCAGGGATATATCAGACACGTGATGTCTGATATATGCACGTTTACCTTGCGTGGTTGAATTTATAAAAGGTCATAGCCTCCAACTCTAGCTCGCACCACGAGCTGGATGCTTCCCTCGACCTTTGGCCTTCAAAGTCCAAACTCAGTCTAACCTTGGCGAACCCTTAGGTTACCTCGAGCTGAGGAGGTAGAATCTTTTTATGGCAGCTCCGGTCTTGGGGATGTCCACGTGGTAGACATGATTAGGTTGTATCTCATGATTAGGCCGTATCTCAACTTGCTAACAGCCCGTGGGAAAACCAGGGCGTACATATTTGGTTTTAAAAATCTTATGGATTGGTATTTTCGTGGACTTACTGGTTTGTGTGTCTGCTTCTCTATATTTGTTGAAGGTATGACTCTAGTGTTTTCTAGATCTACTTGGCAATGAGCTTGGCATCTTATACATGTAACTTGTAATAATGACATCCATTGATAATCTTTTAATTTAGCAAACACTATTATTGAAATCGTCAAGCAAAAATTACTTTCGCATTTTGTAATCTTAGTAATACAACATGAAGTTTCATGTTTCATGGTAGCTAATAATCCTTGAGGCTAAATCAAACACTAACTTTCATTTCGTTAGACTTTAGTTTGCTTGAAAGTTGATAATTGTGTCTAAAGGACTTCAAAATTGGTTATAAAGTTTAAAATGATGACTACTTCTATTTATCATTTGCTTGGTGAGAGATAAGAGATAGAGTAGTATGGACAGTGGCGTTATTTCCACCACAACATTTGACTAGTCTCAAAAGTGTAAAAAACAAAATTAAGTGACATTTTATGTTTTGCTCAAATGGTTTGTACCAAATAGTTGTAGAACTAGTATATTGTTAATCTTCATGACTATATGAAGAAATAACTAAAATTTCTAAATATATCCAGTAATGTGTTTTTATATATGGCAAGTTCTCTTTCAATTCTAAACTTTTTAATATGGTGTCTTTGCATGAATAGTGGTCTTCCTTGTTGGGATTTGAATAATATTTATATATACATGCTGATTATCAATTTATTTATCTTACATGTCTATTTGTGTTTCTTTTGATTAGCTATGGTTTCATTACTTGTTCAGTCTTTTACATATTGCATGGTTGAAGCTATTCTTCTTAATATTTCTTTATTTGTATGTTTTCTTAGATTTGATGATGCATGCATGCTCAGTAGTAATAAGATCATAGCAATGAAGCATAACTGTATGAAGTAGTAGATTGGCTTATTTGTGGGTACATTCCTTTCAAAATATATATATGTAGTTTCTTGAGTTGAATGCATTATATAATTATATATCATATATGAACATGTACCTTATACAATACATCTTTGAGTTGTTTATGTTTGAATTACTCAAACAGGCAACACGAACATAATAGACAGTTTCTAACTCTTTTGATCTTTGTTCAACTTATTTATTATTGTTTCAATTCGGCGTTTGTATTAAGTTTTATCATTTCACCATAAATTTAGATCACCTTTGGATATTAATATCATGGGACTAATAAATAGTAATAAGTCCATTAGCTAGTGGAATGTTTAGCTCTGCCCATCTATATTTGTTCTCCATTTCTCTCTCTTCTGGTTTTGTGTCTTCTCTTGATACACATTTAATGTATGTGTTATGTTACATTGGATAATTTTATTAATGCATAACTTTTTTTTTTCAGGATGGTTCATGTAACGACTTCTAGCACTGGGCAGCATGGTTTCTAAAATAAGTGAGAATTAGCCTCACTCTTAAATTATATAAACTAATTGTAATGATTCTTAAAATTTTGCAAGGTGCCTTTGTTGTTTTTGAATGGTAATGGGCACAATAACTCATGGATTTGATGAGTACTACATATGTCCACTCACTTAGACTTTTAAGGAGATATACTTACATTGTTAATTTAAACTTTCTATGAGATATATACACTTAAGTTGTCTAACTATAGTTACAATCCTTATATGAGTCACTTTTACTTAAGACTTATCATTTTAATTACTTAGTTTAAATTCTAGTATTTTATATTACTACAATCTCTTATTTGTTTTGTTATATTTGATTGTATAAAAAGCAGGATTTATTTAAGCAAAATATATGTTTTAATGAAAATAAAATAAAAAATAAACACTATAAGTCAGTTCTACTAAAACTGACATCTAATGCTAGCACCAGAGATCTGTTGGCAACCAACTTACTATCTCTTAAACTAGAGGTCTGTTGGCAACCGACTAACTATGTTTTATACCAGAGGTCGGTGTGCAACCCATTTACCATATTTTACACCATAAGTCGCTTTGGCACCAACCGACTTACAATGTTTTTACATCGTAAGTCACTATATGGGAAGTCAGTTCTAAACCGAGTTATGAACGTTCATAAGTCAATTTTTAACCGACTTCTCATGTGATATTTTTAGTAGTGTGTTGCTTTTTCATGGTTATTCTAATGTTTATGTAACTGATTTTTTTTATATTTTTCATTTTTTTTGTAGCTCTGGGAGAACTATTATGTCTAGCCAGACTATTTTTATACTAAAACTGCTGCAACATGTACTCATAGTGTTATTGCAAATACTAATAAGCAGTTGTCCAATAGGTAGAAGGTGATGTCTTCTGAGACCATATTTGGTCATCTTTTTGGTATTCCTAGTTACACCTCTCAACCTCAATTGTCCCATAGTTTGTTGTTGAAGGAGGTTCATCAGCCTAATGTTGATGAATTTTGGGCCAATATTTCTGGTCGTAGCATCAGATTTAGTATTGAGAAATTTAGTTTGATCACTGGTTTGGATTGTTGTGGGGAATGTAACAAGATGGATTTTCGGCAAGATTACAATGATATTATTGAAAGTGTCTTGTTGGAGTAAGCAAAATTAACAAAAAAAGTATTGAAGATGCATTTAATGGTGATAGGTGGAGGAATGATGATGAGCTTTCCATCAAGTTAGCTATTCTATATTTGGTTCAATGTTTTCTTTTGAGTGGTTCTGAGAATAGGGAAGTTTCTAGGAAGATATTGTTGATAGTGGTCTATATCATCAATATTGTTGGGGGAATGAGTCATTTGCAGTTACTTTGGAGTCTTTTAAGGGAAAGATTGCAAGTGGAATTAAGAAGAAAAACAAATACAAAAGTGTTTATGAGGATGATAATTATGAAGGTTATAATAGGCTCTTAGGTTGTCCTTATGTTTTCCAAATCTAGTTTTATGAGTGTTGCCCGTACATTGAAGGCAAGTATGTTGTTCGAGAAAGTGGTACAGTACCAAGAATTTAAAACTGGAGCATTGGTATAAGAACTCCAAGTTTGTGCGATTTGAAGAGGAATATTTTTTATATTCCAATAAAAAAGTTATTTTTTATGTTGTTTATGAAGTTAATGTTTAGTTTATTTCCCGTTTATTTCCATTTCTCGATATTTGGTTTTTAAAATATGATGTTTTGTTTATGTTGTTTCACTGTTGCAGCTACGAGAAAAAAAACTTCACTCCTACTTCTACAGAGCTTGCTAAGTTAATTTTGGATGGGTTTTTTCAAGACGAAACACTTGATGACCGTGGGAAAGGTAAAAGTGTTGTTGATGACACAACACTTGGTGTTGAAGATGATGATTTTGCAGAGAACACGTTTGACGGTGGTTGTTCCTCAAAGGTAGATGAAGGTGCTTCCTCTTCTAGTTTTGAAGAATTAAAGAGCCAACTTTCTCAGGTTGTAAGTTAGCACAATCGTTGTCCACTAACATGGTTGTTTTGAAAGCCTTTGTTGAGTTGAATTTTAAGGACTTTATTTCTGTTGTGCAAGAGTTACACCAAAAATTCGATTCTATGTTGGATCGTTCTGTTACAAAGGTATTCATAATATTGTCTTATTTTTTTAGTAGTTGTTTTATTGTTATAGCAACAAAATAACCCAAATATTGTTTTGTGTTGTTTTTGTAGGAAAATGTCCATGCTAAGGTTACTGAAGAGTCTGAAGATGGTTAGGAGACTGAAAATGATGAGCCCATTCATGGTAAAATGAATGATGAGGATTTACAGGTTGATGATGGTGAAGAGGATGACAAAAAAAATGATGATAATGATGATAAGAATGATCTTTTTGAGGGTCAAAATAATGATGATGGTGATGAGGGTGGTGGCGGTGACGGAGTTGATATTGGTGGTAATGTTGAAGGAAAAGATGATGGGGATAAAGTTGTGTGGATGCAGAGAAGGTTGTTGAAGAA
The DNA here is from genome assembly GCF_963169125.1 of Humulus lupulus. Taxonomy (NCBI): domain Eukaryota; kingdom Viridiplantae; phylum Streptophyta; class Magnoliopsida; order Rosales; family Cannabaceae; genus Humulus; species Humulus lupulus. Next base: position 145,457,067 of record NC_084796.1, read on the forward strand.
TCAAATGTTGTTGAGGGATCTTCTCACGGTATTGATGAGGAAAATATTGACAAGGTACTTGTGTCTATTTCATTTTTTTATTTTAATATTGTAACATTATTTTATTTTAGTTATTTAGTTATTTGTGTATTTTTTTAAGGTTGTTAGTGAGAAGGATTTAGATAACTTTTTCAATGGATTAAGCCAGCTTGATATTGATGACCGTGTGTTGATTGGATTAGTAGTTATGTCAAAAATGAAGGTTATTTGTGTTGTTTTTTTGTTATTATCTGGATATTGTGTTTGTGTTGTTTACTTTATTTTGGTTATTATAAAATGTTTTTTGATGTCTTTTTCTGTGTTGTTTTGTAGTTACCTTCAAGTGGCTCGACCGTTGCGAGCAGTTTGAGTTGTGTTGTCAAAACAGTTGAGGAGGCTTATGTTGTTGCGTCAATTGATCAGCCTGAAGTTGTTGTTTTTGAGAAGGTTGATTCAGTTGATATTGAAGCAACTCCAGTTATTGAGAAGAAGCTTGCAAAGCTCGGAGCAGCTTTGAAGTCTCCATTCTGCCAGGATTTTAAATCTGGTTGTTCTGGTTCAGTTCAAGAATATGAAGATTATAATATGGTTACTTATGTTAAAGGTTTGTTGCCACTAGATGAGAACATTGGGCAAGTTCCTGATCTAGATCATGAGAAGGAGATTGATGCTTGGTTAGCTGATGGTTGAAATAAAAGGGCAAGGTATGTTAATATTATTTTTCTTATTGTATTTTGTATTGAATTCGTTATTCAATTATAATATGTATTTGTTCATTTTATTTTTCAGGAAGAACAATATTTACTAGAAAAATAAGAATCTAATTAACCCTCCCTTTGATCTTTGTAACGACCCAAAATCACTAATAAGGCTTAAGGGTCTTGATTAGTGTGTCAGGAGGGCACGATTGGTTTATGTGTGAATTAAGTAGTTTAATGCATGATTTTGTTTAAAGCATGCTTGTATGATTATATGAATATATGAAATGTATGTGGGCCCCATTTGGTTGCTAGGGGCATATTTGTAATTTTAGCCCGTTGAGGGCATAAATGTGATATTTGTATATACTGTGACTGATACCATGTGTGAGTGGTGATATAATTGTGATGCATGACCCGAGACGGTCCTAGGGTGTCGTTTAGCTAGAAAGTCACAACAGGGTCAAATACCCGGTTTGGGAAGAGCTTAGGGATTTTTGGGGAATATTATAATGTGTTCGGGAATTATTGAGTAGCGGTTAGTAATTTAATAATGGTTTAGACATGTCGGGATAAAATGTTGATTTATAGGAACACTTGAGGATTTAGCGGAATTTTGGTGAAATGACGGAATTTCCCTTGAAGTTGTAAGACTTTTATTAAGGGAAAGGGCAAAATGGTAATTTGGTCTTAGGAGAGGATAACTTTGGCTGAGGAGAAGTCAAATACGTTATTTTCATTTAGGCATAAACAGAACATCCTGCTAGAAGTCTAGAGAGAACCAAGCTAGAAGGAAGGAGAAGAAGAGTTAGCTTTCTTGAGATCAAGGGTGGGATTCAAGGCTAGGATTTGGGAGATTGAACTAGGTTCAAAGGTAAGTTCTAATTCGGTTTCTAGATTGGATTCTGTTGAGATATGTTATGGGTGTGAGCTGAGTTGTATTTATTTTGTGGATCATTGGAGTGAAGAATTGGCTAGGTTCAGCTGGGGAATTAGAGAAATTAGGCTTGGAATTTGGTTGGGAAGCATCTTAAGATCGAAATCCTACTTGAGGTAAGGGTTCCATGCATCTTTGATGTTTAATTTTTGGTGTGGTTTAAATATTCTGAAGGGTGGTTTAAGTTTTATAAGGTGTGGTTTAAGTTTTGTGAATTTTGAGCCATTAGGTGATTCTTGGGTTTGATTGTTTGTTTAGGTTTGTTGCTGTGATTTCTGAGTTGCCATACTGTTTATTTGGGGTTTTAGGTTGAATTGGGACTTGGGTGTACCTTGGTGTTGATTTGGAAGAGTTTTGGCTCGAGAAAAATTTTGGGAAAAACCCATTTTTCTGGGTTCGCGTATGAGCACCACGGCCCTGTTCTTCCGTGCCACGACACTAGGTTGAATCAAGAGATGAGGACCATTTTGGGTGCAGCGGCCCCTATAGAGCTGTGCCGCAGCGCTAGGCTAGTTTTAGGAAGTGGAAATTTGAGTTTTTAGGGTTTTGGCTTGGGGGACGCTTTCGCCACCTTGTGTGGGGAAACGGAAGGTCTCGAGAGCACGGGATTGGTTCCGGGAGATGATTATGAATTGGTAGAGTGCTATATGTGTGTTGTGACTTGGTGTTCGGCAAGGCTCAGGTTAGAGGACTGTGCTCGGGATTTCGGTGCTCAAGAAGCTCGGGACATAGGTAAGAGAACTGCACCCAATTGTGAATTTATAATGGGACTAAGGATTCCCTATTGTTGTATGCATTATGAAAGTTGGTATTATGCCATGAAAATATTAAACCAATGCCTAAGAGTGTCGAAGTTTACATTGGCGCACAGGGCGTGGCTCAGCCACTGGTAGCTGAGGACAGCTTTATATTCACTAAGCTCGGTTTAAGCAAACCGGAGTCAGTGGGGTAAACAGAGGTGCGACCTAAGGTCATCGATCGTAATTATTGTGTGATCTGAATATCATCGTTAACTATTGAACATGACATGCTGAATAGTTGAGTATTAGCTTGTGGATTCTTGGTTGTATCTATGAGTTATTTGATTAGTGTGGAGTGTTAAATGTATGAACATGCTTAATAAGTTATTTAATTTTTACCATAGTTTGTGATATGATGTTATGTTTTCTTGCTGGGCCTTGGCTCACGGGTGCTACGTGGTGCAAGTAAAGGCAAGGGCAAGCTTGATCAGCCCTGATTTGGAGAGCTCTGAAGGTGAAATGTACATGTCTAGCTGCTCGACCGCCACGGTTGAGGGAGAGACAGGAACAGGAGGACTGTAAATGTCTGTTTTGCCCTTAGAGTGGCTAGTGGTTGTGTTATACCCTGAAATTTTGTAAATTGACTTTCAAACGTTGTTTCTTTTGGGATCCCTTATACAAAACGTTAAATTATATAAAATGTATCTTTTATGACCAAAACCTTTTTAACCCTAGTTCATTAATGTTTTAGTAACACGTTTTCAACTAAAAGACTTGATTAGCGAGTCCTGCACCTTTACAAATACACAGTGTAACGGTCTTGGCTACCCAGGGCGTTATAATCTTGGTGTTGATTTTGTCAATGATAAGATGTGGTTCCACACTCTTGTTCATTGTGGTGAATGTCTTATTGACTTAGTGAGTGTAACGACCCAAAATTACTAATAAGGCTTAAGGGCCTTGATTAGTGTGTCGGGAGGGCACAATTGGAAGTTATGTGAATTAATGGTGAAAATGCACAATTATGTGAAAAGCATGCTTATATGGTTATTTGGATAAATGTTATGCATGACTATGTGTATTAGTATGCATGTAGGCCCTGATTAGGTTATAAGGGTATATTTGTAATTTTGGCCCGTTGAGGGCATAATTGTAAATATTTGTGATAAAATGTTGAGACTACATTATTATGTGGATATATTTGTAGCTTGTGACTCGAGGCGATCCTAGTGAGCGGTTTAGCGGAAAAGTCACGGCGGGGATTTATAACCGACTCGTGGGAGTCCGAGGGTATTTCTGTGAATTTGAGAAGTATATTGGATATTATTTAATATTGAGGAAAATAATTGGTGATTAGTTAGGTGTCGGGATGTAAGCGGTAATTATTAGGGACACTCGAGGAATTAGCATCAATTGGGAGCAAATGACTAAAATGCCCTTGGTATGCTTTAAGGCTTAGGATTTAATGGGAGGGCAAAATGGTCATTTGACTGAAAAGAGATAAGTGTTATATTTCTTTTTAGTTTTAGTGGAGGCTATAGAAAGTTTCAGAAGTTAAAGGAAAGAAAGAAGAAAAATAGGGACTCTTTCTTCTCCATTCGATTTGCTCTATTCCTCACCATTCTTTGTGAGTTTTGGAGCTGGAATCTCAGAGTAAGCTCAAGCTGGAACTTAGGGCTAAAGACATTGGTGAAGCTAAACGAGTAAGCAGGGATTAGCTACTCAATTGAGGTAAGTTGTAAGATTTTTTATGAGTTTTTCTGAGTTTTATTGAGGTGATTTCTAAGCTTGAGTTTTGGATAGAATTAAGAGAAATAAGCTTGAGGAGTTGAAGGGCTTAAGGTTGGAAGGATACTAAAGATAACCTAAGGTCGAAATTCTCCATAGAAGGTAACAAATTCTGGCTTTGAAGTTCTAAGTTTCTAAGTTTCTGGTTGAATTCTTGAGTTCTTGAGTTCAATGTTTGTTTTCTTAGTTTGATGATGCATGTGGTTAAGTCTTGTGTTATTGGGTTTTGGGGGTGAGATATAGGTGATGGTAGACTCAATTTGGTGTGTAGTTGAGGTTTGGAAGGGTTCCAAGGGGTTTTGGTTCGAGGAAAATCGAAGGAAGAAAAACAGGGTGTTGCTGGTCTGTGACTAGCGCTGAGCACTAGCCTTTGGGCGCTACAGTGCTAGGCTTGGGTATCCTGGCGCTTTTAGCTCTGTTTGTAGCGCTATAGCACCCACTTTGTGGCGTTGTAGCGCTACCCTATTTCCAGAAGTGGGTTTTTGAGTTATTTCATAGGGTTTTTTTGCCTGGGGGCTCGGGGTTTGATTCCACCACCCCGTTTGGTGGAATTAGGGTATTGAAGTTTAGTGATGGATTCTAATTCTTGGCTGTGACTAGGTGAGCTCTAGGGCTCAGACAGGATCGTGCTTGAAGGTCAATTTCGCTAGTCAAAGCTATCGAAATCTAAGGTAAGAAAACTGCACCTGGTTATGTGAATGTTTTGGGACTAGGAGCTCCCTATATCTGTATGATGTCATAGATGGTATTATGCCATGGGACATGTGATAAACGGCCTAAGAGTGCCAAAATCAATATTTGCGCACAGGGCGCGGCTCGGCCACTGGTAGCTGAGGACAGCTTGATATTCACTGAGCTCGGTTTAAGCGAGCTGGAGTCAGTGGGATAAATAGGGGGTGCGACCTAAGGGCGTTGACCCTGGTTATTATATGTAAATTGGTTATTATATGTGAATTGGTTATTAATGTGAGTTGATGAGCTTAGTATGTTGAATCCATGGTTATGTGAATGGTTTGGATTGTTGAGTATATGGTTATACTGTACGAGTTATCTGATTGTTGATTATGCTCTGTTATTGTGTTTTCTTGTTGGGCCTTGACTCACGGGTGCTGCGTGGTGCAGGTAAAGGCAAGGGCAAAGTGGACCAGGCTTGAGTTGGAGAGCTTTGGGCTGAATGTACATAGTCAGCTGATTGGCCGCCACGGCCGAGGAGTGGTACAGGACGGGAAAGGCCTAAATGTCAGTTTTGCCCTTAGAGTGGCTGGTAGTTGTACTTTTAACCTGAAATTTTGTAAACTGTATTTTAAACGTTATTACTTTTGGGATCCCATGTAAAAGAATGTTTGAATATATGAAATGTAACTTTTGTGACTGAAATCTTTTAACCCTAGTTCCACTATAGTCTTAGTAACACATTTCTAACTAAATGACTTGATTAGCAAGTCTTGCACCTTTATAAACACACAGTGTAACGGTCTTGGCTATCCAAGGCGTTACAGTGAGTTTTTTCAATTTTTATGTTATTTTGCATGTCAAGTTGTTCTGATGTTTATTTATAGTTGCAGGTTGTTTTAGTTATTTTTATTATGCTTGTTGTTTTGTTATAGTTTAGTTTGTTTTTGTAGGTTTATTTCTGTTTTTTTATGTTATTTTCAACACATTTTGTAATATTTTATCACATAAAAAAAAATGAAGTATTGACTTGGACCTAAGGTGAACTTCAGTACAATAGATTGTTGTTTTAATGATAGTATTTCTTCTTTGTATGAGAAATGTGTGCAGAAGAATAGGGATGGTTCTGTTGTGAATCTAAAGCATATGGTTGTTTAGTTTATCAAGGGAAAAAGGCTAATGTGTGGTAGGTCATGGGTTGAATATGACCATGTGTTGTTTCCAATAAATATGAAGAAGGATAACCATTGGATTCTAGGTCGTTTGAATATCAATGAGAGGATCATATACATGTATAACTCATTGAAAAGTGGGCGATATGAAAATGCTACGTTGGAGGCTATGGAGCCATATTCTATTTTGTTGTCGTTGTTCCTTGACCTTATGAATTTCTATAAAACTAGAAATGATAATAGGAAAAGTTTGGTTGATTATAAGGCTTCATTTTCAGTTGTTAGTGTTGATAAACTACCTCAGCAAGAGGACACGTAAGTGTTATGTGTTTTTTTGTTTTAATAACTTTTTACCTTTTATGCATTTTTATTAATCCTTTGTTGTTGCTTTGTTTTGCAATGATTGTGGTGTTTTTGTTGCATCATTTGTTAAATATTTTGTTGATGGCAAGGAGATTCCTTCAAGTAACTTTTCTGTTGAAGACCATCGTTCAAGGCTTGTTGTGCTTTTTTATTCCTATGGATAGATGAAGCATGATGAAAATGTTGCTAGTGAAACTGAAGCTTCCAAAATGTCTCCAAAAAAGATCGCACAGAAGTTGAAATGGAAGGATGTGGAATTACGCATGAAGGATTGATGATGATGTTTTGTCAGCAACAATGGTTAAAACAACACTACAGCAACTATGGAATATCCTTAGAGCAACGTATAAAAAAATTTTATGTTAATATTGTTATTTTCTATTTTTGTTTTATAGATATCAAGTAGTTGTTTGGATATTGGTTTTCTTAGTTTAAATGCCTAGTTAGTTTAAGTTTGTGGCTATGAAAACAAATCTGAATTTCTTAATAACAATTATGTGATTAGATCTTTTGATGTTTATATTTCAGTCATTGTTATATTATTATGTTTTGACCACAACACATCAACGTTAAAGCAACAAAACAACAACCCTGCAAATTAAAAAAAATGTTCCGAATTTTGTTCATCTCATGTTTATGAACAACTAACTCCACCTTAATTTATAGGTTATGAAAACAAAATTTTTTATTTAGTAATAGATTTGTGATTAGATATTTTGAAGTTTATATATTAGTCATTGTTATATTTTAACATTTTGGCAACGGCGCAGCAACGCTAAAGCAATGAAACACAAACTGTCAAATAAAAAAAGAATATTCCAATTTTTTGTTCATTCTCTGTTTATGAACTAATAACTCTACTTCAAATTATAGGTTCTAAAAAATAAAAGAAATAAAAACAATGTTTTTGTATGAAATAATCAACTAAATATTTTGTTGCTATCTTGTTGTTTCAACTTCTTGGTGCTCGGCTTCAGCATGTCTTCCTATTATGACATATTTGTCCACACTTGCTACAGTTGTTTTGCTTTTAGTTTCCCAAGCAGCTCTAAATATTCTTTTCTTTGGTCTTTCTGCTTTCACTTTTTCAAATGGAGGCATAACTATCATGTCTTTGACATATTGTGGCACATCCCAAATGTGTTGGTTTCCTATTGGGTATATTGTTGCTTCATATGTTTCCAACCATGTCTTTGTTGTGTAGTGGTGTGAACAGTAATTGTAGGGGTCTAGAATCATTTCCTTCATCACAATAATTGCATGACCAAATGGCATTTCATCCATTTGGAATCTATTGCATGTGCATGTTCGATATTTGAGGTTTACAATCCATGACTTTTGTTCTTTGAACACCTCAAATAGATATTCATTTGATGCATTTACCTATACTACATTATGAATAATTATTTTATTTATGGCAACTATAATGATGTCTATTACTAAATGCAACTATATATGAACCACACTAATGTTAGGAAACTTATACAGGATCTTTATTTATTTTCATGTAGATCTAGTATTAGTATTAAACAAGTTAATATGAGACAACTTAGAACATGTTTCTAAAATTGAATTCAAAGAGAAATAATGATATGAATACTTACATTATACGCAGCGGAATGAATGAGTTCTTCCTTCAATTTCTCTAACCCTTGTTTCCTTCCTGTCGCAGAATATTACCAAGAAACTGAACCAATCTTCAATTTTCTTCACAACCTTCCAAAGTATCCTTAGAATCACCTAGACTAGAGTGGACAATTCTCAACACATGAGATAGATACAAAGAGAAGAAAAGAAAAGAACAATAAGGCTTAGAAAATGACTTATGTTTAGAGAGAATCTAAAACCTATCAGAAACTTGTGTTTCAACCTGTGTTTTGACATTCTCTCTTAGCACTCCTTTTATAGACTCAATTAGGTCATTTATTTAATTAAAAAATCAATAAAATAATATCCAATTAATAGCCCTAGGTATAAATTATCATGGGCTTTAGGCTCGTGAAATTTCTCATTTGATTATAAGCCCGTTGGACTTAAAATCAAGGCATGTATTATTTTCTATTGATTTAATTAATTAAATAATTATTTAAATCCTTTATCAAATAAATTATTTATAATTTGAACCTTGATTTAAACTTATTTATTAATTTAGATATCATTTTATCTTAATTAATAAATATTCCCTAATTTCTCTTTTCTTATTTAAATTACATAACTATGTGAAACTATCCAAAATTGACCTAGTCAACTTTGATAATTCTAATTGATAATTAAATCAATTAATTGAGACTATCTAGATGATTTTATACAAGGTACAGTGAGGGACCATGGGCCTATGAAATCAAGCTCCAATAAGTTATCATTAATTTAACAAATAAATTTACTAACTTATTAATTCCTCGTGACGCCACTAAAGACTCAAAATTGCACTCTTAAATTCATAGAATGCTCTATAACAAATATAGATACACTATTAATTATCCATTGTTACAATCATAATTGTCACTCAATCCTCTATAGACATTCTACAATGATATGGGACTAAAATACCGTTTTACCCATCATTGTATTTTATTCTTAAAAAACTTAGTTTCTTGTAAATGATATTTGAGTAAACTAATATTAATTACTGAAATGAGATCTCTATCATTTAACACCTTGAACAAAACTAAAAGGAAACTATCATTTCACTTCTTCATCAGAAGCTATAGATGTTCATATCTATGATTAACACTCCCACTCAATTATACTACCGAGTTCCCAAGATGTAAGTATGGGCTAGTCCGTAGGGTAAGCTAGTAATGAACAAGTCAAAGAACTCAAATAATACAATAAGTTAGAATACTAACCACTCAGAAATGAGATTGAATTGACCAATGGTCAACTATATGATATGACTATAATAGATAATAATGGTATGATTACTTATCCTATCAACTGTCAATATCGGTCCTGTCCGATGTAACAAATACATCTAATCTTATCTACTTTGCTAATGTTCTGGAAAGAACATAACACTACAATGTGTAAGTAGATCATATCGTAGATTGGCAAGTCAGTGTAAATCCTGTGCACTGACTAATCTTAGGACTTACTTATTTTGAACATATAATCATATTTATATTCCACTATGATTGATACGAACCACACCAACGATTGTGGTGAAACCCGACACCAAATATGGCAGCCACCAAGAACACACGAAATGGGAATGAAGAACCGCGACCCAATGCTTAGCCAAGCACAAACCTTGGTATGAGGAAGACGCCACAAACGGGGATGGAAATCCGTTTGATAAGTCGGATTGAACGCCACAAGGAATACCCTTGATAAGTTCGAATAGTCTCTTCAAGAACTCAAGAAGAAAACCTCTCAATTTTCATTTCCTCAAAATCTGATTTTTCCAAATGTTTTCAAGGCCTAATATAGGCGAAAATTACATCAAGACAAGCCCCTTTGTCTTCCTAAAGCAAAACCGAAATTTAAAAACAAGCCTTTTGTCTTCCTAATGAAAACCGAAATTAAAGACAAGCCTTTTGTCTACCTAATGAAAACCGAAAATTAAAGACAAAAGGACTCTTGGACTCACACAAGTCAAGTGTTTGACTTTTCAAAAAATAAACATAGACTAAATAAAAAATACAAGACGACAAAATACAATAAGACTCATCAAGCTCCTAAACTGAGTCTTTTGGCTCGCGCCCTCGTCACCAGACCAACTGGAACTAGACTTGGATCTTTAGTCTTGGTGTCCTCATCATTCCCCCCCTCTTGAGAAGGATTTGTCCTCAAATCTTCACCTGCATCAAAAGGACTCAAATCATAAACATTAAAAGTAGCACTAACAGTATACTCACCTAGTAAATCGAGTCTGTAGGCATTGTCATTGATCCTTTCTAGCACTTGAAATGGACCATCTCCTCGAGGTAGCAATTTGGAACGTCTTTGTGCTGGGAATCGCTCTTTCCTCATGTGTACCCATACCCAATCACCGGGGTCAAAAATCTGCTTGTGACGACCCTTGTTAGCATCAAGTTGGTTAGTGTTTAAAAGAGCCTCCTTAACCTCACTTTTTTTTGCATAAAAATTATTTTGTTTTCTCTCTAATTTTCCCTCATTGATCGAACTCTTCTCTTTCTTTTCTCTCTCACTTGATTCGACCCTTTTCTCTCTTTGTCTCTCTTTTTTCTCACTCTCATTCATCTTTTCACTCTCCTTCTTTTGCTCACTCAATTTTTTTTATCACTCAATTTTTGCAACCTCACTTGGTCTTCATATACTTGTTTTGGCGTCAATGGAGCTAGAGTGATTGTTCGTTGATGGAACGTGAATGAGTACTTGTTGGTGAAGCCATCATGCTGGACTCGCCGATCAAATAGCCAAGGCCTTCCTAGAAGGAGGTGTCCAGCTTGCATGGGAACCACATCACACAATACCTCATCCTCATACTTGCCAATTCGAAATGATACCAGCACCTGTTTTGTAACCCTCACTTCACCACTATCATTCAACCACTGCAACTTGTATGGACAAGGATGTTTAAGCGTTGGGAGCCCCAGTTTTTCAACCATGGAAGAACTAGCAACGTTAGTGCAACTACCACCATCAATAATAACACTGCATACCTTGTCTTTCACATGACAACGAGTGTGAAAGATGTTCTCCCGCTGCACCCCTTCTTCCTCTTCTTTTGCTTGCAAGGTTAAGGCTCGTCTTGTGACTAGTGCAAGCATCTCACCAGATTCTGGCCCATACTCTTCATCATCGATAGAAGCATCTTCCAATGGTGGCATGTCAGCAAGAGCATCTTCATCTTCAGAATCGAGCTCGCCACTTTCTCGAATCACCATAACTCTCTTGTTTGGACATTGGCTAGCTATGTTTCCTCGCCCCTAACATTTGAAACACTTTATCTCACTAGAACGGGATGAAGGAGGGGCTGTTTTACCTTGAAGGGTCGTGGCTGGTTTTGGTGTAACGGATGAAGTAGGTTGGTCTTCTTCCTTCTTTGGATAGTTCGACCGCCAAGGTGTTGCACTTGAATTTTGTGGGATTTGTCTCGGATTTGAACTTGTACTACCCCTCTTGAGCTGCCTCTCAACTTTGATTGCCATATGCACCAAATCTTCTAATTCCACATAATGGTGTAGCTCAATTGGATTAGCAATCTCTCGGTTCAACCCATTCAAAAACCTTGCCATTGTTGCCTCCCGATCCTCTTCCACATTGGCTCTAATCATAGCCATCTCCATCTCTTTGTAATACTCATCAACACTCTTGGAACCTTGACGAAGACCCTGCAACTTAAGGTATAGATCTCGATAATAATGAGATGGTACAAACCGTCGCCTCATCACCCTCTTCATAGCCTCCCAAGTGTCAATGGCACGATCTCCATTTCGCCTGCTGTTGATGCACAACTGATCCCACCAAACAATAGCATAATCAGTAAATTCAATGACAGCTAGTTTTACCTTCTTCATGTCAGAGTAGTTGTGACAATCGAAAACCAACTCCATCTTCTTTTCCCACTCAAGGTATGCCTCAGGATCACTCTTGCCTTGAAAGGCGGGGATTCTCATCTTGATATTTCCCAAATTATTGTCTACCCAGTTCCTAGCTTCTCTATCTCGGCTATACCTCCTATGGTTACCCTCTGACATCCCATCATATTCTTCCTCTAAATCGCCCCCATCAAACTCTCCTTCACCCTCAACATCCCGTTGTTGCACCCTATTCCTCCGTGCCCTCTATTGCGTTCCCTCTTCTACCCTATCCAACCTCTCATGTATCTGCTCACACTCCGCCCTCATCATCCTTCACATCTCCCCAATTAATGCTTGCATTTGTAGATTCGGAACCTCAGGTGGCGGAATATCATTGCTTGCATTTTTCTCTGGATTTTGTGCCATGATGGAAATCTGCAAAATAAGGTTAGAATAATATGGAGAAAAGACCTCACCACACTCCCTCACGTGTTTTCACTCAAAAATTGTCACTCAAGTCCACTCGTGTTTCACTCAACGTTGATGGCTTTTACCCTCAAATAAGCTCACACCTCTGCCTTTTTCCACTCGTATTCTTCTTTAAGTTCTTTCAAAACTAATCCAACGGTAATATGGAGTATTCAAGCAGCAAATTCAACCAAACAAACCAAACGAACACCGCGAAAATTGGTGAAAAATGACGAAAAATGATGATTTTTTGGAACACTTGTGTGGGGTTTTGGCAAAAAGGCCTCTAGACCATAGGGAACAAGAATAGAACAAAAAAATTTGAGAGAGCTTTCCAGACTTTTTTTTTTTTTTTTTTTTTTTTTAGAGTTCGGATCCCCTTGAAATTTCCTTTTCTTTCTTCCTTTTTGTTTTTTTATCTCTCAAATTTGATAACCCAGATACTCAATTTTTTAAAAGAAAAATTTTGAACACCAAAGAACCAATCCGAAAACCAAGCAAACTGTGGTACTATAACAGATTCAAGAACACTCCCAATAACAGAAAACCAATATTCCCAAAATCCAATCTGTGATTCAACCAATAAGATCAAAACCAAAATAATTTGTGGCACTATAATAGTCTCGGATTCCACAACAAATAAAGGAACCAATTGAAACCAGGGACACAATTGAAACAAGGGAATTATCAATACCAATTTGTGGCTTCTAGAGTACCTTTGGATTTCACAAAAAGAACAAGAGAAACCCAAGGTAAAATTTGGATTTCAAAACAAAACAGCAAGAGAAACTCAATGAAAAATTCAGATTCCACAATTAGAACAAGAGAAAAAATCAAAGCCCAAATTCACGTTAAGAACCCTAATTCACGATTTCAACAAGCTCTAGAATAGTTTCGGATTTCACAACAAATAAGGGAAACAAGGAAACAATTGAAACAAGGAAATTAACAAGCTCTAGAATAGAAAAACACGCCTAGATGAACACGAATTGAATATAGGAACACGAATTGATTTTTTTTTTTTTTTCAGCAACCCTAATATTGAAAAACGAATTGAATAGAAAACACAAATGAAAAAGGATAGGCCAAACCGGATGATCCTAAGCTCTGATACCAACTAATACGAACCACACCAACAATTGTGGTGAAACCCGACACCAAATATGGCAGCCACCAAGAACACACGAAATGGGAATGAAGAACCGCGACCCAATGCTTAGCCAAGCACGAACCTTGGTATGAGGAAGACACCACAAACGGGGATGGCAATCCGTTTGATAAGTCGGATTGAACGCCACAAGGAATACCCTTGATAAGTTCGAATAGTCTCTTCAAGAACTCAAGAAGAAAACCTCTCAATTTTCATTTCCTCAAAATCTGATTTTTCCAAATGTTTTCAAGGCCTAATATAGGCGAAAATTACATCAAGACAAGCCCCTTTGTCTTCCTAAAGCAAAACCGAAATTTAAAAACAAGCCTTTTGTCTTCCTAATGAAAACCGAAATTAAAGACAAGCCTTTTGTCTACCTAATGAAAACCGAAAATTAAAGACAAAAGGACTCTTGGACTCACACAAGTCAAGTGTTTGACTTTTCAAAAAATAAACATAGACTAAATAAAAAATACAAGACGACAAAATACAATAAGACTCATCAAGCTCCTAAACTGAGTCTTTTGGCTCGCGCCCTCGTCACCAGACCAACTGGAACTAGACTTGGATCTTTAGTCTTGGTGTCCTCATCAATGATTACGTCACTATAAATATGATTAGCTATATGCTTGGGATTTAATAGAAGTTTATATTAAACAAATAATCATGAAAATAAAACATGTGAGCAAAGTGATTGACCAAGTCAAAAAATGATTTCGATTCTTTTATTGATAATAAATGAGATTACAAAGAAATTGGGTTTTAATTAGGGCATAAAACCCTCACAAGCTCCCACTTGTACTAATTGAAACTGATGCCTTAATTCTACTAATCCCATTTCCTTGATATGCTTATCAAATGTAGCTTCTGGTAGTGTCTTTGTAAACAGATCTGCAAGATTGTCTTCAGATGCAATCTTCATAACCTTCACATCTCCCCTGGCCACATATTCTCGAATAATGTGATACTTCCTTTCTATATGCTTCTCCTCTTGTGTCTACGAGGTTCTTTCGAGTTGGCTATCGCTCCTATATTGTCACAAAACAACACAAGCGGTTTATTCATTTCTAGAATAACACCGAGATCTGAATAGAACTTCTTTAGCCAGACTTTTTCCTTAGCTGCTTTCAATGCGGCTATGTACTCAGCCTCCATGGTGGAATCTGAGATTGCAGACTGCTTTATGTTTCTCCATATCACAGCTCCACCCCCAAGAGTAAACACCATTCCAGAAGTAGACTTCCTGTCATCGACATCAGTTTGAAAATATAAATCGGTGTAGCCTATAGGGTTCAGAACACCACCCTTGTAGACTAACATATAATCCCTAGTCCAACTTAAATACTTTAGGATATGCTTAACTGATATCCAATGTTCCAGTCCTGGGTTTGACTGATACCTGCTCACTACTCCCACTGCATAGCAGATATCTTGTTTAGTACACAACATAGCATACATCAGACTTCCAACTGCAAATACGTAAGGAACTTTTCTCATTGCATCTTCCTCTTCAGGAGTCTGAGGAGACTGCTTCTTTGAAAGATGAATTCTATGGCGGGACGGTAAATGTCCTTTTTTGGAATTGGTCATTGAGAATTGTTCAAGCACTTTATCTATGTAAGCTACTTAAGATAGAGCTAAGAGTCTGTTCTTTCTATCCCTAATGATCTGGATACCTAGAACATAACTTGCTTCATCCAAATCCTTCATCTGGAATTGAGTGCTCAGCCAATTCATCACATCTGACAATTTCTTAACATTGTTTCCAATGAGTAAGATATCATCTACATAAAGAACCAGGAATACCACTATTTGATTTGCCTTTAGTTGGTAAACACAAGGCTCAGCAATATTTTTTTCAAAGCCATAGGTTTTGATTATTTCATCAAACCTAAGGTTCCAGTAACGAGAAGCTTACTTAAGAACATAAATGGACCTATTCAACTTGCAAACTTTTCTTTCTTGTCCATCTACTTTAAAACCTTCTGGCTGATCCATATAAATGACTTCGTCAAGCTTCCCATTAAGAAAAGTTGTCTTGACGTCCATTTCTAGATCTCATAGTCGAGAGTGGCTGCTATGGATAGAAGGAAGCGAATGGACTTTAGCATGGCTACCGGACTAAAATTTTCCTCATAGTCCATGCCTTCTCTTTGGGTATAACCCTTTTCCACTAATCGAGCTTTATAAGTCTCGATATTTCCATCAACGCCTCATTTCTTCTTGTAGATCCACTTGCACCCAATGACCCTAAAGTCATTAGGTGCTTCCACAAGATCCCAGACGGAATTTGAGTACATGGACTCCATTTCCTGTTTCATGGCTTTGAGCCATAATTCCTTTTCAAGGCTAGCCATTGCCTGTTTGAAAGACAACGGATCATCATCACTAGTGTCACCAACAACCATATTGGTTTCACCATCCATACCATAGCGAACTGGGTTCCTAGAAACCTCCCCACTACAACTAGGCTCCGTGACTGTTTGCTCAAGAACAGTGGTACTTTCTTCATTTAAATCGACTTGCGTCGGTTGGACATGAAGAGTGGGAATTTCATCATCAACTCGCGTTGATGATGATGGAACATTGGTTGGATTCAATTCTTTAACCATCTCCTCTAAAACTACTTTATTGCGTGGTTTGATGTTTTGGACATAGTCATTTTCCAGAAAAGTAGCATTCGTAGAAGTAAACACTTTCTTTTCTGAATGACTATAGAAAATTCCACCCCGAGTACTTTTTGGATAGCCAACAAACATGAAAACTTCAGTTCGTGGTTCCTTTTTCCTCAAGACGTGGGTGGGACACCCCCAGATTCTATAATAGCGTAAACTAGGTTCACATCCATTCCAACATTCTAAAGGTGTTTTGGGGATTGATTTAGATGGCACGACATTGAGAATGTCATTCGCGGTTTTAATTGCATGTCCCCAGAACGAAGTTGGTAGAGTTGAGTAACTAAGCATGCATCTAACCATTTCCAATAAAGTTCTGTTCTGGCATTCCGCTACACCATTTTGGGTCGGAGTACCTGGGGCAGTAAGTTGTGATAAAATCCCAAGTTCAGTTAAATGATTTTGGAACTGCATATTCAAATATTCTCCACCCCTATTTGATCGCAAAATCTTTAATGTTTTACCTAATTGGTTCTGAGCCATCGCTAGGAATCCCTAAAACTTTCAAAATGTTTCTGATTTCCTATGCATTAGGTAAAGACATGTGTATCTAGAGTAATCGTCAATGAAAGTAACAAAATACTCAAAACCACCACTGGCTTGTACATTCAAAGGTCCACAAACATCTGAATGCACAAGTCCAAGTGGTTCTTTGGCCCTATCACCCTTTGCAGAGAATGGACGCTTGGTTAGTTGCCTTCTAGACAAGATTCACAGACAGGTAATTCACCTAAGGTGAGTTTCCTCAAAGGCCCGTCCTTTGTAAGTCTTTGAATCCTATCATAGCCAATGTGACATAGTCTCAAGTGCCATAAATATGTCATATTATCGTTATCGGTCTTTTGACATTTATTGGTCCTAGGTTTAGCTACTTTGAATAAATATTTTTTAAGAGTGAGGGGTTCATTAGGTCACAGAATATAAAGCCCATTTTCCAAACATGCAATACACAATTGTGATCCATTGAAAGAAATAGATATATTAGAACTTGTGAGAGTCATAACAAATTATTCTAATTGCAACATGGAAACTGAAATTAAATTTCTACTAAAATCCGGAATAAAAAATACATCATTTAAAATTAAGTATTTATTTCTGAACTTCAAGCGAGCTTTTCCTCTAGCTTGAACCGCAACGAACGCTCTGCTCCCAACTCTAAGCTTTAAGCCGCCTTCGTCCACTTCCTCCCATGATTCAAGAAGCTGTAAAGAGTTGCAAACATGGTTGGTAGATCCAGAATCAATAATCCAAATGGATTTATCATTCTCTAAAACACATGTTTCCAAGATAAATGAACTATAATCATTACCATTGTTTTTCGCTGCTACAAACTTAAGGCAGTCTCGTTTCCAATGCCCATTCTCTTTGTAGTGAAAAAAATTATCTTTACCTTTCTTGTTTTTCTTGTTCTTCCCCTTAGGCGTTTGTGCACTTGGTTTGGCACTTGTCTTTGCAGCCTTTGCAGGCTTGGGGTTGTTGTTTTGTTCACCTTTCCTCTTGTTTCCAGCTTTCAAAGCTGGGTTAGCTTCAACCTTAGCTAGATCAACAGCAACAACAGTAGTCTTATTTTCTCCTCCCTTACTAGGTCTGCCCATGATAGACTTGAAAGTCTGATGCTCGTTCATGAGTTGCGTCAGACCATAGTTGAGTTTTCCATGAACGTGCGGACACGATGCCATCCGAGCATTTACGGTGCCATCACGAACGTGCGGAGATGGTGCTATCCAAGCATTTATGGTGCCATCAAGAACGTGCAGAGACGGTGCTTGTTATGGGGATTCCTCAGTCATGACGAATTCGGAGTTGTCACCAATCAACTCTATGTTGATGTTCTGCTTCCACTTAAGGAAGTTTTCTCTAGTGAGTTTCTCCATCGAAAGTTGAGAAATGATGGGAGTAGACACAGCTATACTTATAACTACCAGTTATCAATAAAATAGAAATCAATCACTTTTGCTCATATTCACACAAATTTCAAGAAATAGCACAACATACATCAAAAAATATGTAAGATGTGATAAAAAATACCAAAATGATCATATCTCTATTTTTTTAGGTTTTTAACTAAATATGATATCCTTGTCCCAGTTGACGAGAGTCAAAAATACCACTAGTTAAATAAAGTTGTAAACTTATTTAATAATGGACACCATTATTAACAACCTATTATTCGATCAAAATAAGAAAACAAAATCTCTTATTTTATGAGATAGACCCATGGTTTCGATAATCATAGATATAGTCCTAGTAGTCACCGTAGAGGTGAGTCTAGTAGAATTTGACCTATAATTATCTATCTTTCGAAATCTAACATTGTCAAAATAACTAATGAACACCTTCCGTAGGGGGACGAATCAAAGCGTCTCGAGGCCCCATTAAGTTATTGACGTTGTTAAACCAACGGTGGAGATCGAATATAATTCTTAAAATAAGCTCATTATGAAATAAAAAATAGTATTTTTATTATTTATTTTTAGAAAATTAATAACTATGGTTCTCCAAAAAAATTGAAAAGATTAAATTTTTAAAATCAAAGTCCTATAATTTCCTATTAATTCTAAAGTGTCCCATTGAAACAAATTCAATTAATTTAGAATTGATTTGTTGCTAATCAATATTTAGGTTTAACTAATATAATGAACCTATACAATTAAGTCCACTCAAGTAAATGAGTCTTAACAATTGGGCTTGTATGGAGGAAGGATGGGTCCAGTATGTCGTACCCATTACTAAGGTCCTTATACTTCCATACAAGGTCCAAAAAGACAGGAATTTAAACATTTGTTTTATTAATTGTTATTAATTGATTAGGCCTACTATAGTCATGCAAAGCAAATGGGAATTCACAAGTGGAACCACCCACAAGAGAGGAATTTAAACTTTACATTTTCTAATAGGAACCTATCATTTTATGAATATTTTATTTGGCAAAATCCATATATCTAGCAAACATATGGGCCACTATATGCATCTAAGCCCAATTGCAAAAATATCACATATAGTGCAAACAGACATGTTATAATTGGATGGGCCTAATCATGTTACGATATGAGTAAATCAATGAATTTATGCAAAAATACCACAATTTATTTCATTTGAAAAAATAACACAATTAATTTTCTAGAATTTATCAAAAAATTCGAATTAATTAATTTTTTACAAAAAATAAGTCAATTTAAATAAAATTTATCAACAATTAACAATAGTTAATTTAAATTTCATTTATCAACAATTAACCAAAGCAAATTTAAATCTCATTTATTAAAAAATATGTTATTAATTGGTTAAAAAATATCTTAACTGTTTTTCAAAAAATATTTTGTGTTGTTACAACAATAGGCTAATATTTTACCTATTAAAAAAATATTAATAGTTATAACAATCCTAAAATATCTCAAAACAGTTAAACAAATTCAAATATCCATGAAAATATCTAACTAACAAATTTCAAATAATTTAAATATTAAAAACTATAGAATAAACATATATTTATATTTTCAAATAAAGATTTAAAAATAACAAGTATTTAAAAGAAAATATCTTAAATATCTGATATCTTAATTCTAATATTTTAATATATTAAAATATTTAAAATTAAGTTGTTAGTCTATTTTTAAATTTGAATTTGAATCTTTGTAAAAATATCTAATTATTTAAATCTCAACCAACAAAAATATCTTATTTTAAAAAATATTTTAAAATGATAAAACAAATCTGATATTTTTGGCTTTGATTATAAATAATCAATTTTCACATTTTTATTTCTTTAATTTAAAAAAATAAAAATTGAAAAAAAATTTGGATGAACAGTACCGGGTACTGTTCATCGTGTGCAAGTGTGCAGGCACAGATTGGCTGGGCTGCAAGGGAAGCGCGCACTGTGGCAGGTGCGCACGCGGGCGTGCAGGAGGGCACGCATGGGCAGCCAGGCCAAAAATTTCTAGAAAAAAATTTTGTGCAATTTTTTAAACCGAAACTATTTTCTAATTAATTTTTAACATGTTTTACACAAAATAAAGCATATATAAAAATTAATGGCATAGAAAACACAACAAAATAACGTAAAAATTGCTATTGATTACATAGAATTTAATATGCTTCATAAAATCATGAAATCCATCCAATTATTCAAACACATCAAATAATTCAATTTTTAACATGTTCATGCATGAAAATAAAGATTACCAAAGACTCTGAGACCAGTTGTTAGGAAACTTATACATGATCTTTACTTATGTTCATGTAGATCTAATATTAAACAAGTTAATATGAGACAACCTAGAACATGTTTCTAAAATTGAATTCAAAGAGAAATAATGATAAGAATACTTACATTATACGCAACAGAATGAATGAGTCATTCCTTCAGTTTATCTAACCCTTGTTTCCTTTCTGTCGCAGAATATTACCAAGAAACTGAACCGATCTTCAATCTTCTTCACAACCTTCCAAAGTATCCTTAGAATCACCTAGACTAGAGTGGGAAATTCTCAACACATGAGATAGATACAAAGAGAAGAAGAGAACGGAACAATAAGGCTTAGAAAAGGGCTTATGTTTAGAGAGAATCTAAAACCTATCAGAAACTTGTGTTTCAACTTGTGTTTTGACTTGTGATTCCAACTCTCTTAGCACTCCTTTTATAGACTCAATTAGGTCATTTATTTAATTAAAAAATTAATAAAATAATAACAATTAACAGCCCTACGTAGAAATTATCATGGACTTTAGTCTCGTGAATTTCCCATTCGATTATAAGTTTGTTGGACTTAAATTCAAGGCCTGTATTATTTTCTATTGATTTAATTATTTAAATCCTTTATCAAATTAATTATTTATAATTTGAACTTTTATTTAAACTAATTTATTAATTTAGATACCATTTTATCTTAATTAATAAATCTGCCATAATTTCTATTTTCTTATATAAATTACATAACTATGTGAAACTATCCAAAATTTACCTGGTCAACTTTGATAATTCTAATTAATAATTAAATCAATTAATTGAGACTATCCAGATGATTTTATCCAAGGTACAGTGGGGACCATGGGCCTATGAAATCAAGCTCCAATAAGTTGTCATAAATCTAACAAATAAATTTACTAACTTAATAATTTCTCGTGACTCCACTAAAGACTCAGAATTGCACTCTTGAATTCATAGAACGCTCTATAACAAATATAGATATGATATTAATTATCCATTGTTACAACCATAATTGTCACTTAATCCTCTATAGACGGTCTACATTGACATGGGACTAAAATACTGTTTTACCCCTCATTGTATTTTATCCTTAAAACACTTAGTTCCTTGTAAATGATATTTCAGTAAATTAATATTAATTACTGAAATGAGATTTCTATCATTTAACACCTTGAACCAAACTAAAGGAAACCATTGTTTCACTTCTTCATCAGAAGCTATAGATGTTCATATCTATGATTAACACTCCCACTCAATTATACTACCGAGTTCCCAAGATGTAAGTATGGGCTAGTCCGTAGGGTAAGCTGGTAACGAACTGAAATTCCGTATTTCAATATTACCAAGTGATTTAAAATAAACAACTTAATTAATTGTGGAATATTGATTAAGTTGTTTAGACAGATTTCAGTTTTGTTCACACTACTTATGCAAATGTTTAAACAGAAACAGAAAAACAGGTAAAAATTCAACACCCGAGAATTTTTACTTGGTACAGAAATCCTTTCAAATAATCTACATCCATGGGGCCACGCCCAGAGAATAAACCAATTAGTAAAGAAAAAATGTGTACAAAAGCATTGACTTAAACAATGCAAGACTCCCTCTTAAACTATTTCCGCAATCTTGTTGTACTCATCTTTTCGAATCTGGTTTTGATGAAACGTTGATTCTCTTGAACTCCCTTCAAAGAATAGCGAGTGCTTACTTCCTCCCGAAGTGAGACTTAGATAGAATCTTCTCCTGAAGATCCTTATGAACACGTTCACAATAGACACTACATGTTTACAATGGTCTAGATAGATATCCACAAGTACACTCAGCACTCTCACAAAGATTAAGGTGAACAAACTTAATCTCGACAAATAAAAACACTCTTCAAAATAACATAATGTTTACAAATATTCTAAATGAAAGAGATGAAAATTGCAAAGGCCTTGGCAAGATATTTATAGGCAAGGAAATCGTCCAATGCCATCATTTTATGAGATCTTTGAAATCAAATTGCAAATTCCTTTGATTCAGGAAATCAGCCAGCTAGATGAATTCTGTATCAACAGAAAAGGAAATTGATGAGTCTGCAATGTGATCAGTTTTATCTGGCAGAATAAACATGGTCATTTCTTTTGATCATGTTCATTTTCGACATCTTCTTTATTCCAGAATAAACATAATCCCTGGAAATAATCTCAAGATAATTGATATACATATTTTTACCAAATAATGTTTATTTGTGATAAATAAGGTAAAAAAATGTATTCACACTTAAAATATATTTTCACACTAGAAAATCAGCTGAATCAATTTGATAATTAACTCATGAATCAACAAGGACATGCTACTGATTTTCCTCAATAACTTTAAAATATTTTTTCTAAATTAAAGTTAGCCAATAAAGGATTTTACAATCTCCCCCTTTTGCAACTTGATAGACAAAAAATATTTTAAGATTTTATTTTGAAAGACCCTGCAAAGACAAACCAGGTTAAAGTAAAATAGTAATGTAATTACTCCCCCTGCGAAAGATATCTCAATTGTAACAAATATCACAAACACGGTGAAAGAAAAAACCAACAAAATAAATAAACCTTCTTACTCCCCCTTGTTATCTAGCAATAAGTCAAAGAAGTAAAACAACACAAAGAAAAGAAACCAAATGAAAATACACTAAAAGCGTTCTTTTACAATTTATTTAAACCAAAAAAGAGGTAATCAAAACAAAGGCTGAAACAGATGGCCTCATTTGGAAGGACCCTCTATGAGTGGTGGGAATCCAGTTGTTGATGGAAAATTTGTTAAGCACGACATAGTAATGAGTAAGATCTGTGTAACGACCCAAATTCGCCGATAAGGCTTAGGGCATTGATTAGCGTGCCTAGAGGGTAATAAGTGAATTATTGTCTAATATGTGATTAGTGATGCATGTTTAGGTGAATTAAATATGCATGTGGGCCCCGTCTGGTTATTAGGGGCATGATTGTAATTTTAGCTCGTTGAGGGCATAAATGTGATAATTGTGATATACATGCGATATATCTGTGTTGCACGATCCGAGACAGTTCTAGGGAGCGGTTAGCTAGAAAGTCACAACGGGGTCGAAAATCCGACCCAGGGCGAGTCAAGGGGTATTTCGGGTGTCAGTCATTTTATGGGGTTATCGGGTTATGGAAATAAATATTTGGAGATATATTTGAGGTTAGAATGTCTAGGAGGGAATATTGGGGAAATTTACCATTTTGCCATCGGGGACGTTTTTGGTACCCCGAGCCTTGAGGTAACCTTAGAGACTAAGTTAAATAAAACAAAACATTAGACGCTCTTAGAACTTAGGAACCGACCCACCTATTATATCTCCCTCTCTCGTCTTTTTCCTAGGAAGCTTGAAGGCTTAGTGACATTTTGGAGGAAACTAGCCAAAAACTAAGGAATTGGAGCTGGGATTTTGGGGAGCTTGAGGCTTGGAGCTTAGGAGATCAGCTCAGAGACTCAATTAAGAAAGGGTAAGCCTTTACATTATTTGAATTGTGCTTGAAATTTCTGCTGGTGTGTTAAGAGTTTTGCATGTTGGAGAGATGAAGATCCAACTTTGAGTTGGATGAGGCTTTAAACTAGAATTCTGGTTAGGTTTTGTTGCTGAATCTATAGTATAACCTCTGTGATGATTAGTTTGGATTATTGGCTTGCATTTGGGGTTAATTAGATTGGTTTTTGGGGTGAAAATGGTGAGTTTTTCTGGGCTCGAGGGGTCGGGCTGCGGCACTGTTCTTGTTGAGCCGCGACCCCTTAGAACTTAGGGCGTCTGGAAATGGAGGCGCGTCGCGGCGCCCTTCAGGAAGGGCCACGGTGCGTGTGGGATAAAATGAGGCAGGGCCTCGGGTTGAGCTGGGGGCCGCGGCATGAGTCCCTACGGCCGCGACGCTTAGTGCATTTTTGGGTTCTAGAGAGGTTTTAGGCTTGGGAATTCAATAGTTAAGGCTCGGGATGGATTCTATCACCCGAATTGATAGAATTCAACGTTCCGGAGATTAGAATTATGACCCAAAGCTATTTAATGGATTAGAACTTGATGGGTGGAAATTGTTAATGCGTTGTGACTAGGGTTTCGGCGAGGCTCGGACTAGGGAACTGTGCTCGGGACATCGATGCTTGGAAAGCTCGGGACACAGGTAAGAAAACTACTGTTCCCGTAGAGCTTGTGTTGCAGAGCTCGGCCCTATATAATTGTGTTGCAGGGCGTGGCCCTTTGATTGTATTTATATGTGCTTAAATATCTATTTAGTTATATTATGTGTGTATAAAAATGGTGGAACGGCGAAGGCCGGGAACGGCAAAGGCCGAAAACAGCAAAGACCGGGAACGGCGAAGGCCGAGAACGGCAAGGGGCCGGGAGCAGCATTTAGCACGCGGAGTGCGAGTTGCCAGGGCGAGACCCCAAGGGATACCTAGGATATCCTTACGGTATAGACTGCGAACCCAGGGCCTGGTAAAGCGCTTGGGACGGCATGGCCGTACATGTATAGCCTGATGATGGCATGTTTTTATATTAAGTGTTTGATATGCATGTATTATCTGCTTGTGAGGGTTTTCCTGCTGGACTTCGGCTTACGGGTGCTCTATGGTGTAGGTAAAGGCAAGGGGAAAGTCGATCAACCTTGAGTATGGTGAGCGTGACGAGCGACGCGTACATGTCTGGTCTGCCTGGCTGCCACGGCTAGGGGTGTTTTATGGAGATGATTGTACCAAACTTGAATTTTTTCGTTTAGTCGACTTTGGTTATATTTTGAGTTGTAAATATTTCTAAACAATGTTTTTGGGATCCCAAATGTTAAACGTTTTATAAAAAAAATTTCAATGAAAGGTTTATTCTCAAGTTTATGACTCTGATTATGATTTAATTACACTTTTGTCCTAAAAACCTCGGTTAGCGAGTTAATTGCACATTTAAAACTTACTCAGTAATGAATCTAAGGCAGTAGGGCGTTACAATCGGTCACCTTGAGAACCGAGTGTTGTTCCCAACTCCACAGCATCATTGATAACAGCAGAAGGTATATTGAGAACCTTGGCAATTTCAGCAGCACTAAACAAATACCAATGGCCCCGAACATAAACTTGACCAAACATAAAATACTTGCTATCAAACAAATCATCATTAAGATTAGCATAGAATTCCTGAACAACCCGAGGAACAAAACCATCAAACCTAGTTAAAGAACCTAACCACCCTCGATCCTCAATATTCTTAATGACCCCAAACACTCTGTGGGCAGAGAAAGACAAATTGTTCTCACAAATAACATCACGATGCACATAATGCTTCGTATTTTTCTCATTGTCATTGAAACAGAAATTCAAAGAGTGAGCTTTAAAAGATGAACCTGAAGTGGCTTTAGGAACCACTAGTGACTTTGTGCGAATCTTAGGAATTTTCACAGCTTTCTTGCCCTTTGAAGAAACAGAAGGGTCCTCTGATGGGTCAGATTCGGCTTCAGATGCAACATCATCATTAATAGAGGCATCATCTTCAAGGGGATCATCATCGGAGGGTACAAAAGCTTCATATGGGTCAGTTTTAGAAGAGGAACAGGGTGGAGGAATCTTCTTCACCTTCGTCCGAAACTTGGATAGAGGAGTGGAACCCACGGGAGAAGAGGCCTTTGGAGTGGAATCCGAAGGATTAGTACCTTTGAACCAAGGGGAATTTTTAGAAGAGGAAACCTGGAACCACCCTTTGTTTTTCTTCTTGGGTGCAAGAACATCAGGAGATTCGGTGGAGTCAGAATGGGTTTTGGCCGAAGCACCTTTATGATCAGATACAACATCAGAGAGGGATGCTCGGACCTTTTTGGAAGACCCATGAATAGAGGCGAGTGGATCCGTCGTTGAAGGAGGTCCAGATGGTTCTTTGGGGGCTTTGAGGTCAAGAAAGACCATGGCTTTGCTCGTGGTGGTGGTTGCGTCAATGAAGCTAGGTTGAGACAAGGTACTCTTTTGAGCCTTTTTCTTGGTGAGAGATGAGATGCAGTCAACGAGCCAGCCTTCAAATCCTTGACAAACCGAGAGCCACTTCCTCTAGTTTTCACCATGGTTGCACGAGAAAGAGAGAAAATTGTCACAAGGAAAAAGAGAAACCGAAAAATTTTAAAAAAAAAAAGAATGATGGAGACGATTGTGAGAATGGGGCCTAGGATGTCTGAATATAAAGAAAGAGAGAGATAGGGATTTGATCTTTTATTCCCTTTTTGAGAATTAAATGAAATATACACTTTTGTAAAGTACACGATAATATCCCAAAAAACAATAACTGCCAACATTTGTACACAACACAAAAATGGGAAACAAGCCATAATAGAAACTTTTGATCTTAAAAAAATATGTGATAAAGACAAAAAAAATTGATACAACATGCCCTTTTGACACACACAGATTCGATTCTCCTTTAAATGAATATATATATAATTTTTATTTAATTATTATATATATAACCAAATGTACCAAAAATATCCCATTTTGATTTGTGCCCAAAGTCTTTATGCCCTTGTCTGTGGAGAGAGAAACAATTATTAATTCAAAACAAACTTTTACTATAAGGTTAGAAAATATATTTAATATAAATCATGCTTTTATTTTCAAAATAAAATAACACAAAATATTTACTCCTGTCTCAAAAAAATATTTTATTCAAATTAATAAGTGAGTATGAGACTTACAAGTTTTTCCAACAGTATTTCTTAAGCATTTGTGTGTGATTGTGAAAGCAGAGATCATTGCCCTGTATGGAAATTTTAGCCTTTTTCAGGGACATTTCCCTATGTGGCAATTTTTTAGCCTTTTTCTCAAAGAGTACCAAAATTAGACGCTTTCACACTACACTGAAGGCAGCCTTTATCAGTGGTAGAGTATCTTCTACATAATTTTTGTTACATAGTTCAACATTATTCAAAGATAGCAATTACACAACAGTGTAGGTAGCTTTATTTTAAGATGGAGCCTGAAAATACTTTTCAAGGATCAAATGCTCATACACTAAACACAAATTGATTTGGAAGAATATTAAATGGAGGGACTATTTATTTTGATTTTATTCTATTTTATTTTTTAAAAAAATGTGCATGATATATATTAACTATAAATTCTAACCTGAAGTAAAAATATATTTTGACAAAATGATTGAGACTTTTTCAGTGGACAAGGACAAGAAGAAATTACGCAACTTGCTCTAGCACGGGGATATGGCACAATAGAAACGAGAATTAATTAGGACACACCCCCAAGGATTTCCTGAGGGAATCAAACCTGACTGTATCAAGGGCTTTTGTAAAAATACATGCAATTTGTTTGTCTGTCTCAATATATTCTAAGATCAAAGTTTTATTTTCAACAAGTTCCCTGATAAAATGATGACAAATGTTAATGTGTTTAGTGCGAGAGTGTTGAAAATAATTTTTTGAGATATTAATTGCACTAGTGTTATCACAAAAAATAGTCAAGGTTTTAAGATCAGACCCATAATTTGTCATCATTTGTTTCATCCATAATAATTGAGTACAACAGCTTCCTGCAACTATGTACTCAGCCTCATCAGGTTGACAAGGAGATTGAATTTTGTTTCTTGCTATGCCAAGAAACCAGATTGTTTCCAAGATAGAAACATCCACCACTTGTACTGTTTCTGTCATCTGCATTGCCTGCCCAATCAGCATCACTAAAATAAACAAGGTTAGAGTTTGTTTCCTTTGAGTACCAAATTCCATACTCCTGAGTACCATTCGCATAGTGAATGATTCACTTTACAGCTATCACATGGGATTCCATAGGATCCCCTTGATACCGAGCACATACCCCAACACTGTAGTTAATGTCAGGACGACTGTTTGTGAGATACAGAAGACTTCCAATCATGCTTCTATACAATGTTGGATCTACTTTTACACCATTTTCATCCTTGGTCAGTTTAACCATGGTTCACATTGGTGTTTTGGCATGTTTAGCAGACTCCATCCCAAATTTCTTGATCAGATTTTTTGCATACTTACTTTGAGATATGAAGGTTTCATCTTCTAACTGTTTGACTTGCAGTCCTAGAAAAAAATTTAACTCACATACCATGCTCATTTCGAACTCATTTGTCATTTTTTTGACAAATTCATGCACTAAGGTGTTAGAAGTAGAGCCAAAAACAATATCATCAACATAGATTTGTGCAATAACAATATCATAATCAACATTTTTTATGAAAAGAGTTTATCGACTCCTCTTTTATAATCACTCAAAACAAGAAATTGAGTCAATCTTTCATACCAAGCTCTAGGAGCCTGTTTTAAACCATAGAGAGCCTTTTTAAGTTGAAAAACATGATCAGGATTATGTGGATCTTCAAAACCTTTTGGTTGTTCAACAAATGCTTCTTCATTCAAAATTCCATTTAAAAAAGGCAGATTTAACATCCATTTGGAATAATTTGAAACCAACAATACAAGCAATAGCCAATAGCAATCTTATTGACTCAAGTCTTGCGACAGGGGCAAAAGTTTCATCAAAGTCAACTCCTTCAATTTGAGTATACCCTTGGGCAACTAGTCTAGCTTTATTTCTTATTATTGTACCAAATTCATCAATTTTATTTTTGAAGATTCATTTGGTACCAATAACATTGGTATGATTTGGTCTAGGAACAAGAGTCCATACCTCATTTCTTGTGAATTGTTCTAATTCCTCCTGCATTGCTTTTATCCATGACTCATCATTCAAAGCTTCTTTCACATTTTTTGGTTCAAAGCTAGATGTAAAGCAATATAATTGAACCAAATTCACATACCTTTTTCTTGTCACCATACTTTCTTCAATATCACAAAGAATGAGATATTGGTTTACATTTTGGCTAGTCTTTCAAAGATGCATCCAATGTCATGAATAGAAATAGAAAGTTGTTATCTTCTCCTGTTTTCATTTCTAATTTTGATCCATGGTTGGTTTTTTGTAGCATGTACAAGTAACTTGGTAAGAGGTTGTATGATTCTTTTGCTTTTCCTCACAAGTTGTTGAGTGTGTGCTCCCTACTTCGCCATGCTTTCATATAGTTCATTTTTTATACCATACATGTCATTTAAGTCACTTATGATGTCTTTTGGCGTGGTTTTTGTTTTGATGTTTAGGAACTTTGGTTTTATGCAGTCGACTATTAACTTTGATGTTGCTTGGCGCCGGTCAACAAATCTTATTTCCAAGGAGCAAGTGTGGACCTGGTAGTACTTTCTGATGATGAATGCATGTGTGGTGTCGTTCCTTGATGGTCTTAGTGAACACTTGTATTTTTTGTCCAAACAAAACAATATTGTAATCGTTGGAGCATGACTTTTGCACACTATACTGGAAGTGATTTGTAATTGCATAGTAGCTGAGCACACTCTTTAGTGTTGATTTGTCTTTGTATATTTGGCCACTTAGAATTCTTTTGATGATGAGGATTTGTGATTACAAGTGAATCTTCATTGTCAACTTGAGTTTCTTTATTCTGATTGTTCTTGAGTTTCTCTAGCATTTCTGCTCTGATTAGTGTTGCATAGTCAATTATGTCAAACTCATCATTGTGTTATTCTATGATTGCTTATGGTTGTTGGTCTGTGGTTGATTCTGTTGTCCATGGACCATTGTCAATCATGTGCAATTCTTGTGTTATTGTTGACTCTCTATGTTCAAAGAAAGGATTTGATGTTATTGTTGTGTTGTTGAATGTGTTCACACATAATGGATACCTTGTGAAGTCTGAATCCTTTATTTTTAGCTAAATGTAAAAGAAGACACAAGCATCATCTAATATTTTCAAAGATGGGTATCCTTCTTTTATTTGATATTGTAGTTGTTGGTGCGTTGAGGCGGGGTTGCATTAAAGGTGTGGAAACAGTTTCTGTAAAAGGCCTTCGTAGTTGCAATCTACTAGTATGAATTCTCCAATAGGTTCAAAATTGATTTAATTATTGTTGTCATCCCAGTGTTCATTTTTCTGTATCAGGATTGCTACTGCATCCATTCCCTAAAAGGTACATAATTGAAATTTCTAATTACTTTGTTTAATGTGCCAATTTATACAATTTTGCATTTTAAGATGTAGTTGTGCCAACCCGACAACAACTTCCTTTAAAGGAAAACTAAAAAGATCATCCTTGTTTTTGTATTAATACCCAAAATTAATATTGAGTTATTTTTTCAACCCGATTTGTTGTAAAGACCAAAAAACAACCAGATTTCAAAGACAATTATCATTAAACAACAGGTAAAACACTTTGCAACGAGATTTGAATCAAATATTTAGGGAATTATTTTTTAAAATCGACATATCTGAGATTAAGATTCCACTTCGTATGGAAACTCTTTATCAATGTTTTCCCTTGTACCTCATTCTTTTGCAAAATAAAAAATATCGTGAATATGTTTTTGAAAATATTTTTCATAATTGAATTTTTTGTTTCTGTTTCTTACCCGTATTTGTTTCAACTGGCATCTATGGTGATTTGTGGGTTTGTCTGTTGTTGTTGCTGCTTGTGCGTTCCCAAAGCGAGAAGCTTCCTTTGAGTGCGAGCAAATTAAAGAAGCTGTATTTTTGTTTAAAAATTTAATGTACCGTATAAAATTTATTAATACCGTCTGACTGTATTTTTGTAAAGTTTGCTCTGTATGTGGGTATACCAGAAAAAAAAAAAGTCCTTTATTTATTTAATGAGTCGATCACTAATGTACATTTGACCCATTACAAAAAATTATTCGCCTCAAATAACAATTCTTTGTCTCTCTCTTTTCTCTACAACAAACATAGGAAAAATTATAAATAACACGGTAATTTAAAAAAAAAATTTGATTTATACAGTAATCCAAAATAATTATTAAAATACAATGTATATATATATATATGCAAACAGTGGCACAAATTTTTCAAGCAACTATAAATTTCTTCATCTCTTTTCTTTTATATTGTGATAGAATTAAATTAAATTATTTAAATGAGATATATTAATTGAATATAAACACATCTTGATGGGGTTTTATTGATTTTTGAATATTGGTATTCATATATATATAATATTCTTAATTAAACAAATGATATATTTCTTTTTTATTTTATAACTTTCATATTATATATACAACATAAATTTATTTATTAATATTACAAGAAATATTTATATAAATTATTATAGCTTATACGTTACAATATATAGTTAATTGAAATTAATATTAATAACTATATGTTACAATATGTAGTTAAGGATAATCACAATATCATTATTTTTTAATACTTTTAAAAATGTTAGCTACAAAATAAATTTCTTACTTTCTAGTTTTAAAAAAATTTTGTTACAAAAATTATTTTTTTTAGTTATAAAGTAGTCTATAATTTTTTTTGTTGACAAAAAGACATTTTTTTTCTATTGATTTTTCTATAAATTGTTCACAAAAATGTAAAGTTATTTTACTAAAATGTAACATATGTTTACTTGTTATAACGTAGAAACATTAGTTATTGGTTAAATAATTGTGTGTTACAATTAATATAGTTGTTAATAGTCACCATTTTAAATTTTGAATATTTTTAGATTCGATTTGTAAATCTTTGTTACCATCATTTTGATGTTAAAATTATAAATTATTTTTGTAAATGTTAGTTACAAAAATATACTTTTTAGTTATAAAACTAGTTTTGTTAAATTTTATTAATAACTGATTTTTACAATTGTAACAAATGTTTACAAGTTTGTAAACGTTTTTCACATATAACTAGTTTTTGTTTACAGTTTTGTCACTTTGTATTTACACTTTTGCCTTTCCGTGTTTTTGTAGAAAAGCTCCGTATTTTTGTAATGTACCATATTTTTCATATATTTTTTAAGTTTTAGTGAATTTTTGTAGATTTCCCAAATAAATATAACATGGTAACTATAGAATTAATTACCTTTAATATAGTTTTGTAATTAACAGGGTACGTGTCTTGGCATGTACCTCTAAACTGGTTATAAATAAAAATTCATACATCACCTACTCTTTGAAAAAAAAAAGACCATTTTTCATGGTTTGTGTATATTTGGTAATACAAATTATGAATTTTTTTTTTTGGAAATAACTCGTTGTTTGAGTATTTTTTACTTGGTAACGAAGTATGAATTAAGGGTTTTTAAAAAAAAATTGTACATTTAGAATTTACTTTTTTTGTTAATATTTAATAACTGTATTACTCAAGTAATGTCACATCACAAATTAGCTTGGAATTATCAACGGTGAACTTATAGCACACTATTTCACTAAAAGGATCTGTATTATTACCGGGAAAAAAATAAATTGCTTAACAAACTGAAAATATTAATGATTTTCACCGCAGATAATCCTAGTTATAATTATACCAATATTTAAAAAAAAATTACAAAACAAAACACTCATCTTATAACTAATAAAATAACCAAAATATACAACCTCCAGGTTTTGGGAAAAAAAACAAAACAAAACAAAGAAATAAGGTCCAACAGTCATGACAAGCATTTCCGTGTAAAATTTCAAACCGAAAGGCTGGAAAACTCAGATGTTAATGGTGGCTTCCCACAGCCTGAGAAGTCCATTTCGACCACCACTACATATCCTTTTTCTCTCAAGATCCGATGCCACACACCTTACCTGCAGCGCATTGTCAATACGGATCTAATCACCAAACCTTTTTATCAAAACTAAACATGCGAAGGCCAAAAGTTTTAAAGGGGTCTCATTCATATTCACAGGAAATCAATTTAATTTCTTTCACGGGGTCAAATATAAGATGGAGAATTACATGCAATAGGAAATGTCCATTGATTAATAGGAAAATGCATACCACAGCAACTGTCCTCTGAGGTGTTCGGTAGAGTTGCCAGCCAGCCATTTTTGATCCTGTGCTTGAGAAGCTACCGAGTCTCTCTTGAGGCCGATGATAGAGAGACATGGAGTTGTCAGCGGCTCCTATTCCTAACCAGTGTTCTCCAGCATTGATGGATAATATTGCACCAGTATGAATGGTAACGTTTTTAACACATCTTATGCCTTCTGCAAATATGGCCAAACTCAATGTTACCGATAGCGTACAGTCCCACTGTTTAGGTTTTTTCTAGCTATTTGATTATCCATTTCAGTTTAGGTTTTTATTGAAGCCCATAAATTCCATTTCATCACTGAAAAAACCACTTTACCCAGATTTATTCTCCCACGAAGCAGATTCATCAATAAAAGTTTGATGGAATCAAGTATACATGATCATGTGCGAGCTTATAAGTGTGAAGGATGTGTGTTGATCAGCAGATTGTGAAAAAAAATATACTATGATTAGCAACTCGAGTCTAACATGACTCAAACTAAATATTGGGCAAGAACTTAAATATATTTTTGAATTCCAAATACCCTAAAATATATATTTCACAGAATCCTCACAAATTTGTAACTATTTTTTATGCTGCATGCACGAGAGGTTCCAGAAAGTTTTAAGATGGCTATGTAACTTCTATTTTATTTCCACTGAAAAGGAAAAACATTTAAAATAAGTCCCAACAAACCTAGTATATGTATAATGGCTCTGAATTTCAGGTCTAAAGATGTTACCAAGGCAATTTGCTTTATTAGCCAGTGTATTATTCTTGACATAATAAATAAAACCAGCAAGAAGAAACCAAGCCATAAAATAAAATCTCCAGGAACGAACAAAGATGGCTAAAAAAATCAAGATCAATAAAATTCTTACCCTCTTCATTTTCCCAAAACCGAAGCAACCCATCAGTAGAACCTAAAAAGAACATCACAGTCCAAATATGCAAAGGTGCACCAAATTAGAAGCAAAATCATTAGATGGGCCAGAGAATAATCAAAGAACAAAGCGAACAGTCAAATAGAAAAACTAAATACCTGTAATTATTCCTTTATCCAATGCAGAGTACTCCACACATAATATTGGACCTGCATGGCATGCAAGAACGGCATCACATATTCCTCGAGAAACAGACCACATTCTTGCCGTCCAATCATCGCTACCGGTAATAACTGTGTCCCCAACCATTCTAATTGACCTGCATGCACACACATATATTACAGAAGGTAAAATTAAAAAGGGTTAGACAAATCTATCTAGAAGTACATAAACCAGATGTGCTGCTGTTTAGCCCACCTAATCCACTTTGTGTGCCCTAAGAGCTTGTGCATCTGCCTGCCAGCACGAATGTCCCAAATATTTGCAATACTGAAAACACAAGTATACACTATATTATATTTAGGCATATAAGGTGAACACTGTTTTTAAATATTATACTGTAAGCATCATAATTCGACTTTCAATATACATACGCATCTCTGCCAGCAGCAGCCAAGATTCCTGTGGAGTCATCATATTCCATGCATAAAACTGCACTAGTACAACGACCAACAGTTGCCACACAAGTGTCTGTTCTGACATCCCACATCTTTACGGTACCATCATGAGCAGCAGTAAGGACACGTTCACCTGATAGCATGCGCACACAGCTAACCTACAAGGGGGGACCAACATAATTTATTTTCACTAAGTTCCAGCTATCTCACCAATGGTCTTTGAATGTCTTCATTAATTTAACTTTAAATGAGGGGAGAAAGGTATGGCTTCCTTTATGCCGGTGATGAAAAAAGAAAGTTCTTAGCGAAAACATACACATCTTTTTCACACACAAACCATTTTAAAATATAATAGGGCAGTGCAGAGTAGGAAGTTGGAGGATACAAAAAATCAACGATGGTAAACTTCTTTAAGTAAAAGTGTAGACAGAAAACCTGCGCATCATGACCTTTCAGCTCTTCAAGAGGCTGAGTAGTTTGTTTGTCCCACACTAAAATAGACAGATCATCAGATCCTGAAACAACCTTTCCTCTATCAGAACTTATTGCACGGACAGTTCTGCATATGCCAGACAAGAGGGTGAGAGAATGACATCAACCAAGGAAAATTAAATAAGATAATTATGAAGAAGCAAGTAGAGTACAGGAGAGATCACTTCTAACAAATACCCAAATTTATAATTTAATTAATATGCTGTTAAAGACCTGGTATGTCCTTTCAAAGTTGCCCGAAGTTCAGAACCACGAAGACTAGGATCCCAAATTTTAACCTGAGATAATGTTAAAACTGATCAAACTGCATCTCATAACATGGACTCTCATGCATTGCCAATGGTAAAAGACAGAAGAATTCAAGGATTTATGTGTGTTGGCTTACTGTGCAGTCTGTGCTTCCACTAATAAAGAAACCTGCATCTTCACGATCACCCACAAGATCCCAAACTTCTCTTCTCGTGACACAGTGTAAAGCAGTGACAGCACCACTGTGACCCCTAAGTACACGAACACTAGTTTGAGTTTTCTTCTGGGCAGAAGTTGATAAATCTTGCTTACGAGGAGTCCCATTCTCATGTGGTGCTGAGCATTATTGAAAAATTCAACAAGGGATAGAAGGAATATTAGTAAAATAAAGTAGAAGGATGTGCATATGAAAAACTAGATATAGACCTGATGAGCCACCATCAGATGTCCATCTACGAACACGACTAAAAGAATTGGTTCTAGATGCTGTATCCCTGCTGAACATGCTTTGAACCCAGCTCCTTCCAACTCCAGAGGCCTCGGCAGGTTGCTGATTCTCATCTGTAGAAGAGCGTGGGGATGCTAACCCATGAGACATGGACTGAGCCTTGGTAGAAGTCATTCCCCAGTAACCAATACGTAGTTGCTGAATATGAGACAAGAAACCTCTGAGCTTGATCTGGAAACAAACAAGGAAAATTGTTAGCGGTGCAATTGATAACCACTTTAATATGCTAAAAACAGAACAAAGAATCACACTAAAAGCACAAAGAAAAAGAAAAAATGCATTATATATATAAAGCTCAAGGATTATTCATATTAAGAGAAGATCAATTCATCATAAAAGAGGAGCAAATCAAAATAGACAGCGAGGAAAAGAAATACAATTTATTTCAAATAGGGAGCTATAGGATCAAGAGAATCACAGGTTAATTCTGTCATAACTTCACAATCTATTCTATTTCTATATATTTAATCAAGCACCAACCAGACAATTTCTTTTTGTTTGATGGCTACAAAGCTGTTGGATGTGGCGATTCCTTCATGGAAAAGGAACAACCCGAACACAATAATTTTTTCCCCTTATATGAAACAAATTAGATGAATATAATCTATACTACAGAACACTTAAAATTATGTTTACTGCACTCTGCAAATCTAAATGTTATATGCCTTAGTAGGCTCTTGCAAGTTTTCTCCCGAAATGAGTATACTAGCAGAAACATATTGGCATATTGTTTTTTTTTTTTTGCCCTCAAATATTTCTATATTGATTTTGTTTATCCAAAATACATTTTGGAAAGAAGAAAAGGGTTCCATACAATTTAAAACTGTAGAAAAATGTGAATTAATTAGAGATTATCTTCTTATGTTTTTTAAGAAACTTTCTAGGAATAGATTGTACAGCTATTTCCTTCCCTGTATAGTGCTGATTTTCCCTAGCTATTAGTCAACTATGTATTCTATAAGTACCAATGTATATTCTCAGTTTTAATATCAATAAAGAATATATTTTTTCCTCCAAACTTATATGGTATCAGAGCTTAGGTTTAGGGTTTACTGAAATCAGACCACCATGTCCAAAAATTCAGCCGACCAAACTCCACCTTCATCCTCTACCACAGCCACATCTCCTGCCATCCAAAACACCCAAAATACTGCTGATTTCAACACCAATGCTTCCATTCAAATCACTACTGTTAGGTTAAACAGTAAGAACTACTTAGAATGGGCCCGATCTGTGAAATTAGCTATTGATGGTAGGGGAAAATTAGGTTATTTGACAGAGGAGACTCAACCAAAGGAAACTGACACTACATTCCGGAGATGGAGATCAGAAAATTCTATAATTACCACTTGGCTTCTTAACTCTATGGAGGAATCCATTAGGAATCTTTTTATGTCTGCCAAAGAAATATGGGAAGCAGTGCGTGAGACGTAATCTGATATGGAAAACCATTCCCAAGCCTTTGAGTTGAAGATACGATTGTGGAACTCCAAACAAGGCGACTCGGATGTCAGAACGTTCTACAACATGCTAGCACTGTTGCAGGAACTCCTCTATTACAATGATGAGTGGTAAAACCCCAAAGATTTGGCTCCATTTAAGAAACGTGAGGAAAATGACAGAATTTATATGTTCTTAGCAGGCATTAATACAGGGTTTGATGATGTCAAAAGTCGGATCATAGGGCGGTGTCCACTTCCATCAATTCGTGAAGTATTTTCTAAGGTGCGACAAGAAGAAGGAAGCAAACGAGTGATGGGAGGAGCTATCTCTCAATTTTCAGAACATGAGGGATCGACTCTAGTCACAAAAGACCATGATTTTGAATCTGACAAAAGGAAGAAACCTTGGTGTGATCACTGCAAACGCTACTGGCACACGAAGGAGACATGCTGGAAAATCCATGGTAAACCACCAAATTGGCAATTGAGCTGGAAAAGGAGGTAGGAAAGCAACAAGGCACTGAACACCAGTTCTAAAACCTCTGCAAAGCCCAATTCTACCTCCAGGAATCCCAGTCAATCTCCATTCACCACAGAGCAAATAGAGCATCTCTTAAAACTCTCTAATTCTCCACAACTTTTAGGTTCTCCTTCATGTTCCTATACCAATCAAGGTAGTTTGTCGCTCTTTTCATCTAATACTTTAGAACCTTGGGTAATAGACTCTGGGGCTACAGATCACATGACTAGATCTTCTCGTCTCTTTCATTCCTATAATCCATGTGCAGGAAATAAAAAAATCAAAGTGGCTGATGGTTCTTTTTCAGCCATTGCAGGGACGAGTGACATAAAAATTTCTTCATCCTTAATACTAAAGGATGTGTTTCATGTCCCCAAGTTGTCTTGTAATTTACTATCAGTCAGTAGATTAACCCGTGATCAAAACTGTTGTGCTGATTTTTATCCTTTTCACTGTGAATTTCCGGATCTGGCCTTGGGGAAGACGATTTGTAATGCTAGACTAAGTGGTGGACTTTATTATTTTTGTAATAGTGTAAATATTAGCTGTGTTATAGTGTGCATATTAGCTGTTTATTAGTTGACAATTACGATTAATTAGTTGATTTAATTTCCTAGAATAACTTCTCTAATTGTATATAAATAAATGTTATATTTTCAATACAAAATACAATTCTCTTCACATCTCATTACATAGTATCAGAGTAGAGCGAGTTGAGATTCAAAATTCGAAATTAGGGTTTATCACAAATTGGGGTTTGCAATTAGGGTTTAATTTTCTTTCATTTTTAGGGTTCCTATTTCGGAAACCCTATTTGGAGTGTTCTTTTGTTCTCACCGCCGGCATAGAAGGACTGCCTAGCCGCCGATCAACCAAACCCCACCGTCCGAGGTCCAGAAACGCCGCGAGTGGAGCCCACGCGCCTCCGTAGCCTACTGCCCAGTCCCCCACACGCCGGCGCGTGCACGGGCATGCGTCGTTCTGCCGCCGTGCTTTCGACTCCGGTTGGTCCCCACGTCTTTCTCGGCACTTTTCTGCCCAGTTTGTGTTCTTCTCCGGTCATTTTCATCTCTGTTTTTATTCAGATCTTGTGTTTGGGAGGTTCCTTTTCTTGGCTTTGTTTACTTGATTTCTCCATATTTGCTTTTGAGGTTATGGCTGAGACAAAATCAGTGGTATCTGATGTGGTTCCTGTGATGTCTAAAATCACGGACCATAAACTGAATGGTTCGAATTATTTGGACTGGAGTAAAACTATTCGGCTTTATTTATGAAGTATCAACAAAGATGACCATTTGACTGATGATCCTCCTAAAGACAAAGGTGGTTCAAGACAGGCATGGCTCAGGGAGAATGCTCGCTTGTTCCTTCAAATTCGAAATTCCATTGATAGTGAGGTAATTGGCTTGATCAATCATTGTGAGTTTGTTAAAGAGCTAATGGATTATTTGGAATTTTTGTATTCGGGAAAAGGGAATCTCTCTCGTATGTATGAGGTTTGCAATTTACTGTGGAAAAACAAGATCAGTCACTTATAAACTACTTTATGGCATTTAAAAAGACGTATGAGGAGCTTAATGTGTTGCTGCCATTTAGTACCGACGTAAAGGTTCAACAAAAACGAGAGCAAATGACTATTATGAGCTTTCTAGTTGGGCTCTCTTCTGAGTTTGATTCTGCTAAGGCACAAGTTCTTTCTAGGTCTGATATATCCTCTTTACAAGATGTCTTTAGTCGTGTCCTCCGCACGGAAATAACACCACCCGTTTCACTTAATGGTGCCTTGGCAAGTCGCAATAATAATTATGCGCCTGGGAGATCCTCTAATCCAAGTGGAAACAAAAGAGGTAATTCACAAGGATTTGACACTCGAACGTTGGATTCTGGAGGCATTATTTGCAACTATTGTAAAAAACCGGGCCACACCAATTTTGAGTGTAGAAAGTTACAGTTTAAAAACCAGCATAAACACTCGGCTAATGTTGCATTTAATAGCGATACCTCTGATAAATCAATCCTTATCTCTGCTAATGAGTTTGCCAAGTTCTCCAAGTATCAGGAATCACTTAAGTCTTCATCTCTTTCTATCACTGCTATTGCTGATTCAGGTAAAACTAATGCGTGCCTTCTTTCCTAATCCTCAAAATGGTTCATTAATTCTAGTGCCACAGATCATATGATAGGTAATTTTACTCTCTTTACTTCATTTCAGTCTTCTGCTTCTACTTCTACAGTTACTTTAGCCGATGGGTCACCATCGTGTGTTCGTGGGTCTGGCAGCATCACTCCTATCCTCAAAATGGTTCATTGATTCTAGTGCCACAGATCATATGACAGGTAATTCTAGTCTCTTTACTTCATTTCAGTCTTCTGCTTCTACTTCTACAGGTACTTTAGCCGATGGGTCACCATCGTGTGTTCGTGGGTCTGGCAGCATCACTCCTACCTCTTTGCTTTCTATAAAATGGTGAGGAGAAGAAAATGGTTTCTTTTCAATGTATTTTTACAAACTAGAACTTAGGCTTATATATAGATTTACACATTAAACTATCTTTAATACAACATAAATACAATAAAACAGAATTCCTATAGACTTTAGGAAACGGAAACATCCTTCTGTAACGTATTGACATTATTTTTTGACTGTTAACACTCCCCCTCAAGCTGGACCATAGATATTGATGAGTCCAAACTTATTTACTAGGAACTCAAATACTCGCTCGGATAACCCCTTTGTGAGAATATCAGCCAACTGTTGATCCGTATGAACATATTTGATGTTGACAATTCCCCTATCAATCTTCTCTTTAAAAAAGTGACGATCTACTTCCACGTGTTTAGTTCTGTCATGATGTATAGGGTTGTGTGCAATACTGATGGTAGATTGATTATCACAGTAAAGCTGAATGGGAGCATCATATTCAATCTTTAGTTCTCTTAACAGGCGTCTGATCCATATCGCTTCACATATTCCGTGGGCCATGGCTCTATACTCTGCTTCTGCACTACTTCTTGCAACCATTGTTTGCTTTTTACTTCGCCATGTTACCACATTGCCCCATACAATTGTACAATATCCAGATGTAGATTTCCTATCATCAACTGACCCAGCCCAGTCTGCATCTGTGAATACTTCAACTTTTCTTTCAGGAGTCTTTTTGAAGAAAAGACCTTCTCCTGGTGTTTGCTTTAAATACCTCAGAATTCTATATATTGCATTAAAATGTCCTTGACATGGATCATGCATGTATTGACTAACCAGACTTACTGCAAAGACAATATCTGGTCTGGTATGAGAGAGGTAGATAAGCTTTTCTACTAATTGCTGGTACCTTTCTTTGTCAACTGGGTTTCCTTCAAACATTTTCCTCTTGTCTCCGAGCTCGATTGGAGTTTTGCTAGGTTTACTGCCTAGCATTCCTGTCTCATTCAAGAGATCAAGAGTGTATTTTCTTTGAGAAACAAAATCTCCCTTTTTGCTTCTAGCAAATTCCATTCCCAGAAAATATCTGAGTTCACCGAGATCCTTGACTTCGAACTCCTTTGCCAACATTTCTTTAATCCGAATCACCTCTTCAGTATGGTTGCCAGTGACAATGATATCATCAACATAATCAGAACTGACATTTTCCCTCTTTCTGAGTGTTTGATGAAGAGAGTATGGTCAGTCTAACCTTGTACGTATCCAAGTCCCTTGATAACTTTCAAGAACCAATTGAACCATGCTCGAGGAGATTGTTTTAGATCGTAGAGCGATTTGTTTAGCTTGCAAACTTTGGTTGTATTGGGAGATTCTTCAAAACCCGGAGGCTGACTCATGTACACTTCTTCCAACTCACCATTTAAGAATGCATTTTTTACATCAAGTTGATGTAA
The DNA here is from genome assembly GCF_963169125.1 of Humulus lupulus. NCBI lineage: Eukaryota > Viridiplantae > Streptophyta > Magnoliopsida > Rosales > Cannabaceae > Humulus > Humulus lupulus. Next base: position 145,498,898 of record NC_084796.1, read on the forward strand.
TTCCCAATTTAAGTTGATTGCAAGCGAGAGCAATACTCTGATGGTATTGAGTTTGGCAACCGGAGCGAATGTTTCAGTGTAGTCAATTCCGTAGGTTTGAGTATAACCCTTGGCAACTAACCGAGCTTTGTACCTCTCAATAGATCCATTTGCATTATATTTGACTGTGAACACCCACTTGCACCCTATTACTTTCTTATCTGGTGGTAACTCCACTAATCGCCAAGTACCATTCTGCTCAAGTGCTTTCATCTCTTCGAGCACTGCTGTCTTCCATTCAGGAGTACCAAGTGCTTCATTGATATTTCTGGGAATCACAACATCTAATAGACTAGTGGTAAAAGCTTTAAATGGAGATGATAATTTTGCATAAGAGATGAATTTTGAAATAGGGTGTTGGATGCAAGATCTACTTCTTTTACTTAAAGCAATAGGAATATCTAGATCTTCTACTTCCTTTACTTAAAGCAATAGGAATATCTAGATCTGATTGAGTGTTTGAGGGTAGAGTACCTGAATCTTTTAACTAAGGTGGTTCTATCACTGGATCGGCCTCTTGACTGTGATGAGAATTCCTCACTTGTTTATTTCTTTCTCTTCTGGTATACACCCGAATTTCTTTCTGCATGTTTTGATTTTGAGAGTCATGAGAAGAAGGTGGAAGATTTTCTGGTTCGGGAATGATTTCATTCACTAGAGGAAAGGACACGTCTAGGGGTAATTCTAAACCCTACGACCACTGAGCTTCTTGCTCGTGATGAATATGCTCCCCCTGAAGCGGAGTGGGAGTGAAGTATGGAGTATTTTCGAAAAAAGTTACATCGCGGGAGATGTAGATTTTCTTGGTGAGGGGACAGTAACAGCGATAGCCTTTCTGTGTAGGAGAATATCCTAGAAAAACTGTTTTTATGGCTTTAGGATCAAGTTTACTCTGGTGTTGGGAGTGCACATGGACAAAGGTCGTGCACTCAAAGACTTTTACTGGCAGAGTATTTGTGGAAATGTGAGGATAAAGAAACTGAATAATAGAATATGGTGTCTTAAATTGAAGAGGCCGACTGGGAAGGTGATTGATTAGATAAGTAGCAGTGAGTACAACATCGCCCCAAAGATATTTTGGAACATTCATGTTGAACATGATAGCACGGGCTACTTCTAAGAGGTGACGATTTTTCCTTTCGGCTACTCCATTCTGCTACAGAGTATCTACACACGAGCTCTGGTGAACAATCTCATTTTGTAGAAGATAGGGACCAAGAGTGGTATTGAAGTATTCAGTACCGTTATCGGTACGAAGTGTCCGAATAGATGTCTGGTACTGTGTTTGGATCATTTTGTGGAAGTTTTGGAATACCTGACAGGTTTCGGATTTGTGCCTAAGAAGCTACACCAAGTAATTCGTGTATGGTCATCAATGAATGTAATAAACCAACGTTTACCAGAAGAAGTCGTGACCTTGGATGGTCTCCATACGTCACTATGAATAAGAGAGAAAGGACTAGAGGGTGTACACAGTTTATGAGGAAATGAAACACGAGTATGTTTAGCAAGTTGGCAAATATCACATTGAAAATCCGCAACATTTTTATTTAAAAACAAAGAAGGAAACAAATGTCTTAAATATAAAAAACTTGGATGTCCAAGTCGACAATGCCCCAACATAATTTTTTGAGAAGTTGCATCAAAAGATGAATTAGAAATAGAACTTGAAGTTAAACAGTGCAGGTAAGGCAACTCTTTGTTCGGGTGTTGAAAGAAATAAAGGCCGTCACGAATCCTAGCACTGCCAATCGTCCTCCCCGATGATAATCAGACATAAATTTAGCAAGACAGTGATTATCAGAGGTTAATTTTTTAACAGAGATTAAGTTGCATTTTAAGGAAGGAACAAAGAGAACTGATTTAAGAAATAAATCAATAGACAATTTTATGGTGCCAATGCCTGCAATAGGTGAGTGAGTACCATCTGCAATCTTAACACTAGAAGCAGTAGAGCAGGGACTATAAGAATCAAACAAATGAAGTAAACCTGTCATGTGATCAGTCGCCCCTGAATCGATGATCCATGGTGTATGGGAAGCGGAAGAGAAATTACCAGAGTGTGCAACAGCAGCACTATGAGACTTGGGACCAGATTTGGGTTTTATGGAGGATTGACCAAGGAGTGTGTATAAATGTTCGAGTTGTTCCTCACTGAATGAAAGGGCAGCAGTACCGCTATGAGTAGTGCTATTCTCAAACTGGGTTTGGTAGGCCTTTCTGTCATTTTGGCGACGGGGAGTCCAATTTGGTGGTTTGCCATGAATTTCCCAACAAGTGGAGCGAGTGTGACCATGACATTGACAGTGATCACACCAAGGTCGATCACCCTTGCGATTAGGTCGAGGATCAGGATTTGATCTGCCAAACGGTGGTGGACCAGATTTTGAGACAAGAGCTGAACTCTCTACGGGCGATAATTCTTTAGTAGTGAGCATGACGCGACGACGTGCTTCTTCACATCTGACCTCAGAGAAAGCTTCTTCAGTGTCAGGAAATGGAGAACGACTCACCAAACGACCCCGAACTTCATCAAGATTACTGTTCAACCCAGTAAGAAATTCAAAGACCCGCTCTTTTTCTAATTGTTGGCGCTGAAGAGTGGTGCAGGTAGCACACAAAGGAGTGGTATCCAGATACAAATCGAGTTCCTGCCACAGGTCTTGTAAGTCTGAAAAATATTGGGTAACAGTGTGATTACCTTGCTTGATTTCTTTGAGTTTGGTACGAATTTCAAAAATCTGAGGCATTCCCAAGATCAGAGTACATCTTTTTTATAGCATCCCATACTTCCTTAGCAGTTTTAAAAAATAAATACCTGCGACTGATCTTTGGATCCATTGAATTAATAAGCCATGCAAGTACAACAGAATACTCAGCCTGCCATACCTTGTAGGTTGAGTCAGTCAATGGAGGGGCAGGAAGGTCACCGGTGAGATATCCGAGTTTTCCACGTCCACAAATGACTAACTTTAGTGACTATGCCCACTGTAAATAGTTTCTACCATCAAGTTTGTGGGCTGTAATGTGGAGAGAGCTGGTATCATGACTATAAATAGAGCCAAAGGACTGACTTTGGGCTGGATTTGAGTTAGGCCCACTAGTTTGAGAAGAGATTTCATCATTGCTTGACATGATGACACGTGGCTAGGGTTGGCTGACAAGTGGGGATGTATCAAATAAAAAATTGTTTTATGGCAGGGAAATGCGAGAGGATAAGGAAGGGTTGGCTGAAATATGTGAGTGAATATAAGACCGAGATTGTCAAGGAGGGCTGGACAGAGATTGCCCCTGGAGTTGCAGACTGCCTGGAGCGCTGGAGATGTCGCCGAAGATGACGCCGGAAGTTGCAGAAGCCGCCTGGAGCACTGAAGATGTCACCGATGATGACGCCGGAAGTTGCAAAAGCCGCCTGGAGCACCGAAGATGACGTCGGAAGTTGCGACAACCGCCTGGAGCGCCGGAGGTGTCACCTGGAGTTGAAGAAGCTGCCAGGAGCCGATCAGAGAGGATAGAAAGAAAAAAAGAACCGTACGGCTCTGATACCATATAAAATGGTGAGGAGAAGAAAATGGTTTCTTTTCTGTGTATTTTTACAAACTAGAACTTAGGCTTATATACAGATTTACACATTAAACTATCTTTAATACAACATAAATACAATAAAAGAGAATTCCTATAGACTTTAGAAAACGGAAACATTCTTCTGTAACGTATTGACATTATTTTCTGAGTGTTAACACTTTCTTTGTCTTCTGTCTTACATTTACCTAATTTATCTTTTAATTTGCTCTTTGTCAGTCAACTCATTCGTAATCTCAATTGTTGTCTCATTTTTTCCATATCATTGCTTATTTTAGGATCTTATGACGAAGAAAATTATTGGTAAAGAAGCTTTGTCCTCAATATAGTACGGTGTCTTCCTTAAATTGTGAGTCGTGTCAGTTTACAAAACATCATTGTCTTAGTTCGAGTCCTAGAGTCAATAAACGTGCTAGTGTTCCTTTTGAATTAGTTCATTGTGATGTTTGAGGTCCTAATCTTATTTTGTCTAAACCTGAATCTAGGTATTTTGTTACATTTGTAGATGATTATTCTCATGTAACTTGATTATTTTTTAAGAAAAGTAGCTATTTTCCCAGTTTTGTGCGTTTTGTGCTGAAATTAAAACTCAATTTAATGTTTCAATTCGTACTTTGCGAAGTGATAATGCCAAAGAATTTACATCTGCTTTATTTCAATCTTATATGACTCAGAATGGCATACTTCATGAAACTTCTTGTGTTGATACCCCATCCCAAAATGGTGTAGCGAAACGTAAAAACAGACACCTTGACACTGCACGAGCTCTCTTATATCAAATGCATGTTCCTAAACCGTTTTGGGCTGATGCAATTTCCACAGTGTGTTTTCTCATTAATCGAGTGTCGTCCTCTGTTCTTCAAGGTGAGATACCTTACAAAATTCTTTTTCCGCAAAAGTCTTTGTTTCCTGTTAACCCTAAGATATTTGGTAGCACTTGTTTTGTTCGGGATGTTCGTCCGCATGTCAATAAATTAAATCCCAAGTCTTTGAAATGTATTTTCCTTGGTTATTCCCGTCTTCAAAAAGGTTACCGGTGTTATTGTTCCAGTCTTAACAAATATTTGGTCTCCATTGATGTCACTTTCCTTGAAGATACACCTTATTTCCCTTCTTTGCCCATTCCACTCGTCAGGGGGAGGACGATGATTTGTTGGACTATTCTATCACATCTTCTCCTGACTCGGACCTATCACCAATCTCGCAACTTGTTCTTGTGAAGCCTTCTATTCTTCAAGTTTACTCCAGGCAACAACCTCTTGATTCATGTCCTGCACCTGCTCCTTCGTCATCAGATCTGGAACCGAGCGATGATCTTCCAATTGCATTACGCAAAGGTAAACGTCAGTGTACTTATCCCATTTCTTTTTTTGTTTCTTATAATAACTTGTCGTCTTCCTCTTGCTCTTTCATTGCTTCCCTTGATTCTATATGCCTGCAGGACCCCCTCCAATCCGTTCCCATGAGCATTCGATTACATTACAACCCGGAACAGCACCAATAAGTGTGAGACTCTATCGCTACGCACACTTCCAAAAATCAGAAATTGAAAAGCTAATTTCGGAAATGCTTACGGTGAGAATAATCCAACCCAGCACCAGCCCTTTCTCAAGCCCGGTTCTACTCGTCAAAAAGAAAGATGGCTCATGGCGATTTTGTGTAGATTATCGAGCTCTTAATAGAGTTACCATTCCAGATAAGTTTCCAATACTCGTCATTGCTGAACTATTAGATGAATTAAATGGAGCTCTAATTTTTTCTAAATTGGATCTTAAATCAAGGTATCATCAAATAAGGGTACGGCAAGTAGATGTGCACAAAACAGCGTTCCACACTCATAATGGCCACTACGAATTCCGTGTCATGCCTTTCGGATTGACCAATGCACCAGCCACCTTTCAATCCTTAATGAACGACATCTGCAGGCCTTATCTTCGACAGTTTGTGCTAGTATTTTTTGACGACATCCTAGTCTACAGCAAGACTCAAGAGCTCCAACAGCAGCACTTGGCCCAAGTTTTCGAGCTCCTACAAACACATAAGCTCTATGCCAACTCCAAAAAGTGTGCTTTCGGATAGTTGCAAGTAGAATACCTCGGCTACATCATTTCGCAAAAGGGAGTCGCGGCTGATCCTAAAAAGGTGTCGGCAATGCTCGAATGGCCCATTCCCAAAACAATCAAGGGGCTGCGCGGATTTCTGGGCCTTACTGATTACTACATGAAGTTCGTAGCCAACTGTGCTCGCATAGCACAACCTCTCACAGACCAAACGAAGAAAGATCAATCCCATTGGGGACCAGCCCCCAAACAAGCATTCCGTCAACTCCAAAAGGCAATGACCACAGTACCTGTTTTTGGCTCTACCAGATTTTTCCCAACCTCTCATCAATGAGACAGATGCTTCGGGACACGGATTAGGGGCTGCTTTGGGAGTTCAAGCAAGAAAAAAATCAATCTATGAGAAAGAGTTAATGGTGATTGTTTACGCAGTAGCCAAATGGCGACCATACTTACTGGGAAAAAAATCTGTGGTACGGACTTACCAACAAAGTCTGAGACACCTGCTTACACAGCCAGTCATCGGCTTGGAATATCAAAAGTGGGTATCTAAGTTAATGGGAATGGATTTTGAAATAGAATACAAGCCTGGAACCAACAATAAGGTGGCTGATGCCTTATCACGGCAGGTTGAAACGCCCACTTTTGACTCTTTAGTTACCATGGAGTGGCAACTATGGCTGGAATTGGGCCAAGAGATAGCGGTTGATCCCGTTTTGAGACAAATTCAAGAAGACTTGTCAAATAACAGCAAGGTACATCACAACTTCCAGATCTATAATGGCCTCTTCCATTACAAAAATCGACTAGTAATCCCAAAGAAGTCGCCACTAATACTAAGGATTTTGGCAGAATTTCACACTACGCCATTTAGTGGTCATTCGGGGATACTCAAACATATAAAGAGGGTGGCAGCTGAGTTATTTTGGGAAGGATTAAGAGCTGATGTTGACAAGTTTGTCCAGAAATGTAGTGTTTGCCAACAGAATAAACTTCTTACAACCTCCCCAACTGGTCTTCTACAGCCCCTAGCGCTTCCAGCACAAGAATGGGACGAAGTGACTAGATTTCATAGAAGGACTTCCAAAATCAGAGGGTTGGGACACCATATTAGTATTCATTGATCGTCTATCCAAGTATGCTCACTTTATTAGGCTGAAGCATCCTTTTACGGCCCCGACCATCGCAGAAGTTTTCACCAAAGTAGTAAGACTCCATGGAATTCCACAATCTATCATTTCTAACCGAGATAGAATTTTCCTCAGCCTATTTTGGAGCCATCTCTTTAAACTCCAAGGAACTACCCTCAAGAAGAGTACGACATACCACCCACAAACCGATGGACAGTCCGAGGTCCTTAACCATTGCCTTGAGACATACTTGAGGTGTTTTTCCTACAAGCAGCCAAAACAGTGGTCAAGGTGGCTTGCCTCGGTAGAATATTTCTACAACACCTCCTATCATACTTCTCTAAAGAGCACTCCTTTTCATGCTTTATATGGGAGAGAACCACCACCACTTTTACCATACCGCAAGGGCACAGCCATAGTGTCCGGGGTTGATGAACTACTCTCCATGCGAGACAACATCCTGGATGACTTACGCATGCACCTACTCCGAGCACAACACCGCATGAAGCTACAAGCTGACCTCAAGAGAAGACCCGACAAATTCGCCATTAGTGATCTGGTCTACCTCAAACTACCGCCAGAAATCCCTGCAAAACACTCCAACGAAAAGTTGTCCGCCCGCTATTACGGACCTTTCCCCATCATTCAACGAATAGGTTCAGTAGCCTATAAGCTCCAGCTTCCGGACCATACCCGCATACATCCAGTATTCCACATTTCGCAGCTCCAACGAGCCATTGGCACCTCTCCAGTCACACCTACCATTCCACCGCAACTTACACCAGATTTAGAGCTTCAAGTCGAACCCGAGGCAGTGCTTGACTTGCGATTTCCGCATACTACTGCAACCACACCATCAGAGGTCCTCATAAAGTGGAAACACCTGCTAGATTTCGAAGCAACCTGGGAGCCGTTCACCACTATACAGAACCAATTCCCTCTATTCCACCTTGAGGACAAGGTGATGGTTTTTGGGAGGGGTATTGATAAACCCCCAGTCAAGTTCGTCTACAATAGGAGGCCATATTATACCTAGTTTAGCATGGTTATGTATTTAAATTTATGTATTTTCATTTCTCTGGCTGTTTTTCTGGTTTTAGTGGCTGTTTAGTTTATATTTTATTTTAAGTCCTAGGTGGCATTATCACTTAAGTATATATAGAGGGTGTTTTTCTTTTTGTAAGGATAGAGAAAAATAGAGAGTTTTCAGTGAGGAACTAAGGAGAGAACAGCCCTCTCGAACTGGTTGTATTTTGGAGAGTCTAGCCTCTCGAATGCTAGCCAATTTCTGTGTATTTGTTCATCATTCAATATAGATTTCAAGAAGTTTATTCATCCATTCTGGGCTTAACTACTGATAGATTGTTCTCTACTAAGAAAAGTCTATCACATTTGCCCTAGTAGCAAAACTTAATACTATCCGAGTATTGCTCTCCATTGCTGTAAACTTGGAGTGGCAACTGCAGCAATTGGATGTTAAGAATGCGTTCTTGAATAGCAACCTCGAAGAAGAGGTATACATGGATGCCCCTCCTAGTTTCGAGGAAAAGTTTGGATCCAAAGTCTGCAAATTACAGAAGTCTCTCTATGGGTTGAAGCAATCACCACGTGCTTGGTTTGAAAGGTTCACAAAATCAATAAAGAAGCAAGGGTACACTCAAGGACAAACTGATCACACTTTGTTTTTTAGAAGGAATGGTGAAGGAAAAATTGCTATTCTCATTGTGTACGTTGACGACATAATCCTAACCGGAGATGATGTAAATGAGATCAGATTAAAGAAGTGCTTAGCAGATGAGTTTGAAATTAAATATCTTGGGAGTCTTAAATATTTTTGGGGAATGGAAATTGCCAGGTCAAAGGAAGGAATAACAGTTAGCCAGAGGAAGTACATTCTCGACCTACTCAGACACTGGGATGAGTGGGTGCAGACCTATTGACACACCAGTTGATCCCAATGTGAAACTAGGTAATGGTGAGGAGGAAGGAGTTGATATAACCCGGTATCAAAAGTTGGTTGGGAGACTGATTTACTTATCCCATACTAGGCCTGACATTGCTTTTGTCGTAGGATTGGTGGGCCAATTTATGCATTCTCCCAAGAAGGTTCACATGGATGTAGTTTAATGGATTCTTTGGTACCTCAAAGGATCATCTGGTACAGGCCTTATATTCCAGAAGAGTAGTTGCCGAGCTATTGAAGCGTATACTGCGCAAATTGGGACGCAAATTGGGCTGGGTCTGTAACAGATAAGAGGTCAACTTCTGGTTATTGTTTTTATGTGTGGGGAAATTTGGTTACATGGCGAAGCAAGAAACAAAGTGTTGTTGCTCGGAGTAGTGCTGAAGCTGAATTCAAAGTAATAGCAAACGAACTATGTGGGGTGATTTAGCTACAGCGAATTATGGAGGAACTAAAGCTACCTATAGAACTTCCGATGAAACTTTATTGTGATAACAAGGCTGCCATCAGTATTGCTAATAATCCCATCCAACATGATCGAACAAAGCATGTGGAGATTGATCGTCATTTCATCAAGGAAAAGCTTGAGGCAGGATCTATTTGCTTGCCCTTTGTGCCAACGTCTTTACAGACTGCTGACATTTTTACGAAGGGATTGTTCAAACCAAGTTTTGAATCTTGTATTAGCAAGACGGGATTGATTGATATCTTCAATCCAACTCGAGGGGGAGTGTAGAAAAATGTGAATTAATTAGAATTAATTAGAGATTATCTTCTTATATCTTTATAGAAACTTTCTAGGAATAGATTGTACAGCTATTTCCTTCCCTGTATAGTGCTGATTTTCCCTAGCTATAGTCAACTATGTATTCTATAAATACCTATGTATAATTCTGTTTTAATATCAATAAAGAATATATTTTTTCCTCCAAACTTATAAAAACCATATAGAAAGGTAGATGATTAAAATTTTAGAATGATCAGGTACTCCAACAAAAATGATTTCAAATGAATTTGTCTGAGACTTTTCTTCGAACTTGTTGAATTCAAGGTCACAACCAAAATATCCAAGATACAATTGCACATATAACCAACATCACCAATTATGTTGTCTTGACATAATAAGAAATCTAATATTAATAACTAATCACATAAATTAAACATCCAGGATTACCATGGATAACAATTCGTAAACTAAGCAATCATTGGTTTTGGGCAACTTTACTTACAAATTGCTTGTAACCAATGTTGTTTCTCTCTGCTATAGTTTCAATCATATACCAAGCATCAGTATCAGAAAGTCCCAATCCAGCCTTCATAACATCATAAAACAAAACTTTACATAAAAAAAATAAAAATAATTAAAAAAAAAACGAGTAGCAGCAGTACTGGCTGTCACATTAGAAATTACCATGTGTGATGCCACCACTATTAGCTGTGATGTCACCAGAGATGCATAATTTGCCGACCTGACAAATGAAGAGACAACAAATACCTAATTAGCAAAACATCACTTTCCATTTTGGTGCAGATAAATATCATTTTACATGTGCATCAAATCATGAGCACAGTAAGCTTTTAAAACTGATTAATTACAGGAAAAGTAAGAGGGTGTTCTTAACTAAAAAACTGTTTATTGTTTTTTAAAGCTAAAAACTGTTTTTTGAAAACAAATTGAACTGTTTGGCGTTGTTTTCAAAAAACAATTTTTAAAAACAAAGTTACAAAAAACAAAAAATTTTGAGAACAAAAAATTGTTTTCTGTTGTTCTCAAAAAAATTGTCTATTTTTTTCTCATATCATTTATTTATTTATTATTATTTAACATCATTTATTGTCACATAATTTTCTCACCCATTAATTTCCCCCTCTTCAGTTTCTCTCACATCACTTTCTCTCTCATCACTAAATATATCTTCATTTTCTCTCTCATCATTTTTTCTCTCTTGTCATTTCATCTCTCATTACTTTCTCTCTACTCACTTCTCTCTCTTCACTTTCTTTCTCATCACATTCTCTCTCATTTTTTCTCGAATCAATTTCTCTCTTTTCAATTTCTATTTCTTCAAATTTTCTCTCCTTACTTTCTCACTTCTTATTTTTCATCATTTTTTTTCAAATTATTTTATCTCATTATTTATTACAAACTTTTAAAATATTTTTCTCTTTGTAAATATATTTGTTAATATTTTATTTAAGATTTTAAAAAAATAAAACTAAAAAATCATTTTTAGAAAACATTAACCAAACACTTCTTGTTTTTTGAAAACTACAAAAACAGTTTTCTGTTATCATTTCTGATAACACAACTTTGAAAACAAAAAACAAAATCAATGCCAAACAGGCCCTAAATTTTTCCTTTTCATGCCTAGAATACATGAGACAAAAGTAAATATTTTATTAATTCTACATCCATTCAATTCTGTTACTTGTTCTAAATGACTATGAAAAACAAAGAACAAAACCTTTTCTTGACTTACATAAATAAGTTCTTCACAATTTAAAGGTTTGCCAATGTTGAGAAAGAAGGATATAATCAAACTTCAGGAAAAGTATTTATTGTCTACATTGTATTGGAATAGTCAGATTGTCCTCTTTTCTTCATTTCTTTTTTATAAATTTATTTACAGGGGCTTAAAACCATAGAGAACAACCATCCAACCACTTGAACTGCCTTAAGTAACCAGATTATTCTCTTAATTGGCAGTAAGTTTTAAAGTATCATACAAAATTGATTGAGTCACATGAGTGAAAAGCAAAATGATTGCACCAAATGAAAATACCCAGTGAAGAAAAATAAGCATCCTCTAACAACACAGTTTTGAAGCAAAATCACTATACTGTGTGAAACTCTATTTGGCAAGGTGTTGAAAACTAGATGCATACATGCGTGTGCCAATTCGACAAACAACTCAAAACTGAAATGGTGTAAAATGAAGACCAAAAAATATAAAAAGAAATTAAAATAAATAGGAACAAAAAAAACTTTAATTAATAAATGAAACTCGAATGGAAATTTTACTTGTTTGAAGACCGCTCCATTAGATAGTCAAAATATCCTTCCCAAAATCTGCAATAGGTCATATAAAGTGTACTGGAAATTAAAACTTATTAGGAAATTATATCTAACAGATGCAATTTTACATCAATACGAAACATCACAAATAAATGCTTTAATTGTGGTTTCTCTGTGAGAAAAAGTAAAATTTTAGCTTCTCTTTGGGCTTATGTGGCAAAGGAATTTAAGGATTTCCCCCCTTTGTTAATTTCACTTGGATGGAAAAACTACTTTTTCTAGACAGAATTTCGGTTTATTTCTTTTGGTAATTTTATCATGGTTTTCTGTAGAAATAATCAGAATTAATTAGTTAGTGTTTTACAGTTCATTAGTTAGTGTTTTACAGCTGAAATGTAATTAATGTGTAATTTAGTTTAAACTTAGAATATACCTTTATACTCAGCCTATTTAAAGGCTATTCCTTTAGAAATGAAAATAGCAATCAAGAGTATATTTTTCTATATAGTATCAGAGATTTAGGAGCTTAAAAATTGGTTATTTTTTTCCAAATTAGGTTTTTTTTCCTGCCCTTCATTCAAAAATTAGGGTTTAGTATTCTTGAGGTTCAATCTCAGTGTGAATTAGGGTAATTTTTTTTGTATATTATTGATGGAGAAAAAGAGCCTTTAAATAGGCTGGTACAAGCTATAAACAAATCTGCTATTAACTATCAAATATTCTAGATCAACACTAAACCTAAGAATTAGGAAAATAAAATAAAAATAAAAAAGGAAACAAACTATTTGGTTTTCCTAAAGGAAGATACCGAGTAAATGTACAAAATATCTACAAAGATATAATAATCAGTAACATAATATTACTGATTTTTTTTTCCCTTTTTCAACACTTAGAAAACCATTTTGGAGTTGTTTTCTATTCTCACCTCCGGCACAGAGACATTGCTCAGCCCCCGACCAGCAAAACCCCGGCGTCCGCCCTCCAGATCATCGGAGAGTACTGTTCACGCGCCGTCACTATTCACGCGCGGTACTGTTCAGTGATTTTTTTTTCTAGTCAGTAACTTCCTCTGATTTCCAGCAGTTCTGGGCTCCATCAGCTGATTTCTCTGCTGCACCACTTCCCAGTCATCTCACGTGTTCTCATTGTCTCATCATCTTTTTGCACTTGCTGTTTTATTGGGTTTGTTCAGTTGTTTTTCCATTCTGACCATTGAAAATCGCCATGGTCACCAACACCACTTGTGATAATTCCACCATCTCTGAAATCTCAAAAACACTCTATGAGGTTGTTTCCCATCACTTTGAACAGCCTAATCTTCACCACTCAGCTGCTGAAAACAATTTTCAAGGGCACGCTATGACTGCTGCTCAACTTGAGGCATTCCCTTTCATCACAAATCAGATTGCTCAACTCCATAGACTGCTCAAGTCGACTTTCGCACAAGATCTAAACTCTCCGAGATTTTCCTCCACTCCAAACACTTCTACTGCATTTATACTGCTCAAACCTCGCCATGGATCATCGACTCCGGCGCATCTGACCACGACTGGTCAATCTCAACAATTCATTACTTATAGTCCTTGTCCTAGTACTAGTAAAATAAAAATTGCTGATGGCTCTCTATCAGCTGTGGCTGGTAAAGGTTTAGTTTATCTATTTCATCTCCTTACTTTTAAAAATGTCCTCCATGTGCCAAATCTATCTTGTAATCTCCTCTCAATTAGCAAGCTTACCCTTGATCAAGGTTGTATTGCAAAATTCCCACCCTTACGTTGTGATTTCCAGTAGATGTCCTTGGGGAAGACGATTGGAAGTACGAGAGAATGTAGCGGGCTGTACTACTTTGATGTTGATCCGTCATCTGCTCAAGGTAATAAAAGGCTGCATTCTGGTTGTGCTGCTTCTAATATTGATATTATGAGATGGCATTACCCATAAGGACTTCCTAGTTTTCCTTATCTAAAACATCTGTTTCCTAGTCTGTTTCAAAACAAACACTTGAGCATGTTTAAATGTGAAGTGTGTCAATTTGCAAAACATACTCGAAGTGTTTTTTGTTCTCAGTCCTATAAGACATCTCATCCTTTCACTCTCATTCATAGGGACATGTGGGGGTCATCTTGCATTACAAATATCCCTATCCCTAATACCCGCTGGTTTATATCATTTATAGATGATCATAGTCGTTTAATTTGGGTATTTCTTTTAAAAGACGAATTTGATGCTGCCGCCACTTTCAAAAAAATTCATTCAATGATTAAAAATCAATTTCAAGCTAATCTCCAAGTTCTGCACACTGATAATGGTACAGAATATTTTAATTCAATCTTAGGTGATTATCTTTTCTCTAATGGCATTGTCCATCAGAGTTCATGGGTTCGTACTCCCCAACAAAATGGGATTGTTGAAAGGAAAAATCAACATTTGTCAAAAGTTGCTAGGGCTCTCATGTTTACTACCTCTGTTCCTAAGATTTTTTGGGGAGAAGTTTTGACAGCAACTTATTTAATCAATAGAATGCATTCTCGTATCCTACAATATCAGACTCCAATTTATCGTCATACTCACCTAATCTCAGATATTCCACTAAAAACGTTTGGTTGTGCAACTTACATTCATGTTTTAGGACCTAATCATACCAAACTTGATCCTCATTCTCAAAAGTGTATTTTCCTTGGGTATTCTTCCACCAACAAAGGCTACAAATGTTACAACCCTCTCACTCGTCGCCTTAGTGTCTCATTAGACGTCACATTCAATGAAGAGCAACCTTTTTATCCCAACACTTCACTTCAGAGAGGGAATGTTAGTGATAATCACTGTTGGGATACTTGTTTACCAATGATAGGACCTGAATTCAATCCACCCATTGAGTCTAATCCACCCATCAAGTCTAACTTTGTGCTAAATTATGAACAAAACACTCCTGAAATGGCAAAGACAGACCAAATAAACGCAGAAAAAGAGTTGTTGGTTTATACTAGACGACTGGACAAACATCAAGTAATACCGCCAGCTACGGATCTCGTCTCCCACGAGTCTGAACGAGTGACAAATCTCAATGTAAGTGGTTCTTTGAGCCCAATTTCATTTGATTCTAATCCTAGTTCGAGTGTGAAAGAATTATATCAGCCCATTGCAAAAAGAGAGTAGGAATTGTAATTTACATCCTATATCTAAGTATGTGTGCTTCAGCAGACTCACACCAAAATTTAGAGCCTTTGCTACTAAAATTGAGACAATTATACCAAAGAATATTGATGAAGCCTTGTCCATTCCTGAGTAGAAGAAAGCGGTTAAAGAGGAAATAGGGGCATTGGAAAAAAATGCAACCTTGAAAATAGTTGCTCAGCCGAAAGACAAGTATGTTGTTGGATGCAAGTGGGTATTCACAGTGAAATACAAAGTTGATGGTACTATAAAAAAATACGGGGCGAGACTGGTTGCAAAGGGGCTCACTCAAACTTACAGGGTAAACACAGTAAGAATTCTCCTAGCAATAGTTGTGAATCTTGATCGGCTATTGCAGCAACTTGATATCAAGAATGCCTTTCTAAACGAAAATTTAGAGGAAGAGGTCTATATGAAGATTCCTCCAGGCTTCGAACGAAAATATGGAAAAGAAACATGTCACTTAAAGAAATCTCTCTATGGCTTGAAGCAGTCACCAGGAGCATGGTTCAATCAAGTGATTAAGAAGCATGGATACAAACAAGGCTAGTCAGAGCATACTCTATTCTTCAAACATTCACAAGATGGTAAGATATTAATTCTTATTATCCATGTTGATGATATGATTCTAACTGGAAATGACCTTAATGGAATGGAGGAGCTTAAAAGACTATTAGCCCAAGAATTTGAGGTAAAAGATCTTGGCCAGACGAGATAATTTCTGGGTATGGAGTTTGCAAGAACCAAGTAGGAGATTTCAGTCTCTCAATGTAAGTGTGTTATTGATCTACTCAAAGAGACCGATATGCTTGGATGTAAACCAGCAGCAACACCAGTGGAACCCAAAGGGAAGTACAAGAAGAAAGAAAGGGAGAAAATTGTAGACAAAGGGATGAATCAACAACTAGTGGGAAAATTGATCTATTTGTCTCACACCAGACCTGACATTGCCTTTGCAGTTAGCTTCGTCAGTCAGTATATGCACAACCCTTTAGAAGAACACTAATAGGCAGTTTACAGGATATTACGGTATCTAAAGAAGACACCCAAAAAAGGTCTGTTGTTCGAAAAAAATGAAGCTTTCACAAACACTTGGAGGCATAGAAGCTTTCATAGATGCAAACTGGGCAGGTTCAATTGAGGACAAGAGATCAACATCTGGATATTGTACCAAGATATGGGGAAACCTTGTTAATTGGAGAAGCAAGAAACAACTTGTTGTCGCAAGAAATAGTGTTGAAGCTAAGCTTAGAGCTCTTGCTCAAGGAGTATGTGAATTGATTTCGATCAAACGAGTTCTTGAAGAACTACAACATCAAAGGACAAATCCTTTGAAACTATACAACGGCAATAAATCAGCTATTAATATAGCATACAATCCAGTTCATCATGATAGAACCAAACATGTGGAGGAGGACCGTCATTTTATAAAAGAAAAAATTGAAGAAAAAGAACTGGGTTGTTTATGTGCCAGGAAAACAAGTTGATTTGCTAACAAAAGGATTATCAAAAGAAAGCTTTGATGAGCAAGTATGCAAGCTGGGCATGTGGGACTTGTATGCACCAGCTTAAGGGAGGGCATAGAAATAATCAGAATTAATTTGTTAGTGTTTTACAGTTCATTAGTTAGTGTTTTACTGCTGAAATGTAATTAATGTGTACTTTAGTTTATACCTAGAATATACCTTTGTACTCAGCCTATTTAAAGGTTATTCCTTAAGAAATGAAAATAACAATCAAGATTATATTTTTCTAAATTTTCTTTAGGAGGATATGTTATTTTCCTTTCTGTAATCCCTTTTTCAATCAATTAAAAGTTGTCTCCTATCTAAGAAAAACAAGAATATATACAATAAATCTCATCTCTGTTCTAATTCAAGAAAAACAATTATGAAAGACAGAGATTATTATAATTCTAGTACAATGTGTATAATGAGACAGGCAAAAAAAAATTTGTGGAGAACTTGTACAGCGGCTGTGTGGTGGGCAATATGGCTGGAAAGGTACAAAAGATTGATTGAGGGGGTTGAAAATAGCGCAGAAGATACTGGCTTTTCAATGAGAAAGATTTCAAGAATTTTCCTTTCTCCAATTTATGTAGAGATTGGCAATGTTTTATGTAAATGTTTTTGTTTCTCATCTTAGATATGTATTCTAGTCTAGGACTTTTACTTTTCAGCACTTTGGTTCGGTTTGTTAGTTTTGGGCAGTAAGTTTCTTGTACTCGCTTTCTCTTGTATATTTCCTATTACCTAATACAAGTTCTGATGTTTTGCTTCAAAAAAAAAATCTCTCTAATTGTTCTCTTCTTCCTAAATTCTTTGTTTTTTCTCTAGTTCTCTTCTCCTTCATCTTCTTTACTCTCTTATTTTATTTCTTTCTCTTGTTCTACACCACTTTAGTAATAAATTCCTTCATTTTCTAATTAAAAATAGCTCAAAACTGAAAAGTCAACGATTTATACTAAATCAGATATAGAGATAAAGATGCTTGATCACATATTCCTATTTTGTAAACATACAAATGACAAGACAAAGGAAAGAGGACTGTAGAAGGATTTTCAGTTAAGCGCTTACCAATCCGTTTGCAAGTTGAAGTATAATACAAATAAATAAATCACATCTGTACAATAATGATCTGTGACACTTACCGTAATTCCTCCCAGATGGATAAAGATATAAGATGACGTTGTATATAGTCTTGAACATTATTTGCATCCTTCTTATACATTTCAGCAGATACTTCAATGGCATCTCTGATGGTCAACATATCATTCCGTGAAGTTGCACGACTAATTGCTGTTTTGAGCTTCATTAGGCACAATGCAACATTAGAATAACATATGGCAGTTCATAATTAAAAAGAAAATAGAGCAAATTAGTGTCGATAGGAATCAGATTTTTTGTACTGAAAGACATAACCTAACAGAGGGAGGATCAGAAGTAATATTTTCTATACTAAAACATGAATCTAACTATTATTTGAATAATTATAAGTTTTAACAGTAATAAAATCTAAAAGACAGAAAATAATTAAAAATATTAATGTTGAAATCACGTATTCTCAATCAATTGATCCCGTCAAGAATACGATTTCAAATTTTCTTACCAATTCTTTCACAGCAATGAACTGTTCCTCTGTCAACTGACAGTGCCATCCCTGGGAGAAAAATATTCATTGAATTAATAGAGCATAAATGCTGCATTGGGGAAAGAAATCTACTCCTATATAAAGATTAAAGTTACGTACTGAATGTATGTGCTCCCTGATACATTCAACAAACCCACTACCACCTATACCCTCGGCATCAGACTCAATTAAAGCTGCACAAAGCAATACATAAAAACAGCGTTCATAAAGCAATAGCGCTTCAAATGAAGAATGAATGTAGCAAATCATTTTTCTAGATAAAATAAAAAATAATAAAAATATCAAAGTGATGTGATGAAAAAATTTATTCCGGGGAAAAAGGAAAAAGATTAAAATACCAAGGATTGTGCCATATTCAAATGAGGAAAGAGGATCCTCAGTTGCCCCCAATTTGAGAAGACGCAACCACAGGCCCTGTTTAACAAAGAAAATCTTCATGATAGTACAGGTGCTGTATAGCATCATCATATAAACAAAATGTGGTGTAATTGTACAGTTATTAAATAAATTGTGACACCTGTAAAACTTTGCAAATTTATAACATGAGTATAAATGTAGAATATTTCATACAGTAGTGAAAATAGCAGGATGAGAATTGTGATTAAAGCATTGTTCTGGCAGACACTAAGGATTTATTTAACTTTTCAAAGTCAATTCTTGATGCAAGTTTGTTTGATGTGATTTGGTTAACACTTCATACTTGTGTGTTATGGTTGTGGATTGTAAAGAAAATGAGTCTCGTTTCCTATCAAAAAAATATTATTTGTGCAAGTTAAAAGCTGTCAGATTAAATTTTTGTTTTATATTTTGGCACTCATAAAATTATATATAAATAGATGTATGTGTGTATGTACGTACAAAGTCACACCAGCCATGCCAGAAGATAACAAATTCACAAGATACAGTTAGACCTGGTTATCTTATTGAGTGAGGTACATATATAGATATAATTATATATATATAAATATTCTTAAGAACATATGAATGATATCCTCGACAACTCTTCTTATAGTTTTGGTCTTGGCTGATTGAAGACATTAATAGACATAGAAATTAGTGACACTTTTATAAATACCTACATAAGAAATGCACACTCCTAAAAATATTAGCATATAATACATTTAACAACCACGCCAAAATTCTTTAAAAGGGTATAGTTGTATTAATTCATAATATTGTTTGAAATTGAACTGAAATTCAGAAAATATGAAATCAAGTAAAGGGATGCCATTTCAAGCACTGAGAATGCAGAAGAAACAAGTATAGTTACAATATTTTACAACCATCTTTTTCATGCAGTTATTCTACTTGGTCTGACAGTAAGACAAATAATGCCCTACCTGCAGCTTAACCTGTATGTCCAAAACCATGCGATCCCTTTCCGCCTGCGAAAAATAAACAATCAAATTTGTAGAGCTCTAACATTAAAATATCATAATCTCAGGCAACACAACGATGTGTATGGAACTTACTGCCCTCTCCATTGGACTTAGGCTGTCTGCTTTAGAGTCCTTACTGAGAAAGGAAGGTGAGCTGAAAAGGAAAGAGAAAGTTAGGAGCCACACTGGAGGTCTCACAACCACAATACAGTTCCCAGAAGGGGCAAAAAATAATGACTTCAACTTGATATGGCAGTCAACCATGATTAGAAAGGGAAAAAAAATGTAATGCAAAAACTTCAAAATTTCTGCCAATCATCCAGTGTGCGGTGCGCTGACCAGAATAGCTTACGCATTGAAAAAATAAATAAATAAATAAGAGAGAGAGAGAAATCCGTATTACAAAATTATTAACAAAAAAAATCTGAAAATATCCTTGAGTTACTCATGTATATTCCAACTAGATCTAGAACAAAACAAAACATACAAGACAGAACATTTGGTTATGATGCAGCTTCAAATACTAAATCTTTCATAGTGAGAGAGGTCAGGTTCCTTCTAACGACCAGTCAAAGAGAAGTAGATACTGAAAAAATCATCTTTAATTAGTCTAGAAAAGAGGGATCTCCAATGGATTCAAGTTGATTTGGTGCTTTCACTAAATGAGAACATTTTAATTTTTGTAATTGTTTGATTGCATCTTGAAAATCTCATCCTTTTTGGTTGTGTTTCACAACACTGATTTTAAGATGGACTAGAAAGAAAAAGGAAAAAAATAGCATCACTCCTGTGTTAACAATATATAAATACATATACATATATATAGATATTTTATTTATACTCAAATAGAAATAATATTGTCAAATTTAACATCTTTGCATGTACCTAGGAGTATGCTTTCCTGAGTACTCAAAGGCACCACTTGCTGCTGCAAGGATCTGCCTCCTTTTTTCTTCTTGTTCTTCCGTTCTAATGTTAGATGGAAACCTATCATAGGTATATTTGGCATCTGATCCCAAATTGCAAAGAAAATGTTAGCTACGTCACCCACACATCATATCTTCTATTTTTTTTCCTGATATAATCAGCAAATATCACTAAACAGTGAGATCAAATTTACCTGATATTTTACCACCAGGATCTGAGATTGTTATAATCTCAGGTTCAACTGCATTTGAGGGGAAAATAGAGAAGGGATTCTGACTCCTGCCGATTGCATCTTGTAACTTGTCAAGGAGATTATTACTGTTATCATCAGAACCCATACCCCTCTCCACGTAATCCAAGAACCCATGAGTGTCTAGAAATTGGGCTATCTGTAAATAGCAAGAAGAAATTAGTACAACAAAATGGCAGAGTAGATCTAACTATACATGACATTTTAAAAGAAAATATTGAGACATTATGGACCAAAATTTAGTGGGTGGGTGTAATGGGAGGTGGTTTGTATCAGGATAAGGGATGTCATGATGGACAATATGGCAGCTAGAAATAAAGCTCTTCTAATGAAATGGATTTGGATGTTCACTTGGGAAAGAAAAAATCAAGCCTCGCATGAAGTCACAAAAAGTATGACCTTCAGGAACTTAGTAAAGTTCTGGGTGTGTAATGTGAGATCAGAATTTGGAAAGATGTTTGGCACGGCATTCTTCTAGGAGAAACACCCCTATCTTCATTTTTAAGACATTTCAGTACCCCCTGAATGCTAGTAATTCAGAATGAAATTTTGATTTCATTCATAGCTTGAATGATAGATGAGTCTAGTGAAACGTTTTGCTATTTAGGATGAAGTGAATATTTACATTGATGATAGAAGTGTTTCTTGTAAAACAGCATTTATTAGCTTGATAACTAATTAATACATTCCGGAGTTGTCCCTATCCAAAGATTTCTGTGAAAATCTTCCGTTTCTCCAAGATTTAGTGTTTGCGTGGTTATTAATATTAAGGTCCTTAATGTTTATGAATCACCGAAGAAGATTTTTCAAACTTTATCTCCAAGGCGTTGTGTTTTCTGCAAAAGAATGGTAAATCCGTAGGTCATTCATCTTTGCATTGCAGTTTTCTCTAAATATATGGACCAGAGCTTTGAGGGAGTTTGATGTAAAGTTGACTGTTCCAGAACACTGCATTCAGTTGCTGTGTGGTTTTGGATTTTCTTTAACCAAGAATATTCAATGTTGAACTCTTTTGTTGATAGCTGTCAAGGCTACATGCTGTTCTATGTGATTGGAAAGAAATAAGAGTTTTTTCTAAAGCTTTGAAGACAATGTAAACTGTGTATGGGATGAAGATAAATTTTTGGTAGCCCTTTGCCTATTTGATGTAAAATACTTCAAAAATCTTTTGTTCTCTGTTATAAGGGAATGTGATTTTTTTTCTTCTTGTAATTTTGTGTCGTTTCCTTTTCCAAAATTTTACTTGTCTTATTTCACTCATTAATACAAGTCTTGCTAAGGTAGATAACCCAGAAGCGAAACAAGTGCCATATGTACTACATACTGAAAACTATGGATGCTATTCATGTCATCTGTAATGGACAAAATAGCTCACTGTAACTTGATGTGTAGAGTACAAAAATGAAACAGTTCAAAAGGAAATACCATGGGATCCGATGATTGATTACTTGACCGAGCACGCTTTTTTAAAAATGCTTGATTGTTGAAGACATGATTTGTAGAAATTTCCTGAAATGGGAATTTAGCGAATAAAATTCATAGGAAACTGGAAAATAAAATAATTAAAAACTACATACATAGAACAAGAAACAATACTAATTTTACATACTATAAAGTTGCGATAGCCACTTAGAATTGATGCAAAAAACTTTAGAAATACCAACCTGCAAAAACATAAAGGATAAAATTAAAAGGTTGAATTTCATAATTTAGGTTGGTAGGTGCTAATGAAGATATAATTGGTCAAAGAACAACACCACAAATGCTAGAACTTCAAGTATTTTACATTAAATACCAAATAAACTTTAGGATATAAAAAATAACGTATAATATAAATGGGGTTATACAGTATAGATACTTTTTTCCACTTTCCGTAGTAAAATCAATTTTAATCTAATTGCCACAATAGAACACTTTTATTGATATATCATCAATCCTAAAATAATATTAAATACAACTTTACATACAAAAAAAGGGTCCTTATCAACAAAAAAAAATTGAAACGGCTCCCAATATATACATATATATATATATATCACATATAGAAGAAGCATTAGAATATTTAAGATGTCAAACAAACACCTCAATAGTTTAAAACCTTCTAAAGATTATATATAATCCTCCCAAGATCTAGAAAGAAAATACATTAGCATTATTGCCAAGACTATAGCTAGCAAAACAGTCAAAATGAAACCAAACAAACAATTAAATGCAGGAGTGCTATTCTCTGACAATCCAATAGCGAAATAAGTTTAGCTCAATAATAAGCAAGGTAATATATGGATAACACAGATCTTTTCATCCATTTTAATTAAAGATATACTTAATTAGAAATGGGCAAAAAGGATGAGATCTGGTTAAGCAAGCAGTGCAGAACAACAATGTAACCACAGTTACTTTATTAATAAAGTACTTCATCAACAGTTCATGTGAAATCCCATTATCACCTAAGTTGAAGATCATGATCCTCTCCCCAAGGTTTGTTGTCACTTTTAGGATATTGGTCAGATGAAGTACATGGACCAGTCTTCATCAAATCTATCCCAACAACATTGGGACACAAAAGCTTCACTATCTCACCACGCAAGGAGCTTAATTCAGGCTCAGGAATTGGTGGGATGTCTTCTGATGTGGTGATGTGATTATACTCAAGATCCACAACAACTACCTAAAAATAAAAAGGCAAAGAAATAAGGAGCCAGAACAATTATGCTAACACAAGTAATACTATCTAAAGAAGCGCCTTGGCAATGAAATCTCTATATGCATGCGACAATCATTCAAAATGATTTGCAACATTTAGGTGAATACAAGGGATGTAATTTATATGGCAAGTAAAAGCAAAAACAGAGATGTTGTCGATGCAGTATGTACATACAAACAGAAAAAGCTTCTGTCTCAGCGTTTGCCAATATAGATCTTTAACTTCCTCACTTTCTTTTAAGCTAAAATTTTTGTTTCTTACAAAATAAATCATATCGACATATTACCCAGGAAGATCTGATAGATTTTCATGTTATTGTGATAATTGCTAAATCAAAACCTTGAAATGCATGTTCAATGGAAAATAATAAGCATAAAATACCAAATGAATGTTTCAGAGAAACTACTCACACCATCCATTGTCAAAGTAGATGTATCAACACCTGAATGGAGGCCCATCATATAAGGTGTAGGAGCATCAATATAGTCTACTCCGCTGAAAAAGAGTAGGGGAATATAGACATGCTTCATGACAAAAAACATAAAAGGATTAGAATAGAGACTATGAATGGGTAACAGAATGAGCGCTTGCTCGTTGTTACAACCTAAAGGCCGAGACAAATAATGTGAGAAATGATGCCACATAACAAAAACCAATTGAGAAGAGCAATCAAACTTTTTTTCTTTGTCCATGTAGTTTAACAAAAACTCACCTGCCATCGAAATGGATAAATTAAATGGCATATGGCCTCTGATACAAGGGTTAAAAGAGAATATCTGCCAAAAAAAAGAGAACTATTTGTCAACAAATTAGAGATATAGAACGATAATTTTCAAATGTGTACATGAATAGTTGCATAAAACATGATAATTTTCAAATATAATATGGTCCAGCCAAATTCATTGGTGATTTACTAGCAATATCAAAATAATAATAGTAAATATAATATAATAATAAAAAAGAGTTGATAAGCATACTTGTTTGATCGGAGTAAAACTCTCCTTTCAAGCAGCACGGCAGTAAAAAGTTTAATTAAGTTGTCAACATCCAAGCACTGTACCAATGGTTGAAATGATATCTGCATTCATCAAAATGTATAATAGTCCAACGTCAAGAACCATTCTCAGAAAACAAAGAGTAATTGAATATAGCAGGGAATGGTAAAAAGTGTACAGCTACAATAAAGCTGATTATAAATTCATACATCGGCGTGAGGGAGCCCATCCTTTGGCGGAGCTTCAACAGAAAGAAGACAATTCTCTACAGAAAACAAAACCCGATCCTTTCCAGGCGTAGGCAAAGGCACATTAGACACCATGTGTGCTATAATTTCCCATAATGGTTTGCTGAAAATGTTGCAAAGTTGAGAAAATTACAGCAAATTGTGAGCAAAAGACCCTTCACGTTCGACTTTCAAATACAGTTTTGTCAAGATGTTCACGCCCAAGTTGTACGAAAAAGGAAATCAAGTTTCATCTCTTGAGAATAGTTACCTACTTCCACTTGGGGAAAAGCAAAGTGAAAACAGTTCCTCCAAGGCAGTTTTAAGTACCCCGAAACTCGGGGAGCGCGAAACAAGACAGATACATTTGTCAGCAAATGAATTAGGAGGTATACGATAAGCTTCAGCAATATCTTCGCTCACTGGATCCCGAAAGGCAATGCAACTAACATATATTTTCGATCCATCACCCTCTGTAACAAATTATATAATGCTCAAATTCTCACAAATATACTAATTTTAACTGCTGTTTCTTATAAGTTCTCACTGGTTAATTTGTTTCAAATAGTTGAATTCAACCCATACCAGTTAGAACAATCGGGTGACTCCGCGGAAAGGTTGAGGCATCATTGGAATCGATACCTGATGAGTAAAACTCCACCCCAGCTGGTAAAACGCACTGCAATTATAACAAACACCATTAAGTATGAATGCATAAACTAAAATCAGTCGAAAATTATAAACCCAGAATATTCCCGAAAAAAAAAAACAATCCTAAATGGCGGTTCTCGGCATTGTAGCTAACAGCATGATCGAGCGACTTACAATGGGAAGCTGAGGTGGTGGAGGTGGATAGAGAGAATGATTAAGAGGAGGAAACTGATCGAGCAGGGAGGCAGAGTACATGACTCCATACCCTTGGAACCCTTTGTCCCCATCTAAGGTTCGAATTTCAGGTCCGATCCCACAAACCACGAAATACTCGAAGATCGGAGCCATGGAACAATGACGGTCAATTCAATGGTCCTCTCTCTCTCTCTCTCTCTCTCTCTTCAAGGGAGAGAGGGACAGAATGGGTTGATTTATAGGTGGGAATGAATGTGAGATCTCGGCCCTTCAATGGTATGAATTGCGATTCGATTAGGACTTGGGTAGGCTCGAGTCCACCTCACTTTCTGCAGATTTGGGTGCTTCTTTCGTTCTCCATTTCAGGTGAAGAGAAACCTATGTCGATTACACGTACAAGATGTCAAGATGAATTTGTCCGAACTTAATAATCTTTTTTTGTGCCACGAGAATTAGCTCCTTTTTCTTCATACAAACATGTACACGAGAGAAAATGTTTCACTTACAAAGGAATTTTTTTTTTTATGAATTATGACCGGGGCTAAATCAAAAAAATACCTCATACTCTACACATAAAAAAAAAAAAAAAGTTATTCTTTTCTATTTTTTCTCAAAAATAAATTTGAATGTTTAATAGTATACCATATTTCAAAAAAAAAAATATTACTATTTATTTTTAATAGGGTCTAATATTACCAAAAAAATCCTAGCAATATTAATCTTTTCAATTTCATACTAAAGATTCTTCTCATACCCAAAATATTCCTCTCATTATATCAAAAATCATAAAACATTCTCTTCTTCTCTCGTCTCTCTCTCCCTCTCTATCTTTCATTCTCACGAAATCCTCCCTAAAACCCACATATTTGTATGATTTTCTTGTCGAAATCGTTGTTAGCTATCTCTATTGTCTCTATTCGCCAATATCAAAGGCAACATCTATTTTGAGGGTTTTTGGAGGGGAAAAACCATGGGTAAGAAAATTGTTCATTTTATGTGTTGGGTACTGTTTATTTACATTTCTTTGGCTATTTCGAACAGATCTGAGCTTATATTGGTGTGTTTTTTGGATTTTTTAGAGAGAATTCACGATTTGGGTTTTCTGGGTTTTCTACAACTTTTTTGCTCGATAGGAGCTCAATAACAATTCGATAGAGGCTCGATAGTATGTAGAAGAAGGTTCTTTTATGGGCTTGATGTTGCTCGATATAGTTCGATTATAGCTCTACGGTTTAGGCTTTGTTGCTCGATTGTGCTCGATGGAAACTCGATAAGGGTTCAATTGGACTATAGAATATTTGGTGTAGTTGTTTTCTCGATATGTGCTCGATAGGGGTTCGATGAAGGTTTTGGTTAGGTTTTATGTTTGGTTTAAGAACTTTTAGCTCGATAAGAACTCGATAAGATCTCGATGAGGGCTCGATGATAACTCGATAGAGTTCGATTGAAGCTCGATAATATTCTTTTTTCATGACAGCTTTTTTTAATAATTTCAATGTTTTTTTTTCCAACACAAGTTTCATTGTCTACGTTTTTGTATCCTACAATGGTGTTTGGGAATTACAAGAGAATAAGTGGATTTTCAAGGACCCTCAATGCATGGTGATACTGATGGAGGATATTGTAACGTACTTGCAACTTCTTGACATACTGCACAAGGAACTTAAAGTTGATAAACAGATGTGTGGGTTGAAATTGGAGGTTCCTTACACATGCCGCGACCAATCATTTACACCCGTTCATGTTGAAAGTGATCTTAGTGTCTGTGCATTCTTAGGAGTAACATCTAAAGAAAGGTTAGCCTAGTGTGTCACTCTTATTAAGAAGATTGTCATTGCAGAACCATATTCCACTCCCGGACCTGAGGGAGCAGCTAGTACTTTAGGAGGTCTTATTAGTGACCTGAGGGACAACCAGTATGAGTACAACCCCTATGTGAATGACAATCTAGTAGCTAAACATAATGAGGACTCAGGATACGATTCAGAGGCATATTATAGTGCAGAAGTGCCGATTGACATGTCTGATGATTTGCAAGTCGAACAAGTACAAGAACAGCCAGTGTGTTCTATAGCACGGGCGAACCCACCAAGTCAAGGACGTCGAACACCTAGTACCAGCTCTAGTCGTCCTGCTGGAATAGAATATAACAATACAGGGAACGTTCCAATATGTTAAACAGAAGATCACAGAAGATGAAGTGCTCCCATGTTTACAAAAGAAGATATCATGGCTTCTAATCAATCTAAAACACCCTTGTCCGATGTACTGTTGGGAGAACTACACCTTGGGAAGACTTTTGAGAACGAGACGGAATTGAAAACCAAAGTGGCTCTCTTCGCAATGAAGAATAATTTTGAGTTTATGGTTAAGAAGTCTGGTATTGATGTGTTGTATATCACCTACAAGGATCCTGATTGTTGTTGGAGAATAAGGGGGAAAAAAGTAGCACGATCAGAGATGTTTGAGATCACTATTTATAATAGTGCACATACTTACTCACTAGAATTGCGACAGAAAGACCACCGTCAAGCAGCACCTTGGGTCATTGGGCACCTTATCAAGAACAAATATGCTACTGATGGCACTAGCTACCCGGCAAACATCATAAAGGAGGATATGAAGAATAATTTTGGGATCGATATGAGTTATATGAAGGCTTGGAGATGCAGAGAGAAGGCACTCGGTTATGTCAGGGGGACACTTGAAGAATCATACTCCAAGTTACCTTCTTACTTATACATGTTGCAGCAAAAGAATCCAGGTACAATAACTAATTTTGTCACAGAGGACGGTCGCTTTCTTTATTGTTTCTTCTCACTTGGAGCTTGTAGAAGGGGATTTACATCATGTCGTCCTGTTATATGTGTGGATGACACTTTCTTGAAGTCAAGGTATGGTGGCCACATGTTGTGTGTCGTTGCATTGGATGTGAATAACCACATTTATCCATTTGCATTCGCTATTGTTGACAATGAGAATCATAATTCTTGGAAGTATTTCATGATGAAATTGAAGGAATCAATTGGAGTTGTTGATAACCTGGCTTTTGTATCAGACATGCATGCTAGCATTATTCATGCTCTTGAGTTAGTCTTCCCTGATGCATACCACAGTGCATGCTACCATCACATAAGTATGAATGTAATTGCTAAGTTCAAGATTGATCACTGTCATAAGGAGATGTGGAATGCGACATATGCCTTTCGGAAGTCAAAATTTCACAAGTTCTTCAACAATATAAAGCAAATGGGTCCTGCCATAGCTCATTATCTCGAGGGTATTAGCTTCGATAAGTGGACTCGTGCTTACTTTCCTGGGAATCGATACAATGTAATGACAAGCAACTACGCTGAAAGTTTCAACAACAAAACCAGAGACGCAAGAACCTCCCCAGTCACTACTTTTGTGGAATTCATTCATTTCACAATTCAGTCATGGTTTGTTGCGCGTCGTGAGGAGGTAGAGAAGTGCACATCCAAATTAGTAACAATATATGATAAAGATGTCTCAAGCATTGCGGATGATGCAAGGTACTTGAAAGTCCATCCTCTTGGACAGTTCGAATTTCATGTGGTAGACCTAGAAGGTGATGGTGAGGTGAATTTGATGACCAAATCATGCTCCTGAGACATGTTTCAAATAATGTGTTACCCTTGTGTTCATGGTGTGGCTGTGGCCATCCTGCGCAGTTTCAACATTTACTCACTGTGTTCCCCATATTACAATACTGAGATGTGGAGGGAGTCTTACAAAGAAACAATTTACCTAACTTGCAACGAGGACGATTGGGAAGTTCCCAAGAACATAGAGAAAATGCAAGTTGGGGTTCCCGTTGAGAAACAACTAGTTGGTCGGCCGAAGAAGGAAGACAAACTGCACTCCATCGAATGGCGAAATCATTCGCAAAGAGCGCAAGTGTAGTATGTGTGGTGGTCTTGGCCACAACAGGGTTACATGCAAAGCTAGGCTATACACTTTTTTTTCCCATTTGGACTTGTTGTATTAATAACCTATCTTGTTTTCCCTTCTTTTTCTTTTATTTTTCTTAAAAGTTATGTTAATCTTGATGTAAACTCAATTGTAGCTCGACATGAACTCGATAGTAGCTCGACATGAACTTGATAATATGGTTGTTAACTTAGCTTCTAAACTGACTTCAAATCTTAGCTCGATATTAGTTCGATATAGCTCGATAGTAGTTCAATAATGGTTCGATATGGCTCAATATTAGTTCAATAATAGCCAGATAATGTATATGAAAATGATATTCCTTTATTAAAGCTCAATATTAGTTCGATATAGCTCAATATTAGTTCGATAATGTTCAAAATAGCTTGATAACAGCCATATGAAAGTTACAAAAAATGTGAACAACCGAACACAAAACAAAAAAACTATACATGTAAAGACCCTGTATATAAACAATCATCAATGTAACAAATTTTGATACCACAAGTCTGTGGTCCACTTATTCCTGAACACCTCTATATTTTCATCGCAGATGGTTTCCAATGGAAGGCCGGCCATGAGATGCTCAATATGCTTGACAACATACACACCCCAATCCCCACTGTAAAAATAATATAAACATTAAGTGTACAATACTATAATTTTACTTAGAAACAAATATACTATGAAGCTGATGTTTGTTACCTTCTCTTTGATTGAGTGAGCTCGTGTTTCTGTTTGCGACGCCATGTGAACTGATGCAGCCTATTTCTTACTGCGGGAATCTTCAACATCAAGCTATCAGTGAACAGTTTACTCTGCATCAACAGAGAAGGAAGAAAAAAGCACCATGGATTCATAATTTCCTCTATTTTTGCATCACTAATCACCGAGATATCTGAATCATAAACAATGAGAGTCCAACTAGAAATAGAAGCCTCAATGGCAAACCAATGTTGTTGTTCATAGTTCTGGCACCAATATACATCCTTAACTCCTCCCCAAGATGCCAGAAATTGCTGCTCAATGCCAGTCAACATGGACATAAAGTCAGAATCACACATGTACTTTGTTTTGTCGGCAATTTTCTTGTACTAATCATATCGGGCAGGTATCACTTGTGAGAAATAAATGTTCATCACAATAGCATTTTGGCGATATGTGTTGGGAAAATACTTGTGACGCATATGAAGCATGTGTTGTGCCGCATCAATATGCTACAAAGAGAGTACGATATAAAAAGTTAGCAAAGACCATTATAAATGGCTAAAAAATAGTGCATAAACAAATAAATTGAGTTATATCGAGCACTATCGGGCTTATATCGAATTAAACATCGAGTCCATATCGAGCCCCATCGAGCTCATATCGAGCTATTCTCAGACAATAAACAATAACCCTACAGCACCCCGATCGATCTACTATCGAGCTCCATCGAGTTCCCATCGAGCTAATCTCAAACAGTAAACAACAACCCTAGTTTAACACCCATATCAATCTACTATCGAGCTCCTATTAAGCTAATCTCAAACATTAAACAACAGCCCTACAACATCCCCATCGATCTACTATTGAGCTCCTATCAAGCTAATCTTAGACAGTAAACAACAGCCTTACAACACCCCCATCGATCTACTATCAAGCTCCATCGAGCGCATATCGAGCTAATCTCAATGTAACCTCCCATTGAGTCAATTAAAACATAACTTGTAAAATTGAAAGCAAAACATAATTTCTTAACGTATAAATGGCTTACCCCATCATTAAGCCACAACTGGGGTGTCTTCCACGTCAGAAACCATGGTGGACCGTGATTCCCAATCTTTACATCCCTCGAGGTCTTGTTGGGGATGTCTCCAAGTAACCACTTAGACACTGTCCTATACTGTTTGCGATCTGGCTTCTTGAGAGGGTCCAGCACCTGCGTAGCCTCATGTGTATCCTCCTCTTCTGGTGCAGCTGCATCAGCGTGAGGTCTTTTCCTCATGGGATCTGTGTAGTCCTCAAGCTAATCTTTCTTACGTCTTTGGCATCTAGTCCTCTGAAATCGAACCCCAGCAACATCCTCAAGGTTGACAATAACGACTCCCGGAGTCGCAGCATCAGGTGTCATAATGATGGTGGGAGGCGTGGTTGGATCATCAACATAGTCCAGAGGAATATCCAATGACTTTGAGTCTGAATCTTCCTTGGAGCCCCTCGATCTCTCATTAATAAACGTCGGGATCTGACTGAGACTGTCCAGGATCATTGATTGGTTCTTCAGGAGGGTCTCCTATCAACCCTCGACTCTGTCCAACTGCTCGATCAACTCGGCGAGCACAGGGGCTGAGGTTGGGGCTGGGGCTGGGGCTGAGGCAGAGGCTGGGGTTGTAACTGGGGCAACAAGAGGGGTGGGACCTACAACCTCCCCCTCCTCCAGGATAGCATCATCAAATATCTTCGCTGCCTCGGCTGCCTGAGAAACTATCTCAGTGACTTTCTCAAAAGTTGCATCCTCCTCCTCATCAGTCTCCCCGAGATCCTGGCCAAGCCCGGGATAAAGGGGAAGATCTCCTTTTATCAACGATAAATAATAGTCCTTTTCTGCTGGTCGAGGCTTCAACATCAGAAGGACGATCAACTGTAAACAATATAAAACATTTGGTTAATTCAAATAATCATAAAAGATAAGCATATAGATAAAAAATAATTGTTTAATGTCAATCAAATATAACTTACATTCTTCTTTGATAACATCGGTGAGAGGATAGACTTGGTGAAATCCTTGTTCTTCCGATGTGACCAACTAAGCATCCTCAGGGCCATGTTTCCCGAGCTCACAACAAACTCCGTCGCAAGCTACTAGATAGCATCATATGCCCAATACTGTAAGGCCGGGGCATAACCATACATACTGTACTTGGACTCTTGCTGCACCTTGGCATCCTTCTTGTTGTCATAGTTAGACTTTTGCTTCATTGTGTCCTTCTTACAAGACTGCAATAGCCTCCCATAAGAGTACTTCCCCCACAGATAGCTGAAGAAGTAATCTACGTCCTCAACCATCTTTAGAATATCTCTCCATATATACAACTTGCCTTCTATGGCATTCAGAACCCCCTTAACCAATAAACATAGACCAAGCTTGTACACATCTTCCACAACAGTACAAGTCTTGAAAGCATGGTCCACTTGCGAGAGCTTTACTTTCTCAGCATCATTGAAATACTCATTTATCAAGCGGTCGCTGAGATTATGCTCTTCCAACTCTTCTGGTGATGGGAAGGTACTGAAATTCAATCCCGTCACCAGGGCAAAATCTCCCATGCCCAATCTACAAGACTTCAACTCCAAGAAGAAATGCACCTCATCTTCGTTGTTACTGGCAATTTTCCTCAAAAGTAGTTGATGCACCAAAACTGTGGAGAAATTAAACTCCGAAGCCAAAAGAACTGCTTGAAAGGGGATTCCTTAGTCCTTTCTATTAGCCTGAGGTCCACAAACCTAGTCTTAATGTGATTTAAAGTGCTACTACCTCGATACGTGACTCGACCAGGAAAGTGATCAATAAACATAATAAGCAACTTAGGCATCTGCAACAACACATGAAAAAAAAATTGGTAAGAAAACAGAATGTCAAACAGAATCTGGAAAAAATTAAAAAAAAACTCTTCAAAAACCGAAATAAACACTGTCATCGAGTTGTTATCGGGTAGTATCGAGCTCAATCGAGCTATACATAACCCTATCGAGCCACTATCAAGAAACTATCAAGCCTATCAAGAAAATCATATTTTGTCTACATAAAGAAGCATCGAGCTACAATCGAGCCTATCGAGCAACATCATCCGTAAAACTATCGAGCTTATCAAGCAATTTACACTCATATTATCTTGCTCATATCGAGCACCTATCGAACCATTCATGCATGCATCCTATCGAGCTCATATCGAGCACCAATCCAACCATTCATGTTGCCCCAATCGAGCCTACTATCGAGCCAATATCGAACCTATCGATCCTATCGAGCAATTTACACTCATCCTATCGTGCCCCTACCGAGCCTACTATCGAACCTATCGAGCAACTGGTATGAACTCAGAAAAAATTGCATAGTGTCAACGAACTCATTCCCTTCCACAGATCACAAAGCCCAGATTCCAAAGAATGACTTGTTTTTCGATTAAATGTGAGTGGGTATTCGAGATCTAACCTTTGATTTAATTGGAGTTTAGAGTTTGTCCATGGGTCGTCGGGTTCCAAAGGATTGTGTGGCCGTGGGTCGCCTGAGATGCTCTCGACAAAGGCTGGGGATCGATGGGATATGGGGCTCGACAGGGTTTGGGGCTCGACGAGGTTGGGCTCAACGGGGGTTGGGGATCTTCAGGATTTTGGGGGTTTTGTTAGGTTTGAGAGAGAAACTGAGAGAGAGAGAGGGAGACAAACTGAGAGTGTAGTGGGAGAAATGATAGATTCAATTCTTTTGGGGTAGAAAAATGTGAGGGGTATTTTGGGTAGATGAGGTATGTTTAGCATCAAAATGAAATAGTTAATAGTGATGGTATTTTTTGTAATAATAGACACCATTATGCATGAATAGTGAAATTTCCCCTTGACAATATGATAAAATTAATAAGCATCCCAAATATACGTCATTTTTTAAATGACTATAATGCCCTTTCATTAAACGCCCGTCTCTCTCTTTAACTACCTCTTTCTACCATGGCAGCACCACCACCACCTCCCCACGCCCAGAAGCTCATTTTTCTCTCTCACAAATGGTAATCTTTCTCTCCTTTCTCATTCTCTATACTCATTGCCCTTCGAAACAAAGAGAAAAAAGAAACTCTCAACCGTTGAAGCACTCATGATCAATTTTTGTGTTCTACAAAACTTATGAGTTTCTTAATTTACTAAAAATTGACCTTATTTTATTTACAATTTTAATAAAGTGGGAGATAGTGTTTAACACTTTTATTTTATAAGGAAAATAAGAAAGCGGTAATGAAAGTTTTCTTTAGGCTTAAGGAACTAGTCTCTTTATGCAATTGGGAATTTATTTCCAAATTCCCGACACCATCATTTGTCGGCATGTTTTTATGAATAATGTGATAAGGCTATAAATTCAAGGGTTTAGTCTAAGTTTTAAGATTTAAGAGAAAATGCTTTTAAAGTATTGAAATTTTTTTAAGTTCATTTCTAATTGCTCAACTTAAAGACATAAACTTAATTAATCAAACGCCATAATTAATCTGAGTCACTGTGTGGTTTCACTACATTTTTATCTAAGCGGGAAGACTCGCTTTTGGATTAAAGATTTCCACAAGCAAGTGCTAAGGAATCTGAGTAAGACAACTTATGATATGTTTGGCTACAACACGTTAATGACTAGTATAGATAACTAAGTTATAAACTAATAATTTGAACTAGTCTTAGAAGGTTCAGTCAAGACTGTGGTCCTAGAGGGTTCGCATACTCATAACTAAGGTAAGCTGTAACACCCTGGATAACCAAGACCATTACACTGTGTGTTTAAGATAGTGCAAGACTTGCTAATCAAGTCGTTTGTACATAAATGTGTTTCTAAAGTTAACTGACAGGTTAGGGTAAAAGATTTTGATCGTAAAATAGTTGACTTTCATTAAAGTAAGAGTTTGATACATGGGATCCCAAAAATTATGTTTACATGGTGGTTATAACCCTCAAAATAAATACAACAGTAGCCAACTTAAATGGAAAAATACAATTTTTAGATCTAGTATGTGTAAATCCCTCGGCTATGACGGTCGAGCAGCTGCCAATGTACACACCACCCCCAAAGCTCTCCAACTCATGGCTGGTCCAACTTTCCTTTGCCTTTACATGCACCACGTAGTACCCGTGAGCCAAGGCTCAGTAAGAAAACCAAATTCAACAAGCATAGATAACAACAGAATGTGCATAGTGAACTTTAGATCAACTAGTTCAACCAACAACAGAGTATGAGCAATAAATTAGGCAATAATAAACATATACTTCCAAACATATAAATCAATCTTAATACAAATATTTAGATGTTGGTGCCCTTAGGCCGAGCCCTCTGGTTATTTAGCTGATCCCAACTCACTTAGGCCGAGCTACGTTCAGTACGCTCAACATCAGCCTTTACTTCCTTACGTCGTACTTTCACATCACACATACAGATATGAAAGTTGTAGAACACATATGTTCATTTACAGGGGATCTCAGTTCCATTCACAACTCAGGTGCATTTTTCTTACCTCGAGTCCTGAGAGGAGGATGTGGAGCGGTCCCGAGCACGATCCTCAATTCCGAGCCTTAACGGTAACCCTAGTCACAAGCGACAATGGATAACTATCAAAATCTAATCCAATTAAATACTTTGGAATCAAATAATAGCCTTCAAGACCTCAAATTCTACTAAACCGGGTAGTGGAATTCATCTCGAGTGCTTAGGTTTAAGTCCCCGAGCCTAAAAACCAATATTGGCTATGGCTGCCTAGGCGGGCCGCGACCTGGCCCTAAGGGTTGCAACGCGCCCCAAGTTAGAGGCGCCAACCTCTTGTCCCAGGGAGAGGCGGGTCGTGACTTCCCCTAGGGCCGCGGAGCGCCCACAAGTCAGCAAGCCCCCCTAGGGCCTTTTGGGTCATGCAGGCCGCGACGCCCATGAACTGGGTCATGGCGCGCCCCTGTGAACCCCGAAATCCCTGGGTTTCTCTGCATTTTCTGATATGAACCTCACCAACAATTGTGATGAAACCCGATAACAATGATGGTTTGGAACCCCAAGATCGTGTAGACAAGATTTGTTGAGCCTTGACCCGTCACCTAATTAGATGAAAACCAAGACTACAAAGGATAGAAAACGCCACACCAAGAAAACCTAAGAATATCTCAAGGATCCAAGGTGATAAGTTTGGTTGTTTGAACGCCACAAGATTAACTTGATAAGTTCTAGAGTTCTTTCAAGAACGAAGAGGAACCCACCTCACACTAATAATAATATTTCTCAAAACATAATGTCTTACAATGTTCATAAAACCCCTATATATACTTGGACCAATCCTCCAAGAATAGGAAAAGTCATAATTCAGCCTTAAAAATTACCATAAACATAAAAATAATAACTCCCCACGTTTTTAGGCTTTTGGACTTCAAAAGGCTGCCAAAAATAACTTAAATGACTAAATTTAATGCATTAACTTAACTAGCCAAGGCCATTGGCATTCCCCTATTTAATGTCCTTGAAACTCATCAAATTCATGCCCTTTAATGACTTAAATGACTAAATTCAATGCATTAACATAACCAGCCATTGGCATTCCCCTATTTAATATCCTTGAAACTCATCAAATTCATGCCCTTTAATGACTAATCCATGCTGATTACGTTTTTGGATGTTATTTAGCCCCTTCACTTGCTTTGATGACATGGACTAAGCCTTGATTATTATTTGAGTCCATATTGGTCTTTTTAGAATCAACCCAATTCTCTTGGATCAGCCCATTTAGTGCTTCCTTGAAACGCTTGGCTCTAAGTCTTGTAATCGGGCCACTAGGAAGTGACAAAGGGTCTAGTGTAAATCCAGCTCCATTCCCACATGTATGATCAGCATGTCCAACTCCTTGGTTTGCATCATTCTCCCCCTCTTGAGAAGGATTTGTCCTCAAATCATCACCTACATCAAAAGGAGACAAATAAGCAACATTAAAACTTGCACTAACACCATACTCACCTGGTAGGTCAAGCTTGTAGGCATTATCATTGATGCGTGCCACTACTTGAAATGGTCCACCCCGTGGTAGGAGTTTTGAACGCCATTTCTCTGGAAAACGGTCCTTCCTTAAGTGCAACCAAACCCAATCTCTTGGTTCAAACACTACCTTCTTGCGTCCCTTGTTGGCTTGATGGACATATTGTTTAGTCCTCCTTTCAATGTTCAACCGTGCCTTTTCATAAATCATCTTTACAAATTCTGCCTTCTTTTTTCCATCTAAGTTCACACGTTCACTTAAAGGTAAAGGAGTTAAATCCAAAGGCGACAATGGGTTAAAGCCATAAATAATTTCAAATGGTGAAAACTTAGTTGCAGAATGTGTACTTCTATTGTAAGCAAATTCAACTTGTGGCAAACAATCTTCCCATGTTTTCAAGTTCTTTTTAATGATAGCACGCAACAAAGAAGACAAAGTTCTATTCACTACCTCAGTTTGACCATCCGTTTGTGGATGACAAGTAGTAGAAAATAACAACTTGGTTCCCAACTTTCCCCACAAAGTCTTCCAAAAGTAACTTAAAAATTTTGCATCCCGATCAGAAACAATGGTCCTAGGTGTTGACTATGATTTTAGCCAACGACGTGAGAATGTCAAATACGACAAGCCTTCAAGAGAATATAAACGACAACAGACAGTTTTAATCAACGAAAAATAAATAACACAAGATTTTTATAGTGGTTCAGTCCCGATAGTCGGTAATAGCCTAAACCACTTAGAGATTTTATTACTGCATTCACACTCAAGATCAGATGAACCAGTGTCAACTGAGTTTCTTCAGTGCAAATATTCCAGAATACCAAAAAAGGGTTTCTCTTAGGAAGCACACACTTTCTCTCTCTAGAACACAGATTCACTCTCAATTTTCCCAAAAAAGTCCCGTTACGATCCTCCCAACCCTCTATTTATAGGCTGGGATCTCAACTGATATCCCCTTTAGATTGGGATATTTTATTATTCATCTTATATTTATATTACAAGAAATGTTTAAAATACAACTGATTCCTCAATTTGAGTGAGGAGTGAGAGATTCCCGGGGTGCTTAGACCAATTCTTGCCAAAGTCGTTCCGGGGATTTTGACGTAGTCTCACATGCATGCTGATTACTCCTTCAAACTTTCCGTGGACCAAAGGTGGTATATGCATGGCTCTCCTTGGACCAAAGGTCATGCAAGCTTGGTCCTCCTCGGACCAAGGTGGTCCGAGCCAACTTTCTTGGCACCTCACCTCGGGTAGGTCCGAGGCAATTCTCTTGGCTTCTTTCCTCGGACAACCTTGAGGCAACCTCCTCCATGACATGTCCGATCGGACATGATAATCTTCTCCTCGGACCAAGGTGGTCCGAGGCATCCTTCTTATGCTTTCTCCTCGGACCAAGGTGGTCTGAGCCAACCTTCCCCCTTGTTTCTCACCTCGAACAAGCCCGAGCATGCCTCTTCCATGGCATGTCCGATCGGACATGATGTCCTTCTCCTCGGACCAAAGTGGTCCGAGCCACCCTGACTGGCACTTCACCTCGGACAAGTCCGAGGCATCTCTCCTCTTGGCATCTTCAACTATGTTCGATCAGACACCACGTGGCCTTCCCTTGACTGAAATCTAAGTCCCAATTCTTGGCTTGCATGGGACCTCTTTCCCTTAGCCTTCTTACCTCAGACACAACCGAGCCAAATGCTTGAGAGGCTCCCAAGCTAAGGTTCGATCGGACCTCCTGCCTTTATCCCTCGAACCAAAATCCAAACCCCTCCTTCAATCTTCTTGGACTTGGATTCAAACCAATCACTTGGGTCTTCAAACTGGGGTCTGAGCCAAGCACTCCTTAGGCCAAATATTCTCCTCGGTCGGGTGTATTTGACTTGGCTATGCATCTCTCAAGCAGTCCTACTTCTTAACTGATGTATTGGGCCACTGCTAAGCCAGATCACCCAACTAACTCATGCCATGTGTTAATTTTACTGCCAAATCATTCTTTTCAAATTTTTGGGATAACATTTGCCCCCCAAGTTTATTATATGATACATTCACATAATAAACTTTTTCTCTAGCTGACGTCATTATAAAAACTAATAACTGTTCATTCCATGCAGCAGACCCACGATCACTGCAAAAAACCACCCATGATCGTGGAGAGAAAAATAGTCCCAGAATGCCAAGGGTCCAAAAGTAAATAAAAATCCACTTTTTTCCCTTTAAATAACCCAATTTTATACACTTTTCTTCACACAAGCAAAAAAAATCACATCTTCAAAAACCTCTCATCTTCCTCCTTCCCTTTTGGCCGAAATCCCAAGAGTTTTCTTCTCCTTGCTGATTCCAAAAGCTTCAAGAGGAGCTCTTCATCTTCAAGCAATCTTCAAGCAAACCAAAGGTCCTTCATCCTTGAGTAAGTCCTCTTTTCCATGCCTTTACATTGTTAAAAATTTTCAAAAACTTTTTAAGAAAAACATGCCATGGCCGAAATTCCCCATAGCTTTGCTTGTTCTTGAAGTTCTTGTGAATGCTTTGTACAATGTGTTAGTTTGTTGTCTTGATGATGTTTGTGGCATGGGTAACCCGAAATTACCTCTAATTTCATAGAAATTTCAAGACAAATGGGCTAATTTGACATGAATATGAATATGGGTTTTGGGGTTTTTGATATTATAATGGGTTTTCAAGAACATAAGAAAAACCTTTCATTTCTATGCTTTGATCTTGTTTTTGTATGTGTGAATGAAGAAATGTGTTTAAAATAGGGATTCTAGGGCTTTGTTTACACGGTTTGGGTTTGAGGTAGGAGGAGTATATAGTTAGGGGCTTTGCCCATTTAATTTGCCAAGAAAAAATCTGGGCATGAATGTGGTCCGATCGGACCACATATTGTCTTCCTTGGGATCCCATGTCCGATCGGACATGGTGAGTTGTTGCTAGCCAATTTCCTTGGAGGCGTGAGATGTACCAAGCCTTCGGACACCACCCATTCGAACCTCAAGGTGCGCATCTCCTTGGATGAGCTAAACAAGCATATCCGATCGGGCCATTGAGAAATCTGGGTAAGTTACCACGCATTTACCATTTTTTGACCACTGTCCGATCGGACATGGTGAGTTCGGACGCTCGCACGCCACCGCCTGGACTGCACGGCATGCTTCTCCTCGGGCGTGTTACGTCCGATCGGACCTCCTGGGGGACTTCACGCTGGGCTCGCACAGGCAAGGCTGGACGTCTCCTCGGACTCCCACGGCTGCTGAACGCCTCATGGGTCATGAGCATTTGGTGGGTCTAGGCATCCGATCGAATGCACTAGGTAAGGCCATCTCCTTGAGCTCAAAACGTGGTCCGATGGGGCCACACCTAATCTCTTAGGCCTCGGCCTTCTTTCCTTCCTTCCAAATGCATACCCAATCCCTTGGCATGCTCACTCACACGCATAAGGAATTTAGCCTCATAGGAAAACCTCAAAAATGCCCATTGATATAAACCTTAATAACGTTCAACACCCCAAGTACTTTTTAGGCACTCTTGGGCATTAAAATTATTTTTTCCCTATGTGTTATATTTTTATGACTTAGACAAAATTTTCTAAGTATAAAAATAACTTTTATTCTTGATGAAAATTTTTCTGTATGGTTACTCACCTCCCCATGATTTATTCATTTTTGTAGATGAATCGCTCTGACTATAGGGGAGGTGACAATCATACGGACTCCGATACATCCGTCTCGCAAACAATCGAGACTCCTTTAAATAGCGATTCCTCACCAGACCCGTCTACCGGTTGCACTCCAGAGGACCGTCTTCGCCGCTTCAAGCAGATCCTCCCTCGCTCAACTTTGTATCTTCTCCACGAGGAACAGTTCCTTCAACAAGTTTCTCAGTCGACGATGAGGGTGAAGCAATCCAACAGAATTCCTCAAGAACATGATCCACAGGTTGCCGCAGAGCGGTGCAGAAGGTGGTAAAGCGCAATCATACTCGCATTGCCACAGCTCCAAAAAAACCTTCGCAGGAATTTGCTACCGCGATCCTGGACTTGGCTGTCCAGAAGCCACGCAAGGAGGGAGAAGAAGAACCTTCCTGGTTCATTGCCAATGCTTCAAAACTTAATCCTGTGCTGTTCCAAAGACACATTGAAGCTTTAGGCTTCAGCGGGGCAAACGTGATATGTCCGAGTTCTCACCAAAGAGCCAATAGGCCTGGTGGAACATACTGTGCCTGGTCCAGGCACCATGTGCACGCCGGAGCAACACTTTCGCTACACCCATACTTCCGGTCTGTAGCGGATTATTTCAATGTTTCCCCATTCCAGATCGCACCGAATGGGATCCAGGCACTCTCTACGCTGTACATCCTCTACTTCCTGCATGGTTGGGATGAGCCCACCCCACATGAGGTGCACTACTTATTTGACCTCAGGACCAATCCTTCCCATAACAACACGGGCTTCTTCCACTTCTACCATAGGCATAGGGGGATTACATATCTTAATGGTATCTCTCACAAATCAAACCCCGGGAAGTATCACAAAGAATACTTCCTTACATCGGACATTGAGGCCAACAACTTGGCTTTTACACGTGCGGGTCCATTCGAGCGACCGTTGCCTACTAAGGGAATGTTTAAGCGGGCCGAGAAGTTCCCAAGATGAGTCTTAGGGAAAAAGATGTGAAAAAATTGGTTACTCTGGACCTTCTTCAGATGGTGGGCCTGGTGCCATGTGACCAAGATCTGGCGGTGGAAAGTACCGCCGGGGAGAACAACATGACTGATCAGTCCAACGAGGGCACGGAGCTAGTGACTGATTAGCTTTCTCCTGAACCCTCTCTGCTCTCTCGTAGACCTAGCGACTTAGTCATTAGGGAGCCCGAACCTCAGCGCAGATCTACCATTCCCGCTCAGCCTGGGAAAGGAAAGGCTATCCAGGTTGAGGGGGAACTTAGCTCATCCTCGGACGACGATGATGAGTTCCTCGATCAGATCCTCAACGCAGGTAACACATGTCTAGTGAACATAGGAATATTTTTGATAGCTTGGTGATTCGAGAGTAACAAAATTGTAGTATACACTTGTACACATTTTATTATGTTTATATCTCTAACAACTTTGTGTTTTCCTCCTTTGCAGACCCAGACATGTTCAGAGAGTGCGTTGCTTCAAAGAGGAAAATTGGTGATGGAAGTGGCTCTATGCCCCCGCAGAAGATTCAGAAGGTAGTACCGCCCAGTCAAGGGAGGCAAACTGAGGGACCAACTACACTCCCGCCACTGACTCCCTCTTCGCTTCCTTCCTCTACGAGCCTAACTCCTACTCACCAGGGTAGCTCGAGTGAGGTCTTTCGTGCTGTTAGTGAATTAGGAAAATGACTTCTTGAGGAGATCGGCCATGATGCTTCAACACTCCAAAGTTTAGAATCCTACCCTCGGCTTAGCGTTGAAGTCGTCTTGAAAAGAGGGCTTGCTCAACTGATGAAGGTAAGTATTTTATCTTAAGACAATTTATTATTAATATTTTCGCTTGTAATAACCTTTTGTCTCCCATGCAGTCACTTGTCACCATCGGTCACGCTTAGCTCCGAGCGGTAGACTACAAGGAGTTGATCAAGGTGCTAAACGATCAACTGGTGGAAGCCAAATCCAAGCTGGAGCAAGCAGAGAGAACTGTAGCTGAACGAGACGAGTCTCTCAGGAAGCTTTCTGAGGAGAATCAACAGCAGGCTCAAAACAACTCTTCCTTGACAACCCAACTGGAGAAGCTGTCCCTCGAGAACAAAGAGTTAGCTCGGGACAATGAGAGACTGATCAGCGAGAATGAAGAGCTGAAACAAGAAAAAGAGCTTGATTTGATTCGCTTTGAGGAGGCCAGCTTCGACTGCTTCTATCAAGTCTGGAAGCTGAGCAAACCTCTTAATCTCGATTTTTTCTCCAAGGAGGTTCAGGCAGAAGAGCTTGCTAGATGTGAAGCAAGGGCTGCAGAAGAAGCTGCCAATCCTCCTGCACTTGCTCCCGCCTCCTCTGCTTTATCCTTCCGAGCGAGAGGAGCAGCCGACGCCGAGGAGGGGGTCGATCAACCCACCAGAGAAGCACGCCAGTGACTCCTTCTCGTAGTTCATCATAGTTTGCTTTACTTTGTATATTGTTGCTCGGACTAGTGAGCTATTTTGACACTTAGCACTTTACTCTTTCTTTGTCGACAACTTTAAACTTTTAAGTTTTTATTGTACATAGCAAAGTTCTTAGATGCCTTTAATTTCACATGAGTATTTAGTTTTCTAACTTAGAAATTTTAACCATTCCATAAGTCCATACTAAATATACTTCCTCATGCTCTTATTGCTCTAACTTTTTATGAGCATAAATTTTATCATTACACGAATACCTGTTTCTAACTTAATTTTTTTTTAAAAATTCTAAGTTACTTAAGCTTTGTAAAACAAGTTAGCTTAATGGCCATTTTAGACTTCCAAACTTACAAGTCAGCCCAAAAACAAATATATTTGCTCGTGCTCTTATTGCCTGTGTTGAAATACAGACCAGTATACCCTATGTGCCCCCCAAGTGATTGAGGGTTGATAAATCCTTGATCACTTGCTACTTGACCGAATTTGTCCGAGTAGTTACTACTCGTGAAACACATAAAATATACGAACATATTTCAGTAGTTGAGCACTACAAAAACATTATTTAAACGTTGGTCCTTCATATCATGATACCGACTAGTTGAACACTGTCTGGTATACATTTACACTTAGCTTTTAGAAGACCTGTTTTGTTTAAATTATTATGACAGTTAAACACTGCCAAGCAAAAATAATCAACACATATGCAAAATTTGTAGCAAGGTTCGACTACGCTGCGCGTGGTCTCTTTTATTACTCGTAATAATAAGTGACAAAACGTGTCTAACAACGAGTTCCAAACAAAATAATATTGTTCAAAATAATGTGACTGGGTAGCAAATAACCAGTTCACAAACAAAAAACTTAAATAACAAGTTAAGCACTTGATACAAAGCTACGACTCTGCAAGCAGTATTTATTGATAATATTTTCTCAAGTGCTCGCCGTTCCAGTAGTTCCTGATCAGCTCTCCATTCAACCGAGCGAGCTTGTAGGTGCCGGGTGGTAAGACTTGCTCAATTTGATACGGTCCTTCCCAGTTTGGTCCTAGCACACCAGTTGCTGGGTCTCTAACAAACACCTTTCTTAGGACTAAATCTCCGACCTGGAACTTTCGATCTCGCACTCTGGAGTTGAAGTAGCGTGCCACTTTTTGCTGATGAGCAGCTACTCTGAGGTTTGCCTCCTCTCTTCTTTCCTCGAGGAAGTCCAATGATTCTGCTAACAACTGATGGTTCTCCTCTTGGTTGTACACGGTCCTTCTATGAGAGGGTGGGTCTATCTCCATAGGTAACATGGCTTCATACCCACATGCTAAAGAGAATGGGGTATGACCAGTTGCCGTCCGAGCAGTAGTCCTATATGACCAAAGGACCTCTGGTAACTCCTCTGCCCAAGCACCCTTAGCTTGCTCCAGGCGCTTTTTTAGAGTGTCCTTCAATGTTTTGTTCACCACTTCAACCTGCCCATTGGCTTGAGGATGGGCTACTGAGGAGAAACTTTTGGTTATGCCATGCCGAGTGCAAAAATCGGTAAATATGTCGCTGTCAAACTGAGTGCCATTGTCAGACACTATCTTCTTAGGTAGACCATAGCGACATATTATGTTTTTAACCACAAAGTCTAATACTTTCTTCGATGTGATCGTGGCTAATGGCTCGGCCTCAGTCCACTTAGTAAAATAAT
Source organism: Humulus lupulus (assembly GCF_963169125.1). NCBI lineage: Eukaryota > Viridiplantae > Streptophyta > Magnoliopsida > Rosales > Cannabaceae > Humulus > Humulus lupulus. Next base: position 145,543,828 of record NC_084796.1, read on the forward strand.
CTACCGCGACCACCGCAAACTGCACTCCTCCTTTTCCCTTGGGTAACTTCCCGATCAGGTCAATGCCCCACACTGCAAAAGGCCACGGACTTTGCATTTGCTTCAAAACATTTGGGGGCGCTCTGGGCACTTTAGAAAATCTTTGGCATTTGTCACACCTTCTCACGTATTCCATAGAGTCCTCGTTCATGGTAGGCCAGAAAAATCCTTGCCTCAAGATCTTTTTAGATAGACTCTGCCCCCCAGCATGATCTCCACAAAACCCCTCATGCACCTCAGCTAATAAGTTCTTTGACTGGTCGGGCGTTATGCACCTAAGTAGAGGTAAGGAGTATCCTCTCCTATACAACACTCCATCCACCATGGTGTATCTAGCAGCTTGCCTCATAACCTTCCTTGCCTCATTACGACCATCTGGGAGGGTCCCTTGCTCAAGGTAAGCAATGATGGGAGTCATCCAGGTGTCGGCTATCGTAATCGGCATGGCCTCTTCTCTATCAATGCTCGGCTCCGCTAAGTATTCTACTGGTACTATATTCAGAGTTTCGGCATCCTTTGCACTAGCAAGCTTTGCTAGAGCATCAGCATTGGAGTTCTGCTCCCGTGGTACTAGCTTGATGGTATACTCCTCGAACTGGGCTAGCAAATCTTTGGTCTTGTTTAAGTATGCCACCATGTGTAGGCCCCTTGCTTGGTATTCCCCCAATACTTGATAGACCACCAATTGGGAATCACTATTTATCTCTACCGACCGGGCACGTACATCTCTAGCCAGTCGCAAGCCTGCTAAGAGGGCCTCATACTCCGCCTCATTGTTAGAAGCATTAAACCCGAATCTTAGTGCACAATGAATTCGGTGCTTCTCTGGTGTGACTAGTATAATCCCAGCTCCTGAATGGTGCTCATTCGACGATCCATCAACAAAAAGTTGCCAAGTAGGAATTTCTTCTTTTTTCCCAATAACACTCTCCTGCTGGTCGGGGACCTCAACGATTCCGGTACATTCAGCGATGAAATCTGCCAAAGCTTGACCTTTAATAGCAGTTCTCGGTTGGTACTTGATTTCAAATTGGCCTAGCTCAACCGCCCATTTAAGTAGTCGACCAGACGACTCCAGCTTTTGTAAAACTTGGCGAAGAGGCTGGTCAGTAAGGACCTTGATGGGGTGTGCCTGGAAGTACGGCCGCAACTTTCGTGATGCAAGTACCAAGCAGTAAGCCAACTTCTCGATCATGGGGTACCGGGACTCCGCTCCTATCAATCGCTTGCTAACATAATATACTGGGTGCTGCACCTTATCCTCCTCAAGTACTAAGGCAGCACTAACAGCGTGTTCCATGACTGCTAGATACATGAATAGGTCTTCTCCATCAACTGGCTTAGAAAGAACAGGAGGTTGGGCCAAATGCTCCTTTATCGCCTGGAAGGCTTGTTCACACTCTGCGGTCCACTCAAACTTCTTGCTTCCTTTAAGCAGGTTAAAGAACGGAATGCACTTGTCCATTGATTTCGAAACGAACCTGCTTAGAGCTGCAATCCGCCTAGTCAAGCTTTGTACATCCTTTATTTTTGTTGGAGACTTCATCTCTATGAGAGCCTTGATCTTCTCTGGGTTTGCCTCTATTCCTCGGGAGTTAACAATAAGCCCAAGGAATTTTCCAGAACCCACTCCGAATGAACACTTGAGGGGATTTAACTTCATGTTATACTTCCTCAATATTGCAAAGCACTCCTCTAAGTCTCCCACGTGCCCCTCAGCTTCCTTTGACTTCACCAGCATATCGTCTACATATACCTCCATGCTCTTGCCGATTAAGTTGCAAAACATACCATTCACGAAGTGCTGGTAGGTAGCTCCTGCATTCTTCAATCTGAAGGGCATCACTCTATAGCAATACAGCCCTATATCCGTTCGGAAGCTGGTATGCTCTTCATTAGGAGGATGCATGCTGATCTGGTTGTACCCCGAATACGCATCCATGAAGGACAAGGTCTCGTGACCAGAGGTTGCATCTACCAACTGGTCTATTCTCGATAAAGGAAAGCAATCCTTCGGGCACGCTTTGTTTAGATCAGTAAAATCTACACAAGTCCTCCACTTTCCATTGGGTTTGGGCACCAAGACTGGGTTTGAAACCCAAGCTGGGTAGTATGCCTCTCTAATAAACCCGTTCTCCTTCAATCGCTCTACCTCCTCCTTAAGAGCCTTTGCTCGATCCTTGTTAAGCAACCTCCTCTTCTGCTGCACCGCTGGATATCTTTCATCCACGTTGAGCACGTGGCTGATCACAGTTGGTGAGATACCCACCATATCCTTGTGAGACCAGGCGAAGACATCTTGATTCCTTCGCAAGAATTCTATCAGCTGTGCTCTCACTTCAGCTTTCAACTTCTTTCCAATCTTGACCCCTCTCGTCGAGTCATTCTCATCTATAGGGACCTCCTCTAACTCCTCGGACGGTCCCACATCACTCTCATAATCCCCAAAGCGAGGATCAATATCTCTTCCCTCGCTTTGGGCAACGCCCTATTTGGTGACTTCATCACCTGATGGGGGTCTTCTGCTCTTTTAAACTAGGAGTGCTCTCCTGGCCACACTCCTCTAACATCTCTTCTTCGTTCACCACTACAAGACTCTGGTCTACATCCATCTCATCCACCTCCTCTCTTTCAACACATACAATCATGTTGTTCTCCTTGGCACCTTTCTTCGCCTTAGCTATCGAGGCATTATAACACTCTCTAGCTTCCCTTTGGTCTCCTTGGACATAGCCTATGCCAGCGCTGGTCGGGAACTTCATAGATAAGTGCCAAATTGAAACTACCGCATGCAAGTTGGTGAGTAGGGGTCGACCAATAACAACATTGTAGGCGGACGGGCAGTCAACAATCAAAAACTTAGTCATCACGGTTTCATGCTTGGGGGCTTCCCCCGTTGTGACTGGTAACTTGATTGTCCCAGCTGGTGACAGTCCTTCTCCAGTAAACCCATAAATGATGTGAGAGAAAGGCTTCAAGTCATTGATGGATAGCTTCATCTTTTCAAAAGATGACTTATAAATAATGTTTACGGAGCTTCCCGTATCAACCAGACATCTTTTCACCTTCATATTAGCTATTTGGACTGTCACAACAAGAGGGTCATTGTGAGGATACCTCACGTGTTTAGCATCTTCTTCTGTGAAAGTGAGGGACTCACTTTCATACCTTGGGTTCTTTGATGGTCGCTCCTCCACCGTCATAACCTCGGAGGTGGATGCCGCACCCAACTCATGACGAAGGGTGCGAGCATATCTCTCCCTCGCCTTGTTGCTATCTCCAGCAAGATGTGGCCCTCCACATATAGTATCTAATGTGAAGTCCACAGGTTCAGGTTGCAAAGGTGGGGACCGTTGCCACTTGAAACCAGGATTATTGTTGCTCCCCTCTCCCTGGGTCTTCTCTGCCTTATACTTTTTTAATTTCCCCGACCGGAGGAGAAACTCTATCTCATCTTTAAGGTGATTACACTCATTCGTGTCGTGACCATAGTCTCCATGGAAACGACAGAACTTGTTCTTATCCCTTTTACTCATCTCCTTCTTGATTGGTGGGGGTCTCCGGTAAGGGACCTCCTGATGACTGGCTAGATAGATCTCCGCTCGGGTCGCCGAAAGAGTGGTGTAGTTGGTGAATCGAGGTTCATACTTCGTTGTCTTGTCATTCGATCCCGACTTCGCCTTTTTTTCATTGCGGCGGCCAGACCCATTATTCCCACATTTCTTACTACCTCCTTGATCATTTCTGCTATCCTTCGGAGTATCATCTGATCCACTTGGATTGTTCAACCCATTTTCCCCTTTCTCAATGGCGTCATCCAGCTTCATATACTTATCTACCCGGTCCAAAAATTGCTGTAAAGTTGAAATTGGATGGCGGTGGATGCTGTCCCACAAAGGACTTCGATAAATAATACCGGAGGAGATTGCCACCATTTTCCCTTCATCTCCAACCGCGGTAGCCCGATTGGCTTCTCTCATAAACCTTTGAATGTAGTTCTTGAGAGACTCATCTTTACACTGCCTAATATCCACCAAATGGTTGGCATAAACAGGAGGGGTTCAGGTAGTACTGAACTGCCTGCAGAACTCCTTCCTAAAGCTCTCCCAAGAGGTAATAGAGTCTGGTTTGAACTTCCAGTACCACTCCTGGGCAGTGTCTGACAAGGTGGTGGGGAAGACTCTGCAGCGGTAGTCATCACTCACCCCAAGCAGCTCCATCTGATCTTCGAACTTTCCAACGTGTCTTACCGGGTCTGCCTTTTCTGTATAAACTGGCAATACCGGTGCTTTGTATTTCCTTGGTGGTTGGGCTGCTCTTATTCTAGCACAAAAAGGGCTACCACTTCTGTGGTCTACTGGATCAATAATTGGTTGTTTCGACAAACTTTGGACTGCCGCCGTCAAGGCATCAAGCTGGGCTTGGATGCCCGGGGCCACTGCTGGGGACGCACCCTCAGGACCGCTTGGTCGGGCACCCCTATCCGGCGTACCATCATCGAGTATTTCTACTCGACTGGTAGGACGGATTGGCTCCTGCCCTTCGATCGGAACGGTCCTCCTTCTGTCATCAATGACGTCCCTCAGGTCCTTCTGAGCAGTGTTCTTTCCCAACCGGTCGAACACTGTACTCTGAGTCTTCTCGGAAGGTCTGCTAGGTGGAGCGTGCTCTTTGCCATTACGCTGGTTGGGATGCCATGGTGGCTTCCCCATTTGAGCTGGTTGATCCTCTCCTCCTCGTCGGTTATTATTCTTCTCCTTCGACTGGTTGGTGTGGTGATTGTCAGCTTCATCACGCCCATGTCCATCTTTGAAGTGGGAAGTCTCTTTGCCACGAGGAGCTTTGTTGTGCCCCTGCTCAGAAGGTGTTTTCTTACTGCCTGACTTATGATTCCTTGACTTGGAAGTCTCTGATCTGTGGCTCCTTGAGGGGGTCTTGGAGTTCCCCCTCTGGGTTGAGGCAGTGCGCGATCGGACTCCCTCCTCCTCATGACGAGGTGGGTTACCACCATTCCTGCCTGGCCTATCAGTTTTCTTATGACCAGCCTCTGTGGTCCTTGCCTCTGGGGTGGGTGTCACCCCAGGCGCAGCTTGAGCATTGGCTCGGGTCAATTGCGTAGCTGCCTCCAGAGCAAGTGCAGCTTCGCGATGTCGCCTGTCGGCCTCCTCTTGCTGTCGACGGATCTCCTCGCTCCTAGTGTCCATATCCTGTCTCTGCTTGGCCATTTCCTCAGCAAAGGCCTCCTGCCTAGCATTGAACTGAGCTAGCTCCTCCTGGAATGCGCTCATGGTCTTCGGGAGCTCCTCAACTTCAGGAGCCACATCTTCGAGCACGACTCTAGGCTCATTCTCACGATCTTGAACGCTGGGACCCTCTGACCTAGCATGTTCCTTAGAGGTGCTTACCCTCTTGGAGGCTGCGGTGGTGTTCTTAGGCGCCATATTGCTTCAGGGACTGTCTGTTCTTCTCTTCAGGCTCTCAATGAAAGCACCAAAATGTTGACTATGATTTTAGCCAACGACGTGAGAACGTCAAATACGACAAGCCTTCAAGAGAATATAAACGACAACAGACAGTTTTAATCAACGAAAATAAATAACACAAGATTTTTATAGTGGTTCAGCCCCGATAGTCGGTAATAGCCTAATCCACTTAGAGATTTTATTACTGTATTCACACTCAAGATCAGATGAACCAGTGTCAACTGAGTTTCTTCAGTGCAAATATTCCAGAATACCAAAAAAGGGTTTCTCTTAGGAAGCACACACTTTCTCTCTCTAGAACACAGATTCACTCTCAATTTTCCCAAAAAAGTCCCGTTACGATCCTCCCAACCCTCTATTTATAGGCTGGGATCTCAACTGATATCCCCTTTAGATCGGGATATTTTATTATTCATCTTATATTTATATTACAAGAAATGTTTAAAATACAACTGATTCCTCAATTTGAGTGAGGAGTGAGAGATTCTCGGGGTGCTTAGACCAATTCTTGCCAAAGTCGTTCCGGGGATTTTGACGTAGTCTCACATGCATGCTGATTACTCCTTCAAACTTTCCGTGGACCAAAGGTGGTATATGCATGGCTCTCCTCGGACCAAAGGTCATGCAAGCTTGGTCCTCCTCGGACCAAGGTGGTCCGAGCCAACTTTCTTGGCACCTCACCTCGGGTAGGTCCGAGGCAATTCTCTTGGCTTCTTTCCTCGGACAACCTTGAGGCAACCTCCTCCATGACATGTCCGATCGGACATGATAACCTTCTCCTCGGACCAAGGTGGTCCGAGCCAACCTTCCCCCTTGTTTCTCACCTCGGACAAGCCCGAGCATGCCTCTTCCATGGCATGTCCGATCAGACATGATGTCCTTCTCCTCGGACCAAAGTGGTCCGAGCCACCCTGACTGGCACTTCACCTCGGACAAGTCTGAGGCATCTCTCCTCTTGGCATCTTCAACTATGTTCGATCGGACACCACGTGGCCTTCCCTTGACTGAAATCTAAGTCCCAATTCTTGGCTTGCATGGGACCTCTTTCCCTTAGCCTTCTTACCTCAGACACAACCGAGCCAAATGCTTGAGAGGCTCCCAAGCTAAGGTTCGATCGGACCTCCTGCCTTTATCCCTCAAACCAAAATCCAAACCCCTCCTTCAATCTTCTTGGACTTGGATTCAAACCAATCACTTGGGTCTTCAAACTGGGGTCTGAGCCAAGCACTCCTTAGGCCAAATATTCTCCTCGGTCGGGTGTATTTGACTTGGCTATGCATCTCTCAAGCAGTCCAACTTCTTAACTGATGTATTGGGCCACTGCTAAGCCAGATCACCCAACTAACTCATGCCATGTGTTAATTTTACTGCCAAATCATTCTTTTCAAATTTTTGGGATAACACTAGGCATGCCATGTAACCTAACAATTTCTTTGAAGAAAAAATCAGCTATATGTGATGCATCATCAGTTTTATGACATGAAATGAAGTGTGCCATCTTGGAAAATCGATCTACCACCACAAAAACTGAATCTCTCTCCCTCTTAGTCCTAGGTAAACCTAAAATAAAATCCATAGAAATATCAGTCCAAGGTTCATGAGGTATTGGCAAAGGGGTGTACAAACCATGGGGTTTCAATTTAGACTTAGCCTGTTTACACGTGATACACTTCTCACAAATTCTTTCCACATCACGTTTCATATGAGACCAAAAAAAATGATCATGCAAAATTCCTAAAGTCTTAGCTACACCAAAATGACCCATCAAACCACCACCATGAGCTTCTCTCACAAGCAATTCTCGCAAAGAACAGATAGGCACACACAGTTTATTTTCTCGAAACAAAAATCCATCATGCCTATAAAACTTACCAAACCCCAATTTTTCACATGCATTGAACACATCACCAAAATCAGAATCTTGTGCATACAAATTCTTAATGTATTCAATGCCAAGCAATTGTGTATCTAGAATGGAAAGTAAAGCATACCTGCGGGACAATGCATCAGCCACCACATTTTCCTTACCTTGCTTGTATCTGATCACATAAGGAAATGTTTCAATGAATTCCACCCACTTGGCATGGCGTTTGTTCAACCTTTGCTGCCCTTTTAAATGCTTCAAAGATTCATGATCTATGTGAATCACGAATTCCTTTGGCCATAGATAGTGCTGCCAATTTTCCAAAGCCCTTACCAAGGCATACATCTCCTTATCATAAGTGGGATAATTTACGGCTGCCCCACTCAACTTCTCACTGAAATAAGCAACTGGACGTCCTTCTTGCATCAAAAGAGCTCCAATACCTATTCCTGAAGCATCACACTCAATTTCAAAAGTTTTAGCAAAGTTAGGTAAAACAAGCAAAGGTGCATTAGTTAACTTTTCTTTGATCAGATTAAATGCCTTTTCTTGTTCTTTCCCCCACTTAAACTGCACATTTTTCTTGATGACTTCAGTAAGAGGGGCGGCTAAGCTACTAAAATCACGCACAAACCGTCTATAGAAGCTAGCTAAGTCGTGGAAACTCCTCACTTGGTTGATTGTTGTAGGTGTTGGCCACTCTTGAATTGCCTTCACCTTTTCCTCGTCCACCTCAATTCCGCTCTTACTAACAACAAAACCAAGAAACACAAGCTTATTCGTGCAAAAGGTGCACTTCTTGAGGTTAGCAAACAACTTTTCTTTTCTTAGAATTTCCAAAACAGATTTCAAATGCATTACATGTTCTTCCAAGTTTTTGCTATAAATTAGGATATCATCAAAATACACAACTACAAATCTACCAATAAATGCATGCAAAACATGGTTCATCAAACGCATAAATGTGCTAGGAGCATTAGTTAAACCGAAAGGCATTACTAACCACTCATACAAACCATATTTAGTCTTAAAAGCAGTTTTCCATTCATCCTAATCTGATGATACCCACTCTTAAGATCAATTTTTGTAAAGACACAAGAACCATGCAATTCATCCAACATATCATCTAATCTAGGAATGGGATGACGAAACTTTACCGTTATGTTGTTGATGGCTCGGCAGTCAACACACATCCTCCATGTTCCATCCTTCTTAGGAACTAATAGCACTGGAACAGCACAAGGACTCATACTTTCACACACATACCCCTTCTCCAATAATTCACCTACTTGCCTCTGAAGCTCCTTGGTCTCCTCGGGATTGCTCCTATAAGCAGGTCAGTTTGGAATGGATGCACCGGGTATGAAATCAATTTGATGTTCAATCCCTCGAATTGGAGGTAAGCCATAAGGTACCTCTTCGGGAAGGACATCTTCAAACTCCTACAAAAGAGAAACAACATCGCTCGGCAAAGTACCGACGAGATCATTAGTACATACAAGAGCCTCCTTGTACATGAGTACAATAAGGGGCTGGTGTGAAAATAATGCTCTCTTGATCTCACTTTTTTTTTGCAATATAACTGAATTTTTCCTCTCTTGCTCTCACTATGGCTGAAATCCTCTCTCTTTCTTTTTCACTCTAATCAATGTTTTTCTCTCTTTCTTTTTCACTCTGATCAATGTCTTTCTCTCTTTCTTTATTTTTCAACTCTTTTCTTTTTTCTATTTCAGCCTTCCTTTCTTTATTTTTTTCATTTGATTTTTGTAACTTTAGTTGATCCTCCATGACCTGTTTTGGAGTTAATGGAACAAGAGTAATAGGTTGCCTTTTAAGAGTGAAAGAATACCTATTCGTGAATCCATCATGCGTAACCCTCAAATCATACTTCCACGGTCTTCCCAACAATATATGGCATGCATGCATAGGAACCACATCACAAAGCACCTCATCCTCATATTTGACAATGGATAACGCCACCAACACTTGCCTTGTCACCTTGATTTCGCCACAATCATTCAGCCACTAAAGCCGATAAGGGTAGGGATGTTTCAAAGTGGTTAAGGCCAATTTCTCCACCAAATAAGTGCTGGCTGCATTTGTACAACTCCCTCCATCGATAATGACACTGCAAACTTTGTTATTTACAAAGCATCGAGTATGAAATAAGTTCTCCCTTTGGTTATTTTCTTCCTCCTTAATCTGCACATTGAGAACTCGCCTTGCTACCAATAAATCTCCAACCACAGCATTTTGCTCATCATCAGCATCCTCCAAAGGTGGCATGGCATCATCATCTACTTCTTCCTCATTCTCTGACTCAAGCTCTCCTTGGGCATTAATCACCATCACCCTTTTGTTTACACACTGGCTAGCTATGTGTCCCCGCCCCTGACATTTAAAACACTTAATATCACGTGTTTTAGAAGTAGAAGAATCAGTGTTACCTAAAGTAGTGGCGGTCGTTGACTTGGCATTCGAGGGTTCAAATTTTGGATTATTGTGTAGCTGCTCGTCCCTTTTTGGAGCTGTCTTCCATAGGCTGGTGGTAGCCATAGGTTGTCCCCTCCTAGCCAATCCCTTCCGTTTGAGTTGTTCCTCCACCTTTATGGCTTGATGCACCATATCCGTCAGCTCAACATAGTGCTACAACTCAACTATATCCGCAATCTCTCGATTTAAACCGTGCAAAAACCTAGCCATGGTGGCTTCCCTATCCTCTTCTACAGTAGCCCGGATCATAGCTACCTCCATCTCTTTGTAATACTCATCCACATTCTTGGAACCTTGATTTAACCTCTGCAACTTTTGATACAATCCCCTATAATAGTGGCTGGGTACAAAACGCTTCCTCATAAGAATTTTCATCTCCCCCCAAGTGTCCATGGGTGGCTCTCTATTCCTCCTCCTATTAATCAGTAATTGATCCCACCAAACAATGGCATAATCAGTGAATTCAATTGCTGCCAACTTAACCTTCTTTATCTCCGAGTAGTTGTGACAATCAAACACCATCTCTATTTTAGTTTCCCACTCCAAATAAGCTTCAGGATCATTTTTACCTTGAAAAGATGGGATTTTAATCTTTATGTTTCCTAAATCATTATCCCTCCTAGGCCTACCCATCCTATCTTCTCTATTCCCATACCCACGCTTAAACCTGCCCCAGTTCAAATATGGCTCATCAAACTCCTCTAACTCAGCCTCTTCCTCAACATTCCGCCACGGAACACGCCCACCTTGTTGCCTATTGGGGATGTCTTGTTGTTGTTCCCTAGGAGTTCCTGCTTCTACCCTGTCCAACCTCTCATGAATAGGTTCTAATTCAGCCCTCATCATACGCCTCATCTCCCCTAACAACGCTTGCATTTGAAGGTTCGGACCTGCGGGTTGTTGAAAATCTCCGAGTGTGTCTTCTTCTTGATTATTATTGGACATGTTTAAAATCTGCAAAACAAAGTTAGAATCCTCACAAGCACTCCCTCACGTGTTTCACTCAACAATTGATACACTTGCACTCGTGTTTTCACTCTAAACGGCTTTTACCCTCTTATGGCCTCACACACTCTTGCCTTTTTCCACTCTTTTGTGTCTTCTTTAGTTCTTAATCGAACTTCAAGAAACTAATCCAAAATAATCTAGCAACTTTTCAAAAAGGAGAAGCAACCAAACTCATCAACAAATCAAGAAGGGGAAAAAAAAAGGACTCATCAAAAGATCAAAGATCAAGAACTTGAATACGGTGAGAAACAAGATTGAAAGGAATAAATTTTTTTGACTGGAATCGTGTTTTTTCTTTTTTGTTGTTGTTGTTGTTGTTCTTTTTTTTTTCAACTATAGTAGGGAATTGGAAAACGAAAATAAAAGATAGTCAAACTTGCCTTAGAACCAAAGCTCTGATACCAAATGATATGAACCTCACCAACAATTGTGATGAAACCCGATAACAATGATGGTTTGGAACCCCAAGATTGTGTAGACAAGATTTGTTGATCCTTGACCCGTCACCTAATTAGATGAAAACCAAGACTACAAAGGATAGAAAATGCCACACCAAGAAAACCTAAGAATATCTCAAGGATCCAAGGTGATAAGTTTGGTTGTTTGAACGCCACAAGATTAACTTGATAAGTTCTAGAGTTCTTTCAAGAACGAAGAGGAACACACCTCACAATAATAATAATATTTCTCAAAACATAATGTCTTACAATGTTCATAAAACCCCTATATATACTTGGAACAATCCTCCAAGAATAGGAAAAGTCATAATTCAGCCTTAAAAATTACCATAAACATAAAAATAATAACTCCCCACGTTTTTAGGCTTTTGGACTTCAAAAGGCTGCCAAAAATAACTTAAATGACTAAATTTAATGCATTAACTTAACTAGCCAAGGCCATTGGCATTCCCCTATTTAATGTCCTTGAAACTCATCAAATTCATGCTCTTTAATGACTTAAATGACTAAATTCAATGCATTAACATAACCAGCCATTGGCATTCCCCTATTTAATATCCTTGAAACTCATCAAATTCATGCCCTTTAATGACTAAACCATGTTGATTATGTTTTTGGATGTTATTTAGCCCCTTCACTTGCTTTGATGACATGGACTAAGCCTTGATTATTATTTGAGTCCATATTGGTCTTTTTAGAATCAACCCAATTCTCTTGGATTAGCCCATTTAGTGCTTCCTTGAAACGCTTGGCTCTAAGTCTTGTAATCGGGCCACTAGGAAGTGTCAAAGGGTCTAGTGTAAATCCAGCTCCATTCCCACATGTATGATTAGTAGCATGTCTAGCTCCTTGGTTTGCATCATTTTCTCCCAACTCAACTCAACAAAATCCCCTTAAACCTTAGAACCAAACCCAGAATTGAGTCTAGGACTCTTAACCACACAACCCAGGCATAAAAATCACCCAAAATCCTACTGCAATTACCATCTCAAATCAGCAATCAATCTACATTCAAAAACCCAGTCAAAACTCATCCTAACAATCTGAATTTCCAGAAGAATCAAGATAGAATTCTTACCTCTGTTAATAGCCTCAATCCTCAACAATTCCTTTACTAATCCTAGCTTAATTTCCCAAACTTCCTTGCTAAATCCCCAAGCTTTTCCTTCAAAATTCCTTCAACTTCAAAGCACAATAGGGCAGAGAGAGAGAACGTGCAAGAGAGAGAGAGAGAGAGAGAGTTTGAGAAGTTTCTTTTAAGTTCTGATCACTCCCTAAGGTTTTTCAAGCTTATCCCCCTACAAAAGACAAAAATACCCCTGGTATTGACTCAGCCCCTTAATTGCCCTTAAGGGTAAAACAATCATTTGCCCCGTTTCCCGCTAATTCCTCGAGTCATCCTACAAATTCCCAATCAATTCCAACATACCCAACTAATCACCAAATACTTACTCGCTACTCGATAAATCCCCAAATATTCACTAAATTCCCAAAATACCCCTAGGCTTACCCCGAGTCGGGTATTAAACCCTATTGTGACTATTCCGCTAATCCGCTCACTAGGATCACCTTAAGCTGAATATTGCAAATATATCCACATAATAATGTGGTCCCAACCATTTAACACATATAATCACATTTATGCCCTTAACATGCCAAAATTACAAATATGCCCTTATAACCAAAATGTGACCCACATGCATATTTAATACTAAAAAACATGCATATAAATATATTCATATTATTATATAAATCATGCATGCCGCATAGTCACACATTTAATCAATTAATCACACATATAACCAACTATGCCCTCTTGGCACGCTAATCAAGGCACTAAACCATATCAGCATTTTTTGGATTTTACATAAGTGGTCCGGCTACCTACCGCGATGACTACGAACTCCGGATAGCTACCGGGAACCAAGTAAGAAACCGGTTCACCACCAGTGACTACGTAACTAAGGTTGGTTGGCCACCGAATTATGTAAGAAGTTTGGTTTAACACCCGTGACATAAACGTCGAGTTAAACTCTAGAACACATAAGTAAGTTGATTCCAATACCGGCTAGCTACTGTGACAACTATGAACTCCGGCTAGCCACCGGGAAACTAAGTAAGAAACCGATTCGCCACCGGTGACTATGTAACTAAGGTGGGTTGGCCACCACAATATGTAAGAAGTCCGGTTAAACCCCATGACTCGTATGTAAGTTAATTTTGGAATAAAATCTCTATGACTAATAAAGTAAGCCAAATTATTCTAGGAGTCTGGGTAATTGATGTAACTAGTTTACGCTCGTCGACACTATGGTAAAGGTATGTTAAGATATGATAAAATATGTTACGCTATGGTAAGACATGTTAAGATATGTTACACTATGGTAGGATTTGTAAAGATATGCTAAGATATGTTAGGCTATGGTAAGATATGTTAAGTTACGTTGAAGGTTCCTCCGGAACCCTAAGTAAGTATGTATGTGAAGATATGACTAAGTAAGTAAGTATGTATGTTACTAGTTAGGACTGTATGTATGCTCTGGGATTTTCTGCGTGCAGGTGTACCTTTAGGTTATGAATTTTTGTTATGAGGCATGACCATAAGTTTGCCAGGACATTCGCACGTTCTTAAATTGTATGTTAGGGTTTGGTTTCATCAGAATCTTATTCTTGGCTGGTTTTCTTTCTAGATAGTTAGTTTAAGTTCTTGCTTCGTTTATGTGGTTATGTTTGTTAAGTTGTTCTTATTAAGCGTTTCTCTTACCTAGTTGTTTCATGTTGTAGGTAAGCTCAAAGGCAAAGTGGATCAGTGAGCGTAGAGTTTGTCTCCGAGGATGTACATGTGGACCGACCTTTTGAGAATTTATGTTTTGGGGATTAGAATCGATATGATAACTAAGAAATTATGTTGGGATTGTTGAATGTTCTAAAATTATGACATTGTAATTTACTTTGAAGTATGCGCATTCTTCCGAACTCTTGCATGTTTTGAAAAGTATTTTTTTATATGGATTTTTGGTTACCTTATTTTTAGCAAATGGTTATGTTTTTTCGCAAATTATGTTAAGAGATTTTATGGGACGTTACAATGGGTATTAGAGCATCGGGCTAAACCGGTTCTATAGACAAACCCATATGTACATTCTCAAAGATAGACCAACACTCACTGTAACTATTGTCTTTTCATAGCTGTTTCCTTTGCTTTCTTTTATTTGTCTCAATTTTATAAATTGTAGGTTATGGCCGATATACCTGAGATAGGTGATGTGATAGGAAACCTACCCATGATCCCTCCGTCGAGGATCAATTATTATAGATTATTTCACAATGAGGTTCCTAGCCACTTCGAGTATGATCGACGACATCGGCGTGTCGTTTGGCAATGGACGCAGTACATGACGGATGTCTTCGGTAGAGCCAACACACCCAAGCGACGAAAAGTGCGGTATGCCCACACTTGTTTAAGAAGTGCGATCAAAGTATGGTTTAATCACAGACGTGGGCGGCTGATTCGGGACACGTGGGATGAATTCTGTATGCAGCTCAAGCTAGCGTTTGGACCATGGATTGGCATATCTCCGTGGTTGATAGCATACCTCGAGGCAGGGCGGTAGATCCAGAGGAGGATCCCAAGCAGCCGGACAAGGATTCTGACATAGAGCTGGATATTTTGATGGATAGGATAGATTAGGTTTTGCTATGAAAGTCTTGTTGATACTTTAGCAAAGACTTCGCAAACCTACTAAGTTGTAGAAATTTTGAATAGTGGTAGCAGGCGTATGTAGAAACTTTGACGCGTAGTTAGGGTTCTCTTTTAAATTTATAGTTATGCTAACTAAAAAGTTGTGGCATGATCGACCGTGATCATTTTGTATTGATAGGTTATATCCCGCTTTGACTACCCGCTTTGGGTTGAATCATTATGGTTCTTCTTTCTTGTGTATGAGCAAAACTTGTATGCTCATTTAATGATAGGTTAGTATTCTCCCCTACTATACATTGTTGTATAGAAATTTGCGATGGTGCCTAATACCAAAGCCAGGGTAGGCCGTCAAGCCGATAATGCACATGATCTAGTAGAGCGACCAGCTATGAACCCTCAAGTTACAGCAATGCAAGGGCAAGGTCAAGGGGCGAATCAAGGACCTGACCTTGTTTCTCAGATGGAGGAGCTCTGTAGGGATATGGAAGCTCAGAATTGTCGCATCAAGTAGGACCATAAGAGGCAGTGGACTCTGATGCCCGCCAAACAGAGATGTTTAAGAAATTACTTCAACACCTCCCAACAGCACCGACTAACAACCTGAACAAATCAGAAGTAGTAACGACTTGAGTAGTGAACTGAGATTCACCGGCTGGTGGGGCATGGGTTGAACCACGGGTTGAGGCACCGAAGGTGGCCCAACAGAAACCCATCTCTGAATGGTTTGGTCACCAAAAACCACCCACCTTTGAAGGTACTGCTGACTTAGTGATGGCTGAAGAATGGATCAACATACTAGAAAGGAATTTTGATTTCATTGTAATTACTGAGCATGAAAAGGTGGTTTGTGCAATTTATATGTTGAGGAAAGAAGCCCGCATCTAGTGGGATGCTGCAAAGAAGGGTCATAATGTGGCCAAAATGGAATGGTCAAAATTCCTAGTCTTGTTTAGTTCTAAGTATTACAGCCATACCGTGATTGACCACAAGGTGGCAGAGTTTACGATTCTGAAGCAAGGAAATTTGAGCGTCCAAGAATATACAAGGAAGTTTGATCACTTATGTAGATTCACTCCAGATCTGGTTACTGAATCAACTAAAGTACAAAGATTTATGAGAGGACTTCGAGGAGAGATCAAAAAACTTGTGGACACCGGGAAGACAAGCCCAGAAACATATGCAGAAGCAGTGGAGCGAGCTCTTCACCAAGAGTCATGGTCTAGGCTGGAAAGGAAGGAATCCTAGTAGTTTGAAGAAAGAAAGCTTACCTTTGGCAAATCAGGTTAGACTTTAGCTAACTGGAATGGCTCCAAGGAAAGGTTTTTCCCCAGGATCAACTGCAATAAAGGGAATTTTGGAGCCCCAAGAGGCTCAAGGCCGAGTAGCAATAGGAATAACAAGAGAAAAGGGGGACCGTCTTACAGTCGGGCTGGGAGTTTCGACAAACAACCTAGGCGCGATTTCAAGTATTGGCTTGTTTGTGATAAGTGTGGCCATCGACATATGGGTGAGTGTAAGGCGGGGGCGTGCTATGCTTGCGTAAAACTAGGGCACCTCGCTAAGAATTGCCAAGTCCAAACTGGAAGGGTAGCAACAATCAACCAAAGAAGATAGGAGCCTCGCCAAGGGTCTACACTCTTATTCAAGGTAACAAAGAAGTCGGACCATCTGAGATGGTGTCTGGTTAGATCTCTATTGCCCGAACCTCATCATAGGCATTAATGGACACTGGTGCATCACATTCTTTTGTAGCTGCCTCTTTTGTTGAAAAATTGAATAGAATGCATGAACCTATATGCCTAGTGTATATGGGGTGTCATTGCCTTCAGGCGAAGATATGTTGGTGTAGTCATGGGTAAGAGCCGTACCAGTTTGGGTAGAGGGACGAGAATTGACAGTAGACCTATTAATTTTAGACCTACATGAATATGATGTAATATTGGTGATGGACTGGTTATCTAAGTATGGCGCCATAGTGCACTGTAAGAAGAGGAGAGTGGTTTCCAAACTAGCAGGAGAAGAGTCATTTACGTTCCAAGGCGCAGCCAGGGAAAAGAAATTCGCGATGATCTCCACAATGAAGGTGAGGAATATGTTAGGGGATGGTTACATTGGATATCTGGCACACGTCATGGATATGGATAAAGAGGACACGTTACAACCAGCCAAAGTACCCATCATATGCAAATATCCTGAAGTATTTCCCGATGACCTTACTAGGCTACCACCGGAGCGAGAAGTGGTGTTCAAAATAGAAATTATTCCAGGGACGACGCCCATTTTTGAAAGCTCCGTACCGGATGCTGCCAACAGAATTGAAGGAGCTGCAGACTCAATTGCAGAAGCTGTTGGATAAAAAGTTCATAAGGCCGAGTCATTCTTTGTGTCGAGCTCGGGTATAGTTTGCAAAGAAGAAAGATGACTCCATGAGAATGTGTATAGACTATCGGGAGCTGAACAAGGTGACGATTAAGAATCGGTACCCGCTTCCCAGGATCGATGATTTATTTAATCAACCCTAGGAAGCATCGGTATTCTCCAAGATAGATCTTCAATCAGGTTACCATCAACTTAGAGTTATGGAGTCAAACATACCTAAGACAACATTTCAGACGCGGTATGGGCACTACGAGTTCGTTGTGATGTCCTTCAAACTCACCAATGCACCAGCTGCATTCATGGACATCATGAACCAATTGTTTAGCGAGCTTATGGATAAATTTGTCATCATGTTTATTGACAATAATTCGATATACTCGAGGAACCCGGAGGAACATGCAGTGCATTTGAAGATGGTTCTTCAATGTTTGAAGGAACAAAAACTTTACGCCAAATTTTCCAATTGTGAATTTTGGCTGGAAAAGGTGAGTTTCTTGGGCCATGTGGTGTTAGGAGAAGGGATATCTATGGATCCTACCACGATAGGGGCAGTAAGTCAGTGGAAACCTCCAAAAAATGCTCAGGAGGTGAGAAGTTTTCTCGGATTAGCAGGGTATTATAGGTGGTTCGTAGAAGGGTTCTCGAAAATATCTACGCTAATGACTGCTCTTACTTGTAAAAATGTTAAGTTTGTATGGACCGAACAGTGTGAGAGGAGTTTCCAAGAACTAAAGACGAGGTTGACCATCGCCCCAGTGTTGACTATCCCTAGTGGGACAGAGGGATACACGATCTATAGTGATGCCTCAGGACAAGAACTGAGGGAGGTACTGATGCAACATGGCAAGGTGATAGCTTATGCGTCCTGACAGCTAAAGAATTACAAAAAGAACTACCCGACGCATGACTTAGAGTTGGCTGCAGTAGTGTTCACATTAAAAATCTGGAGGCATTATCTCTATGGGATACATTGCGACATTTACACTGCCATAAGAGCCTCATGTACTTCTTCACCCAGAAGGAATTGAACATGAGGCAACGTCGGTGGTTAGAATTGTTTAACGATTATAATTGTGATATTCTATACCATCTCAAAAAGGCTAAATAAGGTGGCAGATGCTCTGAGTCGGCAACTGATGGCGTATGTGATGACAGTGCGGGAAATGCCCTTGGAATTGCAAGATGACATCTCTACGTTGGATGTCGAGGTAGTTGTTGAAAAATTAGCAAATCTTTAACTATAACCCATCATTATGGAAGCCATACAAGGAGGACAACTTTTGGAACCTTGGTATGAGCAGATCAAACATGAGGTGAGGATGGATATGCGACCAGGAATCCACATATCGGAAATGGGGTGTTAGGATTTAATGGTAGAATTTGTGTTCCCAAAAATGGAGAGATTAAGAAGCAAATCTTCTATGAGGCACACAATGCCCCTTACGCAATTCACCCTGACGCCACAAAAATGTACCAGGATTTAAGGAAATATTTTTGGTGGCTGAAGATGAAAAAGGAAGTAGCAGAATACTTTGCTCATTGTGTCACTTGTCAACAAACCAAGGCGGAGCAGTAGCGACAAGCCGGGTTACTGCAACCGCTAGAGATTCCAGAATGGAAGTGGGAGATGATCACAATGGATTTTGTTACTGGACTGCAAAATACTACTAAGGGTCAAGATACAATATGGGTGATTGTTGATAGATTGACCAAGTTGGCACATTTCTTACCCATTAAGATAACTTATTATGTAGATAAGTTAGCAGACTTATACATAGCAGAGATTGTACGACTACATGGAGTACCTAAGTCCATCATTTTAGACCGAGACAGACGTTTCACCTCAGCATTTTGGAAATGGATGCAAGAAAGTTTGGGGACTCAACTTAAGTTGGGCACTGCTTTCCATCCCCAAACAGACGGCCAGAGTGAGAGAATGACCCAAACCTTGGAAGACATGTTGAGAGCTTGTGTACTCGACTTCCAGGGGTCATGGAGAGAAAAACCTCCACTAATGGAATTTGCTTACAACAATAGCTACCATGACTCTATTAAGATGGCGTCGTATAATGGGTGAAAGTATCGGTCCCCGATTATTTGGTACGAAGTCGGTGAAAGAAAATTCTTAGGTACAGAGAAGTGGACAAAGTTACCGAAGATATCAAGAAGATTCGGGAGAGGTTGCAGACCTCCATAGTTCGACAACGCAAATATGTGGATCGACACTGAAAACCCTTTGCATTTAAAGCTGGAGATAAGGTGCTCCTGAAGGTGGCTCCATTGAAGGGAGCTCTGGGTTTTGGTAAGAAAGGAAAATTAAGTCCAATGTATATCAAACCTTTTGAGATAGTGGAGAAAATCAGCATGGTAGCCTATCGATTAGCTCTTCCACCTACGTTGGCTCGAGTACATGCTGTATTCCATGTATCTATGTTGAGAAAATATGTGGAAGACCTGGGACATGTACTTAGTTACGAACAGTTGGAGGTGGATCCGAAACTGTGTTACGAGGAGAAACCGGTGAGGATTCTTGATCGTAAGGATAAGGTGTTGTGTAATAAGACTATACCCTTTGTTAAAGTGCATGGGGTAACATGGGAACCTGAAGACCGGATGAGACAATTATACCCACAGTTGTTCTAAGTTTTGAGGATGAAACTTGTATAAATTTGGGGTATTGTAATGCCCCGCATTTAGGGCACTGGGTAAACCATAGTTTAGGTATTTTAATTCCCTGTATTATGTATTATTTCAGGGGAACATTTTATGTTACAAGAAGTTCGTGATGTTTGAATGATAGCCATATTGTGATAAGTTCTGAGACCTTTGGTCATGGACCGGGTCAAAAACCCTAATCAGGTAAATATCTCGGATAAAATATTCTTGATGGAATAATTATGGAAAAACTAAGTTTGAGCATAAACTTAAAAAAATAACTATAGCTTATTTTAATAAAAAAAATATGATAAGTTTGGCGATGTCACATTTTATTTAAATTGATTTTTCTCACTAAGAAAAATTAATCAAAACTATACACTATGCTAAATTCCTTTTTGACCTTATGTTCAAGCTTATTTGAGGATTAATAAAATTTAGATTAAGGGAACTTTGAGGCATGGTGGCTAGTTATGTAGAGTGCTAAAAACATGCCCAATAGAATTTCAAGAAAATAGCCATCATTATTTTCCCAGGTTATCATTTTTTTTAAGGAAAAAGAAAACTAAGCTAACTTCAACACTCAATCTCACCATCCAAGACCCCAACTGTACCCTTCCTCCCTCTTACTCCGTCTGATTTTTCAGCACACACTCATCTCTCTCAAAGCTCCCTTCTCTCTCTAGAAGTTTAGAGCACCATTGAAGAAAAAAAAAACTCTACAAATCCTATGGTAAAAATGCTCTAACTATGTCATTTTTCTCCATCTCTTTTTCTCTTCTTCATGGCTAGTTTTAATAATTGTTTTCTACTTCATGAAACACCATTCATCTCAGCCCCTTAAAATTTCAAGAAGCTCCATTGAAGGTTTCACAAAAAGCTTGAACCAAAGTTAAAAAAAGGATGAGTTCTCTTGTTTCTTCTTACCATCTTTCTTTTCCTTCTTCTTCCTATGTTGACCGAACCTTTAAGGGTTCTAAAACTATATGCATGTTGGTTTGACACTCACCAAATCCATCATCTCAAACCTAGGTGTGGTTGATGCAAGTGTGAGCACCATCATCTACATGCATGCAAGCTTAGAAGGAAATTTTTGATAGAGGTAAACCCTAGAGCAAACTCTTTTTAAGCATCCCTCTCCTTTTCTTTTTCTAGCTCTATAATCTGATTCTTAGTGTTTATGGGAAGGGATTTAAGTGTGTTAACTGTTGAGGAGTGATCCGAAACCCTAAGAGCTCAACCTCCCTAGAGGCTTGAACATAAAGAGGTAAAAATCTTGATTCTTTCCATAACATTTTAATGGCTTTAGAAAATCTTAATTAGATTGTTGTTTTGTGAGCTAAATTAGTTATTTGGATTTTAATAAGGTTATTTAGTGGGCTTATGATGTATGCATGTGGTTTATGTGGTGGTTGGTAGCTTGGAATCCAAAGTTCCATAGGATTGGTTGATGCATGTTTGCTGCAAAAAAATTTTAGTGGCTTCCAAAGGGCAAACTCATAACTAAAAGACCTAATTAATCAATGAGAGTTTCAGTAATGATTTACTTGGAAAGAGTACATGATTTTAACATATTGAACCACTGAAAAACATTTTATATAATTTAAGTTTTGTGCCTTTTGGGAATCTAGTGCAAGCTGAATTAGGGTATGGAAGTTCCGACCTTAAAAATTTGAACAGTTAGTTGAATGGGTAAAGATTATTATTTTTGGCTCACATTTTTACTGAAATTTCTAGACATATTTAATATTAAGCCTATTAAACAGTTTTTAAAAATTCACTATAGTTTGGGAGTTATAAATTTTTCAATTTATATGTTCAAAACTGTTTGCTACCAAGATGGTTTTGTTACAGTGGCTTCCAACGGACCAAACACTAGTTTATTGGTCAAATTTTTAAATAGGAATTTCTGAATTTTATTTTTTTAGGAAGATTAATTGATTTTAGCATTTTGAAACACCAAAAAATGATATTTCTAGGTCAAGTTATAAGCTTTTTGTGATTGATGTGCAAGCTGGAATGAAAAACTGACAGCTTGAAGAGTGCATGTTTGAGCAACGTTTTCACAAGTTTAACATCAACATTTTTAGATAGTTTTAATTATTTGGACTCTTTTTATATTAATTAATAGCCCTGCAAGAATTGACTAAGAAATACCCCATAGATTGTGAGTTTTGATTTTTCTAAAAAGGTTGTCAAATCAAAATATGTTTTGGACATATTTTATTTTTTAAACTTGAAGTCATAATTCACTAGTCAAATCATGTTTCTTTTTCTTAAAGTAAATATAAGATAACTCTCTATGAATTAAGGGTTAAGATTTAAGTGGCTTAAAATATAATGAGGTTTTACATTTTATTGAAAAATCTTAAGATAGTACTCTTGTCTGAGATAAGACTAAAATTGTTTATTTGGTTAATTGAGAAACTAAAATCTTTTTGGATAATATAACTTATGAGTTTCATAATTTACTGAAAATTGACCTTATTTTATTTAAAATTTTAATAAAGCGGAAGATAGCATTTAACACTTTTATTTTATAAGGAAAATAAGAAAGAGATAATGAAAGTTTTCTATAGGCTTAAGAAACTAGTCTCTTTATGCAATTGGGAATGTATTTTCATTATTTGTAGGCATGTTTTTATGGATAATGTGATACGGCTATAAATTCAAGGGTTTAGTCTAAGTTTTAAGATTTAAGAGAAAATGTTTCTAAAGTATTGAAAAAGTGTTAAGTTCATTCCTAATCGCTCAACTTAAAGACATAAACTTAATTATTCAAATGCAATAATTAATCCGAGTCACTGTGTGGTTTCACTACATTGTTATCTAAGCGGGCAGGCTCGCTTCTGGATAAAAGATTTCCACAAGCAAGCGCTAAGGAATCCGAGTAAGACAACTTATGATATGTTTGGCTACAACACGTTAATGACTAGTTTAGATAACTAAGTTATAAGCTAATAATTTGAACTAGTCTTAGAAAGTTTACTCAAGACCGTGGTTCTAGAGGGTTCGCATACTCATGACTAAGGTAAGCAGTCCGCCTAGCTACCGCGATGACTATGAACTCCGGCTAGCTACCGGGAACCAAGTAAGAAACCGGTTCGCCACCGGTGACTAAGTAACTAAGGTCGGTTGGCCACTGCAATATGTAAGAAGTCTGGTTTAACGCCTGTGACATATGAGTCCGTTTAAACTCTGGGACACATAAGTAAGTTGATTCCGATTTCAGCTTGCTACCGTGACAGCTATGAACTCCTGCTAGTCACCAGGGAACTAAGTAAGAAACTTGTTCGCCACCGGTGACTATGTAACTAAGGTCGGTTGGCCACCGCAATATGTAACAAGTCCGGTTTAACACCTGTGACATAAGAGTTCGGTTAAACCCCATGACACATAAGTAAGTTAATTCTAGAATCAAATCTCTATGAGTATGTCGAATTCTTCTAGGAGTTTGGGTAACCAGTGTAACTAGTTTATGCCTGACGACGCTATGGTAAGGTATGTTAAGATATTATAAAATATGTTACACTATTGTATGATATGTTAAGAAATGCTAAGATATGTTAAGATATGCTAAGATATGTTACGTTATGGTAAGATATGTTAAGATATGCTAAGATATGTTAAGTTACGTTGAAGGTTCCTCCGGAACTCTAAGTAAGTATGTATGTGAAGTTATGACTGAGTAAGTAAGTATGTATGTTACTAATTAAGGCGGTATGTATGCTCAAGGATTTTCTGCGTGCAGGTGTACCTTTAGGATATAAATTTTTGTTATGAGGCATGACCATAAGTTTTCTAGGATGTTCACACGTTCTTAAATTGTATGTTAGGGTTCAGTTTCATCAGAATCCTATTGTTGGTTGGTTATCAGCCTAGTTACAGTTAGTTTAAGTTCTTGCTTCATTTATGTGATTATGTTTGTTAAGTTGTTCTTACTAAACGTTTCACTTACCTAGTTGTTTCGTGTTGTAGGTAAGCTAAAAGGAAAAGTGGATCAATGAGCGCTGGAGTTTATCTACGAGGATGAACATGTGGACCAGCCTTTTGGGAATTTATGTTTTGGGGATTAGAACCCATATGATAACTAAGAAATTATGTTGGGCTTGTATAATGTTTTAAAATTATGACACTGTAATTTACTTTTAAATATGTGCATACTTCCGAACTCTTGCATGTTTTGAAATTGTTTTTTTTATATGGATTTTTGGTTACCTTATTTTTAGCAAATTATGTTAAGAGATTTTACGGGACATTTCTTCTAGATCTTTTTATTTATGTTAATTTACGAATTTGAAGTTCATTTGTATGTCATGTTATTCTATGTTTCTATTACATCTAGATTTAAATTCCAAGATCCTACAGTCCCTGGGCGGTGGGTTGAGACAATATCCTATACTCAACTAAACGATCTTGGAATTGATTATCCAAATATTCTCCACCCCTACCAGATTGTAAGATCTTTAATATCTTACCTAATTAGTTTTGAGTCATAGCTCGGAATTCTTTGAGCTTCTCAAAAGTCTCAGATTTCATTTTGCATTAGGTAAAGACATAAGTATCTTAAGTAATCATAAATAAAAGTGACGAAGTAATCATAACCACCTCTTGCTTGAACATTAATCGGTCCACAGACGTCAAAATGATCTAGCCCTAGGGCACTGACTAAATCACTTAACCACAATTAAATTAATTAAAATAATAATTAAATAAAATCTAGGTCAGTGCTTTTTCAAATTTGAATTTTTACACATTCAAATATTTAAATTAAAAATTTATTTAATTATTTTAAATTCGAATTCAAATATTCAAATATCCGAGTAATGTATACCCTTTGAGATAGTAAATCTAGGTGTGCACAATGCACGCTTTCTAGAGATAACCTTTCCTAAATTTATCACTATAGCGCATAAAAAGACTCAAAGATTCATGGTAGAAAACCTCCCCAAACAGTGAGATTCTTTGCTTGATTCAAGGGGGAGCTACCATGTCGATGGCCTGTCATTTTACCTCATAGCACAAGGATACGACCTTTGCTAGAAGATGAATGCCTTGAAACACATGTGACCAAGAACAAGTGCCAAAATCACCTATAAATATCACCGTGAAAGGGATGCTTTGGAGGCATCTAGCCATAAAACTCTGAATAACTTCAAAAAATATGGCTTGTTACTCGATTGCCAATGAATGGTGCAAAAATGACCCAGAAAAAAGAAAACATGGTGGGGAAGGTGATCCATACAAAGAAAAGCAATTAGTGTTGCGCAAACTCAGATCGCTGATTTTCTTGTAAGAGCGAAGACCAATCAGGTCTGAGCATACACAACAGGGAGGTGGTGTCACAAGCAACTGCCAAGTGGGGTAGGTTAGCCTCAGTAGACGCAAATACTGGGAGGTGGTCTCTAAGAATGGAGACTCCTCCCAGATCCAGTGCCTCTAGTTGGTAAGCCTTTGACTTTCTGCCCCATGACAACCCTCCGATCAAGGGAAATGACATGAATGGTGGGTTCCGGGACTGCCAGCAGCTCCCGGACAACCTATGGCCTCAGGTGCACCTGGATCGTACTGACCTCCTCAGGGAGGGTATGCTATAGTTTCAGGAGCACAGGCCCCCAGGGGGCCCCAATAGTGGAAGAACACAGGCTCAGAATGCCATATCCTCCTGGAACTGCGCCTCCACGGGTAGATGGCCATGTGGCCACCATATCAGGAGGCCTGCATCAGGGAGGGCCATCCCGGAATGATCAGAAAAGGTACCTCAACAAGCTCGATCATGACCACGAGGTATGCGCCTTGGTCCAAACTTCGGCCCATCGCCTGAAGTTGATGAACCTGCCTGGAACGTTCATTTCTTGCATCATGAACCCTTGGTCATTGATGCCCAAATCGCCAACAAAAGGGTATCCTGAGTGTTGGTGGATGACGGGAGCTCCATCAACGTACTGTTCAATCTGGCATTCACAATGATTGGATTGTCAGAGGCACATCTAGCCTCATGCCTAATGTAGATTTACGGCTTCAATGGGGATTCATTGCTCCCGATGGGTAAGATCCAACTACTCGTGACGTTGGGAAACAAGGTTCAGGGCTCATTCAAATATTGCACTTACGTAGTGGTAGACTGCCCCACTGCGTACAACGTACTTTGTGGCTATCCCGCTTTAGTCAATTTTGACACCATCACCTCTTCCCCCATCTATTCATGAAGTTCCCATGCGATAACAGAGGAGTGGGAACTGTGCGGGGAGATCAAAAAAGTGCCCAACAGTGCTATCACGTCTCCGCTTGACCAATCTACATGGTTCACGAAGAGCCTTTTGAAGAGGTAAATGCTGATCCAATCCCACCACTACAGCCAGCACGGAGGGTGATCTAGGAGGAGGACGAATTGGATCTGCATATAGAAGAGGATAAGGCTCTAGAACCCATGAAGGGGTGGAAGAGGTCTGCACCAATGATAGCGACCTGGCCAAAGTAATCCGAGTCGGGAAGAACCTGAACTCGGAGTTTAGGGCTGCCATAATTGCCTTGGTGAAAGAGAACCAGGATGTCCTGGCCTGGTCTCATTCGGATATGATCGGGATCGACCACAACGTCATATGTCATGCCCTGAACATTGATGTAAATGCAACTCCTGTCCAGCAGAAGTGGAGACCCCTAAGGGCAGAGAGGGCAGAAACCCTCAAGTTAGAAGTCGAGAAGTTTTCCTCGATCAACTTCATTCGGGAGGCCCTGTATCCCATTTGGCTGGCCAATCTGGTGTTGTTACCAAAGCTGAACGGGATGTGGAGGAATTGCATCGAATTCACCGATCTTAACAAGGCCTACCCGAAAGATTGCTTCCCTCTGCCCCTGATTGACTAGATGGTGGATGCTACATCAGGGTATGAGTTGTTGAGTTTCATGGATGCCTACTCCAGCTAGAACCAGATCTCAATGCATGTAGTAGACCAGGAACACACCAGCTTCCATATGGACAAAGGAGTATACTGCTACATCGTCATGCCCTTCAGGCTTAAGAATGCTGGGGCCATCTATCAGAGGCTGGTCAACTGGATGTTCTGAAATCAACTGGGGAAGAACATGGAAGTCTACATAGATGACATATTGGTCAAATCCAAGACCCTCGAACGTACACATGGATGATCTGGCAGAAGCATTTTCCATCATCCGGAAATATGGGATGAAGCTGAACCCCAAAAAGTGCACCTTTGGTGTGGCATCTGGTAAGTTTCTGGGCTTCATAGTAAGCTCGAGGGGAATAGAAGCCAACCCAGACAAGATTAGAGCTATGATCGAGATTCCTTTTCCACGGAAGCACAAAGATGTTCAAAGCTTGACGGGAAGAATAGCAGGTTTGAGCTATTTCATCTCGAAGTCCACAGACAAGTGCATCCCATTCATCAATATACTTCGCGGAAGCCAGAGATTTGAATGGACGACCGAGTGTGAAGAGGTGTAACGCCCTGGATAGCCAAGACCGCTACACTGTGTATTTGTAAAGGTGTGAGACTTGCTAATCAAGTCGTTTAATCAAAACGTGTCATTAGTTAAAGTGTTATAGGGCTAAAAGACATTTTGGCTTCAAAAGATACATTTTATAAGTTATAAACAATTTACAGAAGGGATCCCAGAAGTACAAAGTTTAAAAAGCCAGTTTACAAAATCAACAGTTAAAGGTAAACATTAGCCATACTAAGGCAAAATACAAGGTTCTGGTCCTCTCGTCCCTGTAATTTCCTCAACCGTGGCGTCTGAGCGGCCTGACATGTACATTCACCCTGCAGAGCTCTCCATTCAGGGTTGATCAATCTTGCCCTTGCCTTTACCTGCACCATGCAGCACCCGTGAGCCAAGGCCCAGCAAGAAAACAACATACACAACATATACAATATTATCAAGCAAGTATTCTAGTAAGCATGTTCAGATGTTCAATCCATAGCATATAAGCATACCTCAAGGTACAAATAGCCCCATCTATACTTAGATTATACAACAAACTCATTAATCACATTCATAGCCAAATATAATAATCAATTAACTCAAATACTAGGGCCGACACCTTAGGTCGCACCCTCTGTTTAACCCACTGACTCCGGCCCGCTTAAACCGAGCTTAGCGCATAATAAGCTGTCCTCGGATACCAGTGTCCAAGCCGTGCCAATTGCACAAGTTAACCGTGGCACACTTAGGCTGTTGGTTTACAATTTACATGGCATAATACCATTCTTTCAATCATATATATCATGGAGCCCTTAGTCCCGTTCAAATATTCAACCGGGTGTAGTTTTCTTACCTTTGGCTTCTAGATGAATTAGATACGGGCGATACTCCTTGAGCGCGATCCGATCCCCGAGCCCTAGCTTAGCACCTAGTCACAACCATGATGAAGGATACCATTAACAATCTTAAATGAGCTTCTAGGCAAAGTTCTAGTCCCCGGAACATTGAACTTCACCAAATATGGTAAAAGATTTAATCCCGAGCACCCTAGGTTAAATTCCCAAGCCTAAAATCTCAAAATCCCTTAAGGGCCCCGGCATAGGCCATCCATGCCGTGGCATGGCCTCAGGCAGAGCCCTCCTAAGGCACAAAAATAGGTAAGGGCCGCGGCATTGCTTGGACCATGCCGCGGCCCGCCCTCCTTCCTCAGCATGCATTAGCTTCGAAGGGCCGCGGCTCACCAAGAACTATGCCACGGCCTGACCCTTCGAACCCAGAAAAACCCACCATTTTCAACCTCTAAACCTCACCTTAAGCCATCCCAAAGCTCCCAACTCAAAACCAATCAATAACAACATCATTAGTAGAATGATTTAAACAACACAATTCCACCAAAAATCCAGCCTAGCACTCACCAAAATCCCAATTCCACTTTCTGAAATTTCAAACCTAAAAGCTCAAAACCAGCCATGGAAATACTAAAATTCAACCATCAAACCTTGGATTAAAGCTTACCTCAGTTGCAGAATCACTTCTCCAAGAGTTCTCTAACCTAACTTCAAAGATTCCAGCCTCAAATCCAACCTTGAGTACCAAAACCACAACCATTAAAAACTCAGCAATTTTTCTCAAAATTCCCAACCATAGAAACGAAAATTCAAAGCTTACCTTGGCTCTATTTCAATCCTTGATCAGTTCCTGAGCTAATCCTCCAGATTATTCCCTTCAATTCCCAAATATTCAGCTTGATTCTCTTGAAAATTCAGAGTTGTTCTTCTTCCTTAAGAGAGAGAAGAGAGAGAAGGCTGAGAGGGTCGGTTTAATTTCTGTGTCTAGTATTTTTCTAAAGTCTTCCAAGTATATCTTTAGATTATTAGACTAATCCCAAAGCTCGGGGTGCCAGAAACATCCCCGAGGACAAAACGGTAAAATCCCCCAATAATCCCACTTAGACATCCTAACCACAAATATATCTCAAATTATTTATTTTCATAACCCGATAGTCTAAATCACTACCCGACACCTATATTACCCTTGACTTGTCCAAAGTCAATTATAATACCCCGTTGTGACTTTTCCCGCTATCTAGCCCTAGGATCGCCTCGAGTCGCCGGCTACAGAGTTATCCACATAATAATGTGGTTCTCACATATACAACATATTTATTTCATATTATCACATAATATCATCAATTATCATATAATATCATTTAAGCACTATCAATCACATAATATCACATCCAAATAAATATTATTCACTCTAATCCCATTTATGCCCTCCCAGCACACTAATCAAGGCCCTTAAGCCTTATTAGCGAATTTGGGTCGTTACAAGAGGCCTTCTAGAATTTAAAGGAGCATTTGGCCCAAGGGCCAATCTTGTCAAAACCAGTGGATGGGAGCCATTGTACCTATATTTGGCAGTGTTGGAACACGGCATCAACGCTGCTTTAGTGCAAGAAGAGGGAAAGGTCCAGCTCCCGATCTATTACGTAAGCAAAAGGTTGTTGTGCGCAGAGTCCAGATGCCCATTAATCAAGAAGCTAACATTTTGCTTACTGACCGTCTCCAGGAAGCTGAGACCTTACTTTCAGGCCCACGCCATTAAGGTACTGATGAATCATCCCCTAAGACAAGTACTACAGAAACCCAAATCATCAGGGAGACTCTTGAGGTGGGCCATGGAGCTTAGCTAGTTTGACATAGCATATGTTCCTAGGATTTCTATCAAGAGATAGGCCCTGGCCGACTTCATCTTAGAATGCACTGGGATAACTGAAGAGGAAGAGCTCGTCAACCCCATAATGCCCATGTGGAAAATCTTCGTAGATGAAGCCTCAAATGAAAATGGGGCCGAAGCCGGGATCATCTTGATATCCTCGCAAGGTCACCAGTTGCAAAGCGCCCTATGCTTCTAGTTCAAAGCGTCAAATAACGAGGCTGAGCATAAGGTCATGCCGACCGGACTACGCTTGGCTCGGGAGGTAGAGAAACATATATAAAAGCCCACAGCGACTCCCAATTGGTG
Source organism: Humulus lupulus (assembly GCF_963169125.1). NCBI lineage: Eukaryota > Viridiplantae > Streptophyta > Magnoliopsida > Rosales > Cannabaceae > Humulus > Humulus lupulus. The sequence continues at coordinate 145,574,383 of NC_084796.1, forward strand.
GTCAGGCAGATTTTGGGGGAGTACCAAACGAAGGGGGATAAGATGGCCGCCTACGTGAAACGAACCCGGGAGTTCCTCCAATCTTTCAAGAAATACTTCATCCGTTAGATCCCCAGGGAACAAAATGTGTTTGTAGACACATTAGAAAAATTGGCCACAGATGTTGAAGCAGAACTCTCCGGGGTCGTCCCAATTGACCATCTACCTGTGCCTAATATTCAAGCCCCTGCAATCATCAACTCCATCAATTACTCTACGTCATGGATGAGCCCTCTCATCCAGCACCTAACCACTGGGGAATTTCCTACGGATAGGGCTGTCGCCATGAAACTTTAGTACCAGACTCCCAGTTACGTCATGATGGATGGAAAAATCTATTGTAGGGGGTTGTCCATGCCCTATCTTCGATACATATCTAGGACAGAAATGAGTGCAATCATGCACGAAGTGCACAAAGGTTTTTACGGAGATCAAACAGCCGGGCTCAACTTGTCCAAGAAAATCCTAAGGCAAAGATATTTCTGGCCAACGATGAAGAAGGATTGGGTTGATTATGTCTGCAAATGTGAACAGTGCCAAAGGTATGTGAAGATCTCGCGAGCCCCTCCAATAGAAATAACCCTGATAACCAGTCCCTAGCCTTTCGCAGTGTGGGGAATCGACTTGGTAGGATCGCTCCCGACGGGGGAGGGTGGAGTAAAATACGCCGTTGTAGCCATCGACTATTACACCAAATGGGTTGAAACGGAACCATTGAGCACCATCACCTCCAAAAAGGCCATGGACTTCATCATCAACAACATTGTGTGCAATTACGGCCTCCCTCACAAAATCGTGTCCGACAATGGGATGCAATTTGATAGCGTCCACTTCATTGACTTTTGTCAAAGACATGGCATATTCAAAAGCTTATCTGCAGTCGCAAGGCCTCAAGAAAATAGGCAAATAGAGGTTGTGAACAAGATTTTGAAGGGAACACTAAAGAACAAACTCCAAGCCTGCAAGAGCAAGTGGGCGGAAGAGTTGCCCCGCATACTATGGGCTTACTAGACCACAGAAAGAAAATCGATCAAACATACTCCCTATTCGATGGTATATCGATGTGAAGCAGTCATCCTAGTAGAAAAGACGGTCCCGTCTCACAGGCGGGACACATAAGATTCCCGTCCGGAACCACACCTTACTCCAAGAATCCCTAGATCTCATCGAAGAGATCTGGGGGGAATCACATGTGTAGCTAAAGATATATCAGGGTAAAATTTTCAGGCACTTTAGCTCTAAAGTTAAATGCTGGAGGTTCAAAACCGGCGATCTAGTCCTTAGAAGAGTCTTCCCTGCAACTCAAGATCCAGGAGTGGGGGTTCTGGGACAAAACTAGGAAGGACCCTATGAAATCCAAAATGAAATATGTCCGAGAACATATCGCTTAAACTGACTAGACAAAATGGAGGTCTGAAGGGCCTAGAACGTAGAACACCTCCGCCGGTACTATCAGTAGTCGAGAGAATCTAACTCTATTTGTTTTTAAGAATTTTTATTTCTAGCAATGTACGCCCAGGGTGATTTCTTTTTTAATGGAAATGGTGTACACAAAACACCATAAGAAATGTTGTGAGGAAAGAAAAAGTTTGCATCTGTCTTCAATTTTTACACAAACAAGTGACCTAAGACTATACTCTTCGGTCACTTGGGAGGTAATGCCATCTATACAAATCCAAGATTAAAAACAAAAGAGGATGCAAAGCTTAGGGCTTAGTCCGCATCCAGATTCGTATAGACAGGGTTCAAAACCTAATAAGATGCAAGGCTAAAAGCCCAGTCCTACCCGAACCCACATCGTCCGGGGGTTCAAAACCTAAGTCCCAACAAAAAGGATGGAAGGCTAAAAGCCCAGTCTTAACCCGAACCCACATCTTCCGGGGGGTTCAAAACCTAAAAGGATACAAGGCTCAAAGCCCAATCCTAACCCAGACTAGTATGATCCTGGGGTTCGAAACCCAACTCCTAAAAATTGGTCCAGACTTAACGTGGTTCTGGATAACCAAATCCCTATTCATGTTTTCCTTCGAATGGCCTAGAACCATTGAAACGTGAATCTTAGGTTCAAATTGGTTAAAGTTAGTCTTATAAATAGCCCAGGCCATTGGAACCTGAACCTCAAGATTGAAATAAGCTATTAAACTAATCTCTGATGGTCCAGACCATTGGAACCTGAACACAAGAGTCAGGACAAATAAATCAGACGACAGTTATTAACTCCTTAACGATCCAGGCCATTGGAACCTGAACATCGGGTAAGAATGAGTTAACTAATTAAGTCATATCTAAAACACTTCTTACATTCGTATTAATACAATATTTCTTTTTATAAAAAAAGAAGTATTTTCATTATTATTCATTGTTAATAAAGGTACTAAGAGAAAATTTGTTTTAATCTTCTTTTTCCCTTCGCTACCCCATAAAGATATTGAATAGACCGAACTATTTTTTTTTGCCACTGTAAGTTTGAAACTGAACATTTAAATGGCCCTCAAAAGTTAGTAAATAAATCTGAAACATATAAAATGCGGTTAATCCCGCTGTTAAGTTATAACGGTCCAGGCCGTTGGAGTCTGAACCATGGAGTCGGGGTAAATCAGTTAAGTTATATTGATAAGTCCAAAACGGTCAAGGCCGTCAAGGCCCGAACGTGGCTTTCAGGACAAGCTAAATATCTTCTACATTATTTTTCCTAATGGTCGTGGCCGTTGGAACCAGGACCCAACATTCGACCCAGATTCATGCAGAGTGATAAAACACTTAGTGAATTTTGAGGAAAAACAGATGAATGTAAAATGGAATTCATTGTGTAGAAAATAAAATCAATATAACAAAACAGGTAAATAAAAATTTGTCTTGGACGCATCCACGTCCATAAGTATGATTATTACAAAAATAGAATAGAGAAGAGAATCCATAATCAAAATATAAAGGCTCATGCCTGGGCTTCGTGTTGATCCGGGGCATCTGGAGCATTCTCATCCTATTGATCCCTAGTTGGCAGCACCGCATCAGCCTTCTCTTTGGCTTCGAACTCAGCCCTCTTCACAGCTAGATCCGGATAGAGGAGGAGGTGGCTTGATGATGAATGGCCTGGGAGATGAATAGGGCATCTTGGTTAGCTAAGGCAGCATACCGCTTCAGCTGGAGGGTGGACATGGTAGTCCCCACTTGGGCTAGCAAATCCGCAGCCAATGGAGTCGTGTCCTGACCAGTTTAGGTCGAAACACGATCTCGGCTACCAATCGGTCCACGATGGGTTGGGGAGCATTGAAGACCTCTGTAAGATTGGCAAACTCCCCAGAGCATTGAAGGCAAGATCCTTGGTCCTGTCCCTCTTGGCCCGCTTTAGGGACTTTGCAACAATTGAGTCAGTTGCCCTCTTCTCCACCCTTCCACCTTCAAAGGGCTCCTACTCCAAGTTAATAACCTAGAGAGGAGCAGATTGGGGCAGGCTTGGTCCCATAGGTGCCATCAGAATGGAGCCCGCAACCAGAACTCTCTCAGGGTCCTCTGGGAATGGCTTTGAGTCCCCAAGGACCAGCTCTATGATTTACTTTTGGGATGGCTTCTTGGCAGCCTTCTTCACCGAAGCCTTGGCCGCAGTCGCCCTGGCCGTGATCATCTCCTTCATCTTGGCCACTAGATCAGACATTTATGAATATCTTGAAATGGGAATAAACACAACCGATTAGTGATGCAAAGGAATAGGGACCACAAACGAATATAGAAAAAATAAGCAAGTCTAAGTCCTCCAGGACGTACCCTTATTTATAGACTGGGCCTGACTTAACTCCCCTAGTGCGAAAATATGAATTCGATCCCCCATGTCATTCAGGTCTAAAAAATAATTGTATTGAAGGAACTAGGATGAATGCATGAGGGGCAATAATAGATCCACGACAATTGGGCAAGGAAGCCCCACGTTGCTAACAGTCCCGGATAGATAATGATGGTACCGTTGCATATTCCTAGCTAAGCCCTCAAGACGAGGGGCATAAGTAAAAATCAGAGGCGTTTTACCTTGCCCTGAAATACTAGCCCCGAGAGTTCCACTGTTTGGATGCCTCCCCTCAAGAAGGGCATCCAGTTCTTCAGATGCGACCCTCTCCGCTTGATGGGCCTGCTCTTTCTTCTTCTTCTCCGTGTCTACCTGGATCGCGGCCTCCATTGCCTCAATGTGAATGAGGGCCAGCTCCTCCCTCAGGGTTGGATCTCTTTCGCATTGTAGCCCCCAGAAACTGAGGGCATCTATCAATTGGTGGGCGACAATCAACTTGACCAAACGAAGGTTATCCGTGGTCATGAATCCCACCATGTCCAGTTCATTGGAGCTAAGATTGGCATTGAATTTCTTGCGGTCCACGATGGATTTGGTGATCTGAGTTTGGGCGTACGGACCTGTTTTCCAAGAAAGTGAGTGTGCAATAAACAAAACTAAGGAGCTAGGTGAACAAGGAAGAAAAGTGACTTACCCACGCGCTCGAAGTCCAGCACCAATGTGGGGTTCTTCTCCAAGAGGAACCCGAATGTTATAAACCAATAATGCCTGACATCCAGGGGTGCTTCCAAGTGTTGAATGGAGCCGGATTGACACCACGAGATTTCAGTCTGTAAAACCCATCCCGCTACTTCTCCTTAGAATTAAGTTGCGGCTGCAGCTTGTAAAAGTACAACACCTCCATGGGGGTAGGCGTTGGGATCTCCTTCGATGTGCAGAATATGCACCATCTCGTGAGCAACTTGTACGCTTCGAGTAGAAGCTGGAAAGGCGCGATCCCCATGAATTTAAGGAACCGCGCAAAGTAATCATGGAACAGAAAGTAGCTCCCGCACTGATGTGGCCTATGCTCCAGGCATCGAACTCGCCCACAAAGGTATGGGCCTTCTCCTCTTTCCAAGCCAGTCGGTTGTAAAAAATCCCTGGAGTTGACTCCACTCCCAGGTATTTCTCCAGAGCATCCAACATCTGGTACTTCGGGAACTCATTCTTCTCCTCGTCCATCTCCCATGTATTGCCAGTGGGAAGTCTACGCCCTTCTAAGACTATGGGGCCCGATTGAACGGTGTCCCCCGGATGAAGAGTGATACCATGACTCATGATCAGGGACTTGAAAGCGACAAAGAAAACATGAACCAAGCAGTTAACACCAAAACTGAAGAAAATTGGTTCAGGTATGGGGGTTCTCTTAAAACTGCTTGGAGAGGTCCCATCTGGACCAATATCCAGGGTTAATAGAGATCCCAATACCTTCAGTCGGGAACTAAATATTTTCTAACTAGCCCAAAACAGTATAGAGGCGTCCGAATTGATCCAGGACAACCAAAATAATAGAGCCTATCACCTAGAGAATCTATGGTTCATGCCTACCACAATCTTATTCAGAACCACCCTACACAGTGTTCATGACCCTAATATTTTTATGGTCGCAGGAATAACGTGACAATAAAAACAACTAAAAAGGAAAAAATGATGAGAAAAATGATCGGAAAACTTACTGAGGGATATCAGACTTGAAATTCGTAGAGTCTCAGGAGACAACATCGACAAAATTTCAGTCTTTAACTTGAGAAGATGATGCAGCAGTTCGTCGGCACTCCCAGATGTGTAAATCAGGACAGAGTTCTCTACTGGCTAAGTGGGAAGGGGGCTAGTCGAAAACAGATGAACACGAAGGTGAATTAATTGCCGGAGGATCTCGTCTGCAAAATGGGACATAAAAAAATTTCCTTTCTGCTCTGAATATATGGAATGTGTAAAGTTTGAAAATGAGTATGTCGAGGTATTTATATGGTAGAAATCCACTATTTGATCCAACAGTCTCGGATGATGCAGAGGCTTAATTGGCCTAATCAAACACAGAATCGTGGATTCGTCAATCCATGATCCGCATCTACCCCATCCAACGATCCATTTTAAAAATCTCAAAACTATCCCAATCCAACGGATTCGAACGATGTAGAAGCATTAAACAACCCACTTAAGTACCCAATAAACCTTTTTCGTACAGATGAGACGTCTCAAGAATTGCGCTGACACCCATCTGTCACCTGGGCAATTAAAAGATTCTTTTCATATTTTTAGGCGCGAGTGGCGCAGACATGCCATCAATCTGGAGACACGTGTCTGATACATTGAGAATTTGAAAGGACAGGGATCGCCCAATTGGCCCCCAAGTAAATGCACCCAGCTCTTGGTAAATGAACCAGGATATTTTAGATTGATCCGGGAGAGCGAGGCAAGTCTCCATCGTGCGAACACAGATGAAGACTTGGGGGGTAAATGTTATCCTATTTTCCATCCATGACACGTGGCATGACAAAATGGATTCGCGGGCCCTCTTAAGAGGCCCAGACCCGTCCTGAACCTGGTGAACGGAGAGGGATGAAATCCTAGATAGCCCAAGCATCCTCAAGCCCAATAATGTTCAATGGGTGCGAGCATAACAAAGGAACTAGGACTGAGATGCAGGCCCAACTCATCTCCCCTGTCCTGACTAAGCTACACCCTCCGGGATGCCAATTGAGGTGGCATACTAACTAGTCGATGGAAATAGACCTTATCAAGAATCCAGGGGAGATACTGTGTCACAATGTCCATCTTAGCAAATGAACCCGAGTCCTGATGAACGAACCAGGACTCTGGTAAGTAAACCGGGACATATCCGGATAGGGTAAGCCTGATCTTCCCTGATGCTGACATGTCCCCAAGAAATCTTGAAGTTGGTCTCCTCAACTAACCCGCAGAAGAGGGTATGTGCGGAACATACACTATTTCTAGGTACTGCAACTACTCTAACAGTTTCTTTCCCTAGGATCCTTTCAGAAGCCCACGCGGACCAGTTCGAGCTAACATACAATGAGCAGCTGTAAGGCTTGGCCACACCTGAGCCGACCCAATGGGCCTAGATTAGCTATATTAAAAATATTCGTTGTATTATGGCTCCATTAGCGAGAAAACTGTGATTACATCCCTATTGGGCCTGGATTAATCTAGCCCAAGCCCATTGCACTTGACTGCCTATAAATAGAGCCAGTTGTGCACTTTAGTGGGGATCCCAGATTTTCTCTTGTAAGCAATTACTCTGCTAAAACTTGTAGAAAACTCCATTGTAAAAAAAAAACTCCCTAAAGCCTAATACTAGTTACTCGTGGACTAACGCTTGTTAACGCTCCATCCATGTAAAAACTCGATTGTTCATCTCAAATCCTTTCTTTTCAGCTCTTACTTCTTAATACATATATAATTTCTGAAAAACTCGGTAAACAATAATTAAATACAAATATGAGTGCAAAAAATTAACTCTATTTAATTAACAACAATCCTTCATACAGAAATACGCCTTAAGGGCACAAATCCCAATACTAACAGATCTACGATTGTCCCTTCACGACCATCTACCCTAACTGGTACACCTCTAACAAAAAAATTTACCACCATATCCTCTCCCTAGAGTAAGGACATGCAACAAATATTTGGTATAGGTTTAGGTATTCCTTGGCAAAATGTTTCAATTTCTTGCAATTACATCACTTAGTGCTTAGGATAATTCACTGACACTAGTGGCATCGATTGCATTCGTTGTAGACCAATACTTAAAATCATTCTTAAGCTGCTTGTTGGGATTAGCTCATCCCTAGTTAACAAATCCTCATTTCCTCTTATTATTGCCACTATTGGCTAACTTCGAGCAACCTTGATTACTCCGTCTTCTGGGTTGTGGGCAAACCTAAGAGTAAATCTCCTTCCTAGTCTATTTTAACTAAATTGAAAATTTCCCAAGTTGTTAGTATTATACTTTCTTTCGTCTAGTTTCATTATTTCTCTTCTCCCCATTCACCCCACGACTTTTGGTGCATGGCTCGTTCTATGGCCTCAACATATTACTCTGGGATAATCTTCCATTTGTCTACAACAACTTTACTACGTCTCCCCTAAGTACTTTCATAAATTTCCATATCTTGATTGCTTTAGTATTTACTGTGCAAATCTAGCTAATTGATCAGACTTCCTCACATCCTCCAAGACATTCAATGATCCTTGCTTCAGATTAGCAAACTCTTTAACTTTGTGCTCAATTATTGCTCCATTATAAAACTTAGAATTGAACAGAGTTAAGAATTCTGTCCATTGCATCTCCACCCCGCACAAATTTTCTATATCCCATCCCACCCAATTCTAGTGTCTTGTCTAAGCATATAGACTGCGCATGTCACTTTCTCCTGCTCTGTGATTTTACTGAAGTAACAAATCTTCTCCAACATATTGATCCATTCTTCAGCTGTAAATGGGTCAGTAGTTGTAATGCCCTAGATAGCTGAGACCATTACACTGTATATTTTAAATAGTGCTGGGCCTGCTAATCAAGTCATTTGGATATAAACGTGTAACTAAGGACAATTAGTGGATTAGGGTTTAAAGATTTTGATCGTAGAAATTGTTGTTTTCATTAAAAAGTTTGATTCTATACATGGGATCCCAAAAATAAGTGTTTACAAGACATTTACAACTCCTAACAATAATTGCAATGTAAGCCAGATTAAGCGGCAAAATCAAGTTTGGCACTAGTCCCTGTTGATCCCTCGGCCGTGGCGGTCGAGCAGCTGCAAATGTACACACCGCCCCTAAGCTTTCCAACTCATAGCTGGTCCAACTTTCCCTTTACCTTACCTGCACCACATAGCACCTGTGAACCAAGGCTCAACAAGAAAACATAAATCAACAGATTCAAATAAGCAACAACATATAAACAAGCCTAGCCGTAAGGAATCTGCCCAATCAAACACATAATCCACATTAACAATCAACTACTTAGACAAGTGCAATCGACACTTCTGAATATTTAGGTGACGTTCAGGCCCAGCCCAATTAGGCCGAGCACTTAGATCTAATTACTGACCTCGACTCTCTTAGGCCGAGTTGCGCTCCACACGCTTGATGTCAGCCCCGACGCCCTTAGGCTGAGCTTTCGGACTAGGTATAATCAAACATATAGATTGCATAACACATAATCAGATGAAACATATACAAGCACGCCTAACCGAATAATCTCAAATATAGTCATAGTAATTTTCTCACATATAGTCATAGTCATATTCATTAACAGGGGTCTGAGCCACAATCAAGGTGTAGTTTTCTTACGTCGTGTGACAGCTAGAATCCCGTGATCCGTAAGGGGAAAGACCGGGTAAGCTGTGCAATCCCACACTGCCTGGGGAAGGTCAAGTGTGATGATTCTAAGACTGTGTAGGTATGGGACTACATAGTTGAAGATGGCTTAAATAGATTGATGGGTACTACCTATATCAATAAGATGCATATTTTTTCGGTAGCCCATCACTTGAGAACTCCAAAGTTAAGCGTGCTTGACCTGGAGTAATCTTAAGATGGGTGACCTCCTGGGAAGTTTTCCGAGGAAGCATGCGAGTGAGGATAAAGCACGTTGGAAAGACTCGTGTTGGTTTGTAGGGTCAGTCATCATTCTTGGGAGCAGCCATAGTGATGTGGGGCGTTACAAATGGTATCAGAGCCTTGACCCAGCCGGAAGTGTGGCCGACGGGGACGTCAGGCCCGTAAGGGGGGGGGTGATTGTGACAGACAGAATCCCGTGATCCGTAAGGGGAAAGACCGGGTAAGCTGTGCAATCCCACACCGCCAGGGGAAGGTCAAGTGTGATGATTCTAAGACTGTGTAGGTATGGGACTACACAGTTGAAGATGGCTTAAATAGATTGATGGGTACTGCCTATATCAACAAGATGCATCTTCTTTTTGGTAGCCCATCACTTGAGAACTCCAAAGTTAAGCGTGCTTGACCTGGAGTAATCTTAAGATGGGTGACCTCCTGGGAAGTTTTCCCAGGAATCGTGCGAGTGAGGACAAAGCACGCTGGAAAGACTCGTGTTGGTTTGTAGGGTCAGTCATCATTCTTGGAAGTAGCCATAGTGACGTGGGGCATTACATGTCGAGTCCCGAGCGAATAAGGTATGGCGATCCCGAGCACAACCCCTACATCAAAGCCCTAGTGATATAACCTAGTTACAATGCAATAATGGATAACCATCAATCACTTAGACTATTTAAGAGCTTCAAGGTAAATTTCTAGCCTTCGCGATCTCGAATTCTACTAAACTGGGTAGTAGAATCCTTCCCGAGCCTTTAGGTTTGAGTTCCTGATCTTAAAAACCCTAATTGGCCAATATTCCCTATTTGAGCCATGACACCCCTTAAAAGATTCGTGACCCTCTACAAGTTAGAGAGCCTCCCAAGTTATTTTCCTAGACACGCACCGCAATGTGACCTACCTAGTGCTGCGGCGCTAAGGTAGTTCAGCGAACCCCCTTAGGCCTCTGAGTTCATGCGGGCCACGGCGCTCCAAGAACAGCGGCGCAGCGCGACCCTACGAACTCGGAATTCCCAGAACCTTTCCAGTATTTTCCCCGAGCTGAAATCACCAGAATTCACCCTAAACATAAACTAAAGCTAAAATTAAGCCTCTACACCTCAATACTATACCCAGAGCAGTACAATCATCTGAAAAACCTAACCAAAAAACCCCCTAGGAACTAAAAATTCAGCAAGAACTTTCAAAACTTAAAATTTAAAAAAAAAACCCAAAACTTAAACATCAGATTACCTCTCGTTGAATTGATCCTAGCAGCTCCCTTAAGCTTAGAATCTTCCAGCACCGTTGAACTTTAATTTCCCCAGAAATCCTTGCCCCGAAATTTAGAGATTGATGCTTCCCCTTACAATTTTTTCCAAAGTCTCCCCAAAGAGAGAGAGAGAGAGAGAAAGATGTGAGCTGAGTGTGTTTTGTTTTTCTTCTGCCTTTGTTTTCCTCGGCTTCTACAGAAGTCTAGTGCCCAAGGCCAAGTCTATCTATTGGCACAAAAGACCAAAATGTCCCTTGCCTAACGCCTTATTTTTTAATGCCCTGAGGACAAAATCGTCTTCGTATCCTATTTCCCGCTAATCCTCAAGTAGCCTTATAAATTCCCAATTAATCTCGGCATACTCAAATAATCACCAAATAACTATCCATCACTCGGTAAATCCCGACTATGCACTAAGTTCCCAAAATACCCCTAGGCTCACCCCTAGCCGGGTATTTGACCTCGGTGTGACTTTTCCGCTAATTCGCTCATTAGGATCGCCTCGAGCCGAATGCCGCAAATATATCCACATAATAATGAGGTCTCAATCATATAACACATATAATTACATTTATACCCTCAACGAGTCAAAATTACAAATATGCCCTTATTAGCAAAAACGGGCCCTCATGCATATTTAATACACATAAACATGCATATATATTTATTTCACCATATAAATCATGTATGCCACATAATCACACATATATTCAATTAATTTCACATATAAATCCAATTATGCCTTCTAGGGACACAAATCAAGGCACTAAGCCTTATTAGCAAATTTGGGACATTACAGTAGTCCCCTCAAAAGATGGAGGATTTTGCTTGCCAAATCTCCCTCTGTTAGGCTTCACACGAGTGACGTCAGACAACATGACTAGTGCGTTTAGTTGCTAAACTTCTTGTGGTTTCCTTCGGTCTTGTTCTTCAATCGTAGGTTAACAAGGGTTATTCTGGACATTATCACTAACTGAAGTTGTTGAAGCAGTGCTTCGATCATTTGTGTTTAACGAGATTCCGCGTCCTCTTGTCTTTTTTGACCTTGTTCAGTTTTAACCACTTGACCTTCCATCATTCAACACATTTCTACTATTTGTTCCACAACTCCTATGGCTTAGGTTGGTACATGAGCTTGCTCCTTTCCAGGTTGTTCAGCTTGAGGCCTAGGTCCAGTTCTCGCTAATGTTGGTAACTGGTTACCATATGCACAACGGAAAGCATGGGGTTGGGCCCATAGATTTTAAAAAAATTATTTAAACAATCTTTAAATAACAAATCCATTAATATGCAAAATATTAAGCAAAGAGAAAGAAAAAGATAAGGATTTACAAGTTTTAGAACCATCAAGAATCCTTGCTATCTTTTAGTAACTCCAACGAACATCCAATCCAAAACAGTCTTGTGAGTACTCAGACCAAGATCTTCCCAGATGTATCCCTACACCTCAAGACGTGTGTGGGCACATAGATTAATGGTGGGAAAATTTTTGATTCACAAAATGTACTCTCAACTCATCAGAACTTGAAATATTAGGTTTGAGATAGTTTTCAGGGATAGAGAAAAATAAAACGATATATTTTTCTCTTTGTGAAAAGCTTAGAATTTTCTCTCTATAATATTTTCTTAATTAAGTGTATTATAAAACTATTTTCATCTGATAAATTTATAAAAGAATTAATTAAATTTTAAAATTCAAATTATAAATCAATTACTTGATAATAAAAAAATAAAAAAATATCCAAGACCCATTCTTGGCATCCCTGATTTCAGGGATGTGTTCCAATCACTTTATTTAAATTGTTATTTAATAATCATTTATTAAAAATATCTAAACCTAATAACTTAATTTATCAAATTAATTAAAGTATAATAATCATTTCAAATTCAAATCCAATTTGAATTGTCAGAAATAACTTTTCATATGTATTTAAATAAATAATATCAATTAAGTCAAAATTAATTATCCTAATTATTTAAATGCCATTTTCGAAATTGCCATTTTATTTAAAAAATTCCTTTAATTAAAATATACCAATTTTGAAAATTTCTCTATTAATTAAATAATTTGTCTTAATTACATATTTGACCCTGAAGAACAAATTTCTTCCAAATATGTAATTTTCTTGAATTTTCCCAATTTCCACTCTTACCTTGAATAATGTTGATAGAGCCATCTCGGGGACCTATGAACCTATACTTTCAAGCTCTAATAAATTTAGATTATTAATTAAAAATCTTTAATATAATAACCTTAATTTATTAATCTCGATATTATTGCACTAAAAATATGAGACTGTACTCTTGTAAATATATACATTTATTTATTAAGTACTTTTAAGTATAAAAAGTGTCCATCGATTTAATCACTACATAAAATTAAATCATTGATTAATTATTCATAATTAAAGTAGGAATTAATTACTGTTTAACCTCTTTAATTATATCGTGTTTCCTTAAGTACCATTAACTTTATTAGTGAAGGTTAATTCATAAACAAATTTATGAAATTGAGCTCAATAACCTTTCAGTTCCAAAAGCCAACTCTTAAGAGAATCATTATTCAATTCCTCTCGGAAAGGTATAGATTCCATATCTGTATATTATGTCCCCAACCATTTACATCAATGAGTTCCCAAAACAAAAGTTTTTAGCTTGATCATTTTAACAAACCATAACGAGTGAATCAAAGAATTCATATGACATAAACAACAGTTCATAATAACTTCAAGATTATGATCAATTTGTATATCCGTCTTATTGATATGTTAAATTAATACTTATAAAGTAAATGATATTATTAAGTATTAATAACATATCAGGTCCCATTCATGTATAACCACTTTATACAAAGTATCTCCACTAAGATATCCTACTATATTAGTAATTCAGATCTAGATTACATGTATTCATAATACTAGTGAACCGTATTTACATTATTTAATCCAAAGATTCCATAAAACTTTGTTTTACTGCGAACTATTTAAATTCATTCCCTTTATTCTTATTCCTCTCCTACCAATACAAGTTTGTAGTCACAATAACGAATTTGAGAAATTTTTTATATTCATATCATATTATTCTAATAATAATAATAATAAACAATAAATATATGAAAAAAATTATTTCAATTATTTATTTCATAAAACATTGTTCAATACATATTCTTTGAAGGACACTAATCTCAACTAATCCTACTACTCGAGTGATTGGAGCCAATAAAATCTATAGAAGAGTACAACTCCTATTAAATAGGCAGTATTTTCAAGACTAACTCATGCAATAATAGCAACTACAACGAGTTACTTCAGACAAACCTATTTACAATAGTATACTCCTATTATCAGGAAAACATTTTGTTCAAGACCAATGCGAAGTGTAACTGCTAACTAAACAAACTACGTACAATATCACACCAAACACATTCATTAACATCCAAACACAATTACACTTTCATTTAGTTGCTCTTAACTATACACCCCAAAAGTATCAGCCTACCTCAACTTGTTCATAAACAAAAGAAATTTACATAATTAACCTAACTATGTGTTTAGGGTCTCCTCCTTGGTCTATCCTAAGCATTGCTATCTAAAAAATAGTGTCAAAATATTGTGTGTCCTAGCTGCTACATTAAACTAGTATCTCCATGATGGAGCCTCCATCGTTGTCTTCCTCGGGAGCCTCCTCAAAGTCCTTCTAGATATCTTTCACAACATAATGATTCCTTTCATTGTGGACTCAAGCCTGAGCTGCGGCTCGAGCGTTTTACTTCATATGACCCTCCACATACCCATCATACCAGGGTGACCTCAAGAGAATTGGTCCAAACTCTAATGCTATCGAAGCCTTGAACTCCGACCAGTTCCTAATAGGGCGTCTTAGGTGTCTTAGAGTGTACCTTGAAACTCATCGCCTCATAAACATAGACTAGACAACTTAAGCCTATACTCCATGGGTGTTCCTAAGTTATGAAAGACTAGTGCCAAAGAGTATGTCAAAACCTCCTCTCTATCGCTCCCTTTACTATATGCCACCCCTTAAAGGTTGGATCACCGATCATGCTGCAGAACTGCCTAAGGGCTGGTCCTTCTAAGTAAAGGCTCATCAATCTAGCCCTATGTAACGACCCGGATTTTCAAGACTCGATAAAGCGGAAATATAAATGTTTTCATTTAACAAAATGTTTCAAAAACCCGTATAAAAAAAACTTTTTAAAAACTCGTACGGCCATACATAACATTTTATTACAACATATTTTATAAAGAGTAGAGTGAGCCTAGTTTAGGAAAATTACACAACATTTCCAAAAATAAAACAGCTTCCCAAAAGGTCGGTCCACATGTACATTTGCAAGGTAGACTCCAGCGCTCAGTGCTCTGCCTTGCCCTTGTTCTTACCTACAACAGGAAACAACTAGGTAAGCGAAAATGCTTAGTAAGTTCAACTTTAAAACAAAAGCATGTGGATAATTAGGATTTCGGATCCATCTAGACCCTATACAATCAATTTCAAGAACGCAAAAGTGTCCTGGCAAACTTATGGTCATGCCTGATAACCAATGATAAATTATTTCCTATAAACAGATAAAATCCTGCACTCAGAAAATCACAGAACAAGCAAATATATTATATCACAACTATATCTTATCAACAAATATATCCTTGCACTCAGAAAATCCTAGAGCAAGCAGATATAAAATATCACAATATAATTCGAGACCAACGCTAGACAATTTCCAACAATTCGGGCGTAACATGACCTCCAACTTAAATGCTAATCTGTAAGAGAGAATTGAGTCTCAACACTAAGATCTAGCCAATAAATATCCCCATCAAGGGTAACTATCGTGTTACCAAGGGCATCGCTACTTATCCAAGAGTAAATCCCTCACAAGGGTAACCATCAAGTTACCTAGGGAATCACTACTTATCCAAGAGTGTAATCGAAATTACACGGTTTTACAGAGACTTCTATGTTAATCAGTGGTGTTGGTGAGCAGTTGCCCCTAGGGTGTTTAGCCCACTCAAACTCGGCAACCCCTAGTATCTTTAGGCACTCTCACTAAATGGCCAATATTTGTGGCTGCTATCCGGGAATAACTTATCAGAGGACTTGTTTGGGTTCTAACCGTTCACTGATTAAGTAAGCATGAGGTCCCCTAGGTCCCATTCATTTTGGCGACCCTAGGTTTAACTAGCAATCCTCACCTCTTGGCCACTCACCGCAAAAATGAACCGAAAATAATAAAATCAAGCAGTGTGACGGGGATCAGCTGTCTAGGATATGACGGATATCAATCGTTCATATTTTCTAAATCAGCACTCACTAGACTAACATCTCTAAGCAACTTTCTACGACAGTGTATATATGTGCATGTGTTCCTATACTAACATACAATACAATAGTCGTTCCAGGTTGCAGCCACACAATATAAGTTGACTTACTTAGAGTCCTTAGCACTCAGTAGGATTTCACCCTCCAATGTTCGGTCCAGTTATGCTTAGCCAATAATGTAGTTATCCATACAGTATACTCTGATTAATTATGGCACTCATAATTTATTATTATTATTTTAGGCAGTTTGATCATTTTAATAAAAATCATTTGTAAGGATTTATGATCCTTATTTGGTATTAAACCCATTAAGGAAATTCATACAAAATATTTGAGACTAAACCCTAAGTCTCGGGGAGACCTATCCTATGGTCTCGATACCTAGGCTCGGGTATCAAAATAGTATTTTCCCACAATCCGCTAAAAATCTTGTTCCGCATTGCTATTGATCCGTACTTTCAACAAGTCGGTTAAAATATATATAAGATTTTAGCCGGTATTATATCAAAAAAATACTAATTAAATTCCTTAATTATTTTTCAAGAAAATAAACTCTTAATTTTCCTTTTATTTTTCTTAAGGTTTTAATCTCTAAAAACCGTTTTAAGAAAATTGCCTAATTTGTCTTAATTAGGATAACTGTTAAAAATTTCCCATCTTGACTAGTTAATTTTTCAAAATCAATTAATCAAGTTTACTTACTAGAAAAATAATTCACTTGATCATTTTATCAAAATATAGGGTTTTAAACCCTCTTTTAATTTATTAACTAATAATAAATTAAATCTTTTATTTTTAAAAAGAATAAACATTCTTCAATAAAAATAATTCACACTCAACTTAAAGTGGT
The DNA here is from genome assembly GCF_963169125.1 of Humulus lupulus. NCBI lineage: Eukaryota > Viridiplantae > Streptophyta > Magnoliopsida > Rosales > Cannabaceae > Humulus > Humulus lupulus. The sequence goes on from NC_084796.1 coordinate 145,591,261, forward strand.
AATTTTAGTGAAAATGTGTTTTCAAGACTTACCAAGTTTATATTTTGCAATAAGCAAAATTTTACTTTTTACCTTAAGTTCCAAAATCTCATTTTTTTTACACTAAGTGTGGAAAGCCTATTTTTCACATTTTTAACTACATACTTTGTTAGTTCATAAAATTAATTTTACTTACCCAATTGTTACCAAAATTTCCCAATTCCATTTTTGGTATGCCATTTAGGTCTTTGTAAAATCTTAGGTCAAAATGAGCATTTTTTATTGGTGAAATTATTTTCCAACAATGAGGTAAAAAATGACCTTATTTTCAAGTCCTTATTTTTTCAAAACTTTGACAGTTAATAACTTTCAAACTGTTCAGTATTTTCTTACCAAATTTTACAGTGGAATACTAGGTCATGCCAATAATATTTCCACCAATTTTTATAAAAATCTGGGTTCATTTTCCCTATACAGTGGCTGTCCAAACTTAGTTATGAAATTAAGAATACGAAAAAACAGTTTTTTTTTTTACCTAAACTTTGAAATAGCATAACTCACTCATTTTTAAACATTTTTTAGTGTTTCAAAAGCTCAATTTTATGTACTCAATCTCAACAACATCACAATACAATTAAATTTTACAAAATCAATATACAGTAGATACTTGACCTCTTGGAAGTCACAGCTCAAAACATGTATTTTGTTTTAAGGTTTCTAACAAAACCCTTGGGGGTTTTGGTCCCTATTTTCAAAAATCAACACACAAGCATCGTAAAAATTATAAAACAACTACCATAACCTTATTATATCACCAATAAGAAACTTTAAGAATTAAATATACAAAATAATGCTTAAAAATAAAAACCCTACAACAAAATTATAAAAAGTAAACTTTTTACCTCTCTGTTGTTCTTGCTTAAGGTTTGGATCTTCCTATTAGCTTTGGCTCCTTCAAAACCTTTCAAAAACCCTAACCAACTACCCCCAACAACATAGATAATTAGCTATTTGAAAATCTATGGTTAAAACTTTACAAAAGTCTAGTTTATTGAAACTTTACCTTAGGGAAAAAAAATCCTTCCTAGACCAAGGCTTAGCTTCCAAGCCTCCTTAGTGATCTTGAGGTTGAATATTGAGAGAAAACTTGAGAGTTTTCAAAAAGATGATAGTGAAAGAGAGAAAGAGAGTGGTCGGTTTTGGAGGGGGATTAGAAGAGTTTATACAACTCTAAAATATATCCTAAAATACTCAAGTGTTTTACTACCCACTTGACATTATCCCTAATATTTAAAATGGGATTAAACTCAATTAAAATTTTGCCATCCCCATTTAATTCTTCACATGGCCAGCCACCACATATATTATATATGTGATCTTATTTATTTTTTTATATATAAAGGTTAATAAATAATTCCTAAGAAGAAAAATCCAATTTGACTTCCTATAACATTTTTCACTCTTATTAAGTTTTAAACACAAAACTTAACACATAATAATTAAATTAAATTTCTCTCACATTTAATTTAATTAATTATACAATAAAATTTAACCTAAGGTCCATTCATAGAATAAAATTCCCCATTTCAGTAAAATTATGCATTTAACACAAAATACCCTTAAATTTCCATTTTCCCTTAGGTTTATTATTTTTGACAAAACTTGAATTTTTATGAATGTATTTTATGCCCAAAATATATTTGCCATAGTTTTTCATTTTATTTTCCGAGATTTTTACTCGATCAGGATTTTTGTGTCGGTCCAAGACCGAAAGTCTTATCTTGACTTTTAAATCACAAAATTCATATTTTGGCTAGCAATAATTCATGGAATAATTTCCAAACAAAGATAATATTATTTAAAATAATATTCTTAACTCGAGGGAAAAAAATCCCGACCCGAGTCGTTTAAAGGTACCCAAAAACGCAGGACGTTACACCCTATGCCTGTAGGGTGTCTCAAGGGTAGAAAAAATTCTGGCTAAACTCTCTGTCCATCCTCATATCATTTCACTGCGGTTTTTAGTTCCCCTAAAGTGTTTGACCCTGAGCCTAGGAAGGATTCAAGTATTTCACCTTTCTGTGTTAGTGTGTACACGCTCTTGGTATTAAATATGAAAATCAGAATATGCAGCGGAATGCGATCTTTTCAAAATAATTATTAATCAACAATTATTTTGTAGCCTATCAAGAGTCCATGAATCTTTTTTGTATAAATCAACAATCTTCCTATCCTTATTCTTAAAGCTCACACCTTGATCTTCCAGACCAATCCTCAAACACATAAGGACGTGTGTGGGCATGTAGGATTCAAAAGGTTGATTTAAACTCTCTAAATGTAATCAACACATGGGATCTAGAGAGGTTTGAGAAGAAAGAGGCTATTGAAATTAGAATTTCAAGTTTAAGAAATTCTATCATTTCTTTTCTTGAGAGAGAGTCTGATAGTTAACTGCTTAATTCAACATCTTAAAAGTATCGCTTCTTTTCAGGTTTATAAAGATATTTAACTAATTTAATTAATATTTATTTTATTTAAAATAAAACTGATCAATTACATCTATATAATTTAATTTAAATCATATTTAAAAAGAATAATTCAATATAATTAAATAAACAAGCTGATTTGAAATTCACAATTCAAATCCTAGGAATATTTCTATCCCTGAGTGGTGCCACACACACTCACTGTATAGTGAATGTAGTGAGTGTGTCGTGAGTCACATAAGGGTTTTCCCTAGTTATCTAATTTGTTTGTTTAATTAATTAAAGATAATATATTTATCCAAAAATAAATATTTGTTGTTTACCCAAAAAAAGGACTACCTGATGACGTGGCAGAATCAGCTTACACGTGGGATACACGTGACTGTTTAAGTGAGTATGAGTTGGTCGATCATCGACTAGAAAAGAATTGGCTCATCAGACATCATATTTATGGGCGACCAGTCTGGTCGTAAATTTTCATTTATTTCCTTTAGATGTGTAATCTTATAATTACGTATTAATTGTGATTTCCATTATTATTTAGATACACCTGTATTAAATGTAATTAAGGCCTATCAGCCCATGTAGAACTCCTTGAGCCTATAAATAAGAATCAAAGGGCTCAATAGAGGGGACTTTTCTTTGAGACTTTTGGAACTGAGGGAATTTTGAGAGAGAAATATAGTGTTTTCATCCACCATAATTGTATTCATTCGAAAGCTTGTGAAACTCGTAAACCCTAGTTCATTGATCACAGTTCTTGGAATTCTACATCAATAAGAATACTAAATGGACGTAGGTTGTTACCGTTTACTAGGGCCGAACCACTATAATCTTTTGTGTCGTTTATCTTTTGGTTTGGATTTCATCTCATTTCTCTCATTTTAGTTCACTCCGTGTCATTGACCAATTCGAGGGTCAACATTTTGGTGCTTTCATTGAGAGCGAAACTCAAGGCCTCCAAAATGATCAAATGGCGAAAACGGCTAGAAAAACTGGACAAACCTTTGGTGTCGCACCAACCCAACCTCCTCGGCAAAATGTGGCTGAAGATGAACCACAAGTGGAGTTTGAAGAGGAGGAAAGGGATTCTGAAACCTTGAGGATGACACTGATTGTGTTGCAAGAGGATTTAGCCAATCTGAGGGCTAATCAGGTAAATGTTGCTGAAACGACGGCGTTGCAACAGAGAGAAATTGGTAGGCAACGACAAGAATTGAATGAGTGGCATGCCGATATGGACCACCGATAGAGGGATGCCACCGCCATTCTGGAGGCAGCCATTCAGTTGGCTCGAGGACAACCTGCACCAGCCTCCAAACCAGATCAGCCTCCCAGTGTACCATCACAACAAGATCCACATTCAGGTCATCCACAACATCGCCACATTCCGCCTCAAGCGACAAGTCCTCTGAGGCCGAAGCAACCCCCTATTGCTCAACAGGATATTCCATTTTAGGATCCTGAGCAGCAGCCACCTTCTCACGCTGGTCGAGGCAATCCCCAGCAGCAGAGGCAGAATAGGGTTGGGCAGCCTCCCCAAAGCCCTAGATGCCAGACTGCTGAGGGGACAAACCCACCGAACAAGGGACAACGTTCTTCTGCTAGTAGAAGGCAGGTTGAATCAGGCTCTGCGGTCAGGGGCCCCCCACAACATAATAATGCATAGGGACCTACCGACCAACGCAGTCCTCCACCTAATGGTCGAGACATGCCAGCAAGGGGAGGGGAAAACAGTGCGATCATCAGGTCGCACCATAGTCGGTTACACTTTAGGGATGGCCATCACTACAATGAGGCATATTCCGGTAGAGGAAATGTTGGCAGAAGGCAAGAAGATAGGGGTGGAGAGCAGAACCCCCCACCAAGAGAGAACCGGCTGACGAGCCAGAATACTGGGGGGCAGCATAGGCAACCTAACGTCTTTGATAGATTGGGCACTAGCAAACAAAGGCGTAGAGATGAGGATTTGAGGGATGTTCTCAATGATAGACGAGAAAGGCACGACAAGAATGCCCCTCCAGTAGTGGTCACCTCTATAATACCAGACGTTATACAGGCCCAGCTCGATGCATTGAATCAGGCTGTCCAACAGCTAGTGGGGAGCCGGACATCCCACATTGAATACGACCGAAGAAGAGCACTCCGTTTGTACAAAGAATAACGATGGCCGAGACCCCAAGCAAATTTAAGATGTCGGTCTTGCCCAATTTCACCGAATTATAAGACCCAATATCTCACGTAAATAAGTTCGAGATACAAATGGACATCCAGAAGGTATCAGATGACGCTCGATGCAGAATCTTCCCAATCACCTTGTCCGATACTGCTCAGGAGTGGTTTTTCAAATTCCCTCCTGCCAGCATAGTGTCTTGGGAAATGTTTGTGAAGGAATTTTATGGACAGTTTTACGCTGGTCGTGTACATCCTACCGAGGCTAACAAACTAGTTGAGATACGCCAGAAGGAGGGAAAAACCCTAAAGGGGTATGTCCAACGTTTTATGCGAGCCGCTGCTGGGGCTAAGATAGTTGGGAATGAAGAGAAGAGGATGGCACTTACTGCTGGAGTACGACACCATTTATCCCTCTGGAACAATTTACGAAAGAATGGGGTAAAGAGCACCCAAGAATTTATGGACCGGACGGGTCGGTACGTCAAGCTCAAAGAGGCCATTGCCAACAAAGGGAAGGCGCCTACAGACGACCAGGGGCCGAAAGAAGATCCCACCAAGGCCGCCAGTGGGTTTGGGAAACCCAACGGCAACAACAAAAATAATGGGAAAAATGGAGGGAAAAGGGCGAACAACGAGTCGTCAACATCTGAGAACAAGCGCCCTAAAAGTAACAAATATGAACCGAGGTTCACAAATTACATGGCCCTAGTCGATAGCAGAGCAGAAGTGTACCAAGCCACTAACACTATTTTTCCCTTCAGGTGACCAGCCTCAATCCGGAAAGATATCTCCAAGAGAGATACAACCAAGTTCTGTCGTTTCCATAACGACTATGGTCATGACGCCAACGAGTGCAACCAGCTTAAAGATGAGATTGAGTTCCTTATCAGACAAGGACACCTGAGAAGATATGTACGAGCCCAGGAGGTTCTCAGCGAGAGGCTGAAGGATGCAACGAGCAGGCACCTGTACACCAATGCTCGCCCCCTTTACCACCAGATCTAGTTGTTGTTACATTGCTGACCATTTGCAGTGGCCCACACCTGGCAGGATATAGTGGGAAGGCAAGGGAAAGATATGCTCGAACCTTACATCACGACCAGGACATTGAAATGGTGAACATAGAGGAGCGAACTCCCAAAAAAGCTTGAACAGAGGAAGAACCGATAACTTTCTCTGAGCTTGACGCTTAGCATGTTCGATTCCCCCATTCAGATCCTTTGGTCATAGATTTCCAGATCACTTATATGATGGTTAAGCGAGTATTGGTGTACAAATCTTCGTTGGAAAGAATGAAGTTATTAGTGCAAGATTTGGAGCCATGCAACCAAACCATTTATGGTCTTTCCAGCGAAGGGCTCGTGCCAATAGGGTCGATCAGGCTTCCAGTCACAGCAGGAACTGCACCAGCGAACAACACATTACTCACTACTTTTATAGTAGTTGATTGTCCCTCTTACTATAATGTTGTGATTGGGAGGCCAATTCTAGTCGACCTGCGAGCCGTTACCTTATTCGGGCACCTAGCCATGAAGTTCCCAACAGATATAGGGGAAGGCTGCATATTGGGAAACCAACGAGAAGCGTGGGAATGTTACAATTCCTTGATCACCAAGGCGAAAAGGGGAAGATCGGGGGGAAAATCTGAGAAAAGATTGCTGTTGGCGAATGAATTAAAAGCCCAATCAGGTGAACAAGTCACCAAATAGGGCGTTGCCCAAAGGGAGGATAGGGATTTAGATCCTCGCTTTGGGGATTCTGAGGAAGATGTAGGACCAGTGGAGGACCTCGAGGAGGTCCAAATTGATGAGGCAGATTCGACCAGGGTTGTGAAAGTCGGTAAAAACTTAGAGACAACAACAAAGCAAAAATTGGTGGAATTTTCAAAGGAGAATCAGGAGGTGTTTGCTTGATCGCATAAAGATATGGTTGGGATTGACCCAGCAGTTATCAGCCATGTCTTGAATATAGATAAAAGTTTTCCACCAATACAATAAAAGAGGAGGCTGCTCGAGAAAGACAGATCAAAGGCGTTAAAAGAGGAAGTCGAGAAGCTAAAGGAGAACAAATTCATTTGGGTGGCATTTTATCCATCTTGGGTCTCTAATCCTATGCTGATTCCCAAGCCGAATGGAAAGAGGAGAACGTCCGTGGATTTCACAGACCTCAATAAAGTCTGCCTGAAGGATTGTTTCCCACTCCCAAGGATCAACTAACTGGTCGATGCCACATCAGGACATGAGATCCTGTCATTCATGGATGCATAATTTGGGTACAATCAAATTAGTATGCATCCACCGGATGAAGATCACACTAGCTTTTGAACTGATACAAGGCTTTACTGTTACAAAGTAATGCCTTTCGGTTTGAAAAACGCTGGTGCGACTTACCAGTGACTAGTCAACCACATGTTTAAAGAATTGATTGGTGTTAACATGGAGGTAAATGTCGATGACATGCTGGTCAAGTCAAAGAAGGTAGAAGAGCACATCGGGGACCTGCAAGAATGCTTCAATGTCTTGAAAAAATATCAGATGAAGCTAAATCCCCTCAAGTGTTCATTCGGTGTTGGATCGAGAATTTTTTTGGGGTTCATAGTAAACTCAAGAGGTATCAAAGCTAATCCTGAAAACATCAAGGCCCTGATCGAGATGAAGTCGCCTGCCAAAATTAAAGATGTTCAAAGTCTAACCGGGAGGATTTCCGCTTTGAGTAGATTCATTTCTAAATCAACAGACAAGTGTGTTCCATTTTTTTATCTACTCCGGGGCAGCAAGAAGTTCAAGTGGACAGAAGAGTGTGAGTAGGCTTTTCAGGCGTTAAAGTCTCATATGTCGCAACCATCGATTTTTTCCAAGCCAGTCGAGAAAGAAACTTTGTTCATCTATTTGGCAGTCACCGAGTATGCTGCTAGCGCTGTCCTGATTAAAGAGGAGGAACATGTTAAAAATGTTGTGTATTATGTAAGCAAGAGGCTAGTAGGAGCAGAGTTGCGGTACCCGCCCATTGAGAAATTAGCCTATTGCTTGATTTTGGCCTCCAGAAAGTTGCGACCATACTTCCAAGCTAACCCCATCGTGGTACTCACTGATCATCCACTACAGCAAGTCCTACAGAAACCGGAAGCCGCCGGTTGATTGTTGAAATGGCAGTCGAACTTGGGTAGTTCGATATTTCCTATTCGCCACAAACAACTGTGAAGGGACAGGCTCTAGCAGACTTTGTCGCATAATTTATCAGGATCCAGGATACCGAGCCAATAGAAGAGCCTGAGCTTCAAAGTCAAGCTCCTTCCTGGAAGTTATTCGTAGATGGCTCGTCCAACGAGCACAATCCTGGAGCATGTTTAATTTTAGTCACGCCGGAGGGACATCGATTCCATTGTGCAATCAGATTTGACTTCACATCATCCAATAACGAAGCTGTATATGAAGCTTTGCTTGCAGGACTGAGGTTAGCCAAGGACATGGACATTAAGTCGCTTGAGATCTACAGTGACTCCTAGTTAGTGGTTAATCAAATTATTGGAGAATATCAAGCCTGAGGTCTTAAGATGGTTGCTTATCTGAACAAAGCAAAGGACTTATTGGCACAGTTTGAAAAATATACTCTCCATCAAGTACCTCGCGATCAGAACTCAAATGTTGATGCTTTGGCCAAATTAGCAAGCGCGAGAGATGCTGACACCTTAAACATAGTACCAGTTGAGCATTTGTCTGCACCAAGCATTCAGGCAGAAGAGTCTTCCCTAGTAATTCAAGTAATAGACACATGGATGATGCCCTTCATTGAATACCTAGAGCATGGAGTGCTGCCGGCGGACAGAAACAAAGCAAGAACCCTCCAGAGGCAATTGGCTCGATTCATCCTAGTCAATAGAGTCTTATACAGGAGAGGGTGCTCGTTCCCATTTTTAAGGTGTGTTTCAAAGGAAAAGGCCAAGGAACTAATGCGAGAAGTTCATGAAGGTTTCTACGGAGATCATGCTGGGGGCAGAGTTTGTCAAAAAAGATCCTAAGGCAAGGATACTTCTGGCCTACCATGAATGAGGACTATGTGGATTTTGTTCAAAAATGCGACAAGTGACAAAGGTTCTCCAAGATACCACGAGCAGCCCCTAATGAGCTCAAACAGATGCAAAGCCCATGGCCATTCGCAGTGTGGGGGATAGATTTGATCGGGTCTTTACTCGCAGGAAAAGGCAATGTCAAGTATGCAGTAGTTGTTGTTGACTACTTTACAAAGTGGGCCGAAGATGAACCATTTGCAACAATAACGACCAAGAAGGTGCTAGATTTTGTGGTAAAAAATATCATGTGTCGCTATGGGTTGCCAAGAAAGATTGTCTCAGATAAAGGCAGACAATTTGACAATGATCTGTTCACAGATTTTTGCGAAAGGTATGGGATTATCAAGAGCTTTTCTTCAGTAGCTCACCCACAAGCAAATGGACAGGTTGAAGTTGTCAACAAGACCCTGAAGGATACCCTGAAGAAAAGGCTTGAAGAAGCGAAGGGGGCATGGCCAGAACAGCTACCAGAAGTCCTTTGGTCGTATAGAACGTCCCATCGAATAGCAAGGGGCCATACTCCATTTTCTTTGGCCTATGGATATGAAGCCATGTTGCATGTTGAATTAGACCCACCATCACACAGAAGGTTGGCGTACGATCAGAGTGTTAATAATTAGTTATTGATGGAATCTTTAGATTTGGTCAATGAAATGCGTGAGCAAGCTCAACTCTGAGTAGCAACTTACCAGCAGAAGGTCGCTCGGTATTTCAACTCTAAAGTACGAGAAAGAAAATTTGACGTGGGAGATTTGGTACTTAGAAGAGTATTTCTTAACACCCGTGATCAAGCTGCCAGAGTGCTTGGACCTAACTGGGAGGGTCCGTATCAGATTGAAGAAGTCCTCCAACCAAGCACTTATAAACTTGTTCTCTTAAATGGAGATCCCATTCCTCGCTATTGGAATGGAGAACACCTGCGCAAGTATTATCAATAAAACAATTCTTTTTAAATAATTGGCTTGTATTAATTTCATTTTTTACAAGTTTATGAACAAGGGTTAGTCAGTCATATGACTAATCGCTTATAAGTGTAAGATCAATTTTTGATCACCCGTACATACATGATTGTCTATTTATTATGAGAAATAAAAGGAACTGTGTGTAGCCAATTATTCTTGCCAATTATTGTATTTATTCCAAGTATTTTCTCATTACGTGTGTTGTTTTGCAATATTATCATTTTTATAAGTATTTATTATGAGCAATAATGTTTGAACAGGTCTTGGTCATGGCAAGTGACTGACGACCTTAAGCTCCCCAATCACTTGGGGGGCATATAAGGTACTAAGCAAGCAAAGCATATCAACAGTCATATGTAAACACACGAGCAAAATAAGGGAAAGCATACTACAGTGCTATGCTAAGTTCAGTCATCCGAACAGATGTTATAATAACTTGCAAATATTATAATATCAAAATAGAAATATGTTACACCGCGAGCATTTGCTGCTCGGATGAAATTACTAATTGAAAGAAAGATGCCCTACGCAGCAAAAAATTGTCTTGACATTATGAACCATGGTTCGTATGTCTTAGTTACAAATAAACAAATAAGGTAAAGAAAGTTATTGAGTGGCAGGAGCAGAAAGAGGATCTTGTGTGGGCTGCTGGTCGACTGTGGTCTTAGTATCCTCTTCGATGCCTTCAATACCTGTCGCCAAAGAGATCTCAGGGGATCCCTAGGCCTTCTCCTCTTCCTCCAGGTAAGCAATGCAATTAGCCAGCTCATCCTGCTTCATATGTTCTGGCAGATAATCAAAGTTCGCCTCGGGGTTGCTTTTCCAGAACATATAGAAGCAGTTGAACGCCACTCCCTTGAACCTCTCCAGGTCACTAGCGTTGGTTTCTTCGAGCGATTTGACTCCTCTTCCAGCTTAGCAGTTTCTTTCCTGCTGATCGCCAGTTCATCTTGGAGTTTGGAGGCCTCTTTGAAGTTCAGCACCGAAGCCTCCTTGTATCTCTTTGGCCTCAGTGACTTTGACCAAGGCCTCCTCGTGCTGCTTTAGCTCATCGCTTAGCTTGGCAAGCTACTCAACATGTTTAGCCTCGACCACAGTGAGCTGCTCGCTGAGTCTTTCCTCGACAGTCTTAATCTTTTCAGCATGCTGGGCAGTTTCTCCTCCGAGCGACGCCAACCAGTACTTAGGATCAAAACTCCCTAGGGTCAGAGAAAAAGTAAAGCTGTTAGTATGAATAAAAATTCAAGATATACAACTAAAGAAAAGCAAAAATGGAAACTTACACTGAGTACTTCGTTCAGTGGCGACTGAGAATTTGTTCGACCTTCATGGAGGAGACGTTGCTGAAGGCTTCCTGACTACGCTGGTGTTTCGATAGTTTCTTCAGTGTGTCGTTGGCCGAGGTGCACGCTGTGCTCAGGATAGCCTTGGCCTGAGTCTTCCCCGTCTAAGAAGGAGGACTTGGGTTGCGAGGAGCTGGGGGAGTCCGGTCGACGGGAGCTGGAGGAGGAGTCGCTTCCTTAGAAGGTGGTGGTGCAGGAGGATCCTCAGTCTAGGCCCTTTTCTTAGAAGGATCACTACTGCCTTCCCCAGGGTGTCGCCTGCTTTCTTTCCTCCTGCTTGCAGGAGCCATTGCTTTGGGTTTGCTATACAAGTTGAAGGCTTCTCTGGAAGTCATGACTGCGAGATGGAAACAAACAATTAGACAATATAAATTAAGTTACTTGAAAAAAATTAAAGGAATGAGAACAAATTAAAATTCTAAGTAGTATACCCGAGCTATTATTACTGCTTGATACATTATTTATGGTACTACTACTACACTCACTCTCTGCCTCGAAGAAGTCTGAATTTAACTATTGATCGCATATTTAAAGTTGTTGTCCCCGTTAAATAAATGACAGGGAATGGGAAAATTATCTAAAAGTGAGAAGTCAGTACCGTTCTCATCAGAAGGCTCGAGTATGGGCTCGGGGTATTCTGAAAGTTTCTGCTTTCCCTTCCCGTGTTGGGTCGGAGCAGCAACAACTCATGGGATGCTGGAGGGTTCCTTGATGGTCACTCCTATTGCCCACCTTCTTGAGGGCTATGACACATCTTGTTGCTGGTCGGGGATCTCTCCTCCAGTGGCACTCCTTGCTGTAGACTCCCTCCCAATCCTGGTGAGGTACCAGAAGGTCGACCGACCTTATGTTGCTCTCAGTAACCAGCTCTTTGATGCTCTTCTCGATGTTCGTCATGCTAGCCAAGGCTGTTGCCCTTATCTCCATCTCTGGAGTAGGATCTAGTCGGTACCATGGACCTAAACAACACCAAAGTTCTAAAGACAGCATAGAAAACTAGAAGAAATTAAACGACCAGTGAGTAAAATATTTACCTCCTTGGGTGAAGGCCAGGTTATCAGCGACCAGGTCCATTGTAAGAAAGTACTCCTAGAAATACTTCCCTACATTGGATTTGTAGGTGATGTCGCTCAAGAAGGTATGAGCAGACTCTTGATGGTAGAAGTGGAAGAACCCCATGTTGTTGTGGTTGGGGTTGGATTTGAGATGGAACAGGTAGTTGATCTCGTGTGGTATAGGTACATGCCACTTCTTATGGTTATAAAGGATATAGAGTGCATACAGTACTCTATATCCATTGGGGGTAATTTGAAAGGGGGCGACCTCAAAATAATTGGCCATCCCTTGAAAGAATTCGTGCAAAGGAAAGAGCCCCTGCCTCGATATGGTACCTCCACCAAGCGCTGAAGGCGCCCCCAGGCGCATTATCCCTCTGGTCGGTGAAGGTTTGATTAGGGTTATCCCAGAAAGGTTGTACTTCTTGAGATAGTTGTTTACCATTCTAGCTGATATGATGCTAGGAGGCGCTACATACATTTCGACCTTTGGCCTAAGGCCATCGCGAGGTTGGGCTTTAGTTTGGATTTCTTGGGGTGCAATATTTACAGACTGGGGATTTGTAGAAAGGTCCTCAGTACGAGGGACAATTTGGTTAGAAGAAGGGTTGGTTATCTTCTTCTTTCTACAGGCAGTATATTTCACACGACCCATGTTCGGTGGACTTGTCGGAGGTCTGGTCACTGGGTCGTGTTGAGAAAATGGGACTTCTGAAAACGTTAGTGACGGTTGTTCTTGATCCTCGAACAACAGCACGAGCAGATCTTTGTCAATTGGCCTCTCACCTCCCCAAGGATCGTGCATGAAAATCTGGGAACAGAAAGGAGAGATAAGAATCTATGACCAACATATAGAAGAAGTGGAAATGTTGGGATAATGTTGCTCATGTATAAAGTTAAGCTTTTATACGACCAGCAGCATTCTAACGTAAACACTAAAAAAACGCGAACAGTTTGGAAAAATGGATTAAAAAGCGAAAGTGAAAAGTTTTTTCAGGGAAACTTTTTGGCTCAAAAAACAGGCGAGAAAAACCCATATTTTTCTAAAAACATTCGATTTTGAGCCCTAAATTAGTATTCCTACTTCCCACATCAATTTCTAAGCCTCACTTAGTATTTTTGCTAATTAGAACTCCAATCCTATCGTGTTACTAACTATGAGTCCAATTACCCCGAAATCGTTTTTCCTCAAGAACATTCAAAAACTCAAAACCCGAATATTAGAAAACCAGAGAAAGAAACGTTGCACGATATAGCAGAGATGAATCGGTCAAGAAACTTACTTGAATGGAAGATTGCAGTGAAGTCACGAGTGTTGATGCTTGCAGCTAGATGGATTCGCCTCAGATCACCAAATTTTTCTGAGTTTTTCTTGCTTTTTTCTTATGAGTTCTTGAGAAGGAGAATGGTAAAAGGTAAAAAGTGAAAAGTGTGGGTTATTTATATTGATCGTGGAATAGTTAAAAAGGTAATGATGGGGGTGAGTTTTCAAAACGTGGGGAATCGTGTTAGCCCTCAAAACACTTTTGGGAAACTGCAAACGACCATAATCAATTACTTTTTCGAAAAGGCGCTGACAGATGTGACAGGTCATACAGAAGGTCAATCGAGTAAGTTTATTATATGCTGGTTGCAGAAAAATAAACTTGGGGGGCAAATGTTTACCCAAAAAAGGACTACCTGATGAAGTGGCATAATTAGCTTACATGTGGGATACACATGACTATTTAAGTGAGTATGAGTTGGTCGATCATTGACCAAAAAAGAATTGGCTCATCAGACATCATATTTATGGGTAACAAGTCTGGTCGTAACTGTTCATTTATTTCCTTGAGATATGTAATCTTATAATTACGTATTAATTGTGATTTTCATTATTATTTAGATGCACCTGTATTAACTATAATTAAGGCCCATCGACCCATGCAGAACTCCTTGAGCCTATAAATAAGAATCAAAGGGCTCAAGAGAGGGGACCTTTCTTTGAGACTTTTGGAACTGGGGGAATTTTGAGAGAGAAATATATTGTTTTATCCACCATAATTGTAATCATCCGAAAGCTTGTGAAACTCGTGAACCCTAGTTCATTGATCACAACTCTTGGAATTCTACATTAATAAGAACACTAAGTGGACGTAGGTTGTTACCATTTACTAGGGCCGAACCACTATAAATATTTTGTGTCACTTATTTTTTGGTTTGGATTTCATCTCATTTCTATCATTTTACTTCACTCCGTGTTGTTGACCAATTCGAGGGTCAACATCTGTCAATTCAATATTAAATTTGTTGACCCTGGATTTCGTCAACGACACGGAGTCAAGTAAAACGATAGAAATGAGATGAATTCAAACCAAAAAGATAAATGACGCGAAGATTTATAGTGGTTCGGCCCCAGGTGTTGGTAATGACCTACGTCCACTTAGAGTTCTTATTAATGTAAAGAAAACCTGCGATCTGTAAACTAGGGTCTATAGAGTTTCACAAGCTCAACAAAAGATACAAGGTATTGCGTAAAACAATAATTCTCTCTCTCTCTCTCCATATCCAGAAGTCCCTTCTAATGAACCCTTTGAGTCTTATTTATAGGCTCAAGGATCTCCTTATGAGCCGGTGGGCCTTGATTACATTTAATACAAGCGTATCTCAAATAATAATGGAAAATACAATTATCACATAAATGCAAGATTACATATCTATAGGAAGTATCTGATATACTACGACTAGCTTGGTCGCCCATAAAATATGTCTTCTACTGAGTGAATTCTATTCTGGTCGATGGTCGACAAGAATGTACCCACGTAAATAGTCACGTGCATCCCACGTGCATCCCACGTGCATACTAGTTTTGCCACGTCATCAGGTGAATATTTTTAGGGTAAACATTTGCCCCCCAAGTTTATTTTACTCCGACCATCATTTTAATAAACTTACTCGACCAGCTATTCGTCTGACCTGTCACATCTGTCAGCACCTTTTCGAAAACGTAAGCAATCATGACCGTTACAGTTTCCCAAAAATATTTCGACGGCTAATACGATTTCCCATGCATCAAAAACTTACCCCCATCATTACCTCTTTGACTGCACCACGATCAGTATAAATATATCACCTTTCCCACTTTTCACTTTTTACCATATCCTTCTCTCTCCTCAAGAACTCAGAAGAACTTCCCAAGAAAAACCCAGAAAGCTTCGGCAATCCGAGACGTGTTCGATCAGCTCCGAGCAACATCTTTGTGATTTCTCTGAAAACCGCAATCCAAGCAAGTTTTTGAACTCGTATTCTCTGTTATACAATCTAGAATAAATTTCGTAAGTTTTCTGGTTTGGGTTCTTAATGTTCTTGGGAAATTTTTTTGGGTGATCGAGTTCATATGTAGAAACATGATAGAATAGGAACTTTAGGCAGTAAAAAACATTAGGTGTAGGGGTGTTCATTGGATGACATCCAATGTTTTTAAGCCCATCCGATCCGATCCAATCATCCAATTGGATGTTGGATTTTTGGAACCGATCCGATCCAATCATCTTGAACCAACCGATCTGATCCGATCCAATGGATGATTGGATCGGTTCGGTTCCATCCATTGGATGCATCCATTGGTTATCCGTTGGATCGGATCCATCCGATCTTTTAAAACCTTTATTTAGGCTGATTTTAAAAAATATATATATTATTTCAATTATAAAAACACTAATTACTCATCCAAATAATAAAAATACAGTAAATGTAATAAAATATAATATATTTTAACTTTAAAAAAAATATATAATATATTTTTTATCTGAATATTAATTGGATCATTATTGGATTGGATCGGTCGGTTGGATCCATTGGATTTACATGTCATCCAAGAACCGACCGATCCAATATTGGATTTTTAAAAATGTCATCCGATCCAATCCAATCATGATTGGATATCCAATTTTTAGCGGTCGGTTGACATTGGATCGGTCGGTTTGTTATTGGATTGGATCGT
Organism: Humulus lupulus; assembly: GCF_963169125.1. Lineage (NCBI taxonomy): Eukaryota > Viridiplantae > Streptophyta > Magnoliopsida > Rosales > Cannabaceae > Humulus > Humulus lupulus. Next base: position 145,607,312 of record NC_084796.1, read on the forward strand.
TTCTGCACAGCCCTAATTAGGTGAGGCTTAGAAATTAAAGTAGGAAACAGGAATACTGTTTTAGAGCTTGAAATCGAAGTGAAAATTTGATTTTACTGTTTTCGGAAAAACTGGGTTTTTTCCCGCCTTCTTTCGGAGTCGAAAGTTTTCCTGAAAAACTTTTCACTTCCTTTTTTTGATCCGTTTTTCCAAACTATTTGCATGTTTTTAGTGTTTTCGTTAGGATGCTGTTGGTCGTATAAAATCTTAACTTTTATACACGAGCAACGTTATCCTTACACTTCCTCTTCTTCTATCTATTGGTCGTAGATTCTCATTTTCCATTTTCTCTTCTCAAATATTCATGCACGATCCTTGGGGAGGTGAGAGGCCAATAGACGATGATCTCCTTGCGTTATTATTCGAGGATCAAGAGCAACCATCATTTCCTTTCTCTGAGCCTTCATTTTTGCACCAAATCCCCACGACTAGCTCTCCAGACCGTCAGCCACACATGGGTCGTATTAAACACGTAGCTCGCAGGAAAAAGAAAACCACCCATTCTCTTTCTAACAAACCAACAACCGATACTGAGGGTCCTTCAAATGATCCTCAACCTGTAAATGTTACACCACCAGAAATTCAACTCAAAGCCCGGCCTCGCAATGGCCTTCGACCAAAAATTGACTGGTAGGTCGCGCCTCCTAGTGTCATATTGGCTAGGACGGTGACAAGGTACCTCAAGAAGTACGGTCTTCCTGGGGTTACCTTAATCAAACCTAATTCCGACCAACGGGCAAATGTGCCTAGAGGTACCTTTAGCGCCTAGTCGAGGTTCCACATTGAGGCAGGGGCAATCTTGCCCTTGCACAAATTTTTTCAAGGGGCGGCCAATTACTTCAAGGTCGCCCCCTTCCAAATTACACCCAACGGATATAGAGTACTGTCAGCACTCTCTATCCTTTACAACCATAAAAAATGGCCTGTGCCACACCGCATGAGATCAATTATCTATTCGATCTCAAGTCCAACCCCAACCAGAACAACACGGGGTTTTTTCATTTTTGTCACCAGGAATCTACTCACATATTCCTGAGTGACATCACCTACAAATCCAATGTAGGAAAGTACTTCTAGGAGTACTTCCTTACGACGGACCTGGTTGCCGACAACCTGGCCTTCACCCGAGGAGGTAAAATTCTCAATCTCTGGTCGTTTCTTTTTATTATCATCAAGGCTCAGGACTGAGGATCGTGCTCGGGACCGTTCTGTATCTTCCTCTCAGAATTCAAGGTAAGAAAACTGCACCCTTGTGGTTGTGAACGGGACTGAGGTTCCCAATAACTAAATGCTTGTATTGTTTGATTGTACGATCGATATGTATACAAAAATGATCAGCCTAAGAGTGTCGGAGCTTATGATAAGGGTAGTGAACGCAGCTCGGCCTAAGTGAGTCGAGGTCAGCTAGATAAACAGAGGGCTCGGCCTAAGTGTTCTAACCCTGAGCATTTTTGTAATTGACTATGATATGTACTTGAGATGAAGTAGTTTCTACTGTTTAGGGTTATGGTTGAATTTTGTTAAATGATTGAACTGGTTGAGTGTTGAATATTACTGTTGCTATATGTATTTGTTGTTATGATTTTCTTGGTGGGCCTTAGCTCACGGGTGCTACGTGGTGCAGGTAAAGGCAAGGGTAAGCTGGACCAACCATGAGTTGGAGAGCTTTAGGGGTGAGGTGTACATTGTCAATTGCTCGTCCACCACGGCCAAGGGAAAGTACAAGGACAAAGCCTAAAATTGTATTATATAACTTGTGAAAATTGTAAATTGTCTCTTAAACCCTGTTTTTGGGATCCTATGTACTAAATGTCTATTTTAATGAAAATTAACCATTTACGATCAAAACCTTTTAACCCTAACCTGATTATTGACTTTAGGATCACATTTTTACTCAAATGACTTGATTAGCAAGTCCTGCACTATTTCAAATACACAGTGTAACAGTCTTGGTTATCCAGGGCTTTACATTTGCTTTTGCCAGATTTGCACGATAGTGTATGCGCCTTTTTTCGAGAGGGAGTCTTATCAGGGATCTTCTTTACCCGCTCGGTATCTTCGGCAAGTGAGTCAGCTTTCTGACGCTTGGCTGAGGGAGCATCACTGCTAGGATCGCTCGTATGCTTCTGAGCAAACTTCTTGAAAAATACGGACGACATGTCTACAAAAGGAAAGCAAAAGATTAATAAAGATGTCGAGTAGGGTCAGAGCAATAAAAAAATCATAATTAGGAAAAAGTAAAAGCAAGTTGTGAAAAGAGAGTCAGATCACCCTCTTCGGCTCCCTCCGAGCAGTCGGTTACCCCGAGTGGAAGGTCCCCATCACTGCTTGATGAGTCTGAATCTATATGCTCTATTGCAACCTGCTTGCCATTTCCAGGCTAGGGGCAGTGACAGTTTTGGGAGCACCTTGCTCACCAGGCTCCTTGATAGTAACTCTGGTCAATCTTCTTGTTTGGTGGGCTACACAGGGTCTGGACGAGGGAATCGATGACTTAGTTTGCTTCTTACTAGGTGGTGGACTGGGCAACTTGATCTTTTTGTTCCTCCGCCAGACGAGCGGCACACTTTGCAAATCCAGCCTTCTTTACCTACTCAAGAAGATAGTCAAAGTTCACCTCTGGATTTTTTTTCCAGAACAAATAGAAGCAGTTGAAGGTCGCTACTTTGAACTTCTCCAGATTGCGGGAGTTGGTTTCCTCGAGCAGTTTAGTTCGCTCCTCCAGGTCAGCAGTTTCCTTCTGGCTGATCACCAGGTCATCTTGAAGTTTTGATGCTTTTTTGAAGTTAATCTCCGAAGCCTCCTTAAACTTCTCCTTGACAACAGTAATTTTGGCCATTGACTCCTGGAACTTCCTTAACTCCTCACTTAGGCTAGCAATTCTGGCCTCGGCTACCTTAGTCTCCTCAACATGTCTGGCTTTGGCCGCCTTGATCTCCTCAGCATATCTAACCTTGGCCGCCTTGATCTCCTCGGAAAATCTAGCCTCGGTCTCCTCAGCTCGGTGCCAGCTGTGGCCTATGGTCAGGATACCCTGTGAATAGAAAAAGAAAAGTAAACCAATCAGGGGAATTTAAAGAAAGTGTTGTACGACCAAAGAAAAAAAAAGAGAAAATACACTTACACTGAGGACTTCAGACAGCCCGTGATTGATAACTTGGTTGTTTTGTAGCGGAGGGAGATGCGAAAAAGCTTCCTGGCTACGGTGGTGCTTTGCTAGCCTTTGCAGCTTCTCATGAGTAGCATTGTAAGCGCTACTAAGCAGGTCGTTGGCCGAGGGTCTCCTCGCCTGCTTGGGTGGAAGGCTATTACTAGGAGGAGGTGTCACGGTCCTGGAAGGAGTGGGTGCTGGAGGGTCTTCTATTTGAGGGTCCTCTGTTTGAGCTTTTTTCTTAGAAGGATCACTGCTGCTCTCCTTAGCGTGCCTCTTGCGCGCCATTTTTTTGCTCGCAGGAACGTCGGCGTTTATGTATATGTCAAAGGCTTCCTCAGAAGGCATGACTACAAGACAAAAACAAATGATCAGATAATATAATTTAAAGGAGTATGGGAATAATGGAAAGGGAAATTCTAAGTAATATACCCGAGCTATTATTATTTGTCGATACATTATTTATATAACTACTGCTACACTCACTCTCTCCCTCGAAGAAGTCTGAATTAAAATTACTGGTCATAAATTTAAAGTTGCCATCCCTATCAAATAAATGACAGGGGATGGGCAAGCTTTCTAAGAGTGAGAAGTCAATACCATTCTCGTCGGAGGACTCGAGTACAGAGTCGGTGTACTCCGTAAGTTTTTGCTTGCCCCTCCCATGTTGGGCTGGGGCAGCAGTAGCCCGAGGGTTGCTAGATGGTTCTCGGATGGTCACTCCCGTCGCCCGTTGCCTCGAGGGTTGTGACACATCTTGCTGTTGCTTGGGGATTTCCTCTCTAGTGGCACTCCCCGCGGTGGACTCCCTCACTTCCTCATGAGGTGCCAAAATGTCGACTAGCCTTACAGCAATGTCTGCTGTGATAAAGTATTGGCTGGCATACTCCCCAACCTTGGAGATACCTTTTGTATTTGCTAAATAAATGTTGGAGTCTCAGTGGCTAAAGTAAAAATACCCCGACCTACCTTGTCAAGGGCTGGACTTGAGGCCAAAGAGATAATTTATTTCATGTGTAGTTGACACTGGCCAGTTTAAGGATTTGTACAAAACATAGAGGGTCGAGAGGAACCGAATGCCCTTGGGACTGATTTGGGTGGGGTAAAGCCCAAAATAATCTGCCACACTGTGGAAGTATGGTAGAAGTGGAAGGGTGGTGCCAGCGTTAATGTGAAATCTTCTCTAGGCGCAGAATTGGGCTCCAAGGTGCTCAATAGTCTGTGAAGCAGTAGGTTTGAGGATTGAAACATCTTCAAGCTTGAAATGCTCTTTGATGTTCTGCAACTGTTTGTCAGAAATAGTGCTAGTAGGAGCTACGTACAGAAGGGCCTCCTCTATCTCTGATGTAGGGTTGAGAATGGCCTTGGTATAGATCTCCATGGCGTAGTACGTTTAGGTTTCCCTTTCCTACCCTAAGGTGCTCGGCTCTTCCTCAGGGGGTGGGGCCTCCTGCGCATCCCCGGCAGTGGCACGGCGTGGCACATGGGGATCTTCCTCCTCTGCACCATGGTTAGTTTGTTTGAAGTAGGCCATTGATTGTTCCAAGTGGTGGGTTACAAGCTGGTTCAGTGGTCACCTTCCCTTTGTGCACACAAGAAAAAGAGAAAGGTGAGGCGAGAGCACTGAACAATACTGGTCGGTTGGATGTCATAGGATATACCGACCAACCCAAATCAAACATGGGACAGCATACCGAACTGTAGGTAGATCAGATCAAAAGCAAGTAAACCTAAGAAAGTGGAGGATTTTCCCCAAAAAAGTTTTTCAAGAGGTGTTCTTGGTGTTCTTCAAGAACACCGAACGTAAATCAACAAAGAAAGGACATTCAAACCCAGTTTTTACAAAATCAGAGGTTCAAATATGTAACGACCCAAATTCGCTAATAAGGCTTAAGGGCCTTGATTAGTGTGCCGGGAGGGCATAAATGGGATTAGAGTGAATAGTATTTATTTGGATGTGATATTATGTAATTGATAATGCTTAAATGATATTATATGATAATTGATGATATTATGTGATAATATGAAATAAATATGTTGTATATGTGGGAACCACATTATTATGTGGATAACTCTGTAGCCGGCGACTCGAGGCGATCCTAGGGCTAGATAGCGGGAAAAGTCACAACGGGGCATTATAATTGACTTTGGACAAGTCAAGGGTAACATAGGTGTCGGGTAGTGATTTAGACTATTGGGTTATGAAAATAAATAATTGGAGATATATTTGAGGTTAGGATGTCTAGGTGGGATTATTGGGGGATTTTACCATTTTTCCCTCGGGGACGTTTTCGGCACCTCAAGCTTTGGGATTAGTCTAATAACCTAAGGATATACTTGGAAGACTTAGAAAACACTAGACAGAAATTAGACCGACTCTTCCTCAGTCTTCTCTCTCACCTCTCTCCTAAGGTAGGTGTAGAGTCCAAGAACTTTACTTAGCTAATTATTTAGTAGTATTATAGTACGTATAGTATTATCTTTGTTACTATGGATTTTTGGTTCAGACCGGGAATTATTTGGACACTCATATTAGTACTTATAGATTTTAGTTTAAGAATATTAAGTATAACCTAAGGTTTGATTATATGACTGATATTAAGGATTATATTTATTATACTATAAGGTTTAGATATCAACCAATAGGATTTTAAGCACATGTTATGAATGGGTAATTAAGGATTAAGTATTTTTTAGGATTAAATTAAATAAGGGTAAAGTTTGAATGTTATAGGGTCAGTCAGCAGCTTTGAATACGTTGAAGGCTTAGTCAAGGCTGTTTACTCCATTCAAACTTAGCTAAAAATGTGTAATTTCGTGTTTAAATATTCAGCGTGTGCCGATATATCGCAGCTATAGGGGGCGATATATCGCAGCACGTAGATACGGAAAACACGAGACGATGCACGGTCGCCTCGGGCATACTGGCCCAGGCGATATATCGCCTACAGGGGGCGATATATCGCCTCCTCTAGCATGTTTTCAAACATTTTTTAATTCTTTTCCTTTCAGCCATTCAAACTACTTCATAAGTCCAGCATCTTTTGAACGAGTCTTCAGCCTCTGCTGAACGATTATTCAAATTATTTTCACCTAAAAAGCCATTATTTTTATTCAAGTAAAATCAAGATACTTTCATTCCCAAACTCTATAAATAGGACCTAGTACCCAGCCATTATTCACCTTTTGCTCTAAGTTCAGAAGCTGCTAGTGTTAAGTGAGTGTGAGAGTGTAAACACCTGGTTTGGGAAAATCATAAGCTTAAACATCATAAGCTTATCAAACACTTTGGGAAGTGAGGTTCTATAGTATTTCGGTTGTGGTGTAGATTGGTCTTTCAAGTCTTTGAGGTAAACCAAAACTCTAGCTCATTGTTTTATGTTATTTTCTTTCTCATAGCCTTCTATTCAGTTTCCTAACCTCATTCTTATTTTGGTTAGGAAATCTAAGTTCTTGAGCACATAAGTTTCGGTAAGCATGTTTCTTAAATGGTTTAGTCTTTCCATCCCTTTCATTTCATCTCTTTTCTTCTTTAGACTCACTCTTTCTAATGGTTATTAGGAGTGTTCCAAAAAGTCCCAACTCAGTCCACATATCCCGGTAACTTTGGTAAGGAAAATAGGCTAGAATCAATATGTTATATGCTTATGTTTTCTTATGTTTTATGTTATTAAATGTGTTATGATATGTATGCATGTATGTTTGTAGGCTTGGGCATATGACCCATATGACTAACAAGACCCCAAATGGGTTATGGGCATATGACCTACTTAGCTAGTAGGACCCCACTAATCCCATGGGCATATGCTTGTTTAGTCTATGGGACCCCAAGTAATAATGGCCATTATAATAAGTGTATGTTATATGTATTATGTTAAGTCTTTATGTTTCTTATGAAATTATGATTTATGACTATGTGTTAGATTTTCCTTGCTGGGCATTAGGCTCATTCCTTTTTGTTTTATGTGCAGGAAAATAGCTTTAAGAGGCGGTAAGATTCGTGGACGCTTAGAGGATGTGTATCGATGGTGAATGGAGTCAAGGAGCCGAGCGTTATTCGATTCGAGGATGTAGTTTCTGTTTTATGTCTTTTTACATGTATTTTCCGCACTATTTATGTAATGTCTTTTTATTTTAAATCATGTTTTGTTTTTAAAGACAATGGGATCCCATATCCTTTTTGGTATTTATGTAAGTAACTCTTATTTTTACAAGTTACTTAATAAAATTATGGTATTTTTGCAAATGTAAGTTCTATTAAGGATTGTATGTATAGTTTCGTTAATGGTCCAAAAGTCTAGAGTAGTGGGTCATTACAGTAGGAAAACACTGAAATTTGAGGAGGAACTACTGGAATTAAGCTGAATCTTTGAGAATTGAATTAGAGCCAAGGTAAGCTCAAGGAACTAATCAAGGGTTGACTTAGAGCCAAGGTAAGCATTAATTTTCGTTTCTGAGGTTGGAAATTTAAGGAAAAATGGCTGAGTTTTTAATAGTTGTGGTTTGGACATTCAAGGTAGAGTTGAGGCTTAAAACTCTAAAGATAAGCTAGGGGATCCTTGGAGAAACAATTCTACAGCTGAGGTAAGGTTTAATTTAAAGTTTGATGGTTAAATTTGAGAGTTTTCATGGCTGGTTTTGAGTTTTGTGGGTTTGAAATCTCAGAAATTGGAATTGGGATTTTGGTGAGTGTTAGGCTGGATTTTTGGTTGGATTGTGTTGTTTAAATCATTCTAATGATGTTGTTATTAATTGGTTTTGAGTTGGGGGCTTTGGGATGGCTTAAGGTGAGGTTTAGAGATTGAAAATGGTGGATTTTTCTGGGTTCGAAGGGTCAGGCCGCGGCATGGTTCTTGGTGAGCCACGGCCCTTCGAAGCTGATGCATGCTGAGGAAGGAGGGCGGGCTGCAGCATGGTCCAAGCAATGCCGCGGCATGGTGGCCAATGCCGGGGCGCTTAAGGGATTTTGGGATTTTGAGATTTTAGGCTTGGGAATTTAACCCAGGGTGCTCGGGATTGAATCTTTTACCATATTTGGTGAAGTTCAATGTTCCGGGGACTAGAACTTGGTTTGTAAACTCATTTAAGATTGTTAATTGTATCTTTCATCATGGTTGTGACTAGGTGCTAAGCTAGGGCTCGGGGATTGGATCGCGCTCAAGGAGTAATCGCCCGTAGCTAATTCATCTCGAAGCCAAAGGTAAGAAAACTACACCCGGTTGAATATTTGAACGGGACTAAGGGCTCCCTGATATATATGATTGAAAGAATGGTATTATGCCATGTAAATTGTAAACCAACGGCCTAAGTGTGCCACAGTTAACTTATGCAATTGGCACGGCTCGGACACTGGTATCCAAGGACAGCTTATTATGCACTGAGCTCGGTTTAAGCGGGCCGGAGTCAGTGGGTTAAACAGAGGGTGCGACCTAAGGTGTCGACCCTAGTATTTGTGTTAATTAACTATTATATTCGGCTATGAATGTGATTAATGAGATTGTTGAATAATCTGAGTATAGATGAGGTTACTTGTACCTTGAAGTGTGCTTATATGCTGTGGATTGAATATCTGAACATGCTTATTAGAATGTCTGTTTGATAATATTGTTTATGCTGTGTATGTTGTTTTCTTGCTTGGCCTTGGCTCACGGGTGCTGCATGGTGCAAGTAAAGGCAAGGGCAAGATCGATCAACCTTGATTGGAGAGCTCTACAGGGTGAATGTACATGTCAGGCTGCTCAACCGCCACGGTTAAGGAGATTACAGGGACGAGAGGACCAAAACCTTGTATTTTGCCTTAGTATGGCTAATGTTTACTCTTAATTGTTGAATTTTGTAAACCAACTTTTAAACATTGTTGATTTTGGGGATCCCTTCTGTAAACTGTTTATAACTTATAAAATGTATCTTTTGAGGCCAAAATGTCTTTTAGCCCTAGAACACTTTAGCTAATGACACGCTTTGATTAAACGACTTGAATAGCAAGTCTCACACCTTTATAAATACACAGTGTAGCGGTCTTGGCTATCCAGGGTGTTACAACTTGGTATCAAAGCGTCCTAGGTTTAAGGGTTCTTGAAGACAGGCTGGACATGTACATTCGCTGCTAGAGACAAGCTCATATTAGGGTTCGGTAATGTGTATATGTGTTTATGTGCTTATGTGCCTTAAATGAGTTATGAATGTTGTTGCTTATTGGATTTATAGGAAGCATGAGATACTGATAGGGCCTGGCCCTTGACTGTTGTGTGAGAATATTGAGGCATGTTTATTAACATCGTCGTGCATGTAGATGAATATTTGAATGATTAATTGTATATTGTGCATGTATGAATGCCTGTTTCATAGCTTTTGTGCGATTGGATTGGAGGCGTGCTTATTAGCAGCCAATGCATGAGAATGGATGTTTATATGTTGATTGTTTGTGATTGGTTATGTTCTATTGGTGGATCTTGGAGAAGTGCTTACCCTGTCATCATGGTCTGACTGTCGAGTCGTTATTTGCAGATTGACTTGGATAGTTATGCGTCCAAGAAAATCTACACGACTAGCCGGCACTAGGTCCGGGACCAGGGGTGATGACCAGGGCCAGACTCCTCCGCCAGTGCCTGAGAACTGGCAGCAGTTAATGGCTGAGATGCATGCTCGATTATAGAGTCAAGACGAGCAGATTCGTATTCTTCAACAACAGGCTCCATCAGGGAGTGCTGCCCCTATTGTACCACCTGCAGTGGTACCAGTTATGCAGGCAGGGGAGGTTGGTAACAAATGGGAGCCGTTATATGAGCGGTTCAGGAAGTAGCAACCCCCGATCTTTGAGGGTGGACCGGATCCACTGAAAGTCGAGCAATGGCTAACTATGATCACCATAATTCTGGATTTTATGAGGATATAGGGGCATGATAGGGTGGCCTGTGCCACATATATGCTGAGAGAGGATGCCCGCATCTGGTGGGAAGTGGCATCGCAGACTAGGGATGTGACTACATTGAGTTGGGAAGGTTTCAGAGATCTATTCAGTCAGAAATATTACAATGTAGCTGTCAGAGCAGCAAAAGTGAATGAGTTTGTGAGTCTGGGGCAATATGACTGTTACTGAATATGCCCTGAAATTTGATAGACTTGCAAAGTTCGCACCAGACCTTGTGCCTACTGATGCTGCTAGGCAAGATCGATTCATTAGAGGGCTTAATGCTATGATAGCCCGGGATGTCAGGATCACAATGGTACCTGGAGGAACAACTTATGCCCAGGCCGTTGAGAAGGCTCTTACCGCTGAGGAAGTGGAGAATAAGATATGGAGGGATAGTGCACCGAGAAGGGAGGGCCGCAGGGTGGTGCCTCCATATTCTGGATCTGGTAGGGGCGGAGGCCCCAGTGACTTCAAGAGGAAGACTCCTGACACCTCAACCACTCCTGGTCCTGATAGGAGGGGTCGGGGTGGTCAGGGTGGCCGTCAGGGTGGCGGCGAGGCATGGCGGACCTATCCAGAATGACCGAGATGTAGAAGACGCCATCTGGGCGAGTGTCGGGCCAAGGCTTGCTTTGTGTGCGGAGTTGTAGGGCATCTCAGGAAAGACTGCCCAATGGTTAAGAAAGGTGAAGCGGGAAAGGTGGATAGCTTGACTCCAGCTCGAGTATTCACCTTGACTCAGGTGGAGGCTGAGGCTAGTCCCTCAGTAATGATAGGTCAGCTTTCTAGTGCTGGCACTCCTTTTACTGTTTTGATTGATTCTGGTGCTACACATTCTTTTGTTTCTAGTAAAGTGATAGGTAGATTGTGTAGACCTAGTGAGTATCGGACTGCAGGGTTTGGGACTTTATTGCCTACCGGGGAACTGGTAGTTTCTAAGAGATGGATTAGGGCACTACCAGTGATGGTTGATAGTAGGGAACTCTCAGTGGATCTGATTGAGTTAGACATGGAGGATTTTGATATGATTTTAGGGATGGATTGGTTGGTTAGGTATGGAGCTACTATTGACTACAGGAAGAAGATGGTGACTTTTGAGCCTGAGGGCGAGGACCCTTTTGTCTTTGTGGGTGCAGTGTCTGGACCCCGCGTGCCCATGATTTCAGCATTGAGAGCTAGAGACTTGTTGCAGGGGGGATGCATAGGTTTTCTGGCCAGTGTGGTGGATACCACTAAGGTCATGTCGGCAGGGCCGGGAGAGACCAGATAGGTGTGTGAATTCCTAGACGTATTTCCTGAGGATTTACCAGGGTTGCTGCCACGCAGGGAGATTCAATTTGAGATTGAGTTAGCGCCAGGGACAGAACCAGTATCAAGGACACCATACAGAATGGCACCAGCAGAATTGAAAGAGTTGAAGATACAGTTGCAAGAACTTCTGGATTTGGGATTCATCAGGCCTAGTTATTCTCCATGGGGCGCTCCAGTGTTGTTCGTTAAGAAGAAGGACGGGACTTTGAGGATGTGCATCGATTACAGAGAATTGAACAAGTTAACTATTAAGAACAAGTACCCTCTACCAAGGATTGATGACTTGTTCGACCAGCTGCAAGATAAGATGGTATTCTCAAAGATTGATCTTCGATCTGGTTATCACCAGCTGAGGATCAAAGATGAGGACATACCGAAGATGGCCTTTCGGACACGGTATGGGCATTATGAGTTCTTGGTCATGTCTTTTGGTTTGAACAATGCCCCAGCAGCTTTTATGGAATGAACAGGGTGTTCAAGGACTTCTTGGATCAGTTCGTCATTGTCTTCATCGACGACATCTTGGTTTATTCCAGTTCAGAGGTAGAGCATGAGCAGCATCTCCGACAGGTTCTACAGAGGTTAAGGGAGCATCAGTTGTACGCCAAGTTTAAGAAGTGTGAGTTCTGGCTACCGAGGTGACCTTCCTTGAATAGTTGGGGCAGAAGGGATTAAGGTGGATCCGTCCAAGGCAGTTAGGGATTGGCCGAGGCCGAGGAATGCCTCGGAGGTGCGGAGTTTCCTTGGGTTGGCTGGTTACTACAGGCGGTTCGTAGAGGGCTTCTCAAAGATTTCTTCATCGATGACAGAGTTAACAAGAAAGAACCAGAAGTTCGTCTGGTCAGAGAAGTGTGAGAACAGCTTTCAGGAGTTGAAGCGATGGCTTATTTCTGCGCCCATGTTGAGTCTTCCCTCGGAGGAAGGGAAGTTTGTGGTTTACTGCGACGCGTCTAGGATGGGTTTAGGCTACGTGCTAATGCAGAATGAGAAAGTCATAGCCTATGCATCTCGTCAGCTGAAGGAGTATGAGCAAAGGTATCCGACTCATGATTTGGAATTAGCAGCGGTGGTATTCGCACTGAAGGTGTGGCGTCATTATTTGTATGGGGAGAAGTGCGAGATATAAACTGACCATAAGAGTCTGAAGTATTTCTTTACCCAGAAGGATCTGAATATGAGGCAGAGACGTTGGTTGGAGTTGGTTAAGAATTATGACTGTGATATCCTTTACCATCCTGGAAAAGCCAACGTGGTGGCTGATGCATTGAGCCGGAGGGGCCTAGGGCAGTTGTATAGTTCCACCCAGATCTCGAGAGAATTGGCTGATGAGATGGTCAGGGCAAGGATAGAACTGGTAGTGGGCCAGTTAGCCAATATCACTTTGCAGTCGACCCTGTTAGAGCGGATCAAGGAGGGTTAGTTAGTAGATGTGCAGTTGTAGAAAAATAGGCAACATGCCTTAGCAGGGACAGCTAAGGATTATTCTGTTTCTGAGACAGGTTTGCTTCGGTATTGTTGACCCAGATTTTGGTCAACTGAAGCGGAGTCAGAATATGCTTGATGTGAATGAATGCGTTGAAAAGAACCGAATGGCAAAAAGTAATAAGAACACGATATTTTATAGTGGTTCGGCCCCAGGATCTGGTAATGACTTACGTCCACTTAGATTGTTATTGATATAAGAATCAAAGGAGTGATCAAAGAACTAGGGTTCAATGAGTTTCACTAACCTCTGAAGAACAATACAATATTCCAAGGAGAATTACTCTAGTCTCAAATAATTCAAAAGCCAAAAGTCCCACCCTTGAGCTATCTTTCTCTATTTATAGGCTCAAGGGGGATTACATGATTTTGTTGCCGATATTCTCTCCTAAATAATCGGATACTCAGGAGATTGTGTGAGTTAAATTCGGGATTTACAAAGATCTTTATAGTAATATTACATTGTATGCGGAACCATCGACCAGACTGGTCGCAGGTAAGACTAGGCTGCTTACTTCTTCTAATACGTCTTCTGGTCGATACACTAGCAGAGCTCTTCCAGGTGTCAGCCACGTGTCCAGGGATTACTCACCACGTCATCAATTCCAATTTTTTTGGATAACATTTGCCCCCCAAGTTTATTTATTACGATGTTTCTGATACGACACATGTACTGAGGTACGAGGACTTAGAGTTACAGACAAATTTTTCCTATGAGGAGCGACCAGTTCAGATTTTGGATCGGAAGGAAAAAGTCTTATGGAATAAGACAATTCTGTTGGTGAAAGTATTGTGGAGGAATAGCAAAGTCGAGGAAGCGACCTGGGAGTTAGAGACAGCGATGCGGGATTAGTATCCCGAGTTATTCAGGTAAATTTCGAGGACGAAATTCTTAGTAGGAGGGGATAGTTGTTAACGACCCAAATTCGCTAATAAGGCTTAAGGGCCTTGATTAGTGTGCCGGGAGGGCATAAATGGGATTAGAGTGAATAATATTTATTTGGATGTGATATTATGTGATTGATAGTGCTTAAATGATATTATATGATAATTGATGATATTATGTGATAATATGAAATAAATATGTTGTATATGTGGGAACCACATTATTATGTGGATAACTCTGTAGCCGGCGACTCGAGGCGATCCTAGGGCTAGATAGCAGGAAAAGTCACAACGGAGCGTTATAATTGACTTTGGACAAGTCAAGGGTAACATAGGTGTCGGGTAGTGATTTAGACTATTGGGTTATGAAAATAAATAATTTGAGATATATTTGAGGTTGGGATGTCTAGGTGGGATTATTGGGGGATTTTACCGTTTTGCCCTCGGGGACGTTTCCGGCACCCTGATCTTTGGGATTAGTCTAATAACCTAAGGATATACTTGGAAGACTTAGAAAACACTAGACAGAAATTAGACCGACTCTTCCTCAGTCTTCTCTCTCACCTCTCTCCTAAGGAAGGAAAACACTGAAATTTGAGGAGGAACTGCTGGAATTAAGCTAAATCTTTGAGAATTGAAGGGCTGAACCAGAGGATTAGCTCAAGGAACTAATCAAGGGTTGAATTAGAGCCAAGGTAAGCATTAATTTTCATTTCTGAGGTTGGAAATTTAAGGAAAAATGGCTGAGTTTTTAATAGTTGTGGTTTGGACATTCAAGGTGGAGTTGAGGCTTAAAACTCTGAAGATAAGCCGGGGGAGTTTTCATGGCTGGTTTTGAGTTTTGTGGGTTTGAAATCTCAGAAATTGGAATTGGGATTTTGGTGAGTGTTAGGCTGGATTTTTGGTTGGATTGTGTTGTTTAAATCATTCTAATGATGTTGTTATTAATTGGTTTTGAGTTGGGGGCTTTGGGATGGCTTAAGGTGAGGTTTAGAGATTGAAAATGGTGGATTTTTCTGGGTTCGAAGGGTCGGGCCGCGGCATGGTTCTTGGTGAGCCGCGGCCCTTCGAAGCTGATACATGCTGAGGAAGGAGGGCGGGCCGCGACTGTAACGCCCTACTCCCTTAGAGCCGTTACTAAGTGAGTTTTAAAAGAAACTTTGTGCAAGGAACTCGCTAACCGAGGTTTTTAGAACCAAAGTGTGATTAAGTAAAAGTTAAGGCTGTAATCTTTGAAAATGCGTTGTTTCATTAAAAACTTCTAGTATTAAACATTTGGGATCCCAAAATAAGGTTTGAAAACTATTTACATCTTAAAATAAGCTTACAGTTGATTAGTTATAAAAATCATAGATTATTACAGCCATTTCTCGAATAAACCCCCAACCAAAGCAGTCGGGCAGGCCAAACATG
The DNA here is from genome assembly GCF_963169125.1 of Humulus lupulus. Classification (NCBI taxonomy): domain Eukaryota; kingdom Viridiplantae; phylum Streptophyta; class Magnoliopsida; order Rosales; family Cannabaceae; genus Humulus; species Humulus lupulus. Next base: position 145,622,506 of record NC_084796.1, read on the forward strand.
TACGCGTCGCTCCATGCTCTCCGTACTCATGGCTGGTTGACTCAACCCTTGCCCTTTCCTGCAACACAGAGCACCCATGAGCCGAAGCCCAGCAAGAAAACTCATACAGTTCATAACATATGCAAATTATACAGTTAACATATCAGATAGTCCACAGATAAACAGATCATCCATCAGACTAAGCAAGCACGGCCATACCGCCCCAGAAGCCTTACCAAAGCCTGGGGTCTCGGTTCTCACCGTAAGGATATCTCATGTATCCATTGGGTCCTACCCTTACTATAAGCATCCCATGTGCTAAGTGTTACTTCCGGCCTCACTGCCGTTCTCGACTCCATCGCCGTTCTCGGCCTTGCCGCTCTCGGCCTTAGCCGTTCATTGTACTATAATCACACATATAATACATTTCGAAATAATCATTCAAACACATAATAATTCATTTAAGGTTATACATTAGCACATAATACAATCTAGGGCCACGCCCTGTAATAACACTATGGGCCCATGCCCTATTCTCGGGTGCTACAGTTTTCTTACCTGTATTTCGAGCTTCCTGATGCACTAAAGCCGCGAGCACGGTCCTCTAACCCGAGCTTCCCAAAGACCTAGTCACAACACGTATAAAACATCCTTTAATACTAATCAATTCAAAAACCACTTCCCGGGACCAATCCCACACTCTCGGGACTCCCAAATTCCTAAAACAATTCATCAGAAACATCCCCCGAACCCTCGGAGCAAAAGCTCAAAATTGTAAATTTTCATATCCTGAAAAAGGCGTAGCGCCGTGGCGCTACCCGCAAGGGCCGCGGCGCCCAGAGAAGTCAGAAAGTTCCCCTGACTGTAAACAGCCTCGCGCCGCGGCGCCCAAGAACAGGGCCGCGGCGCTCCTTCGCGAACCCAGATTTTCTGGGTTTTTCTCCTTCAATTCCCTCATCCAAAACACCTCAAAACCAGCCCAAACACATATCTCAACCCCAAAACCAAATTGAAACCTCAAATGAACCATCTAACAACCCATAAACACAAATATCAAGATCAAAACACAATCACACCCAAAATCCACCCCTTTGATTTCTAATTTCAGCAAACTCAAACAAAACTCAAAAACTTAACTCATGCCTTAACATTCCTCAAATCAAAACAGAAACAAGACTTAAATTTTTATAGAAACCTTACCTCAAGTGGAGAATTCACTCACAAGCTCCCTTGATTCTCCTCCTAAACTCCCACTTCAGCCCCCTTTCTACTCTTCTTCTTCTTCTTCTTGCCCTAGCTTTTCTTCTTCTAGTTTTCTTCTCTTCAATTTTTATCAACACCAAAATATGACCCAATGCCCAAACCGTGTACCCCTTGTACCCAGCTGCAACATATCTAATTCCCAGCCAAATGACCATCTTACCCTTCCTTAAATTTCCCTTTCTAGCTAAACCTCAAGGGCCTTTTTGTCATTCCTACTTTCTTGCAATTCTACCCCTTCTTTCAACCAAACTTGTTACTCTCAACGGTTACTAACAGTAACACAAATTACCATATCGCCAATTACCATTAACTCACAAGAACCCAATTACAAAATCCCCAAAATACCCCTAGGCTCCCTCCGAGCCGGGTATAAAAACCCCGTTGTGACAATTGAGTTAACTAGCTCTCTAGGACCGTCTCGGCACGTGCATCACAATAACACCACCCTCACGTGGTACAAATCACATTATACAATTATCACATAGATGCCCACAGTGGGCTAAAATTACCAATTTACCCCTAACATACAAACGGGGTCCACATGCTTGTTTATTTCACCTAAACATGCATACTAACCACATATTCATTTAAATTCACATAAATTAATGCAATATAACAATTATTGCCCTCCAGGCACACTAATCAAGGCTCCAAGCCTTATTAGCAAATTTAGGTCGTTACAGCGACATGGTCCAAGCAATGTCGCGGCCCTTATCTGTTTTTGTGCATTAAGTGGGCTCTGTTTGGGGCCATGCCGCGGCATGGGTGGCCAATGCCGGGGCGCTTGAGGGATTTTGAGATTTTAGGCTTGGGAATTTAACCCAGGGTGCTCGGGATTGAATCTTTTACCATATTTGGTGAAGTTCAATGTTCCGGGGACTAGAACTTGGTTTGGAAACTCATTTAAGATTGTTAATGGTATCTTTCATCATGGTTGTGACTAGGTGCTAAGCTAGGGCTCGGGGATTGGATCGCGCTCAAGGAGTAATCGCCCGTAGCTAATTCATCTCGAAGCCAAAGGTAAGAAAACTACACCCGGTTGAATATTTGAACGGGACTAAGGGCTCCCTGATATATATGATTGAAAGAATGGTATTATGCCATGTAAATTGTAAACCAACGGCCTAAGTGTGCCACGGTTAACTTGTGCAATTGGCACGGCTCGGACACTGGTATCCAAGGACAGCTTATTATGCACTGAGCTCGGTTTAAGCGGGCCGGAGTCAGTGGGTTAAACAGAGGGTGTGACCTAAGGTGTCGACCCTAGTATTTGTGTTAATTGTCTATTATATTCGGCTATGAATGTGATTAATGAGATTGTTGAATAATCTGAGTATAGATGAGGTTACTTGTACCTTGAAGTGTGCTTATATGCTGTGGATTGAATATCTGAACATGCTTATTGGAATGTCTGTTTGATAATATTGTTTATGCTGTGTATGTTGTTTTCTTGCTGGGCCTTGGCTCACGGGTGCTGCGTGGTGCAGGTAAAGGCAAGGGCAAGATCGATCAACCTTGATTGGAGAGCTCTACAGGGTGAATGTACATGTCAGGCTGTTCAACCGCCACGGTTGAGGAGATTACAGGGACGAGAGGACCAGAACCTTGTATTTTTCCTTAGTATGGCTAATGTTTACTCTTAACTGTTGAATTTTGTAAACCAACTTTTAAACATTGTTGATTTTGGGGATCCCTTCTGTAAACTGTTTATAACTTATAAAATGTATCTTTTGAGGCCAAAATTTCTTTTAGCCCTAGAACACTTTAGCTAATGACACGTTTTGATTAAACGACTTGAATAGCAAGTCTCACACCTTTATAAATACACAGTGTAGCGGTCTTGGCTATCCAAGGCGTTACAAAATAGGTTACCCAGGTCGAGGGCCACTCAAAATATTCATTTATTTATAGATTCAATTAACATTCATTCAAGAAATCTAGGGATTTATCAAGAAAGTTACCCACAGTCACAATGAAAAAACGTAAAGAAAAAAGAAAGCATTTTGCATGAGTTACAGGAATAACAAAAGGGAAAAGGTAAGACTTACTGGTAGCGAGCGGCTGGAGCGATTGCGGCGCGAAGAACCTCGGTAGAGCACGGCTGACCGATGGTCAGTGTGGGAGTTTGAGGTTCGAAGAGCTCCAAGTACTGGTAATGTCTAGAAGAGGGAGAGTGTAAAATGATATTAGGGAAGGAGGAGACTATTTATAAGCAGATTCAACATCTTCTCTCCTCTCACGGCATTGATGAGTCATTTCTTCAACTGCTGCAAACTCCTCCCCAGACATGTCAGCACGTCCTTCCAATCACATCGCCTCAACCGTCAGGTACGTCAGCCACTTTTCGGTAATTGCACGACACAAGTAGTGGAGGAACATTATGACGCTTTATGGTTCCAAAAAGAGGCAGGGAAAACTAAAATTTCATTTCTTTGAAATACTAAGGACATTAACTACATCAGGTGTTATGCCACATAGCAAGGCGCATGTACCTCTGACCAGGTTGGACGATATGGTCCCCAAAAGAAAATTTTCCATGCTACCTTTACACCATTGCAAACTTGGGGGCAAATGTTATCCCAAAAAGTGGACACGTCTGACGTGGCATCAAACTTGGACACGTGGAGCAGACTGGGCAGACCACCTGGCAGGTTGGTCGGTATATACCTGTAGGGTATACGACAAATTACTGTTCGACATACTATCTCTAGAGTCTCAGCTAGTCGACAGGACCCCCATAAAACTTGTTGGTCAGTATAATGATCACTGCTCGATACGCTTGCCAGAAGAGCAGTTGGTCGATATGATGGACAGACATACCTGCTCGGATGATAGTTACACTCTCCAATTAGCTCTCTGCAAGGATCGCCCAACCATTCGCAAAGACTGCCTAACATCCCAGAAAGCTCAGTCAATGCTCCTAAAGGATAGGGAAAGCAACCACCTGTGAGAATATAGGGATTGTTTCCCATCAGTTACACTCGGGCGCAACCCCTGGGTGACAAGATCAGTATAAATACAAACTCTCCACCACACTGGAAGGGGTTAACGAAATTAGCTCACTGACCAGTACTAGAAATACACCGAGCAACCTAGCTTGGTACTTAGCAGTGTTTCTGCCATTCTATATTGTTATTTACACTCAGAAATCTACCTGTGTTCTCTGGTTATCTTGTGTAAACCCTTAAGATCAATACAAATCTAAGAGGAAGCAGGCCATTACCAATTTTTGGGGTCGAACATCTATAAATCCTGGTGTTCTTTATTATTTATTGCTCATTATTATTAGGTTATGTGCTCATTTATGGTTCATTGATTGTCTAATTGAAAGCTCTCTAATTAATTATTTGATTCAGTGTGAGTTGGCTTAAAAACCAGTCAACACTAATGAACACCATCATGAAAAAAAATTACGGTAAAGACACCCTTACGTATCCATATAAGGAGCATGGTAGGGTGAAAATGAATCCCTTACACACAATCTCTAAAAAATATTTAAAAATATATAGTTTTTAATCATTACAAAAAACTCCGCGAAGCCTGTTTATATTTTCTAGTTAGTTTATATTTTAGTTTTTCTTAAAAATTTATATTTAGTTTATCATACAATTTTAGAATATTGAAAAATATAGGAATATTTTTTTTGATAGTTGGAGAAAAAATTTGAAATGAATAAAAAATATTAAACTATAAAGTATTTAATTTATGTGAGGAAAATATAAACAAACAAAGTGGTGGAATGGGAGTGATTAACGAATAAGATAAGAAAATGTAGATAAATAAAAAATAAAAAAAAATAAAAAAAGATATTTGCGGCAAAATCCCCTAATCTTTTCGAGTTCATGTACCATTAACCCCAATCAAAAAATTTGACGACAATACCTCCGACTGTTACATTTTTGTTGCAAATGAGTCCTTTTGGCTGTTAAGTGCCAGCGAAGACACACGTGTACACATTCTATTGGGCCGCGTATTAAATAGTTAATTAATTATTTAAAATAAATTTAATTAACTAAAAATTAGAAAAATAAGATTAAAATTTAAAATTTAATTTCACAGAAAATAATCTAAGAATAAAAAAATATAAACATAAAAATTGATTTAATAAAATAAAAATCTGAAGCATAGAAAAAAACTTAACTTAAAATGAATAAATTTATTTTATATCTATTGCTAAATCAAATTGTAGGAGCTAAAGCCTGGTTCGTCGAAGGTATAGCAGAAGAAACAAACGTGGATGAAGGTAGGGGTGTGCATGGTATGGTTTGGGCGGTTTGAACACTTTTTAATACACCACACTACAAGTGCGGTGTACTAGCTAGAACACACCGTGCGGTATGATTTTGTTGCACCAAACCGACCAAACCAAACCATTTTTTGCGGTGTGATTTGGGTGGTTTTCCACGGTGTAAGTGTGTTAAAAAATATGTGTGAGATAGAGAGGTGATAGGGAGGAGACGCAAATGAGATGAGAGATGAAGGAGTTGTTATTGTGTACGATGTGTTAGAGAATAATGTTATACCATAATTTAAGTGGACTCCTAATTTAAGTGGGCTCCTAGTTTTAGATTGGGTTACTAAAAAATATATATATGTAAAGTTTAATTTTTTTTAACATATTTGTAAGTATACGGTGCGGTGTGGTACAAACCAAATTTCACATCACCAAACTGCGCACCGCACCGCACCACGCGGTTTAGCTAAGATACAAACCATACCAAACCATTCCACTTTTGACACCGCAAACCGCGGTGTAGTGTGGTGCTGTGCGGTCGGTCGCTGCGGTTTCCCGGTTTGGATGCTCACCCCTAGATGAAGGCACATCTACGGATCTTGTAGCTGGAAGTATGCTAGTAACTGCCTGTGGAACAATCCTAGGCCACTGGAATCACAAGAACATAACACTAAGCATAATGTAAAGAAGTTGTTATCGAACCAAAGATCAGAGTAATAATCCTCCTTAAGTGCAAAGACGGTAAATAAAATGAAACTTCATTGTATAAGCACCCCATTCATCCCATAATCTGCAAGAAATGAAGAAGAGAAGAAGGAGAATATGATTTCAAATCTGGTTTTGATGGGGAAGGTTGTTTCAGATCTAGATGAAGAAGGTGAAGATGGAGAAGAAAAAAAGTTTTATGTTAAATTACTTTTTAATTTTAATCTTATTTTTTCTAAATTTTAATTAATTAAATTTGTTTTAAAAATAAATTTTAAATAATTAAATAACAATTTAATATGTTGCCCAATAAAATGTGTCCACGTGTGTCTTCACTGCCATTAACTGATCTAGGTGACACTGCTAAAATGGCTCATCCGCAACAAATATGTAAGTCTGGTATTGCCGTAAAAAAATTTAATTGGGGATAACGGTGGGTGAAGACAAACAATTTAGGAGTTTTGCAGCAAATATCGCAATAAAAATTGTAACCTCAAAACTGTGACGCTATTAGGAATTAGGAATTATGTTATTTTTATTTCCTTTCCTTCCTTATTATTACTGGTAGTTGGTTTATGTTTATAACAGATTCTGTTACAGTTAGTTTCAACTGTTGAGCTGAAATAGTTTTGTCTATTTCTATATAAGGCATTGTATCCCAATTGTAAAGTCATCAATTTTTCACATCAAATAAAATCTTTTGTTCTCTTTGTTTCATTTCGCAATATGGCATCAGAGCGGGAAAGATAAGCTTTCCTGTCCGATCCTGTTTTTCCAGCCCACTGCATTTCTTCTCCGGCGAAGCTGTGTCCTCTCCGATCATCTTCTTCTTCCGCTGCACTTATTCTTCTTCTCTGTCTCAACCGTGATCGATTCGTTGAGATTCAACAATGTCCACGGATCCTCAAAGTCCAGCTACCTCCGATCAAACCAGGGTTCTGCCCGCCATTACCGATCCTCAAACTCCCTCCGCTCAAAGCAATCCGAGTCTTCCAGTCGCCCCATTCAAAAATCCTCTTGAAGATCCTGCAAATCCATATTTTCTACACCATGGAGACAATCCGGGAAACACATTGGTCCACAACCACTCACGGGGCAAGACAACTATATGTCTTGGAGCAGGGCAATGCAACTTGCCATTTCAGTCAAGAACAAGATCGGTTTTCTGGACGGTTCAATTCCTAAACCCTCAACTTCTAATCAAATTCTTTATAATGCTTGGATTAGAAATAATAACATTGTCATTTCTTGGATTTTGAACTCTGTCTCAAAAGAAATTTCCTCTAGTATCCTTTATGATGAATCTGCCTCTGCTATTTGGACTGACCTGAAAGTTCGTTTTCACCAAAGTAATGGCCCTCATATATACAATCTGAGAAAGGATCTTATGAATCTCAAACAAGAAACTCAAACCATAAGCATGTATTTCACAAAACTTAAAACTATATTGGAAGAACTAACCAATTATAGGCCATCTTGTACCTGCAATGGGTGTACATGTGGAGGAGTCAAGAAACTTCAAGATCACTACCACATGGAGTACATCATGTCTTTTCTGATGGGGCTTTCTGATTCTTACTCACAAGTTCGTGGAAGCATTCTTCTCATGGATCCTCTACCAGAAGTGAATAAAGTATTTCATCTTGTTACTCAAGAAGAACATCAAAGAGGTACTGTCTCTACCACAACAAAGTCTAACCCTGCTATGGCTTTTGCTTTTCAAGGTGACAAGAATACAGGTCAGAAAAATTACAATCCAGCTCCCAAGACTCATCCCCCAAAATGAAACAGGCCTTTCTGTACTCACTGCAATTGTAACGACCCGAATTTGCTAATTGGGCTTAGGGCCTTGATTAGTGTGCCTGGAGGGCAATAAGTGATTTAATTTGCTTGTATGTGAATTTATGTGTATATATGATTATGATGCCTGTTTAATTGAGTTAAATGTGCATGTGAGCCCCGTTTGGATATTGGGGGCATAAATGTGATAAATGAAGTATATGTTGTATACGTGTGATATGTCTGTACATCACGATCCGAGACAGTCCTGGGGAGCGGTTAGCCAGAGAGTCACAACGGGGTTGAGATTCGGACTCGGGGCGAGTCGAGGGGTAATTCGGGTATTAGTTGAGTTATGGGATTATCAAGACATGGAAATAAATATTTGGAGATATATTTGAGGATAGAATACCTAGGTGGGAATATTTGGGGAATTTACCATTTTTGCCCTCGGGGACGTTTTGACACCCCGAGCCTTGAGGTAACCTTTAGACTTAAGTTATATAAAACAATAAAAGAAAGGAATTGTTTAGAAACTTGTGAAACCGACCCATACTTTTATTTGGACTGAAGTTAGCTTGAGCTTATCTCTTTCTCACTTTCTAAGGTAAAACTCAAGAGGAAACTCATAGGGAATTCTTGGTGCAAGCTAGCATAAGCAAGGGGATTCAGTTGTGTTAACTCAGAAGCTTAAAGCTTGTGGATTAAGGTTCAACATCAGGGGTTTGAATTCAGCAAGAGGTAAGTTTTCCATGGAAGTTATGTTCAAGTTTCAGCCAAGTTTTAAGCTTTGCATGTGGATAGAATTTAGGCTGTTTTTGGGTGTTCTAGTTGTATTTTGGAGTAGAATTCTGTTGAGTTTTGGTGTTAATATTGAGCTGAAATGAAGGTATTATTATCTGGGATTATTGGCTTAGCTTTGGTGGGAATTGGCTTGAAGAAAGGATGAAAAACTGATGGGAAAATCTGGGTTCGCTGTATAGGGCCGCGGCCCTAGGAGGGGTGTGCCGCGGCCCGCATGCGCGCGCAGCCATGGGAGGCTAAGAAAATTCAAGCGCCCCGCGGTGCTTGCAGGGCGCGCCGCGGCCCGCGTAGGGGTCAGTGGAGAGCTAGCCTCTGTTTTGAGGCTATCCGCGGCTCTAGAGGGTGGGGCCGCAGCCCTTAGTGTCAGTGAGGATTTTAATGATATTTTTGACTTGGGAACTTAAAGGGTAAGGCTCGGGATGGATTTTATCATTCGGATTGATAGAATTCAAGGTCCCGAAAGTTAGGGTTATGGTTTGAGATTATTTGTTGGGTTAGAATTTGATGGTCGGATATTGTTATGTGTTGTGACTAGGATTTCGGCGAGGCTCACGTTAGCGGACTGTGCTCGAGGCATCGGTGCTCAGGAAGCTCGGAACTCAGGTAAGAAAACCCATGTTTCCATAGAGCTTGTGTGCAGGGCTGAGCCCAATGTGTTGAATGGAAATGATATGCAGGGCCGAGCCCTATATGCTAGAATTGCAGAGCATGGCTCTTTATCTGTTTATGCTTGAATTCTGTGCATGTTGCTATATCGTGTTTGATATTATATGTGTGATCGGCAAGAGCCAGGAACGATGTAGACCGGGAACGGCGTGGGGCCGAGAACGGCGTCAAGCACGATGAGTGCAAGGCCGAGAATGGCAAGAGGCCGGGAGCGGCGTTACTCAAAGCACGATGAGTGCAAGGCCGAGAATGGCAACACATGGGGTACGAGTTGCCAGGGCGAGTCCCTAATAGGATACTTGGGATATCCTTACGGCGTGGTCCGCGAACCCAGGGCTTGGTAAACGCCTGGGACGGCTAAGCCGTATGTGTTTAGCCGTTGGTGGCCTGTTTATATGTTTGATTCGTGTATTGCATACGTTCTCTGTTATGGGTTTTCTTGCTGGGCTTCGGCTCACAGATGCTCTGTGGTGCAGGTAAGGGTAAAGAGAAGATCAACCAACCATGAGCACAGTTGGCATGAGGCGGTGTGTACATGTCCGGCCAGCCTGGCTGTCACGGCTAGGGGATTTTGGGAGATGCTTGTAAACGAACTTAGATTTTGTCGTTTAGTTGACTCTGATCAGTTTTGTATTGTAAATATTTTCTAAACTATGTTTTGGGATCCCAAGTGTAAACTTTTATGATTAGCTATGAAAAACTACTTTCTCTAATGTTTTCTTTTTAATTATGGCTTAGTTACACGTTTTGAATTAAAACCTCGATTAGCGAGTTGAAAGCACGATTTTAAACACACTTGGTAACGGCTCTAAGGAAATAGGGCGTTACAGCAATATACTTGGACACACAATCGAAAGGTGTTACAAGATCCATGGTTATCCACCCGGTTTCAACAAACAAACCAAACCTAACGAAGCTAGTGCAAATCAAGTTCACACCAGTGACGCACACAACTTCATTCCTGAAGACAATCATGCCCTTCTTCCACAACTGACAACGACTCAATATCAGCAATTACTCAATCTACTCGATTCTCAACAACCTGGTATGAACATCTCAGAACCTAGTTCTTCGACAGGTAACACATGTATCATTTTGTCCCACAATTCCAAGCTCCCTTTACATACTTCTTGGATTATTGACTCTGGAGCAACAAGACATATCTGTTCTAATATTCATCTATTCCAATGTATATGTAAGATACCTGCCACTAAGCTAATTCTACCTAATAATGACTGTCTTTTTGTGTATCAAAGTGGATCAGTTTGTTTAAATAATAATATCATTCTAACTAATGTGCTATATGCCCCACATTTCAAATACAATATAATATCGGTGAGTTCTCTTACTAACAATGCACCCATCACTATGCATTTCACATCTAACAGCTTCTCTATCTAGGACAATGCCAGCAAGAGGACGATTGGAAAAGGTAGCACTATCAACGATCTCTACATCCTTGATACTGCACCAACATCCTCTCACATCCTCTCAATCTCTGCTGAAACTTGTCATTCTCGCCTTGGCCATTTGTCTCACAAACGTTTAGATTTACTCAAAGATACTTTGCGTTGTAAGACTTCTGTTTTGCATAAAATTGAACCTTGTTATATCTGTCCTATAGCTAAACAAAAGAAACTTCCTTTCAACAATAATAACAAATTTGCAGATCAGATTTTTGATCTCATTCATTGTGATGTTTGGGGCCCATATCATGTTGTTTCACACACAAATCACAAATATTTTCTCACTTTAGTTGATGATCACTCTAGATTCACATGGGTTTATTTAATGCAACATAAATCTGATGCTCTAACTATCATTCCTCAATTTCTATCATATGTCCAAACCAATTCAGTTGCATTTTTAAGACTTTCAGATCAGATAATGCACCTGAACTCGTGTTTAGAGAACTCTTTTCTAAACATGGTATCATGCACGAGTTCACATGTGTTGAAACACCTGAACAAAATGCTGTTGCTGAAAGAAAGCATCAACATTTGCTCAATGTAGCTCGTGCACTTTATTTTCAAGCCAAAATTCCAATTAAGTTTTGGACTGAATGTATAACAACTGCCACTTATTTGATTAACAGGGTTCCTACACCCTTGCTGAAAAATAAAACACCATTTGAGTTACTTTTCAAAAAGGCACCTGAATATGATCACCTAAGGACATTTGGATGTCTTGTGTTTGCTTCTACACTATCTGCTCACAGGACTAAATTCTCACCAAGGGCTCGGACTTGTGTCTTTATGGGATATCCTCAAGGAATAAAAGGCTACAAACTTTATGATATCACTAATAATCAGTTTTTTATCTCTCGCAATGTTGTATTTCATGAAAATATTTTTCCTTTTCATAAGCTCAACAATGACCCTTCTTCTACCTTGGATCCTTTTTCTCAATTGGTTCTCCCTAACCCTATGATTACTGACTCTTCCATCTGTGATTATCCCACAGATCATATTACCACTATGTCTTCTCCTTCACAGGTACATGACACAATTACAACATCTGTGCCAGACATCGATCCTGATGTTTCTCCAGCCACTTCAGATGCCTCCCTTACACCACCTCAGGATCATATTCCAAATGCACCAAGGCAATCCAACAGGGTCACTAAAACTCCAGCTTACTTGCGTGACTTTGAATGTTATTCCACCATTCAAGACAAATCTTCAACACCCCACTGTCTAACTAAATTTCTTTCTTATTCTCAATCATCTGCTCCTTACAAAGCTTTTATACTTGCAGTGTCCTCTCTCAAAGAGCCACAAACATATCAGGAAGCCATACAATATGAACAATGGCTGAAAGCAATGCAATTTGAGTTAAGCGCACTAATTGCTAACAAAACCTGGACTGTCATCACTCTCCCTCCCAACAAAAGAGCCATTGGTTGTCGTTGGGTCTACAAAATCAAGTACAATAGTGATGGCAGTATAGAACGGTACAAGGCCCGACTTGTTGCTCAAGGATATACACAACAAGAAGGGCTTGATTTCTTTGACACTTTCTCTCCTGTTGCTAAAATGGTTACATTTAAATTGTTACTTGCTATTTCCACTATCAACCATTGGCACACTTTGCAATTAGATATTAATAATGCCTTTATAAACGGAGACCTCAATGAAGAGGTTTACATGACATTACCTAAAGGACTCATTCTGCCTTCTTCTCTTAATGTAGAAACTAATCTCGTTTGTAAGCTACACAAATCGATTTACGGCATCGTCTCGACAGTGGTACAGGAAGCTCTCGGATGCATTAATCCAAGAAGGATTCAAACAATCACAGGCTGACTACACCCTGTTCACAAGGGGCATCGATGACACCTTCATTGCTCTACTTGTCTACGTCGACGGCATTATCATCACTGGTCCTAATCTTTCCATTCTCCACCAGCTACAAGACTCTCTGCACAAGAAGTTTAAACTTAAAGGTCTTGGAAATCTCAAATACTTTCTTGGTTTTGAGATTGCTCGTGCCAAAGCTGGTTTATTCCTTTCACAACGAAAATATACATTACAACTCCTCGAAGATACGGGGTATACAGGCAGTAAACCCAGCAAGACACCTATGGATCCCAAGCTCAAACTAGACAATGAACATGGCGAAGCTCTCGATAACCCTTCTCATTATCGACAGCTCATAGGCCGACTATTGTATCTCACTTTATCTAGACCCGACATTACTTTTGCTGTCAATTGTCTCAGTCAATTCATGGCTAGTCCTCGCACAACACATCTTCAAGCTCTTCACCATCTCCTTCGCTATCTCAAAGGCAGCCCTGGTCAAGGACTACTGTATTCATCTTCTTCGGCTTTGCAACTTCGTGGTTTTTCTGATTCCGATTGGGCTTCCTGTCCTATTACAAGACGCTCCACGACTGGCTTTTGTATTTTTCTAGGAGACTGCCTCATCTCATGGCGCACAAAGAAACAACCCACCATCTCTAAAAGCTCTACAGAAGCTGAATATCGGGCCTTAGCTGCCACCACAAGCGAAATCACTTGGTTACAATACCTTCTCCATGATTTTCATATACCTCAACCCAATCCAGCTTTTATCTATTGTGATATTCAATCAGCTATACACATTGCTAATAATCCCACTTTTCACCAAAGAACCAAACGTATAGAGCTTGACTGCCATTTTATCCGAGACAAAATTAAAACCTCTGCCATCAGACTTGTACCTATTTCTAGCTCCCTACAGTTAGCTGATGCCTTCACCAAGCCACTCTCTTCTCCAGTTCCAACTTCTCACATTTCCAAGATGTCCGTATATGACATATACGCTCCACCTTGAGGAGGGGTATTAGGAATTATGTTATTTTTATTTCCTTTCCTTCCTTATTATTACTGGTAGTAGGGGTGAGCATCGGTCGGTTTGGGCGGTTTTTTCACAACAAAAAATCCAGAATTCGGTTTTCAGTCCGGATTGGTGCAATCCAAAAACCGACCGAACCAAACCAGTTTAAAAAAAAATCGACCGTTCTGGACCGCGGTTTGGTTGGTTAAACCGACCAAACCGAATTGATTATTATTATTATTTTTTTTTGAAAGTTTTAGTTAAAAAATTAAAAATTTTGGATTGTTGGAATTCATTTTTGTACATTTTTAAAACATAAATTATAGAACATAATTACATTTACAAATTTTAAAGTTTGAAACATAATTAAAAGTACAAATTTTAAAATTTTTAATAATTAATAATTATATAATATTATATTATTATGTTCGGTCGGTTTTGGTTTTATTGGTCGGTTCACCCAAAATTTTAAAACCGACCGAACAGTGACAGTTTGTACCGTCGGCGGTTTTTGGTTTAAACGGTTTTGATTTTTTCAGTGTTCGTTAGGTCGGTGTACACGGTTTTTTCAGTTTTTCGAATTTTATGCTAAGCCCAACTGGTAGTTGGTTTATGTTTATAAGAGATTCTGTTAAAGTTAGTTTCAACTGTTGAGCTGAAATAGTTTTGTCTATTTCTATATAAGGCATTGTATCCCAATTGTAAAGTCATCAATTTTTCACATCAAATAAAATCTTTTGTTCTCTTTGTCTCATTTCGCAATAGACGCTAAAAAGAAAAATGAAAGGCACGTAATTTAAACCGGCGAGTTCAGCAGTTTCGCCGGCCGATATCCGAAACGAAGAGTAGCTCTTCTTCTTCTTCTCCGATGACCTGCGACGCTTCAGCTTCTTCTTGGCTCTGCTTGCTCTTCCAGGCTCCGAGTCCCTGCTTCCTGCTCAAGCGCCACCATTCATCCTTCACCACAGTCTCTTGTACGGAAGGTACACCAGTCGGTTCTCCATCGTCGGTAGCCACCCGATCCTACGGCCCTCCAGGGTGCAATCCTCTCAGAAGTAGGCAGAAAGATCTCGTTCATGCCCCCGAGGTTAGAAGACTATGGGTTGAAGCTGATGACCAGTCGCTCGGTTCTCCAGGTGTGTTATCGTAACTTGGTTGAGAAAATCAGGGTTTGAAGAGTATGGCAAGTTGTTTGGTAGGGAATTTGGCAACGTATCTTGGTGAAGTGCTGTAAACCACTATTTAATCCTAATCGTGATTTTTTTTTCTTATCATTTGTGGGTAATGGTCGTGATATATTAATATTTGTGTAAATATATAAAATTTGTTTTTGGATTAGTTTATAGTGTATTTTTATTATTATTTACTAATGATAGATGCTTCGATTAATTTAATTTATTATTATTTTTTCTTTGTGGTCTAAAAAATCTGTGCTGTAATTGTGTACATTACAGAAAGATTTAAGATTGCGTCGTATAATATATTGGCGGACAGAAATTCTTTTACGCATAAAGATTTATACATGAATGTGCCTTATGCTTACTTGAGTTGGAACCGTCGGAAAAGGGTCATCTGCGAAGAGCTTATTGGATGGAACCCTGATATTATATGTCTTCAAGTAAGAATTATACATTTGTTCTTGTCTGTTTTATAATATAACAGCTGTACGGTTAATAAAGTCATACGAATTTTGACTGTGGGTTAATAAAGTCAAAATTCACGGTTTTTTATGTGTGGCTTTGTTAGGAAGTAGACAAGTATTTTGATCTTGCTGACATTTTGGCCAAAGCTGGATATGTCGGGTCATATAAGGTAAAGTTTAATATTTCCTTTTAGCGCTGAATTTTATCTATGAAGTTTTTTGTTATTTTGTATATTTCCTTGAGAAGTGCATGACCAACTTACAGTTTACACTTCCATTTTTATTCCTTTTTTAATCAAGTTTGCTGAAGATCACTTTAATCTGATAAGTTCTCAAAGATTGATTTCTCAACTTTTGTTCTCAAACTGTTTTATTTTCAATTTCTTCTTCTTCCTTTTTTTTCCCTTATCGTAAAGTTTTCATTGAGGATGACATTGAGCTGATTTGCAGTGTGTGAATTGTCGATATCTTATTTGGTGAGACATGGACAATGTATGGATGTTTTATGTACCTGCTTTTGTGTACGAACGTAACAATTTATCTGAAAGTGGACCATATGAGTCCAGCTTTTGCATTGATGTACCACTCTGCAAGTTGAAGCTGAAGATTCTAAATGGTAGAGACGCACTGGAGATACTGCTGATGGTTGTGCTACATTCTGGAAAGCGGATAAGTGTGGACATTATTTTTATTCAAGTTCACTTGCTTCTAGTATGGCGAGGTTCAAAGAAATGGAATAGAGTTTCGAGTTATTGTTTGTTTGCTTCATTTTTCAGGTTCCGATTGTTAGAGGGCGAAAGCATTGAATTCAACGGTCTTGGACTTCGTGATAATGTTGCTCAACTCTCTGTTTTTGAGGTAGAGCTTGTAAATATCTTCTATCACTTCAAACAGTTTTAGGTATTTATTGGCTGAAACATACACCCTTTCCAAATAGTTGGAGGTTTTTGAATATTTTTTGCAGCTTGTCCCATGAACTTGAGGTAAAAAATTTGTGAAGATAGATTTTTATCCTCATGGATTATGGAGACATTAGATAAACAACAACCATTATACAAGTGATGGCAAAGTGAGAGATAAGTACATAGGAAGTGAAGTTGATACCTGAATCAGTTTTGATTGTGGTTAAATTTATTATATGTGATAAATGTGCCAGATCTTGGCTGTTCATTACATGTTTGACTTTGATTGAGATGTAAAGCAGAATGAAGACGAAATTATGTTTGTACATACCCCATAGAAACAGCATTAATTGTCATCCTGTTTCACTAAATTCTGCACCATTTTTTACTGTTGGAGACTGTAATCTACTCTTAAAGAAATCGTATGAGTTCACCTTATTGCTAGAATCTGCAGTTTGGTTAGAATATGACAAGAACCCAACAAGAAAAACCACAGACAAATCTGAATTCCCTCTTTATTCCAATAGAAAATGTTGCCATTATGACCAATGCAATACAAGGGTGAGTTGATTTGAGAGACTCTTCTCTCCCAAGAAAACTTCCAGTTTTCTTTCCAATTTTCTGCCTAAAAACTCTACTAACCTGCCCCTCACTTATTTGTACATTTAACAAGTTGTAACTAACATCAATTAATCGAAACAACAGCTAACCAAAACAGCCTAACTACCCCTTATGCACAGGTTGCTTATTAGAGTACGTGAGAATGTTTACTGCAAATTGCAAATATAGCTGAGGTCATAGTTGATAATCATGTGTACTCAATTAAACTGTTATAGAAGCAAAGCTAGGCTGAATATTTTTATTTGTGGACTGTGAGGAAAAATAGAGAACACTCCAAGCTTTCATGAGGCTTGGTTCTCTCCACAACAGCTAAGCTCAATTACAAAATAATTTTCATATCCAGTTCACTCAATCAAACCTCATTTGTATGCTCAGCTAGCCCAAAGCATAACTAAATCTTCTGGACAGAATAATTACTAACCAACACACCACCTCAGACACAAACCACCACGACAACAACTAATTACACATTACCCTTTTTACCCTTACGCCTTGTGGACTGTGGTCTAACATTACCCTTGCCCAAACATTCACATTCACCTTTTCCTCAAGGTGAAAATTTGAAAATTGAATTTGAATCATATGGAAGTCTTCCTAAGTGGTCCAAAATTGGGTAAGGACTTCCATTTCAGGAGCACTTAAATATCACCAAAACCCAATTCAGTTTAGGATAGACACTAAGAAGTTGCTAGGTTGCACCACAAGTTCTAATTCAATGATGAGTGAAGGCAAAGTAGAAGAAGACGAAGCCATGCTATGAGCTTGACGAAGCTTAAAACATGGATAATGGGGTGAATGGTAACAAATAGATGAAGATCTGAGCAAGAAGCTTCTCATATTGACATTGAGCTAATGAGTTTTGCTGATAAGGGTGTAGCTTCAAGAATACAAAATCTCCCACCATACATTCCTCATGATGACGCTTGGCGTCTGCATAAAACTCCATATGCATTTAAAGCTCATCCATAATACTATCTCGATCTTCCACCAAGGGGTCTACAACTGAAATGGAAGACGAACCACACTCATATTGAAGAAGAGGTGGTGGATCACACCCATAAAGTGCTTAGAAGGGAGTGCGTCGATTGGTTGAATGGAAAGAGGTATTATACCAATATTCAGCCCAAGCTAGCTAGTGAAACCAAAAGCGAGCTTTCTCATATATGAAGTAGCAAAGATAAGTCTCGAGACAATGATCGACCACCTCAGTTTGGCCCTTGTTTACTGTATTTAATAATTGCTAATTTGTATATAAATATGCTCATTTGTTCAATGGAATTACAAGGAAAGAGTTCTCTCCATTCTCTAAATTCACATGGTATCAGAGAATAGAAATTCGAAATTAGGTTGTGTTTTCAAATCAGGGTTTCCTTTCAGCCCTCCTTCTGAAATTAGGGTTTGGTATTTTTTGGGGGTTCCATCTTAGAAAATCACTTTGGAGTGCTCTTCTATTCTCACCTGCGGCAAAGCAAGGTTGCCCAACCTCCAATCTGCAAAACCGCAGAATCCGGTGTCCAAAGATACTCATTTGACTGATGATTTTAGGGCAAAACCCCATAATCTATTTCAAATTTATTTACGGAGTATCGACAAAGATACTCATTTGACTGATGATCCTCCTAAAGAAGATCCTCCCAAGGAAGATGCTCCTCAATAAGATCCTCTTAAAGGTGATTCTTCCAAAGATGGTTCTCAGCAGAAATGGCTTAGAGAGGATGCTCGTTTATTTCTACAAACTCAGAATTCTATTGACAATGAGTTGATTGGTTTGATCAATCACCGTGAATTTGTTAAAGAGCTTATGTATTACTTGAATTTTTTGTACTCGGGTCAAGTGAACCTTTCCAGCATGTTTGATGTTTGCAAAACATTTTATCGTGCAGAAAAACAATAACAGTCTCTTACAAACTATTTTATGGAATTTAAGAAGACTTGTGAGGAGCTTAACACACTACTTCCTTTTTATTCCTGATGTGAAGGTTCAGTAATGCCAACAGGAGCAAATGGTTGTCATGAGTTTTCTTGTTGGCCTTTCCACTGACTTTGAGGCTGCATAGTATCAAGTTCTTTCTGGTTCTGCGATTTCCTCTCTACAAGACGTATTTAGTTGAGTACTTCGCACTGAAGGTACTTCACCAGTTCAACCCAACGGCGCATTGATCGGTAGAAATAATGATTACCCACCTGGGAGATCAACCAATCAAAGTGGATACAAAGGAAGTTGCTCACAAGGGTTTGAACCTCAATCCTCAAATTCTAGAGGCATTGTGTGTCGATACTGTCGTAAGCCAGACCATACGAAGTTTGAGTGTAAAAAGCTTCTGTACAAAAATCAGCAAAAGAACTCGGCACATGTTGCATTCACAAATGATGCCTCTGAAATCCTTATCTTTGTCAATGATTTTTCCAAGTCCTCACAACACCAAGAATCACTCAAGTCTTCATCTCCTTCTGTCACTGCTGTTGTTGATTCAGGTAAACCCAACACGTGTCTTCTTTCCAAATCCTCCAAATGGGTCTATTGACAGCCTAGGAAATCATAGATTCACCGTGTGATAGAGCTGGCAGATTTCTTGTATATATTTACTTTCCTTTGTTAGAAAATTATAATTAATTGTATATATTCAACTTTTATATTCTTGATTCTTGTATAGCTTATATATACCGATTATCTCAATGAATAAAAGATCAAGTTTTATCACCATCAATTGTCTCTATATTTCTTTTTCCTATATTTCTATAGGGAAATTTGACTTTTTATGCTTAATAGTGTGGTGTAATACAAAATAATGCTAGACATTTTTAACATTACAAAATAATGCCAAAATTTTTGCTAGTACCCAAAATGCCCCTGTCACAATTCCCCTCAATCCCACTTTTGATTCTCCCTCTCTCTCTCTCAAACTCTCGGTCAAGCTCTCCCCCAACCTTTGAACTACCCAGCTCTCCCCCCTCCGTTTAACTCTCTCTCTCAAACTCTCAGTTCAAGTCCCCGTCTAAGCCGCGCTGCCCCACGTCGCAGCCCCCGTCGAAACCCCGCGCCTCCGTCTCGCCGTCCGTCCGTCTTGCCTCTCGCCTCTCGCCGTCTGTCATCCAAAACCCACGGTTCAAGTTTCTCCATACCCAAAACAAAGGTAAGCTCATAAAAGAGTTCAATGTGTGTTTGTGTGTATGTGTATGGATTATTGTAGGATTGTTTGTGTATGGATTAGTGTGGGATTGCTTGTGTGTATGGATTAATCTGGTTTGTTTTGGGTATGGAATAGTGTGGGTATGTTTTAGTGAAGCCTGGGATTTTTGTGGGCCTGTAAGGTTGCTCGATGCATGGGGTTCGATGCATGCTCGATGGGGGTTCGATAGGTTAAGCCGTTAAGTTCCAAGTTAGGTTCGATGCTCGATGGTGGTTCGATGCATGCTCGATGGGGGGTTCGATGCATGCTCGATGGGGTTCGATAGGTTAAGCCGTTAAGGGTTCCAAGTTTAGGTTCGATGCTCGATGAGGGTTCGATGCATGCTCGATGGGGGTTCGATAGGTTAAGCCGTTAAGGGTTTCAAGTTTAGGTTCGATGCTCGATGGGGGTTCGATAGGTTAAGCCGTTAAGGATTCCAAGTTTAGGTTTGATGCTCGATGGGGGTTTGATGCATGCTCGATAGGTTGGGTGTTTGTTGGGTTCGATAGGGTAAGCCTTAGGGGTTCGACGTTGGTTCGACGGGGTAGGCTCATTATGGGTTCCAGGTTTAAACCTAAGAAATTAGATGCATGCTCGATGGGGGTTCGATGCATGCTCGATGGATTGGGTCTTATGTTGGGTTCGATGGTGGTTCGATGCATGCTCTAGGGGTTCGATGGGTACTCGAGTTGGGGTTCGATGGGTGTTCGAGATGGGTTCGATGGTTGCATGTATGTTTATTTTGGATTTTTCACGCAACTTTGTTTAACTGTATTATTGTTATCTTTATTTTTTGCAGATGCCGAAGTTTCTTTTACCCTTGATAGATCACTTTTCTGGACGAGTCACATATAGGGGCAATGGTTACTTTAAAACAATCAAGGACAAGTTTGAGGAGCTCGGGTTGATAGAAAGGATGAAGGAATCCCCATTCAAACAATTTTTCATGGCTGAGAAGTTAGACTTCTCTGCATCTCTCATGCATCAATTAATGTTGCGCAAGATCCAATGCTTCAAAGAGGATGAGTTGCATTTACATTTGGGATCTAGACCCTGCAGATTTGGTAGAGGTGGGTTTGCTTTGGTTACGAGGTTGAACTTCAGTTCCGGACCATCTGAGACTGATTTGAAGAAACACTTGACTAGTGACCGCTTAATCAAGGAGTACTTTAATGATGAAGAATCAGTGAAGATAATGCATTTGAAGGCTGCTTTAAAAAACTGCACTGTAGTTGAAGATGCCTACAAGTTGGGCCTATGTTTCTTTGTTGAGGGGGTTTTACTTGCACGAGAGGGCAAGTTAAATGTCTGGATAGATTCGCTGAAGATGGTGGAGGACACTGAGTACTTCTTTACTTACCCATGGGGGAAAGTGTCTTTTAATAAGCTTATGGATTCATGTAAGAAAGACATGCATCATCAGAAGAGGAACTTTGAGAAGAAAAAGGAAGTTATGGGGAAATAGAAAGAAGCAAAATACAGTTTGTATGGTTATGTCCCTGCATTGCAGTATTGGGCATACGAAGCCATCCAACAGTTTGCACGTGAGTATGGTATTAACCATGGAAACCAGTTTCCGAGGATGCTCAGTTGGTTGAGCAATAAGGAGCGTCCTATTTCGAAGGCCGACCTTGCACCGATGTTCAAGAAGACGAGTGTAAGTTCTGCTATATTATGTCAAAATAGAGTATTCTTTGGTGGTTTCAAACTAACTTAATGCTTTGTATTTGATGCAGTTGATTGTGTTGTCTATGTTGAAGCCCCGGCCTTCGGAGATAGATTATTATAGCGCTCTGACGGAGGGTGATGCTCCCTTGTATCCCGGGTTGGGCCAAGAAGAAGAGGTAGAAACTCCCACTGATTTTGAGAAGGTGGCGGAGATAGCTGCTGAGGTTGCGAAGGCAGCCAATATTTTTGTTGATGGCCCTGATGATGAGGATACTCCAGTCCCCATCGGCCCCAGCCCCATTGGTACACCCTTATCCTGATCAACCTGATTTACGGGAGGTGTTGGAGAGGTTGGAGCGAGTCGAGAGTCGTCAGGATACCATCCTAGAGAACCAGGCGGTCATCATGGATGCTGTCAATAAGATCTTGACATTCGTACAAGATCTTCCAAATGATTCTGATTCTGATTCCGAGTCACTTGACCTCCCAGATGATTTTGTCTCACATGACATAGGCACTCCTCCCCCGATAGTACTCACAGCAAATCCTGAGACCCCAGGTGTTGCTATTATAGAACCTGGGGATGTTGCTGGTGTAGAGTTTCAATTGGTCAAGAGGAAAAGACGCAAACCTAAGAAATTTGAAGACTACACCGACCCAACCAGAGAGAAAGCTCGTTTGGATGTGATTTATGATGTGCCATTAGTCATCGACCCTCTAAAGAAGCCACTTGCTACACAGTACAGGACGGTCGGCAAGTGGTTGCTTGGAGATATTCCGAACAAGACGAAGAGGGATGTCCAAACTGGTGTGTATGGTCTGAGTTGGTTTATGACGATGAAGGCACCACAGTTTTGGATCGATGAAGGGGTAAGTAATTTTATTAAATTTATTAATATTTGTTATCTGGTATAAACAGTGGGTTCAATAGGGGTTTCGATATGCTGATTAATTGCTTTCCTAACATTTTTGTAGCATATTGATGCGGCCAAGCATATGCTACGTAGGCGTCGACAGTTCTATCCCGGGGTGTATTGGCAAGATGCTGTTGTGATGAATATTATGTTCTCACAAGTGGTACTGGACCGTTATGATGCATATCAGAATGCCAAGGAAGCGAATAAGAAAAGGTTTTTGTGGGATTCAGATGTGATATCAATGATTACGGGAATTGACAATCAATTTCTGACATCGTGGAAGGGAGTAGACACTGTATATTGGTGCCAGAACTACCTACAAATGCATTAGTTTGCAGTTGAAGCCTCCATTTCTACTTGGACTCTGAATGTTTATGATTCGGACGTGACCGTGATAAGTGATAAACAACTGGAAGCGTTTATGAAGTCATGGTGTACTTTGTTCCCATCGTTGTTATTGCAGTCACAACTTTTCAAGGACGACCCTCGGTTGACGATTCCACCTGGAGCTAAAAGATGCAAAGAGTTCAATGTGCATCGCATGCCAGTTGATTCAGTACCCCAAACCAAAGTCAGGTAAACAAAAGTCTAGTTTTTATTCAAGTTTTTTAAATTAAATTCTATGATGATTTTGTTACTAATGCAATTTATGTTTTGGTTACAGTGGAGATTGTGGTGTGTACGCCATCAAGTACATCGAACACTTATTGGGTAGGCTACCACTTGACACGATTTGCGATGACAGCATGGAGTTGTTCAGAAACAAATGGACAGTTGACTTATGGTATCAGACTGTTAGACATTGAACATTCTCTTGTTATATTTATTTGCTTAAAATGTAGATTTTTAAGAAATTTTTTTGAGTCGAGCATCTTTTTATTAACGACAATTAACGACCAAAATTCATTAACGACAATAAAAAAAGAAAACGAAAAATAACCTTCAACTTCAAGTTTAAATAAAATACAACAAAAAATAAACTCAAAGCCGAGCTTTGCATGAGGATTTGTTGTGGCCACAACCACCACATCTACTGTACTTACGCATTGTAACTGGTTTTTCCCCGCCAGATGGCCAACGGTTTGTCCTTGGTCTTCCTAGCTTTGGTTTTTTTGGCCGACCAACTTGTTGTTTATCTATGGGTACACCAACTACCATATTCTTAATGTCATCTGGAAGTATCCAGTCATCCTTGTTCCCAGTTGGGTAAATGGTTTCTTTGTACGAATTCCTCCATGACTCAATGGTGTAAAACGGTGAACACAAAGAGTAAATGTTCACTCTACGCTCTATAGCTGCTGCTGCTGCATGGGGACAAGGTGTGCCTATGAGCTGGAATACCCCACATGAGCATGATTTCGTCATCAAATTCACTTTAGCATCGCTGTCTACACCAGTTACATGAAACTCGAATTGACCAAGGGCATAGACATTCATGAACCTTCCTTTGTCAGCATTGTTCGATACATCTGCCTCCATCAGGGTGGATAATTTGGTGGTAGTCTTCTCTGTCACACTACGTCGTTCAGAAAACCAAGACTGTAGTGTGAACCGAATGAATTCTAAAAAAATTGTAACTGGAAAAGTTCTTGCATCCTTGGTCTTGTTGTTGAAGCTTTCAGCGTAGTTGTTTGTCATTATATTGTATCGTTTTACAGGAAAGAAAGAACGAGACCACTTATCGAAACCAATTCCCTCCAAATAGACAGCTATAGGAGGATCCATTCGCTTAATATTTTCAAAATGCTTTAGAAATTCGGTCTTCTTCCATGCATAGGCTGCTGCCCACATCTCATTGTGATAGTGATCAGTCTTGAACTTGGCTTTCACATTCATACTGATGTGATGGTAGCATGCGCCGTGGTAGGCATCAGGAAAGACAGCCTCTAGAGCATGAATAATACTCACATGCCTATCTGACACGAAAACCAAGTCATCAACGTCCCCAATGGCTTCCTTCAACTTCGTCATGAAATATTTCCACGAGTTGTGGTTCTCGCTATCCACCAACCCGAACGCAATTGGATATAAATGATTATTCGCATTCAAAGCAACGGCACATAGCATGTGGCCACCGTACTTATTTTTCAAGAACGTGCCATACACACATATCACAGGACGACAAAATCTGAATCCTCTCCTACAAACTCCAAGGGCAAAGAAGCAATATAGGAAACGACCATCTTCAGTGACAAAATCAGTAATTGTACCTGGATTCTTTTGCTGCAACATGTGCAAGTAGGATGACAACTTGCAATACGAATCCTCATATGTCCCCCTAACATACGTAAGTGCCTTCTCTCTACATCTCCATGCCTTTTCATAACTCATATCAATACCAAAATTTTTCTTCATATCCTCCTTTATGTTGTTTGCCATGTAACTTGTCCCATCAACTTCGTATTTGTTCTTTATAAGGTGTCCAACGACCCACGGTGCAGCTTGACGATGACCTTTTTGTCGCACTTCTAGTGGGCATGTGTGTACACTCACTCTTGTATACCGTGATCTCAAACATGGGGGACATTGGTTGTTTTTTCCCTCTCAATCTCCAACAACAGTCAGGATATTTGCATGTGATATACCACACGTCAGTACCAGATTTTTTCACCATATACTCAAAGTTATTCTTCATTACAAATAGAGCAGCTTTGGTTTTTAAATCAATCTTGTCCTCAAAAATCTTCCCAACATATATTTCTCTCATTGGTCCACCAGATGATGAGGAATGAGTTTTAGCAGATGCCTCAATATCTTCTTTTGTAAACATTGGGGCACTCCATCTGGTGTGATCTTCTCTTGATACAATTGTCTCCCTCCACCCAGTGTTATCTTCTGTCCTAGCAGGTTGATTACTGCTTCGAGCAGGTGCTCGGCGTTCTTGAGTTGGGAGGTGTGCCTGTGCAAGAGGCAGTCCTGACTCTTCTTCTACTTATTGGGCTTGGGAAATGTCTAACTCCTCATTTGAAACATCTGCACTATAATACGAGTCATCCTCGGAACCATCATCATTATCTTCAAAGCAATTACCAACTGGATCATCATTCACATAGGGATCGTACTCATATGCCTCAAGCACACCTGTGGGACCTCCTTGTGGTATATCAAGCTGAATAGTAGCCAACGGATCAGTAACTGGAACAAAAGTGCCCACCTCGCTAAGATGCTTGTAACTGCTACCTGCAGGAGATGGATCGATACTGGTCATGTCTTTTTTGTTCACACTAGGAGAAGGATCTGATATGACATTCTTCTTAACTGGAGACACACTGACTACCCGTTCATTCAAGCTTATTCCTAAGAATACACGAACTTGACAATCATTCTTCAATTGAACCGGTGCAAATGGTTGCTCACCGCATACGTATGGCACCTCGAGTTTCAATTCATACACCTCTCTATCCACCTGAAATGTCTCGTGCAGTATGTCAAGTAGTTGCAAGTAAGTGACATCATTCTCTACTGGTATCACTTCACCTTCAGCATCCTTAAAATACAATTTCCTCCCATGCATTTCCCAAACACCGTTGTAAGAAACAAATACGTAAACAGTAGAACCTGAAATAAAAAAACACAAATACAGTTAGCTGAAAAACAGATGGTAGGAAATGTTATTTTAATGATGCTGAAAAACATGACCATCGAGCATGCATCGAGCATGAATGAAATAGTGATAATGCACATTACCATCGAGTAGGTATCGAGTACCCATCGAGTACAACATGCAATGTAAAAAATGATGTGTCATCGAGCTTGCATCGAGCAGGCATCGAACATCCATCGAGCATGAATGAAATAGTGATAATGCACATTGCCATCGAGTACAACATGCAATGTAAAAAATGATGTGCCATCGAGCTTGCATCGAGCATGCATGAAATAGTGAGAATGTACATTACCATCGAGTATCTATTGAGTAGGTATCGAGTACCCATCGAGCAGAACATGCAACGCTAAAATTGATGTGTCATCGAGCACAACACAAACCCAGAAAATTCCCAGAAAACGCAGATCGACAAAAAACCAGAAAAAACCCAAAAAAATGTACAAATATTGCTCAGATCTATTCGAAATGCTCAAAAAGTTTAAAGGAAACATCACTAATCCAAGTATTTAAGAAAAAATTGCTTACCCATTAAATTTTTCTCTAAGATTTCTCAACCCTTACTTTGGTCTTGATCCCCTCTACAAATGGCTTTCTTAGTGGCGGTCCCAAGCTCGATGGGGTTCTACCGTGGTGCTCTTAGTGGTGGTGTGAGGTGAGGTGAGGTGAGGTGAGTAAGAGTGAGGAAGAAACAAGAAGAAGGAAGAGAGGAGGAAGGAAGAAAGGGGGAGGGAAGAGAGGAGATAGTTGTTTTTAGGGGTAGTTTGGGTACTTGCAAAACTTTTGGCATTATTTTGTAATGTTAAAAATGTCTAGCATTATTTTGTATTACACTATACTATTAAGCATAAAAAGTCAAATTTCCCTTTCTATATGATATCAGGGCCATAAGGCTCGATCACTCTGTTTTTTCCATTTTTCCAGGTAGATCTTTGTTAGTTCTCCGAAAACTTCAAGGTGTTCTAAGCGGATTCCAGTAGCCGCGTTTCCTTTCTTTCTGTCTAGTCACTCGTCCCCGACAACCAGCTGAAGGTAGTTCCTCTCTCAGTCTGATGACCATCGTCTTCTCAGACGCAATTATCTTTTCCGATGGAATCTATCTTCGCAGTGATGTCAACCAGCGAAGAAGTTACATCTCAGACCATCGGCTCCACCAACTCCACTCTTTCAGACACCTCTCCCTCAGCCCCGACTCAGTCTAGCAGCTCTGTGGGTTCTCTCTACAGCCACGAAAGTGGTTCTATTCAGATTACAACACACAAGCTTTAAGAACTATTTGGAATGGGAACAGTCTGTCAAGATTGTCACATGTGGCCACGGCAAGCTTGGCTACATTACCGGTGACCTCCCTGCTCCCCCCTTGAATGATCCAACCTACAAGGTATGGTTGGCTAATAAATTCAATGGATCAAAAAATTAGTCGCAAGTATCGTTTCTTCAAAATTGCAAAAGAAGTGGGGGATGCTGCCAGAAAAATGTATTCTGACCTTGGGAATACCTCTCAAATATTCGAGATTCGAACCAAACTCAAGGAAATCAAGCAAGGTACTCTGGCAGTGACTCGATATTTTTTAGATTTACAAGATTTATGGCAGGAACTCGATTTCTACCTCGAGACCACACCATTATGTGTTGCGTGCAGTATAATACAGCGACAACAATTGGAAAAAGAACGGGTGTATGAGTTTCTTACTGGGTTGAACAGCAACCTCAATGAGGTTCGAGTACGCATAATCAGTCGCTCTCCTCTCCCTGATATTGAAGCTTTTTTTGAAGTTCGTCGTGAAGAGGCACGACGCTGAGTCATGCTCAATGCTTCAGATTTCCATTCTCTGTAAGGATCAACTCTTGCTGCCAAATCTAGTTGGCATGAAAAATTCAATCCCGATCCAAGGTCAAACTGTAAGGGAGATAGACCTTGGTGCGATCATTGTCAATGCCATGGACATACTCGTTCTACTTGCTGGGAAATTCATGGCAAACCAGCCAATTGGACTCCTCGGCGTCACAGTGACAAAAAGGCGTATCAAACTCAGACACAAGGCACCAATGATACCCCATTCGACACCACTCAGGGAACCACTTCATTCCCATTCAGTAAGGAACAATGTGCTCATTTGTATACCCTTCTGAATCAGTCATCTCTCAATTCTACTTCTGGTTCTAGCTCTCATAATGCATCTTGCTCTACTGCATACTCTGGTAATCTCTCCTCTACTGTCAAAAATTCTCAAACGCCATGGATAATTGATTCTAGTGCTTCTGATCACATGACTGGTTTATTTCACTTAATTCTAAATTCAGTCCTTCATGTTCATTCTTTAAAATGCATTTTGTTCTCTGTTAATAAGTTAACTACTAAAATAATGGTTCTTGCTAAATTTTTTTCCAATTCCTGTCAATTTCAGAAACTATTCTTTGAGAGGACGATTGGCAGTGCTAGAATTCATGGTGGACTTTATTTCTTTGAAAATCGTCAACAAAAAAAACAGCAGCCTAGATTCTCTAGTTTAGCTTCAAGTTTATCTAATTCTGTTTCTACTTTCAATTCTGTTATTGTTTTAAATAAAGACAAAATTATGTTATGGCATTTTTGACTTGGACATCCAAGTTTTTCATATTTAAAACATTTGTTTCCAGCATTGTTTTTAAATAATAAAATTGAGTCTTTCCAATGTGATATTTGTCAATTTGCTAAGTATACTCGGTTTGTCTTTCCTCTGAAACATTATACACCAACCAATCCTCTCTTTAATTCATAGCGACCTATGGGGACCTTCTAAAGTCACTACTTCCTATGGTTATCGTTGGTTCATCACATTCATTGATGATCACACGCGTCTCACTTGGGTCTATCTACTCAAACACAAGTTTGATACACAGTGTGTTTCAAAATTTTCATAATATGATTCAAACACAATTTCAAACATCTATTCGTATATAACGAACAGACAATGGCACAAAGTATTTTAATTCCGTCTTGGGACCTTATCTTTCCCAAAAAGGCATCATTCATGAAAGTTCTTGTGTCGATACCCCTCAACAGAATGGTGTACCTGAACGAAAAAATCGTCACCTCTTAGAAGTAGCCCGAGCCCTAATTTTCACTATGCACGTCCCTAAGTATTTTTTGGGAGATGCCATTCTCACTGATGCCTATCTTATCAACTGCCTCCCAGTCGACCTCTTCATTTTAGGGCACCCCATTCTATCCTTCTTCCTTCCTATCCTCATATCTTCTCCAACTCTTCCTGTTAAAACATTTGGGTATACCGCCTTTGTTCATGCTCATCCTTGAGATCATACTATATTTGACCCAAGAGTTGTTAAAACTATCTTCCTTGGCTATTCTCCCACTTAGAAAGGCTATAGGTGCTATTGTCCTCTCACAAAGAGATCTTATGTCTCCCGAGATGTCACATTCTTTGAAGGTACTCCATACTTCTCTCCCACTTCGTTTCAGGGGGAGAACACTCATCACAATGAAGCTCAGTGGTTGTGGGGATTAGAGCTTCCTCTTGATTCCTCTATATAGTTCCCAGACTCGACTCAAACCTCAACATATTCAAAGTCTCAAGCTCTTGCTCCATCTTCTGAGTTAGTTAAAACATACATCCACAAAATCAACAAGAAGAGCTGCATTATTCTAGGCAACAAAGAAATAATGGTAAGACCTGACTATTTGCAGAATGTTAGAAGCAATAGAACAATACCAAATTCACAGACAATTATAGAATAAGAGAGTTGTTATTCAAATCTCCAAAAGACCCAAACACCAAGTACAAGTCCCACAGGTTACTGAGAGCCTGGGTCTTTCCTGATGCAAGAAAAGGAATACAAATCTAGCATGCCCTCTCTCTCCTCCTACAAACGCTATATTAGCTCAACTCTAACTAACCTGAAAATTACCATACTGCCCACACTCACAAACAGCCAAGCCAACACACTCAAGCCTGCCCATCGACCCGTTTACTCCTCTTAGCGTAAGTGAATCGAACCTCGGGTCTATCATTACCCCCCCCACCAAAATCTTTAACCTTGTCCTCAAGGTTGAAAGAGGGAAACTGTGAGCGAATGGTGTCAAACGACTCCCATGTACCAGTGGATGAGCACTTCGATTTGCTGGCGGGACTCTGTGGAACGACGACGAACATCCAAGACCTTCTCCGGCTCTACAACGAGCTCAAGGTCTGCAGTCAAAGTTGGAGAAGAGTGGGCTGAACCCACTGCAGCTCGGAGCTGGGACATGAAAAATTGGATGGAGAGCCGAGGAAGTGGGGAGATCCAAGCGATAGACGACTGCCCCGATGCGACACAACACCTTGAATGGACCATAATAGCGCACTGCCAACTTCTCATTCTTGCGGACTGCTAATGTCTTTTGTCGATAAGGTCGAAGCTTGACAAACACCCGATCCCCCTCTTGAAATTCCACATGACGACGGGACGAATCAGCAGTAGCTCTCATCTTCTGCTGAGCACACAGTAAATGCATCTTCAAATCATCCAGAAAAGAGTCACACTCTTCCAGCCACTGCTCCACAGCCAAGACTGAAGTAGACCCTGCCGAGTGGCGCACTAAGGCAGGAGGCTCCCATCCATAGAGAACCTTGAAAGGTGTACAACCCAACGAGGAATGGAAGGTAGTGTTGTACCAATATTCAGCCCACAATAACCTTTTGGCCCATGTCCTTGGCCTATCCGAAGCAAAACAACGGAGATAAGTTTTAAGACAACGGTTGACCACTTCCGACTGCCCGTCCGTCTGTGGGTGATACACAGTACTATGTCGCAACTCCGTACCCTGTAAGCGAAAAAGCTTTGCCCAGAAATGGCTCAGAAACACCCTATCTCAATCAGAAATGATGGAGTGTGGCACTCCATGTAACTTGACCACATTCTGAAGGAATGCTTTAGCCACAATGCGAGCATTGAAGGGATGCTTGAGGGAAATGAAGTGACTGTACTTGCTCAAACGATCGACCACCACAAGGATAGTATCCACCCCATCTGACCTCGGTAGCCCCTCAATGAAGTCCAAAGTCAAATCCTCCCACTCGTTTAGGTAACCCCAGCAGCTGTAATAACCCAGTTGGAGACACGGCCATATGCTTATTCCGTTGACACACCTCACACCGCTGCACAAACTCACTGGCCGCCCTCTTTATGCCCAGCCAATAAACGTCTCCCTGCAACCGTTGATAAATGTAAGACTCCCCCGAATGGCCGCCAACTGATAAGCAATGGTAATCATTCAAAAAAATGAGGAATAAAGGATGAAGTGGCAGCCTAAATCAGCCTGTCCTTGTACATCAACCGCCCCCTGTCAATTGTGAAGCCAACCACCTCTTTACCAGCTGCCAAATCGTTTCCAGACAAAAAAGGGTCCTGTTGCACTTCTCTATCTACGATATCCCAATCTAGCCAGGAATTGAAAGTAAGCACAGTGCACTTCGTGGCTCCCACACAGGACAATGCGTTAGCCGCTCGGTTTCCGACCCCTGGACGGTACTGTATCTGAAAGTCATAGCCAAGCAACTTGACCAGCCAATTCTGGTGGTCGAAATTCACCAATCGTTGTTCCAACAAAAACTGCAAGCTCTGCTGATCTGTGCGCACTACAAATCTGCGTCCCAACAAGTACAACCGCCATTTAAGAATAGCAAGAACGATGGCCATGGGTTCCTTTTCGTAGATGGATTTGAGTTGGGCGCGTGGTTTCAAGACTTGGATGTAGTAGGCTATGGGCCGACCCTCCTGCATCAAAACTGCTCCAATGCCAAACCCCAAAGCATCAGTCTCGACCACAAAAGTCTTAGAAAAATTAGGAAGAGCAAGAATAGGTACTGAAATCATGGCTTGTTTGAGGGCATTAAACGCTTGAGTGGCTGCCTCTGTCCACCCGAATTTTTCCTTCTTGAGCTGGTCTGTAAGAGGGCGAGCAATGGCCCCATACCCTGCTACAAACTTCTGGTAGTATCCTGTCAACCCCAAGAACTCACGAAGCTCCTCAAGTGTAGTGGGCAACGACCAATCTATCATAGCTTGGACCTTCGACGAATTCCACCGCTACCCCGTCGCCTGAAATAATATGCGCCAAATACTCCAAACGTCATTGGCCAAAACAACACTTCAATTTGGTGTACAACTGGTGATCGCCCAAGGTGTGCAGAACCATAGTCAAATGCTCCTCATGAGTGGCTTCGTTTGGACTGTAAACCAAAATATCATCGAAGAAAACTAGCACAAATCGATGAAGATATGGCTTGAACACTTCGTTCATGAGTGACTGGAAGGTGGCGGGGGCATTGATAAGGCCAAATGGCATGACCAAGAACTCGTAATGGCCTTCATGTGTCCAGAACGCCGTTTTGTGCACATCTGCAGCCCTAACACGAATCTGATGGTAACCCGTTCGTAAATCCAACTTGGAGAACACCTTTGCCCCATGCAATTCATCGAGGAGCTCATCAATAATAGGAATGAGAAACTTATTGGTCATCGTTTTCCGATTCAGTGCCCAGTAATCAACACAGAAACGCCAACTGCCATCCTTCTTTTTGACGAGTAATACTGGATTGGAAAAGGGACTAGTGCTCGGTTGGATTATGCCCGCTGCCAACATTTCCCCCACCAATCGCTCTTTTGAATTTGAGCATAGCCGTACGGTCGGACACTCACAGGCGGGGCTCCCTCTCACAGCGGAATAGCATGATCATGACTTCGTAAAGGTGGCAGGGATGTTGGCACCTCAAACACTGACCGAAACTGTTGCACAATGCTCATCATGGACTCCAGAACTGGAGGAGAGTCGGCAGTCACCACCGCGCTACCCAGCTCGACCCAAACCCCTTGTCGCTCATGCAGAAGAAGTCGCATCATTGTCTTGAGGGAAACCTGAGTTTGTGTAAGGAAGGATCTCCATGGAGAGTGATGGCCTTCCCATTGACCTTGAGCTTCATAACATGATCTTTCCAATGATGATAGGTGCCACCCAAGGTCTCCAGCCATTGTATTCCCAAAATGACATTTGTACTGCCGAGAGGTAAAGGAAGAAAATCATTAAGAATTTTCAACTCTTGCAAAATCAGTGGTACCCCGCGACATATGCCTTCTCCTTGGATAGCCTGACCCATGCCCATTTGCACACCATACGACTCAGTAGTAGAAATAGGAAGTGCTAGCTTGGATGCAAGCTCGATAGCCGTTGCAGCCCAAAATAATGGTCAGCTCGATAGGTCCACTCATCCGGGTCCCCACTTGAGTACACAGGTAATTCAATTTTACGAGCCCGAAATTCCGAACATCGACCTTCCATCCCCTCATGCTGACCCCACCGCTACCGTTGCCCTGCGTCGACCACGACGAAGGTGGAGCCTCCGGCGGTCCACAATGTCCTGGGTTGAAACCACGGTTAGCCAATTCCATAGCAATGAAGGCATGACCCTTGAGGACCAAGTCAAGCTTCTCTGTAATCACAACCAAGTCGTGAGCACGGGACTGAACAATTTCCTTCAATATCCCCACATCCCCTTCAATAGAATCAACTCGGGTTTCCATCCGAGTCGTCGGCATCCACAAGACCGGACTGGCTTTGATACCACTTGGTAAGACCCGACTACCTGCAGAATGTTAGAAGCAATAGAACAGTACCAAATTCACAGACAATTACAGAATAAGAGAGTTGTTATTCAAATCTCCAAAGGACCCAAACACCTCAAGTACAAGTCTGTAGAGAATGGTGAATAGAATTGTATGTTTTATTCATGTGAATGTCATATATTTATACAACCTAGGAGAAACTAAAATAGGAAAGTATGAGAGAAAATAGGAAACGAAATAATTACAATTGACCCTATCTTCTAGCTAATTTACAGCTAATTATTCTAACACTCCCCCTCAAGCTGGAGCATAGATGTTAATCATGCCCAGCTTGTTACAAAGATAATCAACCCGCACCCCATTCAAAGCTTTCGTAAAAATGTCTCTTAATTGTTCTCCAGTTTTCACATATCCTGTAGAGATCAAGTCTTGTTAAATTTTCTCACAAACAAAATGACAATCAATCTCAATGTGTTTAGTTCGCTCATGAAACACAAGATTTGAGGCAATATGAAGAGCAGCTTGATTATCACACCATAATTTTGCTGGCACTGAAGTCTGAAATCCTACTTCAGTCAAAAGCTGATATATCCACATTATCTCACACACAGATTGTGCCATGGCCCTATATTCTGATTCAGCACTGGATCTGGACACAATATTTTGTTTCTTACTCTTCCAAGAGACCAAATTACCTCCAACAAAGATACAATAACCTGAAGTGGATCGTCTATCCACCTTGGAACCAGCCCAATCTGCATCTGAGAAACACTCCATCTGGGTGTGCCCATGATCCTTGTAAACAATACCTCTTCCGAGTGCTCCTTTCAAGTAACACAAAATTTGCTCTAAGGCTGCCCAATGATGAATTGTTGCAGATGACATAAACTGACTGACAACACTAACTGAGAATACAATATCTGGACGAGTCACAGTAAGATAATTCAGCTTTCCAACTAATCTGCGATATTTCTCAGGATCTTCAAATGGTTCCCCATCACGTGTCAGATGCACAGCTGGATTCATTGGAGCACTACAAGGTTTTGCTCCCAATTTTCCTGTCTCAGTTAACAAATCAAGTACATACTTCCTTTGAGACAGAAAAATACCTTATTTACTCCGAGTGACTTCAACTCCCAAGAAATACTTGAGCACCCCTAAATCCTTCGTGTGAAACTGGGTATGAAGGAATGATTTAAGGGAAGAGATGCCTTCAGTATCATTTCCAGTAATAACGATGTCATCCGCATACACAACTAACAAAATGATACCAGCAGTTGATCTTTTATAGAACACAGAATGATCTGACTTACTTTTCAACAAACCAAATTTCTCAACAGCTTGACTAAATTCACCAAACCAAGCACGAGGACTCTGTTTCAAACCATATAAAGACTTGCGAAGACGACAAACTCGGCCTAACTCCCCCTGAGCAACAAACCCAGGAGGTTGCTCCATATATACTTCTTCCTGAAGATCTCCATGAAGAAAATCATTTTTAATATCTAGCTGATGCAAAGGCCAATGATGAGTAGCTGCCATGGAAATGAATAGTCGAACAGAGGTGAGTTTAGCAACAGGAGAAAAAGTATCACAATAGTCCACTCCATAAGTTTGACCATAACCCTTGGCAACAAGACGGGCCTTTAAGCGAGCGATTGTTCCATTCGGATTGACTTTAACCGTAAACACTCATTTGCACCCTATGGCCCGTTTTCCTGAAGGCAAATTAACCAAGTCCCAAGTACCATTTGCAACTAAAGCATTCATCTCTTCTATCATTGCAGCAAGCCAGCTAGAATGAGACATTGCTTCACGAACAGTTTTAGGAATAGTGATAGAATCAAGAGAAGCAATAAAAGAGCAAGAAGAAAAGGAGAGATGATTATAAGAAACAAAAGAAGAAATAGGGTATGTACATTGGCGTTTACCTTTACGTAGTGCAATGGGAAGATCATCTGTGAGTTCCGGATCTGATGACGAAGATGCAGGTGCAGGACATGAAACGGGAGGTGGAGGAGGTGGACACCTGGTGTACACTATAGGAGGCTTAGGAAGTGGTGGAGGTGGTGGAGGTGTAGGCATTGCGAGAGCTATGATCGAGGCAGGTGAAGGAACAAGAGACTCGTCAGAACATGTATCAGGCGCAGAGGATGTGACAGAATATACCAACAAATCATCATCCTCCCCCTGACAAGTAGGAGTAGGTGAAGATGAAAAATAATGTGTATTTTCCACAAAAGTAACATTAATAGAAACAAGATATTTGTTGAGATCAGGACAATAACACCTATACCCTTTTTGAAGACGAGAATAACCAAGAAAGACACACTTTAATGACTTAGGGTCTAATTTGGTGACATGTGGACGGACATCGCGAGCAAAACAAACACTGCCAAATACCTGAGGAGTAACTGGAAACAATGACTTACCAGGAAAAAGAATTTTAAATGGGATCTCACCATTAAGTACAGAGGATGGCATGCGATTAATAAGAAAGCATGCTGTGGAAACTACATCGACCCAAAAAGGTTTAGAAACTTACATTTGAAACAAGAGGGCACGTGCAGTTTCAAGAAGATGTCTGTTTTTACGTTCTGCTACACCATTTTGAGGTGCAGTATCAACACAAGAAGTTTCATGAAGCATGCCATTATAGGTCATGTAAGATTGAAATTGAGCAGATGTGTACTCTTTGGCATTATCACTTCGCAAAGTACGAACAGACACATTAAATTGATTTTGAATCTCAGCACAAAAAACACAAAATATAGAAAACAACTTAGAACGATTTTTCATTAAATATAACAAAGTTACACGAGAATAATCATCCACAAAAGTAACAAAATACCTGAATCCAGGTTGAGACAAAATAGGAGGACCCCAAACATCAGAATGAACTAACTCAAAAGGTACGCTAGCACGTTTATTGACTCGAGGACTCAAACTAACACGATGATGTTTGGCAAACTGACATGTCTCACAATCTAATGAAGACACCTTACTATACTGGGGA
This sequence comes from Humulus lupulus, assembly GCF_963169125.1. Classification (NCBI taxonomy): domain Eukaryota; kingdom Viridiplantae; phylum Streptophyta; class Magnoliopsida; order Rosales; family Cannabaceae; genus Humulus; species Humulus lupulus. Next base: position 145,659,395 of record NC_084796.1, read on the forward strand.
CAGAGTTTCTTGAGCAGAGGAAGGGATGGATGACCCAAACGACAATGAGCCTCAAAAGCGGAAGCAACACTCGGACAAGCAATAGAGGCTGGTTGAAGTGGATCAAGAACATACAGGCCGCCAGATTCATGTCCTTTACCAATAATCTTCTTCGTCATAAGATCCTGAAACAAACAATGATCGGGAAAGAATGAGATTGAACAATTTAGATTACGAGTGAGTTGACTAACAGAAAGCAAATTAAATGACAAATTAGGTAAATGTAAGACTGATGACAAAGTGAGCAAAGGTGTGGGAGCAACAATGCCAGATCCAAGAACAGAAGATGGTGATCCATCAGCTAAGGTAACAATAGAAGTGGGACTATGAGACTGAAAAGTGGAAAAGAGACTGGAATTACCTGTCATATGATTTGTGGCACCAGAATCAATGACCCATTTTGAGGATGTGGAAAGAAGGCATGCATTAGAGTTACCTGAATCAGCTATCGCAGTGACAGAAGGAGATGAAGACTTAAGTGATTCCTGATACTTCGAGAACTAGGCAAATTCATCAGCAGAAATAAGGACCGATTTGTCAGATGCATCCCTAGTGCTTGCAATATTAGCAGAGTGTTTTTGCTGATTTTTGAACTGTAACTTCCTACACTCAAACTTGGTGTGGCCTGGTTTCTTACAATAGTTGCACATGATGCTCCCGGAATCTGGTGTTCGATTATCAGGTCCTTGTGAATTACCTCCTTTGTATCCACTTGGAGTAGAGTTTTTCCATGGTGCAGAATTGTTACGACTCACCAAGGCGCTATTAAGAGGAGCTGAAGAGGTAGTTTCTGTGCGAAGAACACGAGTAAACACATCTTGTAAAGAAGAGACATCAGAATCAGAGAGAACTTGTGACTTTGCAGAGTCAAATTCAGATGAGAGTCCTGCAAGAAAACTCATAATAGCCATCTGCTCTCGTTGGCGCTGTTGAACCTTCACATCAAGACTAAATGGCAATAACACATTAAGCTCTTCATATGTTTTTTTAAATGCCATAAAGTAACTCATAAGAGACTGGTCTTGTTTCTCCGCACGATAAAAGGCTTTGCAAACATCATATATGCGAGATATGTTGTCTTTGCGAGAATACAAAAACTCCAAGTAATCCATTAGTTCTTTAACCAATTCACAATGATTAATCAAACTAATTATCTCATTATCGATAGAATTTCGAATTTGAAGGAACAAGCGAGCATCCTCACGGAGCCATATTTTTCTTGAATCGTCTTTTTCTTTGGGAGGATCGTCAGTCAAGTGATCATCTTTGTCAATACTCCTCAGATACAGTCGAATCGTCTTACTCCATTCCAAATAATTCGAACCAATCAATTTATGGTCCGTGATTTTAGACATCACGGGAACCACATCAGAAACAACTACTGATTTTGAATCTGATTTTATCTTTGCCATAATCTCGAAAGCAAAAACAATTGAAAGAGAAAAGGAAGAAAGCGAACACCAAAGAATGAACACCCAAACACGAAGAAGGCAAAAGTATCAAACCACAAAATGAGAAGAACCGTCGAAGATCGATGCAAGGAGGACGAGGAAGGGTCGAGAGCGTGATGGACGTTGACCGTCACCGGAAAAGAGGCCGGACGCGCCCTCACGCGCCGGCGCGTGGGAGTCGGGGCGGTGGCAATTGGCGGCACGTGGGGCCCACGTGCGGTGAATCTGGCTGCCGGACTTCGGGGTTTTGCAGATCGGCGGCTGGGCAATCCGTTTATGTGGGCGGTGAGAATAAACTCGCACTCCAAGTAGGGTTTCCGAAAAAGGAACCCTAAACTCAAACCCTAATATTTTTTTTTTTTTTATGAACCCTAATTTCGAATTTCGAATCACAATTCTAAGTATTGCTCTGATACCATGTAGAGAATGTTGAATAGAATTGTATGTTTTATTCATGTTAATGTCATATATTTATACAACCTAGGAGAAAATAGGAAAGTATGAGAGAAAATAGGAAACGAAATAATTACAATTGACCCTATCTTCGCTCTAATTTACAGCTAATTTATAGCTAATTATTCTAACAAAGTCCCATAGGTTACTGAGAGCCTGGGTCTCTCCTGATGCAAGAAAAAGAATACAAATCTAGCATGCTCTCTCTCTCCTCCTACAGACGCTATATCAGCTCAACTCTAACTAACCCAAAAATTACCATACTGCCCACTCACAAGCAACCAAACCAACACACTCAAGCCTGCCCATCGACTCGTTTACCCCTCCTAGCGTAAGTAAATCGGAATTCGGGTCTATCAAATAACCGAATCATGAATTCTCAGCACAATCAAGAGGCCAATCTGGTGGTAGATCCTCCTCCAAATGTGTCAGGTAATCCTCTCTCAAACACTAATTCCGATCTAGACATCCCTATAGCATTTGAGAAAATGAACTAGGTCTTGCACTCAATATTCTATCTCCAAGTTTATTTCCTATTCAAATTTGTCATCTTCTTTTAAAACTTTTACTTCTAGCTTGTCAGACATTGTTATTTCTAGGAATATTGACGAAGCACTCGAGATTCCTAAATGGAGAAAAGCTGTCCATGAAGAGATGAGAGCTCTAAAAAAATTGAGACTTGGGAATTAGTGGAATTACCACCTGACAAAAGAGTGGTATGATGCAAATGGGTGTCCACAGTCAAGTATAATGCGAATGGATCCGTCAAAAGATACAAAGTACGGTTAGTTGTAAAGGGGTTTACACAAACCTATGGAATTGACTACACCAAAATCTTCGCTCCTGTTGTTAAACTCAACACTATCAGAGTCTTACTTTCATTAACAGCCAACCTGGAATGGGAGTTACATCAACTAGATGTAAAAAATGCTTTCTTAAATGGTGAACTAGAAGAGGAAGTCTACATGGTTCGACCACCTGGATTTGAAGAAAAAACTCTCAAGATTGTCTGCAAACTCAACAAATCTCTCTATGGCCTGAAACAATCTTCTCGGGCATGGTTCAATCGTTTTTTAAAAGTAGTCAAGGGTCTCGGCTACACACAGGATCAGACAGACCTCACTCTGTTTATTAAACACTCAGGAAAAGGTGAGATGACTATCCTGATTGTAGATGTTGACGATATAATAGTCACTGGCAACAATACCAAGGAGATGAATTTGATTAAAGGATTATTGACAAAAGAGTTTGAAGTCAAGGATCTTAGAACATTGAGATACTTTCTGGGTATGGAAATTGCTAGGAGCAGAAAAGGTATTGATGTATCACAAAGAAAGTATACTCTTGGTCTTCTCAAAGACATTGGAATGCTAATTTGTAAGGCTAGCAAAACTCCAATCGAACTAGGAAACAAAGACCGAATGCTTAAAGGAGAACCCGTTGATAAAGGAAGATATCAATAGTTAGTTGGAAAGCTCATTTATCTCTCACATACTAGACCAGACATTGCTTTTGCCGTGAGTCTAGTGAGTCAATATATGCATGACCCATGCCAAGGTCACATCAATGCTCTATATCGAGTTTTGAGGTATTTGAAGCAAACTCCAGGCAAAGGGTTATTTTTCAAGAAAACTCTTGAAAGAAAAGTCGGAGTATTCACTGATGCAGACTAGGTCGAATCGATTGATGACAGAAAATGTACATCAGGATACTGTACTTTACTATGGGGCAACTTGGTAACATGGCAAAGTAAGAAACAGACTGTTGTTGCGAGAAGCAGTACAAAAGCTTAATACAGAGCCATGGTTCATGGAGTGTGCGAGGCAATATTGATAAAAAGACTACGGGAAGAATTGAAGATTAAGTATGAAGCTCCAATCCAACTACACTATGACAACCAGTCTACTATTAGTATTGCTCACAACCCGGTTCATCACGACAGAACAAAGCACGTGGAAGTAGACCATCACTTTATTAAGGAAAAAATCGATGGAGGAGTCATCAAAATTGAGTATGTACACACTGATCAACAACTTGCAGATATTCTGACCAAGAAATTATTTGAAAAAGTATTTGATTTTCTTATAAACAAGCTTGGAGTCATTAATATCTATAGTCAAGCTTGGACTCTTTGGTTGCTGGGTAGGGGAAGAGTTTGTTGTATTTGTTTATTTGTATTCTTCGATTTTCCTAAGCCATAAGTAAGTGCTCTTCTCTGACTCTTTTTAAAAAAAATAACTTCAACGTATAGATTCATTTAATTGTTAGTTGCTACCAGTGCAAGGACTCTGATGCTTTAGGAAGTGCTATCTTTTGGGCTGTCACTTGCTTTATTGATTGAATATAAGGTGTATCTTGTCTTGCTAATATACTTACATTACTTTGCATCTGATTGAATTCTTTAGAACTTCTTTTAAAATTGACATTCTACATCCTTTCCTTGTATCTAATCTTGGTCCATACAGGCAGATGTGTAAAGATGCGTCAAGGAGGTTATTAATTGGTAACATCCACGTTCTTTACAACCCAAGTCCAGGGGATGTTAAATTAGGTCAAGTAAGTCATTTATATAATTTTCATACCTACCTTGCATATTATGTATAGTTCACTTGCTTTTGTTAATTATTCTAATGAAAATTGCCATGGTTAACTTATGGAATCTTTATTAAATTAAAAGTGCTCATTTCGTGTGCGTGGTTGTTTGATATCAGTGTGAAGGACTGATTATGTTAGATCTCATATCGACTATGTGCTTAGTTGGTGGTTTATAACCAATTGAACACCTTCCTCTCATAGGCTAGTCATGTCTTTTTACAATCAGTATGAAAGACTATGATTATGCTAGAATCACATCTTGACTGCGTGGTTATAATGTTAAATTCAAATTACAACCACTTACTTAGGATCACTCCTAAAAGGCTAGTCTATGAAAGGAGGGAGCTCAATTGGTTAAAAACTACCAAGCAAACAAAGCAAGGCATATTAATTGTGTATTTTGCATTTGGCAATTGGTGCTGTGTCACTATATTTTTTTTTCATATAATTAACAGTTCCTCCAATTATAATTAGTAATGCCAAAAGTTGAGAAACCTAGACTTGCATCTTTATGTTTTGATGCATCTCCTATTAAATTTTCATTGTGATTCATCAGCTTTCTAGACTAATGGAATTATTGTATTCAGATTCATTTTCTCTCATCAAGGGCACATGTTCTCTCAGAGAAATGGGGCAATGTGCCTGTTCTTCTTACGGGTGATTTCAACAGTACTCCTCAGGTGTGTGATAGTCAATGTTTAAACTATGTTCTTATATATCGTAAGAACCCACTAGGCAATTGTGACCACAATTTTTTAGAATTTTGCTTTCTTACCAACAGAGTGCAATATACAAGTTCATGTCGTCATCTGAGGTGAGTTTCTCATTTATTGATGAAAACTTTAATATTATTTTATTTTATAGAAAGATTGAGAAGTTCTCATACCTTGAATCAGAACCAGGACTGACTCAAAGTTTGAAATAAGATATAGTTCTTTTATGCAGCTTAATGTCAAGTTATATGATAGAAGAGAGCTATCTGGGCAGAGAAGTTGTCATCCTGCTCAAGTTTTAGGTGTCAAACAAGAAATCAGCAGTCCGTTAAGTTTGATAGACGGGTAATCTTTCTTATCTTGTTACTTGGAGCTGCAACTTCCATTTTTGTTTGTACATTTTTTATCGACAAGTTATGGTAAAGTATGCTTACTCTAGATTTCCATAGCAAGAGGAGATTTAGAAATATATTTGTGATTGCACAGGTTTACTTCATTCTAATTCTTATACACTGCGTATCTATTATATTACTTATTGGGAAGCATTTTATGTCTCATGGCTCCTGATTTTAGCTTGTTGAAAACTTCCTGGAAGGACGAAGAGATTAAAGTTGCAACAGGAAATTCTGAGGGCCATGTAGTTGTTCATTCACTGAACCTTAACAGTTCCTATGCCACAGTGAAGGTACTTAGATTAGCCTCTTCTACTAATTTGTAATTCATTATTCCAGTCTTCGGTTACTTTAAATTTTAGATGTTCATTCTCCTTAGATATGGAGGGCTGTATCTTATCTGAGTACAGAACTTTATTTCAGAGTTATACAGGAACACGGGAACCTAATGGTGAACCCTTAGCCACTTCATATCATTCTAAGTTCTTGGGAACCGTTGACTATATATGGTGAATAACTTCTTTTGAAAGGCTTTAAAATGATTAATAAAAATGCACTGGTGGTGGTTATGATACTGATTATTATTATTAATATATATGTATATATTTATATTTTAAGGTACTCAGATGATCTGTTACCTACAAGAGTTTTAGACACAGTTTCAGTTGATATTCTCATGACAACTGGTGGACTCCCATGCCAGGTAAGAATACATAAAGAAAATCATGCCGCTTGATAGTTCTTAAGTTGAAAGTTTATGAACTGATTAAACATCTATTATAGTATGCCCATTCACTTGATAGGGTATTGCCTGGGGGATTAGTTGTCGACACTTGCTGATACCAACTTGTATTTAGGTACACTAACAACGAGGCTAAGTAGAATCAATCAACTAATGAGAATGCATTGGGCGAATACTGATATTGTATTTGCTTGGTGTGGTTGCATGTGTATAGGAATAGGACATGTTGTGATCTCCAGGTCAGTAGTGTTAGTTCCCGCACATGAAATTTGTAGCAGCATATGTTAGAATTGAGTGGTTAGAATTCTGTTAGGTTGTTAGAAAAGTTAGTTTTAGTTCTTGTAACTAAGTGAGCTTTTTTTAGTAATTATTGGTTACTGAAATTATGGACTCTATAAATACTGTTTCATTGTAATTGTTCAATTGATGATCAATAAGAATTTTCTCTCTTACATTCTCTAAATTAATATGGTATCAGAGCACAGTGATTCGTAAGTCCCTTGTTGTTCGTTCATTTTTTTTTTCTCTGTTCCTTTACTCTTACTGCCATGGCCAGAAGTGGAGGAGTTCAGACACGACGCAATGCTGCTCGATCTAATTCAACTGAAGACAACTCGAATGAAGATTCTAATCCATTTTCTGTTCTTGATGACCATTCTTGATCTCACACTGACGATCCTCGGAGCCCTTGCTATCTTTCCCATGGCGATCATCCTGGTGCCACTCTGGTTCCCAAAATCCTTACAGGCAGTACAAATTACAGTTCTTGGAGAAGATCGATGATGGTGGCATTACTTGCTAGAAACAAAGTGCAATTCGTCAATGGCAAGCTTCCTCCACCAGATGAAGACAATGAAGACTTCGACAAGTGGAATCGATGTAATAGTCTTGTGATTTCTTGGATACTCCATGCTGTCACACTTGATATTGCTGACAGTATCATGTACATGGAGAATGCCTCTGCCATTTGGGATGAACTTCAAGAAAGATTTCATCAAAAGAATGCTCCAAGAATCTTTGAAGCAAAACGGTGTATGCAGATTCTTACTCAGGGATCGAATGATGTTACCACTTACTACACTCGTCGAAAGGCTTTATGGGATCAGATCCAAGAATATAGACCTACACCTGTTTGTACATGTGGGGCAATGAAGACTATTCTCGTTTATCAAGAAGAAGATCGTGTTCTTGAATTTCTGGTTGGTCTAAATGAGTCCTAAACTAATGCCAGATCTCAGATTCTTTTACAAGATCCCTTGCCTAGCATTAACAAGGTTTATGCATCGATTATCCAAGAAGAGAGACAACGTGGCATTACACATACTCACACTGAAGTTACCCAACCTATTTCAGCTCTTCAAGGTTCATCTACCCTTGGACAATTTGTTGGAACTAGTCAGTACAACAGACCTCGCATGACTTGTACTCATTGTGGCATGACTGGTCACACTATGGCCAAGTGTTATAAGATATATGGATATCCACCAGGACATAAATTTCATGGAAGATTACCAAATAAACACAATGGTAATACTGGTCCTCCTATTTCTAAGCCTACTGCCAATTTCTCAGGATGTCCTGATGCTTCTGGTCCCAGATTGGTACATGATCAGGAGCTGATATCCAACTTGACTGCTCAATGTCAAAGATTGATGGAGTTGTTTGGACAGAAAGGTCAAGAGTCATCACTCACCTCATCCAATTCTTCCAATTCTGACCCCCCATTGTGTCTCATTTCTCTGGTAAGGATTTTCCTATTCCCAAATCCCGATGGATAATTGATACAGGAGCAACACATCATGTGTACCTTGATATTTCTTTATTTCATCACACCCGTCCCAGCTTGAATATGACATATGTTTATTAACCTAATGGGTCTAGAGCAAAAATCACTTGTCTTGGCACTGTTTATGTTTCACCATATATCATCTTGACAGATGTGCTTTGTGTCCCTGAATTTCAATATAATTTGCTCTCTGTCAGTTCACTAATCCAGTCTGCTTCATGTTTTTTTCATTTTTTCCCTGACTCTTGTATTATTCAGGATCCTATGAAGACACAGCGAATTGGGACGGCTGACATATTAGGGAATCTATACTATTTGAATGCTCCTTGCAATTCTAGTACTCTCCACACTTCTGCTCAAATTTTTTCTTTTTCTGAGTCAAAAATCAGTGATAACACTGTATGGCACTACAGCCTAGGCCATCCTTCTTGTATCCTCTGAATAAAGATTTGCAATTCAGACATTATTCTTGTTCTCATTTTCATTGCATAGTTTGTCATTATGCCAAACAAAAGAAATTGCCTTTTATTTCTTTACATCATATTGCTGAAAATTGTTTTGACCTTATTCATATTGACATTTGGGGCCCTTTTCATACTTTAACAACCGAAGGATATAAATATTTCATTACTATTGTAGATGATTGTTCTAGATTTACTTGGGTCCATCTTATTAAACAAAAGTCTGAAGCACAAACTGTTATTCCAACTTTTATTCAGCTCATTAAAACTCAGTTTGGTGCTCAAATCAAAGGCATTCGGTCTGATAATGCCAAAGAGTTACAGTTTCCAGACTTATTTCACACTCTTGGCATTGTCCACTATCATTCCTGTGTTCAAAGGCCACAACAAAATTCTGTTGTGGAACGAAAACACCAGCACCTGCTTAATGTGGCCAGAGCTCTTCTATTTCAGTCTTATATTCCCTTATGCTATTGGGGTGACTGTATATCCACTGCTGCCTATTTGATTAATCGGATTCCTAGTCCTAATTTGAAACACAAAAGTTCTTTTGAGGTTCTTTATTCTAAGGTCCCTAGCTATGAGCATTTGAAAGCTTTTGGTTGTTTAGCTTATGCTTCTACATTATCTGCATCCCGAACAAAATTTTCCCCTAGAGCTGTTCCTTGTGTTTTCTTAGGATATCCTGTAGGCATAAAAGCTTACAAATTGTTAGATCTTAACACCAATAAAAAAATTTCTTCTAAAGATGTGCATTTTCATGAACATATCTTTCCTTTTGTTCAAAATGCTGAGTTACCAAATGGATATCATGAATTTTTCTCTGCTGTGCCACTTCCTTCTCTGTCATCTCCACCACAATTGTCAGTTCCCCAATTTGCAGCTCCTGCTCCCACTTCTTTATCCCCAAGTGGCAGACCAGCTCGAGTTTCACAAAAACCTTCTTATTTGAATGATTATCATTGTTTTTTTGTCCACTAATCATTCTCTTGCTATACCACAGATGTCATTCTCAGTTACTTCACATCCATTATCTCATGTTATTGACTATAGCAGATTGTCACCTTCATTTCGAGCTACTGTTTTGTCTATTTCTAGTCATCAGGAACCTGAATTTTTTAGTCAAGCTCATGGGATTCCAGAATGGGATGCAGCTATGGCATCTGAAATAGCAGCTTTGGAAGCCAACAATACTTGGTCTATTGTTAGTTTGCCTCCTAATCATCATGCCATAAGATGCAAATGGGTGTACAAGATCAAGTATCATGCCGATGGCACTATTGAAAGACACAAGGCCAGATTAGTTGCCAAAGGCTATAGTCAACAAGATGGGATTGATTACACAGACACTTTTGCTCCTGTGACAAAATTGGTTACTGTCAAATTGGTTTTAGCTTTGGTTGCTGTTCGAGGATGGTATTTGCATCAATTAGATGTTAATAATGCTTTCCTCCATGGTGATTTGCATGAGGAAGTGTTTATGACTATACCTCAAGGGTATAGTGCTAAGGGGGAGATACCAGTCAATGCTGTTTGCAAACTTCAGAAATCCTTATACGGTCTCAAGCAAGCTTCTAGGCAATGATTTGCCAAATTTTCAAGTGCTTTAATTGATGAAGGATTCCATCATTCTGCTACTGACCATTCTCTTTTTATGCGACATTTTGGCAACAGTTTCATCATCTTGTTAGTCTATGTAAGTCTATGTAGATGATCTAATATTGGCAAGTAATGATCTGGAAGAGTTAGATACTTTAAAGGCAAGATTGAATAACAAGTTTAAGTTGAAAGACTTGGGAAAACTGAAATATTTTCTTGGGTTAGAGATTGTTAGATCTGAAAGAGGAATTTTTGTATCTCAAAGGCCATATGCTCTTCAGGTTCTTGAAGATTTAGGCTATCTTGGATGCAAACCACTAAGTACTCCTATGGAAGCAAATCTGAAACTTAGTCAAGATGGCAACCAAGATGGGAAAGATAATTTGGCAGATCCTACTTTGTATAGAAGAATAGTTGGGAAACTACAATATTTGACTATAACCAGACCTGATCTATCTTATTCAGTCAATAGGTTAAGTCAGTTTTTAGCTAATCCAAGAAACAGTCACATGAAAGCAGCTCAGAGAGTCCTACAATATGTTAAAGGATGCCCAGGTCAAGGTATTTTCATGTCAGCTAAGTCTCAGATCAAATTGGAAGCTTACACAGACTCAGATTGGGCAGCTTGTCCTGATACTAGAAGATCAACAATAGGTTTTTGTATTTTTCTTGGAGAATCTATCATCTCTTGGAAAAGTAAGAAACAACATATTGTTTCTAGGTCTTCTGCTGAGGCCGAATACAGGGCCATGGCCAACACAACCTGTGAATTGATTTGGATTCTTTATGTATTAGAAGAGTTGAAGATCAAACATGAAGGCCCTGCAATTCTGCATTGTGACAACAAAGCTGCTCAACACATAGCAGCAAATCCTGTTTTTCATGAGAGGACTAAACACATTGAAATTGACTGTCATTTGGTTAGAGAGAAAGTTCAGAAGCGGATCATCAAAACTAGTCATATTTCAAGCAAGGAACAACTTGCAGATATTCTAACAAAGCCATTGTTTCCAAATCAGTTCAAGCTTCTCAAAGACAAGATAAAATTGGAAAACATATATATTTCATCTTGAGGGGGAGTGTTAGAATTGAGTGGTTAGAATTCTGTGAGGTTGTTAGAAAAGTTAGTTAGTTTTCGTTCTTATAACTAAGTGAGCTGTTTTTAGTAACTGTTGGTTACTGAAATTATGGACTATAAATACTGTTTCATTGTAATTGTTCAATTGATGATTAATAAGAATTTTCTCTCTTACATTCTCTAAAACTAATAGCATATGTCATTTTGTGTAGTAACTAACTAAGCACCATATTGAAGGACCACTCCACGATTTTCAAATGGTATCACTTAAATTCTTCTAGAATTAATTATAGTAATACAGCAATTTTAGCAGTAATTATAGTAATAAAAGTAACTTGACTCATATGAGCAGCAGTTACCATTATGTATATGACTTGTGGCCCTCTTATACAGACATGTCTATACTGGGGAGTTTATATATTACCAAGTATTATTTATGAGTATAGAAATGCTAAGGTATTATGATATATATGTCGACAAGCATTTATTATCTGCAGATCAGGTTAAAAGAATATTTTTTTAATTATATTTTTAGAAAAAGAAACTAGGTGTGGGTTTCAATTTCGATTCTCATGGTCAAACCGAACAATTTGCTCCGGTTGGTGAAGTATAAAAAATAAAAGCCTTTCACGTCGCTTTATGGTGGAGGAGATACATCACGTTTTATTTATTTATATTTTTAAAAAATATTTATTTGGGGATTACAACAGTAAGAAATTCGGATACACTCTTCTATAAACGAATGATATACTTTATAAACCGCTTTACTTGTTTCTCTTTTATCATGGGATATGAAATATGCATTATTTAATGTTGTTAACAGTACTACTATTGTAAATTAAAATTTTCTTTTAATTATAAAAAGAGTAATGATATGTGCACCTAAAATATGTACTCAAACATTACACACAGTAATGTGGCAGTTTGACCTAGCTAATCACATTTATTAAAACTAGAACCTACTGTTTTAAAAAGCCGTGCTACGTCATTGTGTGTAATGTTTTGGTGCACATATCATTACTCATAAAAAAAATATTCTTAGGCTTGTTTGTACCCTTGGATTTTAATTGGGAAAAAAATAAAATTCAAAGATTCCATTTTCTTATATTTAGATTTAATCAATAAATTAAAAAATTATTTTCTAGAAAAATTAAAACTAAATGTAGTATAATTTTTTAAAATTTACAACAATTGTGGAAAACATCACATTTGTGAAAAATATTTTTTCTATTTTTTCCTTTCTATTTTCTTTCATAAAAAATTTCTTTACTAAAATCTAAAGTCTAAAAAGGATATAAAAAAATATATTCATGATATTCCTAACCACCACAAGATAAAAAAAATAAATAAAAAATCAATTATGTTTGCATCACACTAATTTATTAAATAAAATATACAAGAGAATTGTCGTAATTACAGCGAACACAGTTATATAAAAAATTGGCTTATAAATTATTTTGGCAAGTTGATCCTCAAACTTTTTTGTTGCAAATTAGTCTCTAAACTAACAGAAAAATTGTGACTTAACGGTGGAGAATAACGGTGTCAAGAAATTCAAAGTTTAAGGATTAATTTGCTAAAAAAAAAAGTTGAGAGACTAATTTTCTAAAATGTGTATAATTTAAGAACATACAATGCAAATAAACTTTTTATAAATACTTGTAAAAGTTAGGATGTAAAATATAAAAAAAATTGGTGATGTATTTTTAAAATGATAGAATAGAAAAGTTGTGAGAGTATTCTTAAGCACTCTTAATGGCTTTTTTATCTTTTAAAAATATATATTGATTTTTTAATTTTATACAGTCATTTTTACAATATAATATACTTCAATTTATCTATTTTTTTTCTTCTTAGCAGAAAAAAAAAATCTTACCAAAAAAACTTGTCTATGTTTCCTTCATATTATTTAAATTATATATATATTTTTCTTTATTCATTTCAAAATACGAAGCAATTAGTAAAATTGAGGACAATGAGAAAAGAGAAATTAATTCAAATGTTTTACAATTATGTATTCTCTAAATATAAAGGAAATATTTTAATGGAATCCTCCTTAAGATTATTTCTTTATATTTTGAGTGAAAGTCTATTTTCAACTCCAAATTCAATAGGGTGATTCAGTGGGATTCGAATCTTTTGTAAAGAAATATTTGCCAACAATCTCAAGGTCCAATTAAATTTGCAATTATATAGGCTTGTTGTTAAAGTCCAAATGTGTGTTCCTAAAAGAAGCTTGTATTAAATAAATGTTAAACGTGATTCAATGCACAAAAGTGGACGCTAATGCCATTACTGACCTATTAGCCCTAGGTCAGCTCAGACCAATACCATTACCGACCATCGCGTCCTCAGAGTTAAAAGCATTAAAATATTTTTATTAAAAAAATGTTTATAACACGAGTTTTTCTAAGGTACCTACACCATTTGTTTTCAACGATTTAATTTCATCAAATTATATTATTTTGTAGTATAATATATTTTAGTTTTTTTGGTTAAGATTTAAATAGTGGTTTTTTTAATAAATTTAAATGGTAAGTTAGTTAAGTAAATTTGAACAAATTATATTATATTTTAGTGAAAAATATATTTTGATAAAAAAATTAATTAATTATTTGATCAATTATTACTATTATATCATTCATATTTTATATATATGTATCAATTTCCACTTCTCTATTGCTCTTTACTTTTGATATTTATTTAAAGAGATTTATAGTTTTTTTAAATGTATTAGAAATTTTTTATTTTGTTTAAAGTTTCAAATTTAAAAGTTAAACTTTTTTGTTGAAGTTATTAGGATGATTTGATTTTAATCAATTTTGGTTAGGATTTAAAAATTTGAGTTTTTTTTAAATAAGTTTAAAAGTGAGTTAGTTTAATAAATTTCATCAAATTATTATGTTGTAGTTAGAATATCTTTTAGTTTTTTTTTTGGCTAAGATTTAAATAGTGGTTTTTTTAATAAAGTTAAATGGTGAGTTAGTTTAGTAAATTTGATCAAATTATATTATATTATAGTGGAGAATATCTTTTAGTTATATATATATTTTAATATTATTAATTACACTTGCTAAAAAAATTGAATAATTATTTAATTAATTATTATTATATCTATAACTATTATAAAATAGTGAATATTCTTTTATTTAAAAAGAAAGGTATGTTTCTTTTTATTTTGGTTAAGATTTAAAAAATGAGTTTTTTTTTAAATAAATTTAAAAATGATTACATTTCAACGGATATACTGGTATTCTGATATTGAAATGAATTTTCTATATATTATTATATATAAATATAAATTAAAATATGTGTTTATAAACAAAAGAAAGAAAGAAAAATAGTGACAAACGATAGATGTTGATGAAGTAATTTGATAAATTGTTTTATTCCTTAAGAAAGCCAAGAGCCCTACACAATGTACAAAAAGAGGCAGATGTTGATGAAGTAATTTGATGATGTTGATGAAGTAATTTGATAAATTGTTTATTCCTTAAGAAAGCCAAGAGCCCTATCTTACGAAGGTACACGTGCCCACATTTTAGATGAGAAAACGGATAGGGAAATAAAATTAGAGGAAATTACATAGAAAGTGTTTTTTTTTTTTTTTTTTTTTTCATTTTTAGGAGATTTTTTTTCTTCCGTATTTTAGTAATATTATTTTTGTTATACCATATTTTTTTTCGAATAAGCTTTTTTAAAAAATTATGTAGTGATAAGTGGTTACCACTATTAATTTTTTTTATAAGATATAACAGTTACCGGTTACCATTATCAAAATAATATTTATTTTTTAGTAATGTGATGGTAACTATTTACTCAACCAGGTTTGAAAAAATAGATCTAAAAAAATGAAGAACACAAACTAAATCTATCGTGATGGTACCTGATTACTTAGCCCGTTGTGAAGAAGAAAAAATCTGATTAAAAAAATCTAAATTGATTATTATCATAGCTGGTTATATCTAGGTTTGAAAAAAAAAATAGATCTGAAAAAAAAACTAGTAATCATGGTACCTGGTTACTTAATCAGATGTGAAAAGAAAATGGCACAATTGTCATGGTACATGGTTACTAGTCATCATGCGCCTTCAACCATTAAATGAACATGACACATCGAACTACCATTTTTGGTGAGACACAAACCTGTCTCCAGCCAAGTGTACTAAAATTTAGCCTGATCGCGAAACAAGGTGCAACTGTCAGCCCTTCCCATCTTTGCGGCTATAAATAGTGCAACCCGCACTATAGCAAGGGGACAGAGGAAGAAAAGGATCAGAGAGAGAAAACCAAGTTAGCAACTGTTCATTTTTGGAGAGAGCTCCTACTCTCAATTACCGTAACTGCCCCAAGAACAAGATCAAACTCAGCTTGCTCTTGAGGGTTCAAAGTTCATAAATAATACTGACTAAAGTGGACGTAGGTCATCTTTTTTGGGTCGAACCACTATAAATCTTTGTCTCATTCATTTATTACTGCATTTATTTCTCTTTTCTTTAGCTCACTATTCATCATTAAGATCCCCTCTGAGGTATTACACACCAAACAACTCTACATTTATTACCCAGTGTAAGTTGATGAAAAAACGAGTCAACATTTTGGTGCTTTCATTGAGAGTGTGAGTCTCAGAGTGTGATCTTCTCACCTACCACCCAAGGTGGCCCACCCCCTCGCTGGTCATGGCACCTAAGCGTGGTCCAATTAAAGAGAACGGCCCTGCGGCCCCAATAAATCCTCCCCCTCCTCCGCAGAACGTTGAGGAAGGCCCTCATGGATGAAGGCAATGGTGACCACATCCCCCAACAGCCCGAGGCGACATGGGAGGACGTCGCCACCCTGAGAGAAGAAATGGCACAGTTGTGCGCCATGAACGTTGTTGCTATAGCTAAGATGGTTGCCCAGCGACGGGACATGGAACAACGAAAATGAGAGGTGACTCTCGCCTTCGAGACAACAGTATGCATGGCAGTGAGATGCTCACCAAGCTCCTCAGGGCAACCCCATTCCCTAGGCAGGGAATGAGTGGAACAATTGACCTCTCATCACTCCAGGAGCACTAAAAATCCTGAAAGATCTTAGTCCAGGGCGAGACAACCCCCTCGACCTCCAAACCGACAGCGACCACCTCAGGCTTGTGACAATGGAGAAGGCTCAATTAGCTACTCACTTCATAGCCAGCCACATAGGC
Organism: Humulus lupulus; assembly: GCF_963169125.1. Taxonomy (NCBI): domain Eukaryota; kingdom Viridiplantae; phylum Streptophyta; class Magnoliopsida; order Rosales; family Cannabaceae; genus Humulus; species Humulus lupulus. Next base: position 145,675,892 of record NC_084796.1, read on the forward strand.
GAGAAGAAGACACCACTATCACCCACACTGGTAGTATTTTTACGTGTCTTGGAGAAAGAGTAAAGACCCAGGAATGAGCCTGACCTACACGGACACCTAAACGACTGGCGAGGTGACACTCAAGGTCAAAAAATGGAGAGCCAAGGAAACTTGCGTGACCATCTGAATGCACAATGAGAAGAGCAAGAAGACCACCACGGGGGACCCCCAGTCGCCAACGCTCAAGGGGTCCCAGTCACCAATGGCTGAGAGGTCCCAGTCGCCAACGACCCCATTCTTGCTCAGATCGAGGAACTGAGAAGAGAAACTCAGGAGATGGGCGGGACCAAGAATGGCGAGCCCACTTTGAATCCGAGAAAGGCGAGCCCCCTTCTCTCCTGCCATCGTCGATGCACAACTACTTGACAACTTTAGGATGGCGACCCACGACGGCAAAGGAGATCCTTTATAGCACATCAACAACTTCGAGATTTAGATGGAGATCTACAAGGTGTCAGGCAATGCACGATTTGAGGCTTTCTAGGCCACATTGGTCGAGGCCGCGAAGCGATGGTTTTGGAAGTACCACCCCAGGTCAATTGTCTCCTGGAAATAACTCACTCAAGACTTCTATTAGTAGTTCTACGGCTGATGCGTTCACCATCGAGAGAGGCTAACCACCTCGCTAACCTAAAGCAAGGCGAGAAGGAAACTTTGAAGGACTGCATCATGAGGTTCCAAGAGGTAGCTACTCGTGCCAAGACCGTTGGTGAAAAGGGACGGTTGATGGCGATCATGTCCGACATTAGTGTCCAAAGCCCTCTGTGGAATAGCCTGACCAAGAAGGCAGCCGATTCGTTGTGTGATTTCTTGGACAGCGCGGATAAGTTCATCAAGCTAGATGAGGCGATAAAGAATATGGACCCGACGAAGACTGGAAACCATAGCCAAAGGAGTGGCAAGAACTGGAAGGGTAGCGAGAACAACGGTAATGGGAAGCAAGCGAATAGTCACCAAGTGTCCCACAAGCCAAGGCGAGACCATAAGAAGCACAAGCAAGAGGGAAGACAGCTTGTGTATGAATTATGCTTCACCAACTACACCGCCTTGGCCCGAATGCGTGGAGATATTTTTGTAGCATCCGAATGTTGGTTTTTATAGATCAAATCAAAGATTATACGCAGCGGAACAACAATCAAAATTGTTAATTTAACCCCACAAGATTTCTAGATCTACTTCTTCACATACATATATATATTGAATCAAAGATATGAACAGAAAATTACCTCAAGTCCTTCCTTGCTGCTATCTTTTTGTATGGAAAAAATCCTTGAGATCTCACACCAAGATCTTCCAAAATGTTCTCAGCACACAAAGAACGACTGTGGGCTCGCTATACAAAATAATAGGCAAAATCTATTTATTAGATGTTCTCAACACATGAGATCTGATAAAGTTTGGACCTAAGTTTGTGAAGAACAGTGACCTATGCTTGTATCATTGTTCTCTTTCTCTCAGAGAGATTTCACGATATATTTTCTATCCCTGAAAAGTATCGTTCTGAAAAGCTGATATCCTATATTTAATATATCCAATATATTAAAAATAAAATATTAGTTATTTTAAACAATTTGAAAATAACTAATAATTTATCAAATTTTGATTAAATAATAATATTTTAATCATATTACAATATTTCATTATTTATTTAATATTTAAATAACTAAAATTGTGGAACCAAGAAACTACCAAGAGCCTCTTATGCGTGTAGCACAATGACTGTGCACTGTGCTACACGTGTATCACATGCCAGGGAAGGCATGTGATTTTTTCCAATTTTTATTATTATTTAAATACCAAAATTCCCAAAAAAAAATTGTCCAGTCAATACATGGGAAATGATGAGGCTGGTTTGACCAGTCAATGCAGGAGGAGAAATGTGCTGGGACATGTGGCCTGCTGTGAGAACGCCACTTGGCAGCTGGAGGTGGAGCAAAATATATGCAGGCCTGAGCTCTTTTGGGCCTGTTTTCTTCAAAAATGCCACAATTCCACTATATTTTCAGTTCTAATTCTTCCTTTCTTGCTTTCTTTTTTTCTTTGTTTCCAAGTGCCAAAATACACTTTAAATCCTACAAAATAATAATAAATTAAATCATAATCAAATATTTTCATTTATAAAATAAATCATATTAATTCCATGAAAATATTAATTAAAACTTAATTTATTTTGACTATTAAAATCAATAAATGTGTATTTTTCACCACTAATCAATTATATTTTTGTTAAATCAAATAATTAATTAATTACACGTAATTATACAATAATTATGTTTAGTGCATAGAAAAATATTTTGCTTATCAAATAAGTCATTTTGCCCATTTTTGTATTTACCTTTGTCAGTGTTTGTTTGAGCCATTTCGGGGACCATGGACCTATAACATTAAGCTTCAATAAATTGTAACTAAATAATTAAACTCTTTAATTATAATAGTTAATTTATTAATTCTGGTATTTCTCCACTATAAATTTAGAATTGCACTCTTTATGTTATAGATATACTTTTACAGAAATCTTATTCTAAGCTGTCCATCGATATAACCATCTTACAATAGTTCAACCCTCTAATTAATTAGTTCATAAATTAGAATGGAACAATTACCATTTTACCTTTCTAATTTACTTCTTATTCCTTAAGTACCATTAATTCACTAGTGAATAATTAATCTATAATCTAATTATAGATTTGAGCTCAAAATCATTCAGTTCCAGAATTAACCCTTAAGGGAACTAATATACGATCTGTTAGGAAAGATTAGAATTCGTATTGTTGATACATGTTCCCAGCCATCCATGATATTAAATCTCCAAAACAAAAGTCATTAGCCTCATTCTATGAAGAGACTTTAACTACGAATGAATCAAAAGATTTAATAAACATGAACATGAGTTCATGAACACTCAGGATTTAGGTTGATCTATAAATGATCATCAGTTATGATATGAATTACAAGTCTTTATTATTAAATGGTTTTTGGATAAAGACTTTTATTCATATCGGTCCATGTCATATATAATCATATTATATAAAGCACATTTACCAAGATGTCTTACCACATCAATAATCTGAATCTAGATTATTTGTATCAACATGATACTCAGCAAACCGTACTTACAACCCCAATTAAAGAAGTCCATAACTTCAATTTGTTGTTGTTGACTATTTTTATTCATTCATGTGATCTTAATTCTCTCGTACTAATACAAGATCACATCATCAATAACGAATATGGAATTTTTCTGATATTTACAAAATTATTCAAACAATAATTTAATAATCTAAATATAACAATAATAAACCATTGTATTTATTTATTCATCGAAATAATAAATGTCTTTTACATGCTTTTAAGACATACTCCTAACAATCTCCCACTTGTACTTAAAGCAAGTAGGGCATTTCTCTCAATCCCATATTACGTACATGACCCTCGAATTGCTTTGCAGGAAGCGTCTTCGTAAACGGGTCTGCTAGGTTGTGTTCTGATGCGATTTTCAGAATGGACACATCTCCTCTATGTACGATTTCTCTAACCAAGTGGTATTTGCGTTCTATATGCTTTCCCCTCTTGTGGCTTCTTGGTTCTTTATAATTAGCCACTGCTCCACTGTTGTCACAATAAAGAACAAGTGGTTTCTCCACTTCTGGAACCACTTCCAGATCCGTGTAAAACTTTTTCAGCCAAACTACTTCTTTAGCTGCTTCACAAGTTGCTATGTATTCAACTTCCATGGTTGAATCAGCTATACTGGATTGCTTAATGCTTCTCTAGAAAACTACTCCACCACCAAGAGTGAATACTGACCCAAAAGTAGACTTTCTACTATCTTTGTCAGATTGAAAATCTGAGTCAGTGTATCCAGTAGGTTCAAGGTCACTACCCGAATATACTAGCATATAGTTCCTCGTTCTCCTGAGATACTTGAGAATATGTTTCACTGCAATCCAATGTTCCAAACCTGGATTTGACTAATAACGACTGATAATCCCTACTACATAACATATGTCAGGTCTAGTACATAACATTGCATACATTAGGCTCCCTACAGCTGATGCATAAGGATACTTTCTCATGTCCTCTTGCTCTTGTGGTGTCTTTGGACACTGATCTTTGCAAAGATTAATTCCATGTCTGGTCGGCAATTGACCCTTTTTGGAATTTTCCATAGAGAATCTTTCAAGCACTTTATCAATATAATTTACTTATGAAAGTGCCAGGAGCTTGTTCTTTCTATCTCTTAGAATTTTAATGCCTAGAACATAGCTCGCTTCTCCCAAATCTTTCATTTGGAATTTGTCATCCAACCATTTCTTTACATTTGATAATGTTTCTACATCATTCCCAATGAGTAGGATATCATCAACGTAAAGAACTAAGAAAACCACAACTTTCCCTTTGATGTATTTATAAACACATGGTTCGTCAACATTTTGTTCGAAGCCATATGTTTTGATAGTTTCATCAAATGTTAAGTTCCAAGATCTTGATGCTTGTTTCAATCCATATATGGATTTCAACAACTCGCATACTTTTTTATCTTGATCCTTCTTAATAAACCCTTCTGGTTGTTCCATATAAATGGTTTCATCAAGGGTGCCATTTAGAAAGGCTGTCTTGACATCCATTTGCCAGATCTCGTAATCATAGATGGCAGCTATGGATAAAAGTATGCGAATGGACTTAAGCATGGCCACATGAGAAAATGTTTCTTCATAGTCTACACCCTCTCTCTGTGTGTAGCCTTTGGCCACAAGCCTTGCTTTATAGGTCTCTACCTTTCCATCTGCACCCCTTTTCTTCTTGTAGATCCATTTACATCCAATGGCATTAACATTGTCAGGCAGATCTACAAGTTCCCAGACTAAATTGGAATACATTGATTCCATTTCTTGATTCATGAAAGCTTGCCACTTATCAACATCAGGGTCTTCCATTGCTTCTTTAAAATTCAATGGATTGTCCTTTTCAGTATCTGATACAAGAACGTGTGCCTCATGTTCGTAGCGAATAGGTTGTCTCACAATCCTCCCACTACGACATTCCACTGGTTTTTCCTTTTCAGGAATTGTGGTTTCTTTGGTTGTTTTATCATTAACTGATGAAGAAGATGGAGATGAAATTTTATCTGTCATTAGTTCCTCTAAAACTACTTTGCTACGAGGTTTAAAATAATTCATATAGTCGTGTTCTAAAAAAGTTGCATTCGTCGAAACAAATACCTTTTGATCACTTGGGCTATAGAAATATCCACCTCTTGTTTTTGGAGTATAGCCCACAAAATATACACACCTCAGACCTTGAATCCAGTTTTCCAGATTTAGGTCTTAACACATGAGCAGGACAACCCCAAATACGGAAATGTCGTAAACTAGGTTTATTTCCATTCCATAATTCTAGTGGTGTCTTTGTCATATCTTTGGAGGGAACTACATTCAAAATGTAATTAGTCGTTTGAAGTGCATATCCCCAAAACGATAAGGGAAGTGAAGAGTAGCTTAGCATAGACCTGACCATGTCCAACAAGATCCGGTTTCTTCTCTCTGAAACTCAGTTTTGTTGTGGTGTTCCAGGTGCTGTGAGTTGGGATAGAATACCATGCTCCAGCAAGAAATCTTTGAATTCAGAATCCAAATATTCACCACCATGGTCAGATCGGAGTGTCTTTAAAGATTTACCTAATTGCTTCTCAGCTAAGGCTTTGAAGTCTTTAAACCTATCAAAAGTTTCTGACTTCTTAAGCATTAGGTAAACATGACCGTATCTAGAATAGTCGTCAGTAAATGTGGCAAAATATTCGTAACCACCTCGAGCTTGAATGTTAATTGGACCACATACATTACTATGTATAAGCTCTAGTGGTTCTTTGGCTCTATTTCCCTTCGAAGTGAAAGGTCATTTAGTCAATTTTCCTTCTAAACAGGATTCACAAACCGGTAGGGTTCCAACTATTAGTTCCCTCAAAGGTCCATCTTTAGTTAACCGGTTTAACCTATCTAGACTAATATGACCTAATCTTAAGTGCCAAAGATACGTGTCATTTTCTTTAGAAACTTTTTGTCTTTTGTTACTTTGTGGAATAGCTACTTTAAATAATTCAGAATTATTGAGCGATTTTTCAAATGGATTAATCATGTACAGTCCGTCCTTTTGTTTTGCATGACAAATATTGTTCCCATTCCTTGAAAAAAAAATATTATTATTAAAAGAAATGCCAAATTTTTGTTCATGTAACAGAGATAAATAAATAATGTTTCTAGTAATTTCAGGAATAAATAGAACATTATTCAAAACTAGAAAATTGTTCTTAAAATTTAAACAGACTGTTCCACATGCTTTAGCTGAAACAAGCGCTCCACTTCCCACTCTCATAGTCATCTCTCCTTGCTCCAACAGCTTTGCGGACTCAAGCATCTACAAACAAGAACAAACATGGTTAGTGGAACCAGAATCAACTGTCCATGATAATTTATCTTGTTCCACCATACAAGCTTCGAGTACAAGTAAATCTAATTTACCTTTCTTTTTCTCTTTCAGCTCGGCGAGATACTTTGGACAGTTTCTCTTCCAATGACCATCGACATCACAATGGAAACACTTTCCTTTCCTTTGGGTGCCTTTTGTTTGGGGTCATTGCTCTTTTTGTTCTCGGGTGCCTTGGATGACTTCTTTGCCTTTTCAGATTGTCCTTTTCAGGTTTGCAGTCATTGTTATTGCTTTTCCTTTTCTTCTTAGAAGAAGATGGTTTTGCTTCAGCAACATTTGCTTTAGCCTGACTTGAGATCGTCCTGTTCAAAGACTCAAAAGTTTGTAATTCATTCAGCAATTGTGTCATGTTAAATTCTAATTTGTTCATGACATAATTTGTTGTGAATGTAGAAAAAGCAGGAGTTAAAGACTCAAGTATAATGCTTACTTGTGTCTTTTCATCCATGACTGCTCCATGCAACTTAGCTTCATGGAGTACACTGATCATGTTCAAAACATGTTCACGCACAGATTGACATTTCTTCATCTTAGCATTCATGTAGGTTCTAGTAGCTTCATGATGACTTTGATCAGATGGGCGCCCAAACATTTCCTTAAGAGATTCTAGTATCTCAAAAGCAGTTTCCATGGATTCATTCTTTGTTCGTAAGACATCACTCATGCTTACACGCATATAGCACTTAGCTTTGTTATTGGATTGAATCCATGCATCAAATTTGTCTCGAACATGTTTCGGGGCATTGGCGCTAGGTTCTTCAGGACATTCCTCATTTAGGACAAACTTGTGGTTTTCGCTAACCAACAACAAATTCATATTTGATTTCCATTTTATGAAGTTATCACCAGTTAATTTTTCTTGTGCGATTAAAGCAGTGATGGGGTTACAAGAGATAGACATATTCTGAATAAAAAAAATATAAATATTATTATTATATTTAGAAAAATAAATATCAAAGTTTCGGAAATTAAACGTGATGCATGAGCACAATTAAAACACATAAAATAAAGTTTAATTTCCACGATAAAACTTTCTAACAATTAAAGTGTCGCCTTAGGGTCGGTCAAATTAATCTTAGAGAATTTATAAGACATTCTTATCTTTATTGTTTAAAACTTAAAATAACTCATTATTTTCTCTTTTAAACATTAAAGTACCGCTTAGTTTGGTCAAGTTATGATTATCCACTGCAAAATCTTAATCATAACTTTGTGAGTGTAACCCATTATTTTGGAGTTCATGACTTAACTTCGGACATGCCGCCTTAGGGTCGGTCAAACCTAAAATACATCATTAGTTTCTATCTATGTAAGAAATATAACATTGCTATTGACATGTCTAGACACCTTCTTTAGGGGGACGAAAACAAAGCCGTCGCGAGGCGCTATTCACATCTCAGGGTGTTTTATTAATAATGGAGATCACGGGTTATGTTTGAGATATCAACCCTCTCCCCCTCACTATTTTGAAATAAGTGTTTTTAACCTAATTAATTCCAAATTAATTATAGATTCTTTAAAATTTATGAAAATAATCAAAATTGAAAAGAAAGCGAGTTTCTAGGTCCATATCCAATTTCAAATTACCAATTATGTTCATTAAAATTTACTAAAAAATAATTTTAAAATAAAGTTGGTTTAAAGAGATTAAGTCATAAAGACTTTAAAAAATTGTGTGATATTTTACCAAGTTTTCAAAGAATAAAACTAAGTAATTTAAACGCAATTGGTTTCGCAAAACAATTCATATAAACATATAGGACAAACCTAATAATCATGTTTCTACTAATGAGATGCATGATTATGACTGTGTGGGTTTTTATGTATGTCACAAAATGTATGAACATGTTATCAATCACATGAAAATAATTATTTAAATAAATAAATAACAATAAATGTTGAACTGGGTGCATTTGGGTATTTCTAATTTTACAATCTCTTTATAAAATTAAATAAAACCGCCTTGATCTCCATCGGGCTTCTTTACTTTACTTTCGGTAGGATATGTGTCGTTGTTGGTCCAGAATAATAATAAGAAAATAATTTTCTAATTATCTTGATTAATTAAAACAAAAATTTTAAATAATCATTATTTTTATTTTCCTTCTTAATTAAAACAACTTTGAATTAAAACTGAAATAAATTTAATTAAAATCTGTTATTTTAAAATTTTTTAAATAATGTATTCAAAAAAGTTTTTTAGGATAACAAAATTATCTCATTATTTAAATATCAAATTTCTAATAAATAGGATATTTAACATTTTAAAATAAAAAAAAAACAGAATAATTTTAGAAAAATAAAAAAAAATTCTGGACCAGCAAGACGGGGACACGTGGCACCATTTGGTGCTGCCGGGGCCCATTTGTACGGACATCCGTACGACGTCCCTGGCAGCGACTCGGAGGGTGGCCTCAGAGGAACGGTGACTGAATTCTGAATCCCGGGCTCCGTTTTGACTTTGTGTGATCGGAATTACAATTTTATGGTGTCAAAAACTGAATAAAATTACATAAATCCTATGCCCCATTATGACTTACACAATGATCTAATCATAAACAAATCCTAACCCAAAACACCATACAATTAACGATTCAACATTCTCATGCATTCAATCATATTAAGCCATCCATTCATTCATCAAAAATAAATAAATGCATAAAACTAAACCCACACATATTCAATATATGTATATGTGAAATCTGAAACTATTCTAGAGCTTGTTGTTTTCCTTATTTCAATTGTTTCTTTGTTTGAAATCCGAGCCTAGGTTCATACGGTTTGCCTATCTTTTTTTTTTTCTTGTTTTTTCCATTTCGTTTCTTTGTTCAAATATTGCAATTGAATTAGGGTTTCTGAAATTTCCCCTATTTTGTTTTCTTTTCGTTTCTGAAAATCTTGAATTAGGGTTCTTAATTGTGAAAACCGAATTTTCATTGAGTCCTCTTGTTTTGTTGTTAAATCCGAATGTGCTTTTGGGTTTCTCTTGTTCTTATTGTGCAATCCGAATTGGCATTGAGTTTTCTCTTATTCTTATTGTGAAATCTGAAATTGGGATTGAGGTTCTCTTATTCTTATTGTGAAATCCGAAATTGGGATTGAGATTCTCTTATTCTTATTGTGAAATCTGAAATTGGGATTGAGTTTCTCTTGTTCTTATTGTAAAATCTGAAATTGGGTTTGAGATTTCTCTTGTTCTTATGGTGAAATCTGAGTTGGGCTTGAGTTTCTCTTATTCTTATTGTTAAATCCGAATTTTGCCTTGGGTTTCTCATGTTCTTGTTATGAAATCCGAAATTGGTATTGATAATTCCCTTGTTTCAATTGTGTCCCTGGTTTCAATTGGTTCCTTTATTTGTTGTGGAATCCGAGACTGTTATAGTGCCACAAATTAGTTTGGTTTTGATTTTATTGGTTGAATCGCAGATTAGATTTTGGGAATAATCGTTTTCTGTTATTGGGATTGTTCTTGAATCTGTTATAGTACCACAGTTTGCTTGGTTTTCGGATTGGTTCTTTGGTGTTCTTAATTTCAAGGGGATCCGAACTCTAAAAAAATAAAATAAAAAATAAGTCTGGAAACCCCTCTTAAAAAATTTTGTTCTATTCTTGTTCCTTATGGTCTAGAGGCCTTTTGACCAAAACCCCACACAAGTGTTCCAAAAATCATCATTTTTTCGTCATTTTCACCAATTTTCGTCGGTGTTCGTTTGGTTTGTTTGGTTGGATTTGCTGCTTGAATACTCCATATTACCGTTGGATTAGTTTTGAAAGAACTTAAAGAAGAATACGAGTGGAAAAAGGCAGAGGTGTGAGCCTATTTGAGGGTAAAAGCCATTGAAATTGAGTGAAACACGAGGGGATTTGAGTGAAAATATTATTTGAGCGAAACACGTGAGGGAGTGTGGTGAGGTCTTTTCTCCATATTATTCTAACCTTATTTTGCAGATTTCCATCATGGCACAAAATCCAGAGAAAAATGCAAGCAATGATATTCCACCACTTGAAGTTCCGAATCTGCAAATGCAAGCACTAATTGGGGAGATGCGAAGGATGATGAGGGTGGAGTGTGAGCAAATACATGAGAGGTTGGATAGGGTAGAAGAAGGAACACAACGGAGGCCACGGAGGAATAGGGTGTACCAAAGGGAGGATGAGAATGAAGGGGATTTGGAAGGGTTAGTTTCTGATGAAGAGTTTGATAGGATGTTAGCGGGTAACCATAGGAGGTATGGTCGGGATAGAGAAGCTAGGAACCTGGTAGATGATTATTTAGGAAATATAAAGATGAGAATTCCAGCATTTCAGGGGAAGAGCGATCCTGAGGCATACCTTGAGTGGGAAAAGAAGATGGAGTTAGTTTTTGATTGTCACAACTACTTTTACATGAAGAAGGTAAAACTAGCTGCCATTGAGTTTACTGATTATGCTATTGTTTGGTGGGATCAGTTGTGCATCAACAGGAGGCGGAGTGGAGATCGACCTATTGACACATGGGAAGGCAATGAAGAGGGTGATGAGGCGACGGTTTGTACCACCTCATTATTATCGAGATCTATACCTTAAGTTGCAGGGCCTTCGTCAAGGTTCCAAGAGTGTTGATGAGTATTACAAGGAGATGGAGATGGCTATGATTAGAGCCAATGTTGAAGAGGATCGGGAGGCAACCATGGCAAGGTTTTTGAATGGGTTGAACCGAGAGATTGCTAATCCAATTGAGCTACACCATTATGTGGAATTGGAAGATTTGGTGCATATGGCAATCAAAGTTGAGAGGCAGCTCAAGAGGGGTAGTACAAGTTCAAAGCCAAGACCGAGCCCACACCATTCAAGTGCAACACCTTGGCAGTCGAACTATCCAAAGAAGGAAGAAGACCAACCTACTTCATCCTTTACACCAAAACCAACCACGACCCCTCAAGGTAAAACAGCCCCTACTTCGTCCCATTCTAGTGAGATAAAATGCTTCAAATGTCAGGGGCGAGGACACATAGCTAGCCAATGTCCAAACAAGCGAGTTATGGTAATTCGGGATAATGGGGAGATAGATTCCGAAGAGGAAGATGATCTTGATGACATGCCACCATTGGATGACGCTTCTATGGGTGGTGAGGAGTTTGGGGCAGAATCTGGTGAGATGCCTGCTCTAGTCACACGACGAGACTTAAATTTGCAAGCAAAAGAGGAGGAAGAAGAGGTGCAGCGAGAGAACATCTTTCACACTCGTTGTCATGTGAAAGACAAGGTATGCAGTGTTATTATTGATGGTGGTAGTTGCACTAACGTTGCTAGTTCTTCCATGGTTGCCAAGCTGGGGCTCCCAACGCTTAGACATCCTTGTCCATACAAGTTGCAGTGGTTGAATGATAGTGGTGAAGTGAGGGTTACAAAACAGGTGCTGGTATCATTTCGAATTGGCAAGTATGAGGATGAGGTATTGTGCGATGTGGTTCCCATGCAAGCTGGACACCTCCTTCTAGGAAGGCCTTGGATGTTTGATCGGCGAGTCCAGCATGATGACTTCACCAACAAGTACTCATTCACGTTTTGTCAACGAACAATCACTCTAGCTCCATTGACGCCAAAACAAGTATATGAAGACCAAGTGAGGTTGCAAAAATTGAGTGATAAAAAAAAATTGAGTGAGCAAAAGAAGGAGAGTGAAAAGATGAATGAGAATGAGAATGAGAAAAAAGAGAGACAAAGAGAGAAAAGGGTCGAATCAAGTGAGAGAGAGAAGAAAGAGAAGAGTTCGATCAATGAGGGAAAATTAGAGAGAAAACAAAATAATTTTTATGCAAAAAAAAGTGAGGTGAAGGAGGCTCTTTTAAACACTAACCAACTTGATGCTAACAAAGGTCGTCACAAGCAGGTTTTTGACCCCGGTGATTGGGTATGGTTACACATGAGAAAAGAGCGATTCCCAGCACAAAGATGTTCCAAATTGCTACCTCGAGGAGATGGTCCGTTTCAAGTGCTAGAAAGGATCAATGACAATGCCTACAGACTCGATTTACCAGGTGAGTATACTGTTAGTGCTACTTTTAATGTTTCTGATTTGAGTCCTTTTGATGCAGGTGACGATTTGAGGTCAAATCTTTCTCAAGAGGGGGGGAATGATGAGGACACCAAGACTAAAAATCCAAGTCAAGTTCTAGTTGATCCAAGTCAAGAGGGGAGGAATGATGAGGACACCAGTTTAGGAGCTTGATCAATATTTAGCTTCCTGTAATGAGTCTTTTTATTTTTAATCACGTTTTTTATTTAGTCTTTGTTTTGTGATAAGTCAAACATTTGACTTGTGTGAGTCCAATAGTCCTTTTGTCTTTAATTTTCGGTTTTTATTAGGAAGACAAAGGGTTGTCTTTAAATTTCAGTTTTCATTAGGAAGACAAAGGGTTGTCTTTATTTTTCGGTTTCATTAGGAAGACAAAAGGGTTGTCTTTAATATTTCGGTTTTTAGGAAGACAAAGGGGCTTGTATTGATGTAATTTTCGGCTATATAAGGCCTTGAAAACATTTGGAAAAATCAGATTATGTTGAATGAAAATTTGTGAGTTTTCTTCTTGAGTTCTTGAAGAGACTATCCGAACTTATCAAGGGTATCCCTTGTGGCGTTCAATCCGACTTATCAAACGGATTCCCATCCCCGTTTGTGGCGTCTTCCTCATACCAAGGTTCGTGCTTGGCTAAGCATTGGGTTGCGGTTCCATTCCAATCTCGTGTGTTCTTGGTGGCTGTTCCATATTTGGTGTCGGGTTTCGTCACACTTGTTGGCGTGGTTCGTATCACAATTACCATTTTAACTTTCAAATTTACTTCTTATTCCTTAAGTACCATTAATTCACTAGCGAATAATTAATCTATAATCTAATTATAGATTTGAGCTCAAAATCATTCAGTTCTAGAATTAACCCTTAAGGAAACTAATATACGATCTGTTAGGAAAGATTAGATTCCGTATTGTTGATACATGTTCCCAGCCATCCATGATATTAAATCTCCAAAATAAAAGTCATTAGCCTCATTCTATGAAGAGACCTCAACGAATGAATCAAACGATTTAATAAACATAAACAGGAGTTCATGAACACTCAGGATTTAGGTTGATCTATAAATGATCATCGGTTATGATATGAATTACAAGTCCTTATTATTAAATGGTTTTTGGATAAAGACTTTTATTCATATCGGTCTATGTCATATATAATCATATTATATAAAGCACATTTACCGAGATGTCTTACCACATCAATAATCTGAATCTAGATTATTTGTATCAACATGATACTCAACAAACCGTACTTACAACCCCAATTAAAGAATTCCATAACTTCAATTTGTTGTTGTTGACTATTTTTATTCATTCATGTGATTGTAATTCTCTCGTACTAATACAAGATCACACCCTCAATAATGAATATAGAATTTTTCTGATATTTATAAAATTATTCAAACAATAATTTAATAATCTAAATATAACAATAACAAACCATTGTATTTATTTATTCATCAAAATAATAAATGTCTTTTACATGCTTTTAGGACATACTCCTAACACTGAAGGCCAAGAGTCATATAAGAAGGCTATTCCTATAAGGAAGGATCCAAGCAAGGATGAACAGGCCAAGTATTGTCGCTACCACAAGGACCATGGTCATGACACTAACGAGTGTCGTTAGCTAAAGGACGAGATAGAATTCCTGATCAGAAAAGGACATATGGCCCATGTTGACGGTGAGAACTCGTCAACAATTTTAGGTCGAAAAAACTCAAACCTTAGTAAGAAAATAACTTAGAAAGAACTAAGAATGGACTTGAGGAAAATAAGTGCAAAACCACTATGGAGTAAAAACTCGTATATTGCTTAATAGCCTAAGTATACAATGAATTTTCCAACCCCTTTGTTTGAGGGCTGAGGATCTATTTATAGTGGAGCTCTAATGGCTCCTGATACATTGTGTTCTCGGGGGACCATATAGTACATGGGTACATCGTCAGTGTGGTGGCACATGTAGTAGTTGAGCAGAAGGTCATGGTGTTGGCTCTGGTACATGGTCAGAGGCCTGCAAAAACGCTCATGGTCTTGTACCATGTCGTACCTCCACCACTTGTCTAGTAAGAACATCAGAGGCATGCTGGGGGAGTCTTTTCCATGTACCATTCTTGTACTGCCACTACTTGTAGGGTACGGATGTCGTACACATACCTTGGTTCCCTTTGTCTTGTTTGTTCCTTCCGATACCTGTACATGAATTCCATTTATGCTATCACTCTTCTTGGGTGCATCTATGTCCTAAGCTTCTCAATATTTGGCTAAGTATGGGTACTTGGGGTTTCCATTGTGACATATACATGGGGTTCATTTTGCTGGCGACACCTACCTCAAAATGGAATAGGGCCTCCTCAAAAAGATACTTGCTTCCAAGAGACTTTAAGGGTACTTGCTTCCAAGAGGCTTTAGCGAGCCTGGTAGGATGGTCCTATGAAACCGTCATGTGAGAAGTTATTGGTGCATGCGAGGCTTACGTCTAGGCACGAGTGCCTTTTATGAAGGTTGTCCCTGAACGAGGTGCTAGGTGTTGAGGTGGTGTGTGAAGCGCGTGGCTAGGCACGAGATGAGATGACCTTGTGAAGCGAGAGGGTCTCGCAGAGGCAAGAGGGTCTTGCGGTGGTGCAAAGGCATGGTCTCGTGGAGGCAGGAGGGTCTCGCAGTGGTGCGGTGTCCCGGAGGCATGGTCTCTCGGAGGCGTGGTCTTGTGGAGGCAGGAGGGTCTCACGGTGGTGCAGTGTCGTGGAGGCTTGGTCTTGCGGAGGCATGGTCTCGTGGAGGCGTGATCTCACGGAGGCAGGAGGGCCTTGCAGAGGCATGGCCTAGCGGAGTTTCGGTCTCATAGAGGAGTGGTCTCGCGGAGGCAGGAGAGCCTCGCAGAGGAATGGTCTTGCGGAGGCACGGGGCGCTGGGCATGGCGACGGGTGAGGTACCCTTTTCCACATGATTTTGTAACCTTCATACACCTAATGAGAGTTAAAAACATGTCTCCAACAACCATATTTCATAACGACTTTGTGAAATCCAAACTCAAAAGTGTAACACACAATCTACATGTTATTGGGTAATATTTGGGAGTTACAAATTTTTGTAACTCCAAAATATGTCACATTTGGGCACACACATGTGTCCAATTTTGTAACTCTCAATTATATGTTACAAGGTGTGACAAATCACACTTTGTCATATTATTTAATCTAATATTATATTATATGAAATAATATATCAGGAACTTTGTTATTGTCGTCGGTGCTCACGCCCTTCTAAGACCAGAAAAACCTAACCCAACATCATCTAATTAAAGGAATAACCGAAACTATTGAGACTTTTTTTGAAACTCAAATAAACAAATAAATTTTGGATTGTTGTAATCTTAGAAGAACAAGAAAATAAATTTATTTTAGTACTATAGAGATGTATAAATGGTGTCTATTCATTGAGGAAAACAAGAGCCCATTTGTTTTTATAAAAAAAATATTTTATTAAATTTTTGGATAAATAAGTTTTTTAGAAATATTTTTATGTTGGATTAATTTAGTCCTTAAGAATACAAAATTACTCTTGTTTTTATCTTCTTAAACCGAAGAAATAGGGAAAAAATCAAAGGAAAAGTTGTCCATTTCATTTAGCAAAATATTTTATGAAATTTTTAGAGTAAATAAGTTATAAAAAATATTTTTTACTGGTTTTTTTTAGAAACCTGCCGGGTTATTTTAGTTCTTAATAAAGAAAAAATTGCAGCAGGTTGTGCTCTTAAAAGATATAGAAAAAATAAAAATAAAAAATCAATGTAGAAGAACTCAATAGTTTTAACAGAGTTAATTATTCTGGTAACTCATTAAATGAGGTGTCATTTTCTCATAAGTTAGGCACTAATTGAGACACCAACTTTATTTAAAAAGTGTTTTAGTAACGTGAGATGAATGTAATGGGTAATTACTTAGATCACACCAACTTATAATTAAATGTATTTTGTAATTAATTACATTCATAGGGTTACCAATAAACTAGTAATTAATTAATTAGTTTAATAAAACACTTTTTTTTTTTTTTCTGAAATATTAACTGGGATAAGGTGAACAACTCAATATGATCTATGGTCTCTATTATTAGTACAACAACGTGAAATATGAATATGATTTGAATTTTGAATTTTTGATAGAAAATATCCCTAAGATTTAAATTTTGAATTTCAAACTTATTTATTTAAAGAAATAACAAATTTACGGTGACATGAGATTTTTTTTTTACTATACAGTTTTAATTTTTTTCATTTCACTTTTGCAGTCTCATTGCCGTACGTAACTTCCGGTGTGTTATTTTATTCGATGCTAGGCAAAGAAGCTGACAACCAAGGTAGCTTTTCCAACTATCAAGGTAGCAAGGAGAGTTGGTCAGATACACTCTTAGTGACTTGTCAGCACTATCGACAACTTATTGGCCTTCGTCAATGAGTCATTAGGCTCAATGGTGACCTCTGAAAAAGCTTGAGAAGATGAACAAAATTGGCACTTATATGAATACAAAATTTTGTTGATTATATATATAAATATATATAATATGAAAGTCCTGTAGATTTTTTTTTATCTTTTTCTTTGACGAGATATTATTATTATTTATTTGTATATGACATTGTAGAATAGTAAGACAGTGTATGATATTTATCATAAGTGGTATTTTTAATTTATGGTAATATGTATTTCATTACATATATTGTTTCATAAATTATCTAAATATGTACCCAAAAATAATGTTGAATTTATGTTGCTATTAATTTATGTTGGGTTGATGCAATGTACAACCTACATAGATTTATATATATATATATATATATATATATATATATATCAAGATGATTGGATTTAACATATAAAAACTTCATTTCAATTAGTCATGCATGAGTATGGAGTTACTATCTTTCGCCAACTCCATAAAATTTAAGCATGAATAATTCTAATACACTTGGCATCACACCATCTTGAAAATGTGGGGAAGCCATGACCGAGAGCTAAACTCTTACGTGTTTGATCTATGTAATAGTAGCATACACTGGTCCACACAACACAAGAAAGCACACACAAAGTAAACTCAAAATAGAATAGTATATTGTTGCATGTTAAAGAGCACAATTATGAAAAATTTATATTATAAACAATTGTTAGTTCTAAGTAGTAGATTTATGTATAGTTGTTTTCATGTTGTTTTTTAATTGTTTAAGTTTATATATAGTTGTCCTATTTTTGTGTTGATGTCTAATTATTGTTTACTTGTTTTAAGATATATTGTGATTTAAAAAAAAAATGCTAGTATGCAATAGGTTGACTTCTAGTTGTGTCCAGTAGTTATTTTTTAATGTGTTAGTATGTAGTGGGTTAATGTTTAGTTGTTTTCCAATTTTTTTTTTAGTTTATTTTGGATATATGTTTGGTTGTTTTGAGAAATATTTTGAGTTTATTTTTGACACATTTAAAAATGCAGGGCAAATTATTTTGAGGTTGCTTTTTTGTTGTTTTTAGTTTATTTTGAGTTAATGCAATGAATTGATGTCTAATTATTTTTCCAACACTGTATTAATGTGAAGTTGTTGTTGTGCTGCATTTAAGTTGCTTTTTTGATATTGTATTGCAGTGTGTTACTCTTTTAAAATGTAAGAATGAATTTTTTGATATTGTTTTTGTGTTGTTTTTTACTTTTTGTTTGAAACTGCAATGAGTTGCACCGTGTTGTTGTGAGGTTGTTGTCGTGTTGCTTTCTTGTTATTTTTTAATGTTATGTTTTGTGGGTTGATGTTTAGTGTAAATCATATTTTTGTAATTTTGAAATATTAAAATCATATTTTTGAAAACCTGAGTTAGTAAAAATATAAAAAAAATGAAGGATTGTAAAAATGTAAAAAAATCATAATAAGTTGGTATTTATGAAAAAATCCCTTTAATTATTCTTATAAAGATGATTTAAATTAAATAATTAAATAAGTAGTAACTGATCAGTTTTATCTTAAATAAAATAAATATTATTTAAATTAGTTAATTATCTTTATAAAATTGAAAGAAACGATACTTTCAGAATATAAGCATTTCTATTTTGATAGAATTTCCTAAACCTGAAATTCTAATCATAACATCCTCTCTCTTCTCAAACCTCTCTAGATCTCATGTGCTGAGTACATCTAGAGAGTTCTAAATCAACCTTTGAATCCTATGTGCCCACACACGTCCTTGTGTATTTAAGGATTGATCTAGAAGATCAAGGTGTGAGCTTTTAGAATAAGGATAGGAAAATCGTTAATTTATACAAAAAGATTCAAGAACACTTGATAGGCTTCAAGAAGTAATATTTTATCTATTTGTATGTGATTAAATATATATATATATATGATCCTGGCTAGTATTAATAAATTTTTAAAAAATCTCATTCTACTGCGTATTCTTGTTTTCATATTTAATACCAACATAAACAAGGTGCCATGTGAGCCCCTCCCATGACTATAAATTGTGCAACATGCAAGGGGACGGAGGAAAAAAAGGATTAGAGAGAGAAAAACAAGTTAGTAACTATTCATTTTCGGAGAGAGCTCCTACTCTCCATTACTGAAACTGCCTTAAGAATAAGAACAAACTCAACTCGCTCTTGAGGGTTCCATAGTTCATAAATAATACTGACTAAAATGGACGTAGATCATCTTTTTTTGGCCGAACCATTATAAATCTTTGTCTCATTCATTTATTACTGCATTTATTTATCTTTTCTTTAGCTCACTTTTCATTATTAAGATCTCCTCTCATGTATTACACACAAAACAACTCTACATTTATTACTCAGTGCAAGTTGATGAAAAAACGAATCAACAAATATGTAATTTCTTATTATCAATATTGAATTTGTTTTAATGCAACTTAAGCAACCTAAGACTATCTCCAATGGATGATTCAAAAGAAGTGCTTATGTGTAATATGAGTTTAGAAGTAGAATGATGTGCATGGTAAGAAGTATAGTGTTCCATCTCAAAGTCAATTGGTGATGAGTGGAGTAACCCATGATCTTATAAATTATTGAATATACCCACACTTTCTATGTGGGATATTTTCTTTAACATCCCCTTGAAGCTATTTTTGCTCACTAATCTTAGATGGCTCGATCGTAAGTGGCTCTTTGACTCTCTTTTTGGACTGGTTTTTGGATTTAGATTGTGTTTACTCGTTAGAGTTTTCTTTGACTCATGATAACATGTTAGAATGTGGAATATGAGTTTAAAAGTAGAATGATGTGCATGGTAAAAAGCATAGTGTTCCATCTCAAAGTTAACTGTGATGAGTGGAGTAACTCATACTCTTATAAATTAATGAATATACACACACACTTTCCATCGAGATATTTTCTCTAACAAGCAATGAATCGTATTTTGCATCTCCATCAAAGATACTCTAAATAACTTAATCAACATCATCGATTTTATTTGTTAATTAGCTTTTTTGCTATTGTTGTAGCAACCCAAACAGCCGCATCAATCAAATTAAGTCCATCAAATTAACTTGGCAGTTATTTAGTATAGTTGCATTAACTTAATCGATTCAATCAACCATATCAACTCGATCAATTTATAATCTACTTGTGTTTAGCAAGTGGTTGCAACAACCTGCACAGCCCGATTAACCAAACCAACCATGTAGCTCTGATTTAATATTGAACTCTTTTTTTATTCTATCAATTCAATTGTCCGATTTTTCAGTTCGATCAATTACCTATTCTTCATTGCAACTCGATTAGGCAACTCAGAAAATGATTTTCATTTATTTGATCATTTTGAAAAAAATTATGATAGTGAAGTTGGATTTGTAAAGAAGAATTGAACCTAATTGGCTGATTTTTGTTTTTTAATCTGGTTGTAATGGTTTAATTGAATCAAATTGAAAATTTAGATGTCAGCGTTGATTAGCTTGCTTGATTTGGATGTGTCGAAAGCAGCTGGGTGTTTGTTCTCTAAAGCTTTGTAGCTCCGGCAATGGATATCGTCAGAACTATACTTTGGTTGTTTTCATCGGAGCTGTGTTCACAAATAGATTGTATTTTCTAAACTTTTTTTTGCAAGAAATTAT
The DNA here is from genome assembly GCF_963169125.1 of Humulus lupulus. NCBI lineage: Eukaryota > Viridiplantae > Streptophyta > Magnoliopsida > Rosales > Cannabaceae > Humulus > Humulus lupulus. The sequence continues at coordinate 145,696,565 of NC_084796.1, forward strand.
TAATGAAAGAATTTTGGAGGGGCCGTATTATTGAAATTTATTTTTGTAAATATATTTATGTATGAAGAAAAACTCTTTTGTGGCTAACTCACAAATGTAGGTGTCCAATCTTTATCTTCAAAATATATCAAGTGACAATAACCCATACAATGAGTTAGAAAAGGTATTGGGAATCTCAGAAAATATATTATTTATATCAAAACGATTGAAATAAATAACAATTTCATTAAATTCAGTGGTTAAATTCTCAATCAATCCACCAACTAGATTAGTTTTCTCTATAATATCATCACATTATCACATTATTAATTGAACATTATTCCAAGTCCTATTAATTGATATGACATATTTAGGAATTAGTAGGTTAATACTATTTATTTATATCATCTACTCATCCACCACCACCGCCACCATCGTTAGTTTTGGCTCTTGAGTTTATTTACTGGTTAAGGAATTCTATTATAAAATATATAGTCTCAAATATTACTTTTTTTTTGTGAGAAAATCTAATAGGGAAATTTCACTTTTTATGCATACTAATATCTACAATTACTAAAAAAAGTTAGTACTATTAACTTTTTCAAATTAATGCTAAACTTTCCCCTCATACCCAAAATTCCCTTCTCATTTTTCCACACCCAAAAAATTCAACCTCTCACTTCTCTCTCTATACACTCTTGGTTTCTCTCTCTCATTCTCACAAAAATCCCCAAAAAACCGTCGAACCCCCACCTCCGTCGATCCCAAGACCCACGGCGAACTCCTATTTCTCTGTCGAACCTGAGACCCACGAGCATATTTCCTTCAAAGTTTCAAAAACAAAGGTAAAATATTGAACCTAAGTCCATATTTGCTTTATATTGTTGTTGAATCTGTGATTTGTGGAATGGGTTCATCGATTTTGTGGGAAATTTTTTCTGGGTTTGAACCAGTGGCTCGATAGGTTCGATAGAAGTTCGATTGATCTATGGTAATATATATATGAAACTAGCTCGATAGGCTCGATTATGGTTCGATAGTAGGCTCGATAGGGTAGTTTGAATGGTTCGATGGTGGATCGATAGGAGCTCGATAGGATGAGTGTAAATTGGTCGATGGATCCATGGTATTAGATAAAAAGGGCTTGATAGGTTCGATAATGGTTCGATAGCAGGCTCGATGGAACTGTGGTATTAGATTAAAAGGGCTTGATAGGTTCGATAGTAGGTTCGATTGTAGCTCGTGATTAATTATGTAGGCAGATTTTGCTTTTCTCGATAGGCCTGACACTGGCTCGATAGTCTCTACAGTTTTAGGTTGTTGATATTGCTCGATAGGCTCGATAGTTTCTCGATTGTTGCTCGATAGGGTATGTTGCAGCTCGATGATAGCTTATTTAAGTTTTTTTGATGAATTTTTTTTTAATTTTTTCCCGATTCTGTTTAATATTCTGTTTTCTTACAAAAAAAATTTCATGTATTGTTGCAAATGCCTAAGTTGCTTGTTTCCTTTAGTGATCACTTTCCTGGTCGAGTCACATATTGGGGTAGTAGCACTTTAAATCACAATAAGACTAGGTATGTGGACCTTGGGCTGATAGAAAGGGCTAAGGAATCCTCTTTCAAGCATTTCTTTTTGGCTTCAGAGTTTAATTTCTCCAAAGTTTTGGTGCATCAACTGCTTTTGAGGAAAATCGCCAGCAACAACGAAGATGAGGTTCATTTCTTCTTGGGGTCGAAGACTTGTAGACTGGCATGGAAGAGTTTGCCTTGGTGACGGGGTTGAATTTCAGTACCTTCCTGTCACCAGAAGAGTTGGAAGAGCGTAATATCAACGACCGCTTGATAAAGGAGTATTTCAATGATGCTGAGAAAGTAAAGCTCTCACAGGTGGACCATGCTTTCAAGACTTGTACTGTTGTGGAAGATGTGTACAAGCTTGGTCCATGTTTGTTGGTTGAGGGAGTTCTGAATGCCATAGAGGGCAAGTTGCATATATGGCGAGATGTTCTGAAGATGGTTCATGACTTAGAGTACTTCTTCAGCTATCCATGGGGGAAGTACTCTTATAGGATGCTATTGCAGTCTAGTAAGAAGGACATAGTGAAGCAAAAGGCCAACTATGACAACAAGAAAGATGCCAAGGTGCAGCAACAGTCCATGTAATGACCCAAATTTGCTAATAAGGCTTAGGGCCTTGATTAGCGTGCCTGGAGGGAAATAAGTGATTTATTGTTATACTATGTGAATTTGTGTGAATATGTCATTAGAGATGCATATTTAGGTGAATTAAATATGCATGTGGGCTCCATCTGGGTATTAGGGGCATGATTGTAATTTTAGCTCGCGGAGAGCATAAATGTGATAAATGTGAATAATTATGATATATTTGTGAAATATCTGTGTTGCACGATCCAAGATAGTCCTAGGGAGCGGTTAGCTAGAAAGTCACAATGGGGTCCGACTCGGGACGAGTCGAGGGGCATTTCGGGTATTAGACATTTTATGGGGTTATCGGGTTATGGAAATAAATATTTGGAGATATATTTGAGGTTAGAATGTCTAGGAGGGAATATTAGGGAAATTTACCATTTTTCCCTCGGGGACGTTTTTGGTACCCCGAGCCTTGAGGTAACCTTAGGAACTTGAGTTATATAAAACAAAACTAATAGAAGCCCTTAGAAAGAAAAAAAGAAGGAACCGACCCTCCCTTCTGCCTCTTCTCTCTCTTTATTTCTTCTAAGTCTTAGCAAGGGAAACTTTGGGGGAATTACTCAAAACTAAGGAATTTCAGCTGGGATTTTTGGAGCTAGAGGCTTGGAGTTTAGAGAATTGATTTGGGAATTCACTTTAGCTTAAGGTAAGCTTTAAACTCAGTGAATTGTATTGAGTAACTGCTGGTGTAACACCCTGGATAGCCAAGACCGTTACACTGTGTACTCATAAAGGTGCAGGACTTGCTAATCAAGTCATTAGTTTGGAAACGTGTCACTAACCATGTAGGTTCTAAGGTTAAAAAGGTTTTGGTCTCAAAAACTCATTTCATATATTTAAACTGTAGTAAACATGGGATCCCATACAAAGCAAAGTTAAAACAAGTTTACAGACTCCCAAAAGTACATGAGTAACCACTAGCCATACTAAGGCAAAACAGACGGTCTTTAGGTTCCACGTCCATGCCTAGACCTCAACCGTGGAGGCTGAGCACCTGGCTATGTACATTCTGCTCGCTGAGCTCTCCAGCCAGGGCTGATTTAACTTGCCCTTTCCTTTACCTGCACCACGTAGCACCCGTGAGCCAAGGCCCAGCAAGAAAACATCATAGATATCTCAAACAATGATCACAGAAAAATAGCTCAATAAGCATGTATTCTCATCAGATAATTCACAACAGATATTCAGCGTAAACAGTCTAACACAAGATACATTCTATCATGTATAACATTCATATCGCATGATATTCAGGGCCGACGAATTAGGCCGCACCCTCTGTTTAACCCACTGACTCTGGCCCGCTTAAACCAAGCTCGGTGCATATTAAGCTGTCCTCGGATACCAGTGTCCGAGCCGCGCCCTGTGCGCTAGTGAGACCCTTGGCACCCTTAGGTCGTTGGTACACTAAAATGGCTTGCATGGCATAATACCATCTTTTCAAGCATCTACAATAGGGAGCCCTTAGTCCCGTCACATATATTCAACCGGGTGCAGTTTTCTTACCTTTAGTCTGTACGGTTATCGAATTACGAGCAATGCCCCTCAAGCACGATTCGCTTCCGAGCCTAAGCTTTTATCACCTAGCCACATCCAAAGCATAGGGTTTCATAAATAATCAAATATAGGTTTCCAGTTACAAAACTAACTCCCGGGACTTCTAATTCCACCAAGCACGGTGGTGAAACCAAACCCGAGCACACTAGACCACTTCCCCATACCTAAAACCTCCAAAATCTCAAGTGTGCAACCAAGGGCTGCGGCCCCCAAAGCCTAGCCGCGGCCCTTCCCCAAAACAGAGCCTACTTCCTCATTGAACCACACACGCGCCGCGGCCCTTGCCTTGGGTGCCGCGGCGCGCCCCCTTAGCCGAGCCTCCTTGTCTTCTTTGCATGCTAGGGCCGCGGCGCTCTAGAACAGAGCTGCGGCCCTCCCCTTCGAACCCAGATTTTTCACCATTTTAATGCTCAAAACCTTACCTCAAACCATCCCAAAACTTCCCAACTCTCAACCAATTAACCCCCAACTTCTCTAACATGATCTAAACAACATAATTCCCAAGAAAACATAGCCTAACACACCCTAATCTCTTCCTTTCAATTTCTGAAACCCAAATGCTAAAACACACACAAACCAGCCATCAAACTCAATGAAAAACCTCTAAACCAAGAGTAGAGACTCACCTTTGCTGTAGTATCACTTTGCCAAGCTGTGACCGAGCTAAGCTCCCAAGTTTCTCCTCTTAATTCTGCCTTAGAACATCACAACTAAACTTGTTTCAGCACTTAACTAATACCCAGCTAAAACCCATAATTCAACCACAGAAAACAGAGTTAGATGCTTACCTTAATCCCTGTTCTAGTGCTTGATAACTCCCTGAGGTAGACCTCCAAATTCTCACCACCAAACTCAGAAATCCCATCTAGTTTCCCTTGGTTTCCTTTGTGTTTCCTTGAGCGTGAGAGAGAGAAAGAGCCTAAGTGTTTAGTCGGTTTATTTTTCTTCTAAAGGCTTCCTTAAGTCTAACTTATCTATTAAGTTAATCCCGAGGCTCGGGGTGCCGGAACCGTCCCCGTGGCCAAAATGGTAAAATCCCCCATTATTCCCACCTAGACTGATGAGGACACCAAGACTAAAAATCCAAGTCAAGTTCCAGTTGATCCAAGTCAAGAGGGGAGGAATGATGAGGACACCAGTTTAGGAGCTTGATCAATATTTAGCTTCCTGTAATGAGTCTTTTTATTTTTAATCACGTTTTTTAGTCTTTGTTTATTTTGTGATAAGTCAAACATTTGACTTGTGTGAGTCCAATAGTCCTTTTGTCTTTAATTTTTCGGTTTTCATGAGGAAGACAAAAAGCTTGTCTTTAATTTCGGTTTTCATTAGGAAGACAAAGGGGCTGTCCTTAATTTTTCGGTTTCATTAGGAAGACCAAGGGTCTTGTTTTCATGTAATTTTCGTCCTTATAAGGTCTGCCAAAACATTTGGAAAAATCAGATTATGTTGAATGAAAATTTGTGAGTTTTTCTTCTTGAGTTCTTGAAGAGACTATCCGAACTTATCAAGGGTATCCCTTGTGGCGTTCAATCCGACTTATCAAACGGATTCCCATCCCCGTTTGTGGCGTCTTCCTCATACCAAGGTTCGTGCTTTGCTAAGCATTGGGTCCCGGTTCTTCATTCCATTTCGTGTGCTCTTGGTGGCTGTTCCATATTTGGTGTCGGGTTTCGTCACACTTGTTGGCGTGGTTCGTATCAGTTGGTATCAGAGATTAGGATCATTCGGTTTGGCCTATCCTTTTTTTTTTATTCTTTCATTTGTGTTTCTATTCTAGTCGTATTTCAATTTTAGGGTTTCTGAAATTAAAAAAAAAAAAAAAAATCTATCTATTCGTGTTCTTGATTTTCTTAGTCTTTGTTCTTGTTTTCCTTCTAAAAATCCGAAACCATTATAGCTAATCTCTTTATTCCAGATTGTTTCTTTGTTCAAATCGTGTTCTTATTTCCTTGTTTATATTAGTTCTTTGTGAAATCCCTTGAAATCCGAAACTAATCAACTGAAATTGTTATTGAGTTTGTGAAAATCCTTGTTTCCTTTGTGAAAATCTGAGATTGTTATTGAGTCAATTGTTTACTTTGTGATAGTACCACGGATTGATTGGTCCTTTTCTATTTTGGGGTTGTTATTTTTGGGAATATTTGTTCTCTGTTATTGGGAGTGTACCACCAATTGTTATAGTGCCACTGATTGAAATTTTGTTTCCCTTTATTTGGGAGAAATTCGAGATTGTTATAGTGCTACAAGTCTATTTGGGTTTTCTGAAATTGGGATTGAGAATCTGAATTGGGATCGAGTTTTTTTTCTCTGGTTCTTGTTGTGAAATCCGAATTGGGATTGAGTTCTCTTTTCTTATTGTGAAATCCGAAATTGGGATTGGGGTCTCTTGTTCTTGTTGTGAAATATCTAATTGTTCTTGTTCTTGTTGTGCAATCCGAGTTGTATTGTTTTCGAATTGTTGTAGTTCCACCAATTCTGATTCTTCTTGTGTCTTGTATCTGCATTTGAGAAAAAAAAAATAGAAAGAAAGAAGAAGAAAACCAAGAGGATCCGAATTCTGGAAACCCGTCTTAAAAATTTTTGTTCTATTCTTGTTCCCTATGGTCTAGAGGCCTTTTTGCCAAAACCCCACACAAGTGATCCAAAAATCATCATTTTTCATCAGTTTTTCTATGTTCGTTTGGTTTGTTCTAGTTTGATTTGCTACTTGAATCCTCCATGATAATGTGGATTAGTTTTGAAAGAACTTAAAGAAGAATACGAGTGGAAAAAGGCAGAGCTCTGAGCTTATTTGAGGGTAAAAGCCATTGAAATTGAGTGAAACACGAGGGGATTTGAGTGAAAATATTGTTCGAGCGAAACACGTGAGGGAGTGTGGTGAGGTCTTTTCTCCATATTATTCTAACCTTATTTTGCAGATTTCCATCATGGCACAAAATCCAGAGAAAGATGCAAGCAATGATATTCCGCCACCTGAGGTTCCGAATCTACAAATGCAAGCATTAATTGGGGAGATGCGAAGGATGATGAGGGCGGAGTGTGAGCAGATACATGAGAGGTTGGATAGGGTAGAAGAGGGAACGCAATGGAGGGCACGGAGGAACAGGGTGCAACAACGGGATGTTGAGGGTGAAAGAGAGTTTGATGGGGGCGATTTAGAGGAAGAATATGATAGGATGTCAGAGGGTAACCATAGGAGGTATGGCCGAGATAGAGAAGCTAGGAACTGGCTAGACAATAATTTGGGAAATATCAAGATGAGAATCCCCGCCTTTCAAGGCAAGAGTGATCCTGAGGCATACCTAGAGTGGGAGAAGAAAATGGAGTTGGTTTTCGATTGTCACAACTACTCTGACATGAAGAAGGTAAAACTAGCTGTCATTGAATTTACTGATTATGCTATTGTTTGGTGGGATCAGTTGTGCATCAATAGGAGGCGAAATGGAGATCGTGCCATTGACACTTGGGAGGCTATGAAGAGGGTGATGAGGCGACGGTTTGTACCATCTCATTATTATCGAGATCTATACCTTAAGTTGCAGGGTCTTCGTCAAGGTTCCAAGAGTGTTGATGAGTATTACAAGGAGATGGAGATGGCTATGATTAGAGCCAATGTGGAAGAGGATCGGGAGGCAACAATGGCAAGGTTTTTGAATGGCTTGAACCGAGAGATTGCTAATCCAATTGAGCTACACCATTATGTGGAATTGGAAGATTTGGTGCATATGGCAATCAAAGTTGAGAGGCAGCTCAAGAGGGGTAGTACAAGTGCAACACCTTGGCGGTTGAACTATCCAAAGAAGGAAGAAGACCAACCTACTTCATCCTTTACACCAAAACCAGCCACGACCAATCAAGGTAAAACAGCCCCTACTTCGTCCCGTTCTAGTGAGATAAAGTGTTTCAAATGTCAGGGGCGAGGACACATAGCTAGCCAATGTCCAAACAAGAGAGTTATGGTGATTCGAGAAAGTGGCGAGCTCGATTCTGAAGATGAAGATCTTGCTGACATGCCACCATTGGAAGATGTTTCTATCGATGATGAGGAGTTTGGGGCAGAATCTGGTGAGATGCTTGCACTAGTCACACGACGAGTCTTAAATTTGCAAGCAAAAGAAGAGGAAGAAGAGGTGCAGCGAGAGAACATCTTTCACACTCGTTGTCATGTGAAAGGCAAGGTATGTAGTGTGATTATTGATGGAGGTAGTTGTACTAACGTTGCTAGTTCTTCCATGGTTGAAAAGCTAGGGCTCCCAACGCTTAAACATCCTTGTCCATACAAGTTGCAGTGGTTGAATGATAGTGGTGAAGTGAGGGTTACAAAACAGGTGCTGGTATCATTTCGAATTGGCAAGTATGAGGATGAGGTATTGTGCGATGTGGTTCCCATGCAAGCTGGACACCTCCTTCTAGGAAGGCCTTGGATGTTTGATCGGCGAGTCCAGCATGATGACTTCACCAACAAGTACTCATTCACGTTCTGTCAACGAACAATCACTCTAGCTCCATTGACGCCAAAACAAGTATATGAAGACCAAGTGAGGTTGCAAAAATTGAGTGATAAAAAAAAATTGAGTGAGCAAAAGAAGGAGAGTGAAAAGATGAATGAGAATGAGAATGAGAAAAAAGAGAGACAAAGAGAGAAAAGGGTCGAATCAAGTGAGAGAGAGAAGAAAGAGAAGAGTTCGATCAATGAGGGAAAATTAGAGAGAAAACAAAATAATTTTTATGCAAAAAAAAGTGAGGTGAAGGAGGCTCTTTTAAACACTAACCAACTTGATGCTAACAAGCAGGTTTTTTATCCCGGTGATTGGGTATGGTTACACATGAGGAAAGAGCGATTCCCAGCACAAAGACGTTCCAAATTGCTACCTCGAGGAGATGGGCCGTTTCAAGTGCTAGAAAGGATCAATGACAATGCCTACAGACTCGATTTACCAGGTGAGTATACTGTTAGTGCTACTTTTAATGTTTCTGATTTGAGTCCTTTTGATGCAGGTGACGATTTGAGGTCAAATCTTTCTCAAGAGGGGGGGAATGATGAGGACACCAAGACTAAAAATCCAAGTCAAGTTCTAGTTGATCCAAGTCAAGAGGGGAGGAATGATGAGGACACCAGTTTAGGAGCTTGATCAATATTTAGCTTCCTGTAATGAGTCTTTTTATTTTTAATCACGTTTTTTAGTCTTTGTTTATTTTGTGATAAGTCAAACATTTGACTTGTGTGAGTCCAATAGTCCTTTTGTCTTTAATTTTTCGGTTTTCATGAGGAAGACAAAAAGCTTGTCTTTAATTTCGGTTTTCATTAGGAAGACAAAGGGGCTGTCCTTAATTTTTCGGTTTCATTAGGAAGACCAAGGGTCTTGTTTTCATGTAATTTTCGTCCTTATAAGGTCTGCCAAAACATTTGGAAAAATCAGATTATGTTGAATGAAAATTTGTGAGTTTTTCTTCTTGAGTTCTTGAAGAGACTATCCGAACTTATCAAGGGTATCCCTTGTGGCGTTCAATCCGACTTATCAAACGGATTCCCATCCCCGTTTGTGGCGTCTTCCTCATACCAAGGTTCGTGCTTTGCTAAGCATTGGGTCCCGGTTCTTCATTCCATTTCGTGTGCTCTTGGTGGCTGTTCCATATTTGGTGTCGGGTTTCGTCACACTTGTTGGCGTGGTTCGTATCATAGACATCCTAACCTCAAATATATCTCCATATATTTATTTTCATGTCCCGGTAACCCAAATCACTATCCGCCATCTAAAAATATCCCCGACTTCTCCAAAGTCATAACTTAAATCTCATTGTGACTTTTCTCGCTATCTGACCCTAGAATCGTCTTGAGTCATGCTCAACGAACCTGGCCACATAATAATGTGGTTCTCACATATATCACATATCATATTACCACATATTATAGTCAATTATCACATAAACATTAGTAAACATATAATTACTCATTAAATCACAATTATTCCATTAATGCCCTCCTGGCACACTAATCAAGGCCCTTAAGCCTCATTAGCGAATTTGGGTCGTTACAACTATCCCCTCCTAATGAGAATTTCGTCCTCGAAATTTACCTGAATAGCTCGGGATACTGATCCCGCATCGCCGTCTCTAACTCCCAGGTCGCCTCCTCGACCTTGCTATTCCTCCATAATACTTTCACTAACGGAATCTTCTTATTCCACAAAACCTTTTCCTTTCGATCCAAAATCTGAACTGGTCTCTCCTCATAGGACAAGTCTGCCTGCAGCTCCAAGTCCTCATGCCTCAACACATGTGTTGTATCAGAAACATACTTCCATAACATAGAGACGTGAAACACGTTATGAACCCCTGATAGGGATGGTGGCAAGGCTAGCCTATAAGCCACCTGCCCTACCCTCTCTAGAATCTCAAAGGGTCCAACGAACCGAGGGCTCAGCTTGCCCTTCACTCCGAACCTCCTCACACCCCTCAACGGTGAAACTCGCAGAAACACGTGGTCCTCGACCTGGAACTCCACGTTCCTACGCTTAGGGTCAGCGTAGCTTTTCTGTCTACTCTGCCAGGCAAGCATTCTAGCTCGAATCTTTTCAATGGCCTCACTAGTCTTTTGAACCATATCTAGCCCCAGATACCTTCTCTCACCCATCTCATCCCAGTGAATAGGTGATCTGCACTTTCTTCCATATAACATCTCATAAGGAGGCACTCCAATCGTGGACTGATAACTGTTGTTATATGAAAACTCAATCAATGACAGATACTTACTCCACGAACCCTCAAAGTCGATCACACATGCGCTAAGCATGTCCTCCAATACCTGAATCGTCCTCTCAGACTGTCCATCAGTCTGAGGATGAAAAGCTGTGCTAAACTTCAACTGAGTCCCCATGGCTCTCTGCAGAGCTCCCCAGAACTTAGAGGTAAAGATAGGGTCTCGATCAAATACAATAGACTTTGGAACCCCATGGAGACGAACTATCTCCCTCACATACAGCTCTGTGTACTGCTCCACAGTATAAGTTGACCTAACTGGTAGGAAATGAGCTGACTTGGTGTATTTATCCACTATCACCCACACCGAGTCATGAAGTCCAACTGTCCTGGGTAATCCTCCCACGAAATCCATCATAATATCCTCCCACTTCCACTCTGGGATACCCAAAGGCTGAAGAAATCCCGCTGGTCGCTGATGCTCAGCCTTAACCTGCTGACAGGTCAAACATCTAGATACATACTCAACTACATCCTTCTTCATCCCGGGCCACCAGAATAATGTCCGTAGATCTTGATACATCTTCATGGTACCCGGATGAAGTGAGTATGGTGTGGTGTGGGACTCATCCAATATCTCACGCCTAATCCCCTCATCTACCGGAACACATATCCGCCCCTGATATCGGAGTAAACCTGTCTCTGAAACTGAATAATCCTTAGCTGTCCCCGCTAAGGCATGCTGCCTACTATCCTGCAACTGCACGTCCACCAACTGACCCTCCTTGATCCGCTCCAACAGGGTCAACTGCAAAGTGATATTGGCTAACTAGCCTACCACCAGTTCTATTCTTGCGCTAACCATCTCATCAGCCAATTCTCTCGAGATCTGAGTGGAACTATACAACTGTCCCGGGCCCCTCCGGCTCAATGCATCTGCCACTACGTTGGCTTTCCCAGGGTGATAAAGGATATCACAATCATAATCCTTAACCAACTCCAGCCAACGTCTCTGCCTCATATTCAGATCCTTCTGCGTGAAGAAATACTTCAGACTCTTATGATCAGTGTAGATCTCGCACTTCTCTCCATACAGGTAATGACGCCACACCTTCAGTGCAAACACAACTGCCGCTAACTCCAAATCATGAGTCGGATACCTCTGCTCATACTCCTTCAGCTGTCGAGACGCATAGGCCTACTTTCTCATTCTGCATCAGCACACAGCCTAAGCCCAACCTCGATGCATCACAGTAAACCACGAACTTCCCTTCCTTCGAAGGAAGACTCAACACAGGCGCAGAGATAAGTCGTCACTTCAACTCTTGAAAGTTGTTTTCACACTTCTCTGACCAGAAAAACTTCTGATTCTTTCTTGTCAACTCTGTCATCGGCGAAGAAATCTTCGAGAACCCCTCTACAAACCGCCTGTAGTAACCTGCTAACCCAAGGAAACTCCGCACCTCCGAGGCATTCCTCGGCCTCGGCCAATCCCTAACTGCTTCTACCTTGGACGGGTCCACCTTAATCCCTTCTGCCCCAACTATATGTCCAAGGAAAGTCACCTCTGGTAACCAAATCTCACACTTCTTAAACTTAGCGTACAACCGATGCTCTCTTAACCTTTGTAGAACCTGTCGAAGATGCTGCTCATGTTCTGCCTCTGAGCTGGAGTATACAAAGATGTCATCGATGAAGACAATGACGAACTGGTCCAAAAAGTCCTTGAACACCCTGTTCATCAAATCCATAAAAGCTGCCGGGGCATTGGTCAGACCAAAAGACATGACCAAGAACTCATAATGCCCATAACGCGTTCGGGAAGCTGTCTTTGGTATATCCTCATCCTTGATCCTCAGCTGGTGATAACCAGATCGAAGATCAATCTTCGAGAACACCGTCTTACCTTGCAGCTGATCGAACAAGTCATCAATCCTTGGTAGAGGGTACTTATTCTTAATGGTTAACTTGTTCAACTCTCTGTAATCGATGCACATCCTCAAAGTCCCGTCCTTCTTCTTAACAAACAACACTGGAGCGCCCCATGGAGAGTAGCTAGGCCTGATGAATCCCAAATCCAGAAGTTCTTGCAATTGTATCTTCAACTCTTTCAGTTCTGCTGGTGCCATCCTTTATGGTGTCCTAAATACTGGTTCTGTCCCCGGTGCCAACTCAATCTCAAACTGTATCTCCCTACGCGGCGGCAACCCTGGTAAATCCTCAGGGAAGACATCCAGAAATTCACATACCAATCTGGTCTTACCCGGCCCTGCCGGCATAACCCTTGTGGTATCCACCACACTAGCCAGAAAACCTATGCATCCCCCCTGCAACAAGTCCCTGGCTCTCAATGCTGAAATCATAGGTATGCGGGGTCCAGACACCGCACCCACAAAGACAAAAGGGTCCTCGCCCTCCGGCTCAAAAGTAACCATCTTCTTCTTACAATCAATTGTAGCCCCGTACCTAGCCAGCCAGTCCATTCCTAGAATCATATCAAAGTCTCCCAAATCTAATTCAATCAAATCCACCGAAAGTTCCCTACCATCAACCATCACTGGCAGTGCCCTAATCCACCTCCTAGAGACTACCAGCTCCCCTGTAGGCAACAAAGTCCCAAACCCCGCAGTCCGATACTCACTAGGTCTACACAGTCTATCAATCACCCTACTAGAAACAAAAGAATGTGTAGCACTAGAATCAATCAATACTGTAAAAGGAAAGCCAGCACTAGAAAGCTGACCTGTCACTACTGAGGGACTAGCCTCAGCCTCCGCCTGAGTCAAGGTGAATACTCGAGCTGGAGTCAAGCTATCCACCTTTCCCACTTCACCTTTCTTCACTGTTGGGGCAGTCTTTCTTGAGATGCCCCATTGCTCCAAAAACAAAGCATGCCTTGGCCCGACACTCGCCCAGATGGCGTCTTCTACACCTCGGACACTCTGGATAGGTCCGCCATGCTTCACCGCCACCCTGACGGCCACCCTGACCTCTCCTATCAGAACTAGGAGCGGCCGACGTGTCAGGAGTCTTCCTCTTGAAGTCACTGGGGCCTCCGCCCCTACTTGTCCCAGAATAAGGAGGCACCGCCCTGCGGCCCTCACGCCTCACTGCACTCTCCTTCCATATCTTGTTCTCCGCTTCCTCAGCGGTAAGAGCCTTCTCAACGGCCTGGGCATAAGTTGTTCCTCTAGGTACCGTGGTAATCCTCACATCCCGGGCTATCATAGCATTAAGCCCCCTAATAAAACGATCTTGCCTAGCAGCATCAGTAGGCACAAGATCTGGTGCAAACTTCGCAAGCCTATCAAATTTCAGGGCATACTCTGTAACGGTCATACTACCCTGTACCAAACTCACAAACTCATTGACCTTTGCTGCCCTAACAGCAATGTTGTAGTACTTCTGGCCAAACAAATCTTTGAAACCTTCCCAAGTCAGTGTGGCAACATCTCTGGTATGCGATGCCACTTCCCACCAAATACGGGCATCCTCCCTCAACATATAAGTGGCACAGGCTACTCTATCCTGTCCCTCAATTCTCATAAAATCCAGAATCACTGTAATCATGGTTAGCCACTGCTCGACTTTCAAAGGATCCAGTTCTTCCTCAAAGACTGGGGGTTGCTGCTTCCTGAACCGCTCATATAACAGTTCCCACTTGTTAACAACCTCCCCAGGCTGCACAGCTAGTACCATTGCAGGTGGTAAAGAAGGGGCAGCACTCCCTGATGGAGCCTGCTGCTGCAGAATACGAATAAGCTCATCTTGGCTCTGTAATCGAGCCTGCATCTCAGCCATTAACTGCTGCCAGTTCTCAGGGACTGGCGAAGGTGTCTGGCCCTGGTCATTGCCCCTGGTCCCGGACCTAGTGCCGGCTAGTCGTGAAGATTTCCTTGGACGCATAACTATCCAAGTCTATCTGTAAATATCGACTCGGCAGTCAGACCACAATGACAGGGTAAAAACTTCTCCAAAACTCAACAGTAGAACACAATCAATCACAAATAACCAACACATATAAGCATCCATGCACCATGAACATTCAATCATCCATATACTCATTTACATGCACGGCAATGTTGATAAACATGCACGGCAATGTTGATAAACATGCCTTGATATTTTCACACAGTAGTCAAGGGCCAGGCCCTATCAGTATCTCATGCTTCCTAGCAATTCAATGAATATTAACATACATAGCTCATCTCAGGCACATAAGCACACACATACACATTACCAAACCTTGACTTGAGCTTGTCTCCAGCAGCAAATGTACATATCCAGGCTGTCTTCAGGAACCCTTCAACCTAGGACGCTCTGATACCAAGTTGTAACACCCTGGATAGCCAAGACCGTTACACTGTGTACTCATAAAGGTGCAGGACTTGCTAATCAAGTCATTAGTTTGGAAACGTGTCACTAACCATGTAGGTTCTAAGGTTAAAAAGGTTTTGGTCTCAAAAACTCATTTCATATATTTAAACTGTAGTAAACATGGGATCCCATACAAAGCAAAGTTAAAACAAGTTTACAGACTCCCAAAAGTACATGAGTAACCACTAGCCATACTAAGGAAAAACAGACGGTCTTTAGGTTCCACGTCCATGCCTAGACCTCAACCGTGGCGGCTGAGCACCTGGCTATGTACATTCTGCTCGCTGAGCTCTCCAGCCAGGGCTGATCTAACTTGCCCTTGCCTTTACCTGCACCACATAGCACCCGTGAGCCAAGGCCCAGCAAGAAAACATCATAGATATCTCAAACAATGATCACAGAAAAATAGCTCAATAAGCATGTATTCTCATCAGATAATTCACAACAGATATTCAACGTAAACAGTCTAACACAAGATACATTCTATCATGTATAACATTCATATCGCATGATATTCAGGGCCGACGACTTAGGCCGCACCCTCTGTTTAACCCACTGACTCTGGCCCGCTTAAACCAAGCTCGGTGCATATTAAGCTGTCCTCGGATACCAGTGTCCGAGCCGCGCCCTGTGCGCTAGTGAGACCCTTGGCACCCTTAGGCCGTTGGTACACTAAAATGGCTTGCATGGCATAATACCATCTTTTCAAGCATCTACAATAGGGAGCCCTTAGTCCCGTCACATATATTCAACCGGGTGCAGTTTTCTTACCTTTAGTCTGTACGGTTATCGAATTACGAGAAATGCCCCTCAAGCACATTCGCTCCCGAGCCTAAGCTTTTATCACCTAGCCACATCCAAAGCATAGGGTTTCATAAATAATCAAATATAGGTTTCCAGTTACAAACCTAACTCCCGGGACTTCTAATTCCACCAAGCACGGTGGTGAAACCAAACCCGAGCACAGTAGACCACTTCCCCATACCTAAAACCTCCAAAATCTCAAGTGTGCAACCAAGGGCTGCGACCCCCAAAGCCTAGCCGCGGCCCTTCCCCAAAACAGAGCCTACTTCCTCACTGAACCACACACGCGCCGCGGCCCTTGCCTTGGGTGCCGCGGCGCGCCCCCTTGGCCGAGCCTCCTTGTCTTCTTTGCATGCTAGGGCCGCGGCGCTCTAGAACAGAGCCGCGGCCCTCCCCTTCGAACCCAGATTTTTCACCATTTTAAAGCTCAAAACCTTACCTCAAACCATCCCAAAACTTCCCAACTCTCAACCAATTAACCCCCAACTTCTCTAACATGATCTAAACAACATAATTCCCAAGAAAACACAGCCTAACACACCCTAATCTCTTCCTTTCAATTTCTGAAACCCAAATGCTAAAACACACACAAACCAGCCATCAAACTCAATGAAAAACCTCTAAACCAAGAGTAGAGACTCACCTTTGCTGTAGTATCACTTTGCCAAGCTGTGACCGAGCTAAGCTCCCAAGTTTCTCCTCTTAATTCTGCCTTAGAACATCACAACTAAACTTGTTTCAGCACTTAACTAATACCCAGCTAAAACCCATAATTCAACCACAGAAAACAGAGTTAGATGCTTACCTTAATCCCTGTTCTAGTGCTTGATAACTCCCTGAGCTAGACCTCCAAAATCTCACCACCAAACTCAGAAATCCCATCTAGTTTCCCTTGGTTTCCTTTGTGTTTCCTTGAGCGTGAGAGAGAGAAAGAGCCTAAGTGTTTAGTAGGTTTATTTTTCTTCTAAAGGCTTCCTTAAGTCTAACTTATCTATTAAGTTAATCTCGAGGCTCGGGGTGCCGGAACCGTCCCCGAGGCCAAAATGGTAAAATCCCCCATTATTCCAACCTAGACATCCTAACCTCAAATATATCTCCATATATTTATTTTCATGTCCCGGTAACCCAAATCACTATCCGCCATCTAAAAATATCCCCGACTTCTCCAAAGTCATAACTTAAATCTCATTGTGACTTTTCCCGCTATCTGACCCTAGAATCGTCTTGAGTCATGCTCAACGAACCTGGCCACATAATAATGTGGTTCTCACATATATCACATATCATATTACCACATATTATAGTCAATTATCACATAAACATTATTAAACATATAATTACTCATTAAATCACAATTATTCCATTAATGCCCTCCTAGCACACTAATCAAGGCCCTTAAGCCTCATTAGCGAATTTGGGTCGTTACAGCTGGTTTTCTTAGAGTATGCATGTGTGTTGAGTGAAGAATTGACTTTGAGTTTGATAAGGTTTTTGGCTTGAGTTCTTGTTGGGTTTTGTTGCTGAATCCATAGTATAACCTCTGTGATGATTAGTTTGGATGGTTGGTTTAATTGGTTTGGTTTTTGAGGTAAAAATGGTGAGTTTTTTTGGGCTTGAGGGGTCGGGCCGCGGTGCTGTTCTTGTTGAGCTGTGGCCCCTTAGAACACCTGGGAGCCTGAAAGTGGAGGCGCGCCGTGGCGCCCAATAGGCAGGGCCGTGACGCGTGTGGGCAAAAATGGGGCAGGGCCTCAGGTTGAGCTGGGGGCCGTGGCATGAGTTCCTAGGGCCGCGACGCTTAGTGCATCTTTGGGTTCTAAAGAGGTTTTAGGCTCTGGAATTCAGTAGTTAAGGTTCGGGATGGATTTTATCACCAGGATTGATAAAATTCAATGTCTCGAAGATTAGAATTATGGCTCGAAGTTATTTAATGGATTAGAACTTGATGGATGAATATTGTTAATGCATTGTGACTAGGATTTCAGCGAGGCTCAGACTAGGGGACTGTGCTCGGGACATCGGTGCTTGGAAGGCTCGGGACACAGGTAAGAAAACTACTGTCCCCGTAGAGCTTGAGTTGTAGGGCATGACCCTATACGATTGTGTTGCAGGGCTCGGCCCTATATGACTGTGTTGTAGGGCGTAGCCCTTTGATTGAATTTATATGTGTTTAGGTGTCTGTTTAGTTATATTATGTGTACATATAAATGAATGAACGGCAAGAGTCGGGAACGGCAAGGGCCGGGAACGGCAATGGCCGAGAACGGCAAGGGGCCGGGAGCAGCATTTAGCACGCGGAGTGCAAGTTGCCAGGGCGAGACCCTAAAGGATACCTGGGATATCCTTACGGTATAGACCGCGAACCCAGGGCCTGGTAAAGCGCCTGGGACGGCATGGCCGTATGTGTATAGCCTGATGATGACTTGTTTATATGTTAAGTGTCTGATGTGCATATTTTATCTTCTTGTGAGGGTTTTCTTGTTGGGCTTCGGCTCACGGGTGCTCTATGGTGCAAGTAAAGGCAAGGGGAAAGTCAACCAACCTTGAGTATGGTGAGCGTGATGAGCGGCGCGTACATGTCAGGTCTGCCTGGCTGCCACGGCCAGGGGTACTTTTTGGAGATAATTGTACTAAACTTAAATTTTATCGTTTAGCCGACTCTGGTTATATTTTTTAATTGTAAATGTTTCTAAACAATATTTTTTTTTGGGATCCCAAATGTTTAACACTTTATAATTTTTCTATGAATGGTTTATTTCAAGTTTATGACTCTGATTATGGTTTAATTACACTTTTGTCCTAAAACCTCGATTAGTGAGTTAATTGCACATTTTAAACTCACTTAGTAACGTCTCTAAGGCAGTAGGGCGTTACAGTCCAAGTACAGTCTGTATGGTTATGCCCCAACCTTATAGTATTGGGCATATGAGGCTAACCAGCAGCTTGTGACATAATTTGTTGTGAGCTTGGGAAACATGGTCCTGAGGATGCTTAGTTGGTCGCATCGGAGGAACAAGGATTTCACCAAGTCTATCATCTCACCGATGTTATCGAAGAAGAATGTAAGTTATATTTGATTGAAATTAAACAATAATTTTTTTATCTATATGCTTACCTTTTATGATTATTTGAGGTAACCAAATGTTTTATGTTGTTTGCAGTTGATCGTCCTTCCAATGTTGAAGCATCGACTAGCAGATGAAGACTATTATTTATCATTGACAGAGGGAGATCTTCCCCTTTATCCCGGGCTTGGCCAAGATCCCGAAGAGGCTGATGAGGAGGAGGATCCGACTTTTGAGAAAGTCGCGGAGATAGTTTCTCAGGTAGTCGAGGCAGCCAAGATATTTGATGATGCTGCCCCGAAGGAGGAGGAGGTTACACGTCCCACCCCTCATGTTGCCCCAGCTACAGCCCTAGCCTCAGCCCCAGCACCAGCCCCAGCCCCAGCCTCAGCCCTAGCACCAGCCCCAGCCTCAGCCTCAGCCTCAGCCCTAACACCAGCACCAGCCTCAGCCCCTGAGCTCACCAAGTTGATTGAGCGGTTGGACAGAGTCGAGGGTCGACATGAGATCCTCCTGAAGAACCAGTCAGTGATCCTGGATGCAGTCAGTCATATCCTGACGTTTATTAAGGAGAAACTGAGGGGCTCCAAGGAAGATTCAGACTTAGAGTCACTGGATATTCCTCTGGACTATGTTGATGATCCAACCACACCTCCTACCATCATTGTGACACCTGATGCTGCGACTCCAAGAGTCGTTATTGTCAACCTTGAGGATGTTGCTGGGGTTCAGTTTCAGAGGACTAGACGCCAAAGACGCAAGCCAGATTGGTTTGAGGACTACATCGATCCCACGAGGAAAATACCTCGCATTGATGCAGTTGCACCAGAAGAGGAGGCTACACAAGTGCTGGACCTTCTCAAGATGTCAGATCGTAAACATTATACGACAGTGTCCAAGTGGCTGCTTGGAGACATCCCCAACAAGACCCCGAGGGATGTAAAGATTGGGAATCACGGTCCAGCATGGTTTCTGACGTGGAAGACACCCTAGCCGTGGCTCAATGATGGGGTAAGCCATTTATACCTAATTACTTGATAGTGGTAGAAATTATGTTTTGTTTTCAATTTTACAAGTTTTGTTTTTATTTACTCGATATGAGCTCGATGGGAGCTCGATGGGGGGTTACTTGGATCGATATGACTCGATAGGGGTGTTAAACTAGGGCTGTTGTTTACTGTTTGAGATTAGCTCGATGGAGCTCAATAGTAGATCGATAGGGTGTTAAACTAGGGCTGTTGTTTACTGTTTGAGATTAGCTTGATATGAGCTCGATAGTAGATCGATAGGGGTGTTGTTTACCATATGAGAATAGCTCAATATGAGCTCGATGGGGCTCGATATGGACTCGATGAGTGTAATGTCCCAAAATCCCTAATGTGGTTTAATGGTTGGATTAAGAGGCCAGGAGGACCATAATTGATTTATTATGCAATTATGTGATTTAATGCATGATTATATGATGATAATTGCATGCATGTGGGTTCACTTATTATTTGAAGGGCATTTTTGTAAGTTGGCCCGTTGAGGGCATATATGTATATTTATGTGCATGTTTATTCTTTATGGATGAGACCACATTATAATGTGTATTTTTTCGAGCTATTCGGCATGAGACGATCTTAGAATGTAAATTAGCGGTTTGGTCATAACGAGATTAATTTCTGGGCTCGGGTGAGCCTAGTGGTAATTTGATGCTTAGTACATTACCGGGAATAAACGGGTAATGGGATATGATTTAATTATTATTTGAGAATATTGGGAATAACGGGAATTGGAGGATGTTAATTATAATTAGCGGGATAAGTGGGAAATGATTGTTTTGCCCTTGGGTGGCTGTATAGGTTTTGTAATGACCCAAATTTACTAATAGGGCTTAAGGGCCTTGATTAGTGTGATAGGAGGGCCTAAATGGATTATATGTGATTTAATGATTAAAAGCATGTTATATGATTATTTGAATATCTGAGATGCATGACTATGTGTATTAGTATGCATGTAGGCCCTGACTAGGTTAGAAGGGCATAATCGTAATTTTGGCCTATTGAGGGCATAACTATATATATATGTGATAAATTGTCGAGACCACATTATTATGTGGATATATTTGTAATCTGTGACTCGAGGCGATCCCAGTGAGCGGCTTAGCGAAAAAGTCACAGCGGGGATTTATACCTAGCTCAGGGCGAGCCTGGGGAATTTCTAGGAATTTAGAGAATATATTGGGGTCAATTGTAACATTGAGGAATATATTTGGTGATTAGTTTAGGTGTCGGGAAGTAAGCGGTAAATATTAGAGACACTCGATGAATTAGCGTGAATTGGGTGAAATGACCAAAATGCCCCTAGGTGAATTAAAAGGTTTAGGATTTATGGGAGGGTATTGTGGTCATTTGGCTTATAAAGGATAAATGTTATTAGGCTTTTGTTGACGGTGAGAACTCGTCAACTAAGTTAAGTTGGAAAAAATTGCAAAATAAAGATTATCAATAGAAAAGCCTTAGAAATTTAAGTATCAACTCCAAGAAAACTTGCAGAAGAGCAATGGTGAAATCAGTTTTCATTCACTATGGTGCACTTGCTACAGTAAATTTTCCAACCCCCTTCCAAATGGAAGTGGAGTTTATTTTATAGTAGGCTCTAATGGCCCCTGATACAATGTGGTCCAGGGGACCAGGTAGTACGCCAGTACACTGTCAGGTGAGTGGTCTCAGGGGTAGTGGTGTCTGCTCCAGTACATGGTTAGGGTTGGTGGGTGCACCTCCACTTTAGTACTTTATCGTGCTTCCACTACCTGCATGGTACGGGTGTCAAAGGAGTGGCTGGTGAGGACAACATAAGGTACTTTGCTCGTACCACCACTACTTATCTGATGTGGGTACTATGTCCATACTCTAACTCCCTTTTAGTTCGTCAGTGGACTCCGTACCTATAGGAAAAAGGGTGCCTTGTATCTAAAGGTCGCTCTTGTGTAGCCATGAGTGAGATAAGTGTGTGGGAGTCGAGCCCCGTTGGTGACACCTTCCTTAGAAAATAGAGAAGGGCCTCACCAGCGGGGCACATGCTTATTCCATAGAGGCGCATCTTGCGAGACGGTGCATGGGGCCTAGGCATGTCCGAGACACGGCCTCACGGGCCACACGGGCGCCTCGCGAGATGGTGACGCGCAGCTGACTAAATGAGGCCTCGCGCTTGGGCATGGACGAGGCGTGGCCTTGCGTGGTCGAGGTGAGATGGCGGCACGCAGCTGGAGATATGGGGCCTCGCGCCTGGGCATGGGCGAGGTGTGGCCTTGCGTGGCCAAGGTGATGTGCGGCACTGGTGAGGCATGGCCTCGCGTGGCCGAGGCGAGATGGCGGCGCGCAGCTGGAGAAATAGGGCCTCGCGTGGGCGTGCTGAGAGCGAGGCGGGGCTCGCGTGGGCGCACTGTGGAGCGAGGCAGGGACCTTGCGCGGGCGCGTCGCGGAGCGAGGCGGGGCTCGCGTGGGCGCACCGTGGAGCGAGGCAGGGGCCTCGCGCGGGGCACGCGGAGGAGCCTCGCGTGACTCCTCGGATCTCCTGATGCATTTTTATTAAGGCCTCTTATGAGACATGGGTTGAGGGAAAAATATTGGGTTGCTTGAACTGTCTGAGGCTAATGAGGGTCGACCTCCATATTTTCCCTTGGTGGAATTTGAGCATCCACAGCTTTATACTTAGTGGATTGTGTAGAAAGGGCTAGAATTCTGAAGGAAAGAAAGGAAAGAAGAGAAGGAAAAAAGAGAATTGGAAGTCTTTTTGCTCTCTCTCGGTTTAAGCTCTTCTTCACCATCTCTTGAGACAGTCTTTTGGGGCAGAAACTCAGGAAGAGTTTGGGAAAGAGCTTGAGGCTAGGATCCCTGTTCTAGTTTGAGGAATTGGCAGAGCAATCCATCCATTTGAGGTAAGGTTTAGGGTAATTTTTCAATTTCTAGTTCTTGGTATTGTTGTGGAATTTGAGCTGAGTTTTGGTGGGGAATTTTAGGGAAGTTGAAGCTGAGCTTTGAGGAGGTGAAGGCCAAGCTGGTGAGGGGGATAACCTAGGCTAAGCTCATCCAGCAAAGGTAAGGAATTCTAGTTTAAGTTCTGTGGTTTCAGTTGCTGTTTTGTTGAGTTTCTGAACTTTAGGTTCAACTATGGTGAATTCTTTGTTTAGGGGTGCATGTGATTGGGTTAAGTGTGTTTGGGATGCTTGGGATGAGTGGAGGATGTTGGTAGGCTTGTTTTTATGTTTGTTTGAAGTTTGGAAGAGTTTTGGAAAGGTTTGGCTCGGGGAAAATCGAAGAAGGAAAAATGCAGGAGTTGTTGTGCTGTGACTAGCGCTACAACGCTAGTCACTGGGCGCTGTAGTGCTAGGCCATGTTGTCTGGGGCGTTTTAGGCTCTGTTTGTAGCACTGTAGTGCCCTCCTTAGAGCGTTGTAGCGCTACCCTATTTCCATAAAAGGGTTTTTGGGTTATTTTCAAGGGTTTTTGCCCGGGGGTTCGGGGTTTGATTCCACCACCCCGTTTGGTGGAATTAGGGCTTCCCGAGGGCTCGGGATTGGTCCCAAGGCTAGGTTTTGGACTTGAGGTTTGGTGATGATTCTGATATATGGTTGTGACTAGGTGTACACTAGGGCTCAAGAGGGATCGTGCTTGAGGATCAATTGAACGAAGCTATCAAATCTAAAGGTAAGAAAACCGCACCTGATTATGTGTTTGTGATGGGACTAAGTGCTCCCGATAACTGTATAATGTCATAGATGGTATTACACCATGGGACATGTGATAAACAACCTAAGGGTGCCGTAAATTATATTTGCGCATAGGGCGCAGCTTGGCCACTGGTAGCCGAGGACAGCTTAATATTCACTGAGCTCGGTTTAAGCGGGCCGGAGTCAGTGGGAAAAATAGAGGGTGCGGCCTAAGGGCGTTAACCCTAGTTACCATATGTGGATTGATTATTTATATGGAATGATATACTTGGTATGCTGAATACTTAGATAACATGAATGCTTAAACTGTTGAGTACATGCTTATGCGGTATGAGATATCTGATTGTCTGTTGATTGATTGTGCTTTGTTATTGTGTTTTCTTGTTGGGCCTTGGCTCACGGGTGCTACGTGGTGCAGGTAAAGGCAAAGGCAAGTTGGACCAAACCTGAGATGGAGAGCTGCGGGGCTGAATGTACATAGTCAGCTGTTCGGCCGCCACGGCCGAGGAGTGGAACAGGATGAGAAATGCTTATCCATCTGTTTTGCCTTAGAATGGCTAATCATTGTATTTAAATCTTGGATCTTTTGTAAACAGTCTTTAATTACTGCTTTTGGGATCCCATGTAAAAAGAAAATGTTTATTTAAAAGAAATGCGGCTTTTGAAACCAAAATCTTTTAACCCTAGCTCAACTATAGTTTAAGTAACACGTTTCTAATTAAATGACTTGATTAGAAAGTCTTGAACTTTTATAAACAAACAGTGTAACGGTCTTGGCTATCCCGGGTGTTACACGTTTTAAATGGACATAGGGGCATTTTGGTCTTTTGACCAAGGGTTATATATTAAATTAGAAAACTGTAGAAGGAATTAGGCTGAAGGAAAAACATAGCAGCTGGTTTCTCTCTCCCGATCCTTTCTTCTTCTTTTTCTTGGTTGGAATTTTGAAGCTAAGAGTGAGGGTTCAAGCTAGGGAATCAAGCTTGGGGTTTTAGGCTAGTGATCAGCCATTGAATGGGATACAAACCTATGATTTAGGTAAGGTTTCAGCCATGTTTTTTTTCTTCTTCTGGTTTTGCTTTGTTTTGAGTTAGTTCTTTAGCTTGAGAGTTTTGATCTTAGAAGTGGTTATTTGGTGTGGTTTTAAACGATTCAAAGCTTGGGTTTTCTGGTTAAACTAGTGGATATGCTGTGTTGATGATTGGTTTTGATTTTGGGATGGTTTGATGGAGGTTTGATTGAGGTTTGAATTGAGAAAAAGGCAGGGGAGCTGGGTTCGTGAGGTCAAGTCGCGACTGAGTTCAAGCAAGTCTCGACCTAGACCCAAGTCAGTGTTGGGGTTTGATTCCCTAATTAAAACCCAATTTCTTTGTAATCTCATTTATTATCAATAAAAGAATAGAAATCATTTTTTGACTTGGTCAATCACTTTGCTCACATGTTTTATTTCCATGATTATTTGTTTAATATAAACTTCTATTAAATCCCGAGCATATAGCTAATCTTATTTATAGTGACGTAATCACTATGGAATATACATATGATTATATGTTCAAAATAAGTTAGTCCTAAGATTAGTCAGTGCACAAGATTTACACTAACTTGCCAATCTACGATATGATCTACTTACACATTACAGTGTTATGTTCTTTCCAGAACATTAGCAAAGTAGATAAGATCGGATGTTTTTGTAACATCGGACAGGACTGATATTGACAGTTGACAAGATAAGCAAACATACCATTATTATCTATTCTAGTCATATCATATAGTTGACCATAGGTCAATTCAATCTCAATTCTGAGTGGTTAGTATTCTAACTGATTGTATTATTTGAGTTCTTTGACTTGTTCGTTACCAGCTTACCCTACGGACTATCCCATACTTACATCTTGGGAACTCGGTAGTATAATTGAGTGGGAGTGTTAATCATAGATATGAACATCTATAGCTTCTGATGAAGAAGTGAAATGATGGTTTCCTTTTAGTTTGGTTCAAGGTGTTAAATGATAGAGATCTCATTTCAGTAATTAAATTAGTACTGAAATATCATTTACAAGGAACTAAGTGTTTTAAGGAAAAAATACAATGAGGGGTAAAACAGTAATTTAGTCCTATCTCATTGTAGACCGTCTATAAGGGATTGAGTGACAATTATGGTTGTAACAATGGATAATTAATAGCGTGTCTATATTTGTTATAGAGCGTTCTATGAATTCATGAGTGCAATTCCGAATCTTTAGTGGAGTCACGAGGAATTAATAAGTTAGTAAATTTATTTGTTAGATTTATGATAACTTATTGGAGCTTGATTTCATAGGCCCATGGTCCTCATTGTACCTTGGATAAAATCATCTAGATAGTCTCAATTAATTGATTTAATTATCAATTATAATTATCAAAGTTGACCAGGTTGGATAGTTTCACAGAGTTATGTAATTTAGAAAAGAAAAGAGAAATTAGGGCAGATTTATTAATTAAGATAAATTGATATCTAAATTAATAAATAAAGTTTAAATCAAGATTCAAATTATATATAATTAATTTGATAAAGGATTTAAATAATTATTTAATTAATTAAATCAATAGAAAATAATACATGCATTGATTTTAAGTCTAATGGGCTTATAATCAAATGAGAAATTTCACTGGCCTAAAGCCCATGATAATTTCGACCTAGAGCTTCAAATTGGCTATTATTTTATTGATTTTTTCATTAAATCAAATGGCCTAATTGAGTCTATAAAAGGAGTGCTTAGAGAGAAGTCAAGACAGAGGACAGATAAGTTAATCACTAGTTTTCTGATAGTTTTTAGATTATCTCTAAACACAAGCCTTTTTCTAAGCCTCTTGGTTCTTTTCTCTTCTTCTCTCTGTATCCATCTCATGTGTTGAGAATTTCTCACTCTAGTTGATGAGGGCACCAAGACTAAAGATCCAAGTCTAGTTCCAGTTGGTCTGGTGACGAGGGCGCGAGCCAAAATACTCAGTTTAGGAGCTTGATGAGTCTTATTGTATTTTGTCATCTTGTATTTTTTATTTAGTCTTTGTTTATTTTTGTGAAAAGTCAAACACTTGACTTGTGTGAGTCCAAGAGTCCTTTTGTCCTTAATATTCGGTTTTCATTAGGAAGACAAAGGGTTGTCTTTAAATTTCAGTTTTCATTAGGAAGACAAAGGGTTGTCTTTATTTGTCGGTTTTCATTAGGAAGACAAAAGGTTGTCTTTATTTTTCGGTTTTTAGGAAGACAAAGGGGCTTGTCTTGATGTATTCTTCGGCTATATAAGGCCTTGAAAACATTTGGAAAAATCAGATTATGTTGAATGAAATTGTGAGTTTATTTCTTCTTGAGTTCTTGAAGAAACTTTTGAACTTATCAAGGAGATTCCTTGTGGCGTTCATCCTGACTTATCAAACGGATTCCATCCCCGTTTGTGGCGTCTTCCTCATACCAAGGTTCGTGCTTGGCTAAGCATTGGGTCGCGGTTCCATTCCAATCTCGTATGTTCTTGGTGGCTGTTCCATATTTGGTGTCGGGTTTCATCACAATGTTGGTGTGGTTCGTATCACTAGTCTGGGTGATTCTAAGGATACTTTGGAAAACTGTGAAGATAATAGAAGATCGGTTCAGTTTCTTGATAATACTCTGCGACATAAAGGATACAAGGGTTAGAAAAACTGAAGGAAGGACTCTTTCATTCTGCTGCGTATACTATAAGTATTCTTATCATTGTTTCTCTTTGAATTCAATTTTAGAAACATGTTCTAGGTTATATCATATTAATTTGTTTAATATTAGATCTACATGAAAATAAATAAAGATCTTGTATAAGTTTCCTAACAGTCAGAGCCTCCCCTGGGCTCTGTTAGGCAGGTGCGCGGTGACTTGCTTGGCCAAGTTGCGACCCGCCCCTGGTACCCCAGACAGATTGCTCTTCTGTTTTGGTGGTGCGCCGCGACTCACTAGGCCAAGTCGCGACCCGCCCCTTCCTTTTGTGCCAAGGAGGGTTTTTCAAGGGCTTAGGCTCGAGGTTTCATTTCCTAAGGCTCGGGATCGAATCTACTAATTGTTTTAGTATGATTCGAGGCCCTGGGAGTGAGATTTTAGATTATAAACCCTTTTATTATTTATTTTTATTGATGGGATTTTATATTGGTTATGACTAGGTGGCTGCTAAGGAACTTAAGGACTGATCGTTCTCAAAGGACGTTCTTTTATTATTTCTCGCTCGAACTAGAGGTAAGAAAACTGCACCCAGTATGTGACATGCATGGTTATTTATGAAGCATGTTGAGTGCGCTATATATTAACATTGATTGCATACTAAATGCATAGCAGCTTGGCTTATTTGAGTATGATACTGAATTATTAGTAAGAGAACGACAATGGTGTTTAGTATTGATCCTGAAGCTATGACTTATCAGTCAAGTTCAGCGGTGATATGAGCACTGGTTGTATGGTATTGGCTTAAGAGTCAAGAACGACATTAATGTGCTTAACATAGGCTGAAATGATTAGATCTAATCACCATGAGCATGAAATGCTTGACCGACCCTAAGTTCGATGAAATCTAAAAGCGCTTGTCTAGTCTAAAGAATAGTTACATAAAGCCATAGCCAAAAGGCTCAAGTGACTGAATGTCACATGGCTTAGGGTGCAGAGCCCCAGAGATAGACTTATTAGTCATCTATCCAGAGATAGACTTATTAGTCACTTATCTTATTAGGGTGCGGAGCCCAAAGTGTGACTCACTATCTGATTAGGGCTGCAAACCCCAGAATGATTACCATAATCATTTATTGATATTACATACATTGTAACGACCCAAATTTGCTAACAGGGCTTAGGGCCTTGATTAGCGTGCCTGGAGGGCAATAAATGAATTAATGTGAATTTATGTGATAGAGATGCATGTTTAGTTGAGTTAAATGTGCATGTGGGCCCCGTTTGGATATTAGGGGTATGTTTATGATTTTAGCCCGTCGAGGGCGTAAATGTGATAAATATGATATGCATGTGATATATTTCTGTGTAGCACGATCCGAGACAATCCTGGGGAGCGGTTAGCCAGAAAGTCACAACGGGGTTGAGAATCCGACTCAGGGCGAGTCGAGGGGTAATTTAGGTGTTAGATGTAATATTGGGTTATCGGCGTATGAAAGTAAATATTCGGAGATATATTTGAGGTTAGAGTGTATAGAAAAGAATATTGGGGAAATTAATATTTTGGACCTCGAGGACTTAGCGGGATTAGGTAAATGACTAAATTGCCCTTGGGTCAATTAAGGATAGAGGCTAACTTAAGGGGCAGCTTGGTCATTTTGTAAGAATAAAGTTAGATATAGTTAAGTAAAAGAAACTGCTGGAACAAAAGGGAAGAATCAGTTTTTAGCTTAATCCTCTCCAAGTTGGTTTATTACTTTGGCTTGTGGTGTATGAGCTTGGGAGATTTTCAGCAGGAATCCAAGGCTTGAGGCTTGTGTGAGAGAGCTTTGAAGGTGGAGGAGCAAAGAAGGCCAGGAATTATCAGCTGAGGTAAGGAGTTTAACCTTCAAATCTCTTGAGTTTCAGTAGAATTGTAGTTGAAATCATGAGCTGCATGTGGATTGGGATTATGATGTTAAGTTTGATTGTGGGCTGAGTTTCATGGCTGTGTGAACTTATAGCAAAGTTTAGATGGTGTGGTTGAGGACTTAAGCTTAATTTCTGGGTTAAATTGCTGGGTTGAGGTGATTTTGGGTGAGTTGGTCTTAAGGAAACACAGGAAAAGATGAAGAATTCTGGGTTTGGAGGCGAGGGCCGCGGCCCGTGTGTGCGTGCGACCATGGGAGGCCTTGGTTCTCAAGGCGTGCCGCGGCGCTTGGACAAGCGCGCTGCGGCCCGTGCATGTTTCAGGGTGGTGTGAGCCTCTGTTTCGAGGCTAGCCGCGGCATGGTCTTATAGGGTCGCGGCTCTTAGTGGCCTTTTGTGTGTTTAAGTGTGTTTAGGCTTGAGAACTCAAAGGTTAAGGCTCGGGACGGATTTTATCACCCGGATTGATAGAATTCAAGGTCCCGGAGATTAGAGTTACGGTTCAAAGTTATTTAATGGATTAGAACTTGATGGATGAATATTGATAATGCGTTGTGACTAGGGTTTCAGCGAGGCTCAAGTTAGAGGACTGTGCTCGGGATATCGGTGCTCGGAGAGCTCGGGACGCAGGTAAGAAACCCCTGTACCCATAGAGCTTGTATGTAGGGATGTACCTTTGGTTGAATCTGTTAGTCTTCAGTATTTGTTTATTATGCTATGAATGCTATTGTATAAATGTTCGGCGAGAGCCGGGAACGGCGCAGGCCGAGGTCGGCAAGGGCCGGAAACAGCAAAGGGCCGGGAACGGCGTTGGGCAAGTTGAGTGCGAGGCCGAGTACGGCAAGGGGCCGAGAGCAGCGTTGAGCACATGGAGTGCGAGTTGCTAGGGTGAGACCCTAAAGGATACCTGGGATATCCTCACGATGCAGATCACAAACCCAGGGCCTTGTAAAGCGCCTGGGATGGCTTGGCCGTATGTGTTTAGCCTATTGATGGCCTGTTTATATGCTATGTGTTGGTTTTGCATATGTTATCTGTTTGTGGGTTTTCTTGCTGGGCTTCGGCTCACAGGTGCTCTGTGGTGCAGGTAAGGGCAAGGAGAAAGCTAACCAACCATGAGTGAAGCAGGCATGAGGCGGCGTGTACATGTTTGGTCTGCCTGGCTGCCACAGCCAGTGGATTTTGGGAGATAAATGTAATAAAACCTAGATTTTGTCGTTTAGCCAACTTGGTTATATTTATATGTTGTAAATATTTCTAAACAGTATTTTGGGATCCTAAGTGTTAAACTTTTATGATTTTCAATGAAATAGAATTATTTCTAAAGTTTATACTATGTTTATGATTTAATTACACTTTTACTTTAAAAGCCTCGATTAGCGAGTGATTGCACGTTTTTAAAACTCACTTAGTAACGACTCTAAGGTAGTAGGGCGTTACATACATGCAGTAGTAAGTTTTCTTGTTGAGCCTTGGCTCACGGGTGCTATGTGGTGCAGGTAATTGGAAAGAAAAGCTCACCTAGCCTTGAGTGGAGAGCTTAGGTGGCGATGTGTACATATGTAGCCGCTTGACCACCACGGCCAAGGTGTTTCTCAGAGGAACTAGGGGTTAACCCTATATTTTCCGCTGTTATATTATTTCATATAATATAATGTTAGATTAAATAATGTGACAAAATGTGATTTGTCACACCTTGTAACATATTAGTGAGAGTCACAAAATTAGACACATGTGTGTGCCCAAATGTGACATATTTTGGAGTTACAAAATCAGTTACAAATTTGTAACTCCCAAATATTACCCAATAATGTGTATATTATATGTTACACATTTGAGATTGGATTTCACAAAGCCATGATGAAATATGGCTGTTGGATACATGTTTTTAACTCCCAATAGGTGTTTGGAGGTTACAAAATCATGTGGGAAAGGATTTGGGACGTTTTAGACAAATGACTTTTTTTGTGCTGAAAATGGCCTGTGGCCACTGCCACTGACTTTCAGTGGCCACGACCTGGGGGACAGAAGCCAGTGGCCGCGACTACTGAAAAGTCCTGGCCACGGCCAGTGAGGCTGACAACCTATATGATTTTTCAGTTTTTTCCAAATTGAACGGTTCTAACATCCCAAATAACTCCAAAATCTCTATTTTAATTCCATAAACATCCAATTAAACATTGGTAACAGCCATGGTGGTTGGTGGAATTTGAAATTCAAAGGGGTATCTCAAACTCTATAAATAGGAGCCTAATGCTCACTTGTAAGACACACCATTTTCCATCCACAAAGCACTTGGCTGGAAAATACACCATAGAGGATTGATAATTCTAGAGGGCTATTTCGTAGAGAGATCCCTTAGTGCTTAGAGAATAGGGGGAAATAAGCTTTTGGACAAAGGTTTTGAACCTTGTTTAAGTTGGTGATCCCCACTACTCTACACTTTGGTTGTGTGAGAGTTTGTGTTTTCCATTGATCTTTTTATTATGTTGTTCTTCTTGTATTATTAGTGTATTGAGTTTGTAATCCTCTTCCTCTATTTCTATTTACATATTCATTGGTATCTTTTGTTTTAGGGTTTTAGCTCTTATAATTCTATTCCTTCTCTTATTTCTATTTACTTGTATTTTGAGCAATTGAGTTGTAATATTTATTTTAATCAATTATCTTGTCTATTGTATTTTTGCATAGAGTTGTATATTGCTTTTTCCATATTTCCATTGAGCAATAATATATATTCTCTAACAATCAAAAGCTTATTTTCATTTTCAATGGAAGGAGAAACCATGGAGATCATATGAGGATTTGATGAGGACACCAAGACTAAAGATCCAAGTCAAGTTCCAGTTGATCCAAGTCAAGAGGGGGGGAATGATGAGGACACCAGTTTAGGAGTTTGATCAATATTTAGCTTCTTGTAATGAGTCTTATTGGATTTTGGCATCTTGTATTTTTTTATTTTAATCACGTTTTTTTATTTAGTCTTTGTTTATTTTGTGAAAAGTCAAACACTTGACTTGTGTGAGTCCAATAGTCTTTTTTTTGTAATTTTCAGTTTTCATTAGGAAGACAAAGGGGCTTGTCTTTGATGTAATTTTCGGCTATATTAGGCCTTGTAAACGTTTGGGAAAGGCAGATTATGATGAAATGAAATTTGTGAGTTTTTCTTCTTGAGTTCTTGAAGAAACTATTAAAACTTATCAAGGGGTTCCTTGTGGCGTTCAACCTGACTTATCAAACGGATTCCCATCCCCGTTTGTGGCGTCTTCCTCATACCAAGGTTTGTGCTTGGCTAAGCATTGGGTCGCGGTTCTTCATTCCAATTTCGTGTGTTCTTGGTGGCTGCCATATTTGGTGTCGGGTCTCACCACAATCGTTGGTGTGGTTCGTATCAGTTGGTATCAGAGATTAGGATCATCCGGTTTGGCCTATCCTTTTTCATTTGTGTTTTCTATTCAATTCGTTTTTCAATATTAGGGTTGCTGAAATAAAAAAAAAATCATCATCTAGTCGTGTTTTGAGTTCTTTGTCCTTGTTTATTTGTTGTGAAATCCGAGCCACAAATCTTGTTTCATAGAGTTCTTTGTTCAATTGGTGCATTTGAATTAGGGTTGTTGAAAATCTATCTAAATTTTTTTTTCTCTGAAATCGTGAATTAGGGTGCTTAACGTGAATTAGGGCTTTGAGTTTCTCTTGTTCTTATTGTGAAAATCTGAATTGGGATCGAGTTTTTTCTCTTGTTCTTGTTGTGAAATCCGAATTGGGATTGAGTTCTCTTGTTCTTATTGTGAAATCCGAAATTGGGATTGAGTTATCTTTTTCTTATTGTGAAATCCGAAATTGGGATTGAGGTCTCTTGTTCTTGTTGTGAAATATCTGAATTTTGCATGAGTTACTCTTGTTCTTTTGTGCAATCCGAGTTGTATTGTTTTCTAATTGTTGTAGTTCCACCAATTCTGATTCTACTTGTGTCTTGTACCTGCATTTGAGAAAAAAAAAATAGAAAGAAAGAAAGAAAGAAAGAAGAAGAAAAGAAAACCAAGAGGATCCGAGACCAAAAAAAAAAAAAAAGAGTCTGGAAACCTCTCTTAAAATTTTTTGTTCTATTCTTGTTCCCTATGGTCTAGAGGCCTTTTTGCCAAAACCCCAGTCAAGTGTTCCAAAAAATCATCATTTTTCGCCAATTATTCATTGGTGTTCGTTTGGTTTGTTTGGTTGGATTTGCTGCTTGAATCCTCCATATTACCGTTTGATTAGTTTTGAAAGAGCTTAAAGAAGAATACGAGTGGAGAAAGGCAGAGGTGTGAGCTTATTTGAGGGTAAAAGCCATCAAAGTTGAGTGAAACACGAGTGGACTTGAGTGACAATTTTTGAGTGAAAACACGTGAGGGAGTGTGGTGAGGTCTTTTTCTATAACTGTTCTAACCTTATTTTTTTGCAGATTTTCAATCATGTCACAAAATACAGAAAGAAATGCAGGCAATGACACTCCACCACCTACAGTTCCAAATCTACAAATTGAAGCTTTAATGGGGGAGATGAGGAGGATGTTGAGGGAGGAGTGTGAACAAATACATGAGAGGTTGGATAGGGTAGAAGAGGGAACACAACGGAGGCCACGGAGGAATAGGGTACACCAAAGGGAGGATGAGAATGAAGGGGATTTGGAAGGGGTACTTTCTGATGAAGAGTTTGATAGGATGTCGGCGGGTAACCATAGGAGGTATGGTCGGGATAGAGAAGCTAGGAACCAGGTAGATAATTATTTAGGAAATATCAAGATGAGAATTCTAGCATTTCAGGGGAAGAGTGATCCTGAAGCATACCTTGAGTGGGAGAAGAAGATGGAGTTGGTTTTCGATTGTCACAACTACTCTGACATGAAGAAGGTAAAACTAGCTGCCATTGAATTTACTGATTATGCTATTGTTTGGTGGGATCAGTTGTGCATCAACAGGAGGCGAAATGGAGATCGTGCCATTGACACTTGGGAGGCTATGAAGAGGGTGATGAGGCGACGATTTGTACCATCTCATTATTATCGAGATCTATACCTTAAGTTGCAAGGTCTTCGTCAAGGTTACAAGAGTGTTGATGAGTATTACAAGGAGATGGAGATGGCTATGATTAGAGCCAATGTGGAAGAGGATCGGGAGGCAACAATGGCAAGGTTTTTGAATGGGTTGAACCGAGAGATTGCTAATCCAATTGAGCTACACCATTATGTGGAATTGGAAGATTTGGTGCATATGGCAATCAAAGTTGAGAGGCAGCTCAAGAAGGATAGTACAAGTTCAAAGCCAAGACCGAGCCCACACAATCCAAGTACAACACCTTGGAGGTCGAACTATCCAAAGAAAGACGACCAACCTACTTCATCCTTTACACCAAAACCAGCCACGACTCCTCAAGGTAAAACAACCCCTACTTCATCCCATTCTAGTGAGATAAAGTGTTTCAAATGTCAGGGGCGAGGACACATAGCTAGCCAATGTCCAAACAAGAGAGTTATGGTGATTCGAGAAAATGGCGAGGTAGATTCTGAAGATGAAGATGATCTTGCTGACATGCCACCATTGGAAGATGCTTCTATAGATGATGAAGAGTATGGGCCAGAATCTGGTGAGATGCTTGCACTAGTCACACGACGAGCCTTAAATTTGCAAGCAAAAGAAGAGGAAGAAGAGGTGCAGCGGGAGAACATCTTTCACACTTGTTGTCATGTGAAAGCCAAGGTATGTAGTGTGATTATTGATGGAGGTAGTTGTACTAACGTTGCTAGTTCTTCCATGGTTGAGAAGCTGGGGCTCCCAACGCTTAAACATCCTCGTCCATACAAGTTGCAGTGGTTGAATGATAGTGGTGAAGTGAGGGTTACAAAATAGGTTCTGGTATTTTTTCGAATTGGCAAATATGAGGATGAGGTATTGTGCGATGTGGTTCCAATGCAAGCTGGACACCTCCTTCTAGGAAGGCCTTGGCTATTTGATCGGCGAGTCCAGCATGATGGCTTCACCAACAAGTACTCATTCATGTTCCGTCAACGAACTATCACTCTAGCTCCATTGACGCCAAAGCAAGTATATGAAGACCAAGTGAGGTTGCAAAAATTGAGTGATAAAAAAAAATTGAGTGAGCAAAAGAAGGAGAGTGAAAAGATGAATGAGAGTGAGAAAAAAGAGAGACAAAGAGAGAAAATGGTCGAATCAAGTGAGAGAGAAAAGAAAGAGAAGAGTTCGATCAATGAGGGAAAATTAGAGAGAAAACAAAATAATTTTTATGCAAAAAAAAGTGAGGTTAAGCATATGTACAAGGAGGCTCTTTTAAACACTAACCAACTTGATGCTAACAAGGGTCGTCACAAGCAGGTTTTTGATCCCGGTGATTGGGTATGGTACACATGAGGAAAGAGCGATTCCCAGCACAAAGACGTTCCAAATTGCTACCTCGAGGAGATGGGCCGTTTCAAGTGCTAGAAAGGATCAATGACAATGCTTACAGACTCGATTTACCAGGTGAGTATACTGTTAGTGCTACTTTTAATGTTTCTGATTTGAGTCCTTTTGATGCAGGTGACGATTTGAGGTCAAATCTTTCTCAAGAGGGGGGGAATGATGAGGACACCAAGACTAAAGATCCAAGTCAAGTTCCAGTTGATCCAAGTCAAGAGGGGGGGAATGATGAGGACACCAGTTTAGGAGCTTGATCAATTTTTGGCTTCTTGTAATGAGTCTTATTGGATTTTGTCATCTTGTATTTTTTTTTATTTTAATCACGTTTTTTTATTTAGTCTTTGTTTATTTTGTGAAAAGTCAAGCACTTGACTTGTGTGAGTCCAATAGTCTTTTTTTTGTAATTTTTGGTTTTCATTAGGAAGACAAAGGGCTTGTCTTTGATGTAATTTTCGGTTTTCATTAGGAAGACAAAGGGGCTTGTCTTTGATGTAATTTTCGGCTATATTAGGCCTTGTAAACGTTTGGGAAAGGCAGATTATGATGAAATAAAATTTGTGAGTTTTTCTTCTTGAGTTCTTGAAGAAACTATTAGAACTTATCAAGGGGTTCCTTGTGGCGTTCAACCTGACTTATCAAACGGATTCCCATCCCCGTTTGTGGCGTCTTCCTCATACCAAGGTTCGTGCTTGGCTAAGCATTGGGTCACGGTTCTTCATTCCAATTGTTGGTTTTTATTGATCAAATCAGAGATTATGCGCAGCGGAACAACAATCAAATTGTCAGATTAATCCCATAAGATTTCTAGATCTACTTCTTCACACTCATATATATATTGAATCAAGGACAAGAATAGAAACATTACCTCAAGTCCTTCCTTGCTGCTATCTTTTCGTATGGCTGAATCATTGAGATCTCACACCAAGATCTTCCAAAATGTTCTCAGTCACCCAAAGAACGAGTGTGGGCTCGCTATACAAATAATAGGCAATTACTATTTATCAGATATTCTCAACACATGAGATCTGATAAAGTTTGGACCTAGGTTTTGTGAAGAACAATGACCTTTGTTTTGCCACTGATCTTTTTCTCTGAGAGAATCCTAGATATTTTTCTATCCCTGAAAACTTACGTTCTGTGAAAACTGATATCCAATATTTAATAATATCCAATATATTAAAATATTTGTTATTTTAAACAAATTCAAAATAACTGATCAGTTATCAGATTTTTGTTTAAATAATAATATTTAAATCAAATCAAAATATCTCATTATTTATTTAATATTTAAATAACTAAAATTGTGGAATCAAGAGACCAAGTCTATCTCTTATGCGTGTAGCACAGTGCATGTGCACTGTGCCACACGTGTACCACATGCATGTGCATGCATGTGATTTTTCCCAATTTTTATTATTATTTAAATACCAAAAATCCCAAAAATAAATTAATTCAAAATTAATTATATTTTTGTTAAATCAAATAATTAATTAATTCTTAATTAATTAATTACACATAATTAAACAATAATTATGTTTGATACATAGAAAAATATTTTACTTATCACATAAGTCCTTTTTACCCATTTTTGTATTTGCCTTTAACAGTGATTGTTTGAGCCATTCTGGGGACCATGGACCTATAACATTAAGCTCCAATAAATTGAAACTAAATAATTAAACTCTTTAATTATAATAGTTAATTTATTAATTCTGATATTACTCCACTATAAATTCAGAATTGCACTCTTTATGTTATAGATATACTTTTACAGAAATCTTTTTCTTAAGTCGTCCATTGATATAACCATCTTACAATAGTTCAACCCTCTAATTAATTAGTTCATAAATTAGAATGGAAGAATTACCATTTAACATTTCTAATTTATTTCTTATTCCTTAAGTACCATTAATTCACTAGTGAATAATTAATCTATAATCTAATTATAGATTTGAGCTCAAAATCATTCAGTTCCAGAATTAACCCTTAAGGGAACTAATATACGATCCGTTAGGAAATATTAGATTCCGTGTTGTTGATACATGTTCCCAGCCATCCATGATATTAAATCTCCAAAACAAAAGTCATTAGCCTCATTCTTTGAAGAGACCTTAACGAGTGAATCAAAAGATTTAATAAACATGAACAGGAGTTCATGAACACTCAGGATTTAGGTTGATCTTTAAATGATCATCTGTTATGATATGAATTACAAGTCTTTATTGTTAAATGGTTTTTGGATAAAGACTTTAATTCACATCGATCCATGTCATATATAATCATATTATATAAAGCACCTTTACCGAGATGTCTTACCACATCAATAATCTGAATCTAGATTATTTGTATCATTATGATACTCAGTAAACCGTACTTACAACTCCAATTAAAGAATTCCATAACTTTAATTTGTCGTTGTTGACCATTTTTATTCATTCATGTGATCTTAATTCTCTCGTACTAATACAAGATCACATCCTCAATAATGAATATGGAATTTTTCTGATATTTACAAAATTATTCAAACAATAATTTAACAATCTAAATATGACAATAATAATAAACCATTGTATTTATTTATTCACAGAAAAAACAAATGTCTTTACATGCTTTTAGGACACACTCCTAACACCAATTTCGTGTGTTCTTGGTGGCTGCCATATTTGGTGTCGGGTTTCACCACAATCGTTGGTGTGGTTCGTATCAGGATCCAACTTTTAAAAGATGGCAACATAATGTAATGTTCTTCTTTGGTGTTCTTAGAAGATCTAATGGTTTTCATATAGTGATAGAAATGAGAAGAAGAAAAGTTTATTAATGAGGTTCATTGTTTTCTAATCTCCTTTGTTTTTTAGTGGTTAGATTAGAAGATAATATAATATCTTGAGTTTTTGCTATATGTGATTAATATGTAAATAATCTAGTAGATTATTGGGTAATATGTTAGCATGTTATAGAATTGTCTTAATTTGTGATAATGGGAAATTATTAGAATGACAACTAAATGAGTTTTATATGACATGTATAAATATATTGATTTTGTGAATCAATAGAAATGTGAAATCATATGTGTATGATATTTGTAATTCATGTTTTCATATTAATAAAGAGTCATATTAGTATGATATTAGTCATGTATGTTGACAACAATGTAAAATTATATTGAAATATAATCATGCAAACATTTGTGAGATGTTAATATGTTTTATCCTATATTGATGAGAATTATCATGATTATTATGGTGTGTCATATAATATGATTATTAAGGTGATAATAATATAAATATATTTTATCCTCTATTATTGCAATGTAATAAGTTACCATTTATTTGGTGAATAAAGTGTATTATTTGGAAATTAAAATTCTCATTTAAAGTGTTGAGCATGTCAATTATGAGATAAGAAAAGATGAACCTAAGAGGGTTACATCTTTTGATAAATGTCTTGCCATTGCAAGAAAAATGGATCAAAGTGGATTAAAAAATTGTAGGATGACATATTGACTCAATAGACTTATAGTCTAGAGTGTGGTCAAATATAATATATTTGAGAATTATTTAGTGACAATAATTCTTAAATATTGAATGTCTCAATGAGGAGACATTACAAAATTGGAGAAGCAATTTTGAATCTTTACACCAATGGTGAATAAAAGAGAACTTTATTCATTTTGGTTAAAGATGGTGATATGTTGAAATTAATCTCAATGAGAAAATTTTAAACAAAAACATAAGAAACCAAAGTGTTTAAATAAATCAATGAGGGTTTACTTTCTTTGATTTAAAGTGTTTAAAAAATTGACATTTTCATTTTGATTTTGATGAGAAAATCAATGAATGTCGAATTGATGTTTTCAAAAGAATCTCAAAGAGACTCTTAAGAAATACGCAAAAGTTGTTTAAGTGATTTTGAGATTATTTAAACAACTAAAAATGAATTTTTTTGATTATTTGTTTGAGAAATTCTCACATTACATTTGTGAACACATTTTATTTTGTGAAATATATAAAAGAAAGCAACCAAGTAAAAGTTACTTTCAAATAAGTGTTTATTGCTTTAGCAAGTAAATAAATCAAGATAAATATTGAGGTTTTATCTTGAGAGTTTATCATGTGGCATAGAGGACTCATGATGAACTTTGATAATCATAGGTCTAGATTTATCTTGGAGGATAAATGACTTAATAGAAATGAAGAGATTTCTATTTTAAAGTGATATTTTATTATCACTATGTGAGAAATGTGGGGGTGATGCTCCAAAGTTAATCAATTTATTTTGTTGTTAATCAATTGATTAATTTGGTCATCCTGTCAAATAGATGA
This sequence comes from Humulus lupulus, assembly GCF_963169125.1. Classification (NCBI taxonomy): domain Eukaryota; kingdom Viridiplantae; phylum Streptophyta; class Magnoliopsida; order Rosales; family Cannabaceae; genus Humulus; species Humulus lupulus. The sequence goes on from NC_084796.1 coordinate 145,736,312, forward strand.
TTGGAATTCCACATTCTAAATCATATTGGCTATATGTGTATAGAATGAACAAATCTAGACATGCTTGGTGTCTAAAGTTGTTGTTTTGTAATATTTTGATTCAAGAAGGAATCAATTAACTGAGAATTCTAGAAACAAAATAGGTTTCTAGAATTAATATTCAAATGTTTATCTTGGATATTAAACTATAAAATAGTGGGGGTGTTGACTATGGTCAAAATCACTATTTTAAAGAGGCTACTATTTTAATCAAACTATGACTAGCAACAAAGTTTGAATAAAATAATGAGAGTGTCTAAGTATGCATACATGAGAAAAGAAATGATTCAAATGGAATCATTTCTACATCTCAAGGGGTGGGACTTAGACTCCCTAAAGAGATTCACCGTTGATGGTAACCTATCTTAATACTTGTAACCAAACTATCTTAATACTTGTAACCATGCTAGTATTAGGTTCAATAGGTAATAACAAGTCAATCAAGTGAATAGTAGTAGTACTCAAATTTTGTCCCATTTGAGATATGAGTACTAGTGTGTTACCAAAATGAGGGTTAAAACCGAAAGGTTTTTTAATAGAACTCAGTCTTGAAAAGACAAGTATTTTAGGGTAACAAAATACTGTAAGAGTTCTACCTATATAGACCTAGGGGTGGTGCCGCCCCTCATGAGAATTGGGAGTCATTTTCAAGAAAAGTTTATGAATAGAATGTGCACATGGCCATTAACGGTGCAAAAGCGAGACATTGAGGTCTCAAGTGAACATAGCAAAGGTGTGTGTGTTATCACCGGTTTGTTATCAAGGGATAGTGGTTCAATGCTTCGGCAACCAAAATTTCAACAAACTTTGTGATAATTACACAAAGGTAAAATTCAAGTCGAAAGACATCTTACTCTATGCACCAATGCAAAGGTTTCTATAGAGAGTGATTATTTAATCAAGTGGGGGAATATTATATTTTAATATAATGTTTGATTGATTAAATAAGTGTTACAAAAAGTGATTATTTAATCTAGTGGGGGAATGTTATATTATTTCATATTGTTGACCCTGATTTTGGGCAACTGACACGGAGTCAAAATTCGCTTGACGTGGATGAATGCGTTGAAAAGAACGTAATGACGAAAATAATAAGAACACGATATTTTATAGTGGTTCGGCCCCAGGATCTGGTAATAACCTACGTCCACTTAGATTGTTATTGATGTGAGATTCAAAGGAGTGATCAAAGAACTAGGGTTCAATGAGTTTCACTAACCTTTTCAGAACAATACAATATGAGTGATATGATAATTCTAATCTCCAGCGATTTAGAAGTCAGAAAAAGAAAAAAGGATCCGCTTCCCTGAGCCCTCTTCTTCTATTTATAAGCTCAGGGAAGATTTACATTGATTTGTTACAGATATTATTTCCTAAATAATCGGATACTCAGGAAATCATGGGAGAGAATTTCGGATTCCATCATAACTGCCTAAGATTTCCTCCGCGTGTTACGTGCATACGACCAGACTGGTCGTGTGAAGAGATCGATCGCATAATGCCGAATATCTTCCTGGTCGATAGTCGAACACAGGTTTTGCTAGGTGTCAGCCGCGTGCAATTAATTCCTGCCATGTCATTCACTTCTGATTTTTGGGATAACACATATAATATAATGTTAGATTAAATAATGTGACAAAATGTTATTTGTCACACAAATATGATTTGTCACACCTTGTAACATATTATTGAGAGTCACAAAATTAGACACATGTGTGTGCCCAAATGTGACATATTTTGGAGTTATAAAATTAGTTACAAATTTGTAACTCCCAAATATTACCCAATAATGTGTATATTATATGTTACACATTTGAGATTAGATTTCACAAATCCATGATGAAATATGGCTGTTGGAGACATGTTTCTAACTCCCAATAGGTGTTTGGAGGTTACAAAATCATGTGGGAAAGGATTTGGGACGTTTTGGAACGTTTTGGAAAAATGATTTTTTTATGCTGAAAATGGCCTATGGCCGCGGCCACTGAAAAGTCCTGGCCGCGGCCAGTGAGGCTGACAACCTATATGATTTTTCAGTTTTTTCTAAATTGAACGGTTCTAACATCCCAAATAACTCCCAAATCTCCATTTTAACTCCATAAACATCCAATTAAACATTGGTAACAACCATGGTGGTTGGTGAAATTTTAAATTCAAAGGAGTATCTCAAACTCTATAAATAGGAGCCTAATGCTCACTTGTAAGACACACCATTTTCCATCCACAAAGCACTTGGCTGGAAAATACACCATAGAGGCTTGATAATTCTAGAGAGCTATTTCCTAGAGAGATCCCTTAGTGCTTAGAGAATAGGGGGAAACAAGCTTTTGGACAAAGGTTTTGAACCTTGTTCAAGTTGGTGATCCCCACTACACTTTCGTTGTGTGAGAGTTTGTATTTTCCATTGATCTTTTCATTATGTTGTTCTTCTTGTATTATTAGTGTATTGAGTTCGCAATCCTCTTCCTCTATTTCTATTTACATATTCATTGGTATCTTTTGTTTTAGGGTTTTAGTTCTTATAATTCTCTTCCTTCTCTTATTTCTATTTACTTGTATTTTGAGCAATTGAGTTGTAATATTTATTTAATCAATTATCTTGTCTATTGTATTTTTGTATAGAGTTGTATATTGGTTTTTCCATATTTCCATTGAGCAATAATACATATTCTCTAACAACCGCTTAGGTTGGCGGGTTGTAATTTTTACACTGGAATGACCATTTTGGATTGTAAATAACTTTGTAACACTTTTATGGGCCCATGTACAGTTTTATGTTTTAAATAAAATATATCCATTCCTTTTGATCGAAAATTTTCACCTTAGCCTATTAATAACACCTAGATGCACGTTTATAACCAAATGACTCATTTAGCGAGTCAAGCACTGTTTAAAGTCCACAGTAACGGTCTTGGAGTAACCAGGGCGTTACAATGAGCTCGATGTTTAGTTCGATATAAGCTCGATAGTGCTCGATTATTACTCAATTTATTCGTTTATGCACTATTTTTTAGCCATTTATGATGGTCTTTGCTAACTTTTTATATCGTACTCTCTTTGTAGCATATTGATGCGGTAGAACACATACTTCGTATGCGCCACAAGTATTTTCCCAATACATATTGCCATAATGCAGTTGTGATGAACATTTATTTCTCACAAGTGATACCTGCCCGATGTGATCAGTACAAGAAAACTTCCAACAAAACAAAGTACACGTGGGATTCTGACATTATGTCCATGTTGGCCGGCATCGAGTAGCAGTTTCTGGCATCTTGGGGAGGAGTTGAGGATGTATATTGGTGCCAGAACTAGGAACATCAACATTGGTTTGCCACTGAGGCTTCTATTTCTAGTTGGACACTCACTGTTTATGATTCAGACAACTCAGTGATTAGTGACGCAAAGCTGGAGGAAATTATGAATCCATGGTGCTTTTTGTTTCCTTCTCTGTTGATGCAGAGTAAACTGTTCACTAATAGCTTGATGTTGAAGATTCCTACAGCAGGAAAGGGGCCGCATCAGTTCACATGGCGACGCAACCAGAAACACGAGCTCACTTAGTCAAAGAGAAGGTAACAAACATCATGTTCATACTATATTTGTTTCTAACTAAAATTATAGTATTGTACACTTAATGTTTACATTTTTTTTACAGTGGGGATTGTGGTGTGTATGTTGTCAAGCATATTGAGCATCTCATGGCCGGCCTTCCATTGGAAACCATCTGCGATGAAAATATAGAGGTGTTCAGGAACAAGTGGACGACAGACTCGTGGTATCAAAATTTGTTACCTTGATGATTGTATATATACAGGGTCTTTACATGTGAAATTTTTTGTTAACTTTTTTTTGTAACTTTCATATGGTTGTTATTGAGCTATATCGAACATTATCGAACTAATATCGAGCTATATCAAACTGTTATCGAACCAATATCGAGCTTCAATCGAGCAATATCATTTTCATATCCATTATCTAGCTGTTATCGAACTAATATCGAGCCATTATCGAACTACTATCGAGTTATATCGAACTAATATCGAGCTAAGATTTGAAGTCAGTTTAGAAGCTAACAACCATATTATCGAGTTCATATCGAGCTACTATCAAGTTAACATCGAGTTCATGTTGAGCTACAATCGAGCTCATCGAGTTTACATCGAGCTTAACATAACTCTTAAGAAAAATAAAAGAAAAAAGAAGGGAAAACAAGCTAGGTTATTAATACAACAAGTCGAGATGGGAAAAAAAGTTTATAGCCTAGCTTTGCATGTAGCCTTGTTGTGGCAAGACCACCACACATACTACACTTGTGCTCTTTGCGAATGATTTCACCATTCGATGGGGTGCGGCTTCTTCCCACCTTTTTCTTCTTTGGTCGACCAACTGGTTGTTTTTCAACGGGAACCCAAACTTGCATTTTCTCTATTTTCTCAGGAAATTCCCAATCATCCTCGTTTCCAGTTGGGGAAATTGTTTCTTTGTAAGACTCCCTCCACATCTTAATAGTGTAATATGGGGAACACAGTGAGTAAATGTTGACATCGCACGGATGGCCGCAACCACACCATGAACACAAGGGTAACCCATTATTTGAAACATGCCATAGGAGCATGATTTGGTCATCAAATTCACCTCACCATCACCTTCTGGGTCTACCACATGAAATTCAAACTGTCCAAGAGGATGGACTTTCAAGTACCTTGCATCATCTGCAATTCCTGAGACATCTTTCTCATATATTGTTGCTAATTTTGATGTGTACTTCTCTACCTCCTCACGATGCACAGCAAACCATGACTGAATTGTGAAACAAATGAATTCCACAAAAGTAGTGACTAGGAAGGTTCTTGTGTCTCTGGTTTTGTTGTTGAAACTTTCAACGTAGTTTCTTGTCATTACATTGTATCGATTCCCAGGAAAGTAAGCATAGTCCACTTATCGAAGCCAATACCCTCGAGATATGGAGCTATGGCAGGATCCATTTGCTTTATATTGTTGAAGCCAAAAGACTTCCGAATTGCATATGTCGCATTCCACATCTCCTTGTGACAATGATCAGTCTTGAACTTAGCGATTACATTCATACTTATGTGATGGTAGCATGCACCGTGGTGGGCATCAGGGAAGACCAACTCAAGAGCATGCATAATGCTAGCATGCCTCTCTGATACAAAAGCCAGATTATCAACAACTTCAATGGATTCCTTCAATTTCATCATCAAATACTTCCAATAATTATGATTCTCACTGTCAACAATTGCGAACGCAATTGGATAAATGTGGTTATTCGCATCCAATTCGACATCACACATGTGAAGACCATACCTTAACTTCAAGAAAGTGTCGTCCACACATATAACATGACGACATGATGTAAATCCCCTTCTACAAACTCCAAGTGAGAAGAAACAGTAAAGAAAGTGACCGTCATCTGTGACAAAATCAATTATTGTACCTGGATTCTTTTGTTGCAACATGTACAAGTAAGAAGGTAACTTGGAGTGTGATTCTTCAGGTGTCCCCCTGACATAACCGAGTGTGTTCTCTCTGCATCTCCAAGCCTTCATATAACTCATATCGATCCCAAAATTATTCTTCATATCCTTCTTTATGTTGTTTGCTCGGTAGCTAGTGCCATCAGTAGCATATTTGTTGTTGATAAGGTGCCCAATGACCCAAGGTGTTGCTTGACAGTGATCTTTCTGTCGCAATTCTAGAGAACAAGTATGTACACTATTATAAACAGTGATCTCAAACATCTCCAATCGCACTACTTTTTCCCCCTTATTCTTCAACCACAATCAGGATCCTTGCAGATGATATACAACACATCAGTACCAGACTTCTTAACCATAAACTCAAAATTATTCTTCATTGCAAAGAGAGCCGCTTTGGTTTTCAATTCCATCTTGTTCTCAAAAGTCTTCCCAAGGTGTAGTTCTCCCAACGGTACACGGGATGAGGGTGTTTCAGATCGACTAGAAGCCATGATATCTTCTTTTGTAAACATGAGAGCACTCCATTTTCTGTGATCTTCTGTTGAACATATTGGAACGTTCCCTGTATTGGTATATTATGTTCCACTAGGATGACTAGAGTTAGTGCCAGGTGTTCGACATCCTTGACTTGGTGGGTTCGCCCGTGCAATAGGACGTACTAGCTGTTCTTGTACTTGTTTGATTTGCAAATCACCGGACATGTCAATCAACACTTCTGCACTATAATATGCCTTTGAATCGTATCTTGAGTCCTCATTATGTTCAGCTACTGGATCGTCATTCACATAGGGGTTGTACTCATACTGGTTGTCCCTCAGGTCACCAATAAGACATCCTAAAGTACTGGCTGCTCCCTCAGGTCCGAGAGTGGAATATGGATATGCAGTGACAATCTTTTTAACAGGAGTGACACACAAGGCTAACCTTTCTTTAGATGTTACTCCTAAGAATGTATGGACACCAATATCACTTTCAACATGAGCGGGTGTAAACGGTTGGTCGCCGCATGTGTAAGGAACCTTCAATTTCAACCCATACATCTGTTTATCAACTTTAAATTCCTTTTGCAATATGTCAAGAAGTTGCAAGTACGTTACAGTATCCTCCATCGGTATCACCATGCATTGAGGGTCATTGAAAATCCACTTATTCCCTTGGAAATTCCCAAACACCATTGTAGGATACAAAAATGTAGACAATGAAACCTGTAACGACCCAAAATTCCCTAATAAGGCTTAAGGACCTTGATTAGTGTGCCGGGAGGGCATAATTGGTTTATATGTGATTTAAATGATTTTAATGCATGATTCCATGATAAGCATGCTTATATGATTATATGGATGCATGTCTAAGAGTATTAGTATGCATGTAGGCCCTATTTAGCTTAAATGGGCATATTTGCAATTTTGGCCTGTTGAGGGCATAAATGTGATTATATGTTATAATTGTGGAGACCACATTATTATGTGGATATATATTTATAGCATGCGGCTTAAGGCGATCCTAGGGAGCTAGTTAGCGTGAAAGTCACAACGGGACCCAATACTTGACTCGGGGCGAGTCAAGGGGTATTTTAGGTATTAGATATTGATTTGGGTTATCGGGTTATGAAAATAAATAATTGGAGATATATTTGAAGTTAGAGAGTCTAGGAAGGAATATTGGGGAAATTTACTATTTTGCCCTCGGAGACGTTTTTGGTACCCCGAGCCTTGGGATTAACTTAATTAACTAAGGGTAGATAAACCAAAACAAGGAAACAACTAGAATTCTGCCAAACCGACCCACCTCTTCTTCACAGCTCACTCACCTTTTTCCTAAACTCTCTCTCTCTCTCTCTCTCTCAAGGAAGCCATTAAAACCAAAGGAGGACTTAGCTAGAGACTCAAGGATTTGAGCTGGAACTTTGGAGATTAGCCCAGTGTTAGCTATAGGATCCAATCAGGATTTGAGATAAGCTTCGAATTACACTCTTGGTCATTAAATTTTGTAGTTTTGGCTGGGTTCTAAGTGTTCTTGGGTTCTTGATATTGAAGATTGAATTGAGGATGAGGACTTGGGAATTAGCTCAACAATTGCTTGGTGGACTTGTTCTTCAGTAAAGGTAAGCTTGTAATGATAGTTTAGCATTTGAATTCTAGGAATTTCTGTCTGTTATGGAGGTTTATAAGCTTTTGGGTTTTAAGGATTGAAGTGGGATTTTGATGAGTTTCTAAGTTGGGTTTTGCTGCTGGGAATGTGTTAAAGTGTTTGTGATAATTAATTTATGTTATGGGGATGGTTTTTGGTTGAATTGAGTGAGGTTTGGCTACTAGAAATGATGATTTTTCTGGGTTCGAAGGGGTCGGGCCGCAGCTCTGTTCTTGGTGTACCGCGACCCTCTAGAGCAGGTGGGAGCTAAGGAAGAAGGGCAGGCCGCGGCATGGGGAGTGCTGGGCCGCGGCATAGAGGGATTAGGGCCGCGACTCGTAAGGGCATTTTTGGCCTTAAGGAGGTTTTAGGTGCGGGGACCTAACCTAGGGTGCTCGGGATCGATTCCACTCCCGTGCTTGATGGAATTTGATGTTCCAGAGGCTAGAATTTGGTTCAGAAATCTTTATCCAATTATTATTGAAGGAATCCCTTATCTTGGTTGTGACTAGGTGTAAGCTAGGGCTCGGGAAAGGGATCATGCTCAAGGGTCATCTCTCGTAATCAGAACACTTGGAATTAAAGGTAAGAAAATTGCACTCGGTTGTGAGTTTATGACAGGACCAAGGGTTCCCTATTCTTGTATGCATTATGTAAGATGGTATTTGTTTACCCAAAAACGGCTGCTGATGATGTGGCAAGGATTTCTCACACGTGGCAGAGTCAAAATAAGGCGGTGTTGTACAAGTATCGACCAACTATACATTGCTTCGTCAAGCCTGGCTATTAGACACGACCAGGTTGGTTGTATGATTCAGTTTATTTCGTTAAAAGATTGTAATCTTGTAATAACTACAGTGATTATTCCCTCTTTATTATCTTGATACACAGATATTAAGGATGGTGGAGGCCCATTGGCCCATGTAACCCCCTTGAGCCTATAAATATGCATGAAATAGCTCAAGGAAGGGACTTTTGATTCTGGAATCTTTTTCCTGAATATTGACAGAGAGAGCATATAGTGCGATTATCCATCGTCTTGTTGTAATTCTCCCACGGTTTGTGAAACTCAAGAACCCTGTTCTTTGATCACGACATTGGGATTCAATATTAATAATAGCACTAAGTGGGCGTAGGTCATTACCATTCATTGGGGCTGAACCACTATAAATTGTTGGTGTTTCTTCTTTACCATTAGATTAAACTCTTAATTGTCATCTCATTTCCTGTCGTATTTTTGACTCTGTGTCGTTGGCCAAATCGAGGGTCAACATTCTGGTGTTTTCATTGAGAGATTGATAAAAAAAAAAACTATAAGAAAATCTAATGGTGAAGACATCCAAGAGAGCTGGACAGACCGCTGGCGCTGCATCATCCCAACCTCCTCCCCCAAATGTGGCTGAAAATGAACCACATTTAGAGTTTGAAGAGGAGGAGTTAGATTCGAAAACGTTGAGGGCAACACTGGGGATGTTGCAGGACGAGTTGGCTAATCTGAGGGCCAATCAGGAGAATGCTGCAGAGACAATGGCGCTACATCAGAGAGAAATTGAGTGCCAATGCCAGAAGATGAGTGAGCGGCAGGCGGACATGGACCGTCGGCAGAGGGATGCCATGGCCGCTCTCGAAGCAGCCATCCAATTGGCTCGGAGTCAGGCTGTGCCAGCCTCCTCAGAGAGCTCTCAATCCCAGTCCTCCGCTCCAGCCAGCAAGCCCTCAAAGGCCGGAGCAGCCACCTGTGGCTCAGGATGATGTCTCAGCTAGGGATCCTGAGCAGCAGCCTCTATCCCAGGCTGGTCGAGGCAATCCCCAGCACTAGAGGCAGAATAGGGCTGGGAAACTGCCCCGCAGCCCTAGACGCCCAGGGGATGAAGAGCCAAATCCACCGAACAGGAGACAACGTCCTTCTTCCAACAGAAGGAACATCGAGTCAGGCTCTGCGGTCAGGGGCCCCCCACGGCAAAACAATGCACAGGGACCCAACGACCAGCGCATTAGGAAGACAAAAGGCTTGTTTTTAAATTTCGGTTTTCATTAGGAAGACAAAGGGTTGTCTTTAATTTTCGGTTTTCATTAGGAAGACAAAGGGTTGTCTTTAATTTTCGGTTTTCTTTAGGAAGACAAAGGGGCTTGTCTTGATGTAATTTTCGCCTATATTAGGCCTTTGTAAACGTTTGGGAATGGCAGATTTTGATGAAATGAAAATTGAGAGGTTTTCTTCTTGAGTTCTTGAAGAGACTATTCGAACTTATCAAGGGTATTCCTTGTGGCGTTCAATCCGACTTATCAAACAGATTCCCATCCCCGTTTGTGGCGTCTTCCTCATACCAAGGTTCGTGCTTGGCTAAGCATTGGGTCGCGGTTCTTTATTCCAATTTCGTGTGTTCTTGGTGGCTGCCATATTTGGTGTCGGGTTTCACCACAATCGTTGGTGTGGTTCGTATCAGTTGGTATCAGAGCTTAGGATCATCCGGTTTGGCCTATCCTTTACTTTGTGTTTTTCTTTCAATTCGTGTTTCTATATTAGAAAAAAAAAATTCATCATCTAGTCGTGTTTTGAGTTCTTTGTCCTTGTTTTTTTCTTGTGAAATCCGAAGCTACTATAGTTAACTTCCTTATTTCATTTGTTTCCTTGTTTTTCTTTTTTCGTTTCATTGTTCAAATTGTGCAATTGAATTAGGGTTTCTGAAATTTCCCCTAATTTGTTTTCTTTTTGTTTCTGAATTCGTGAATTAGGGTTCTTATTGTAAAAACCGAATTGTTTCCTTGTTCAATCATTTCCTTATTTCCAAAGTTTCCATTATTTCTTTGTGAAATCCGAAACTAGTCTACACAAAGTTTCAATTCCCTTGTTATCCCTTGTTTCAATTGATTTTTTTGTTGTGAAATCTGAATGTGCTTTGGGTTTCTCTTGTTCTAATTGTGGAATCTGAATTTGCATTGGTTTTTTTCTAGTTCATATTGTGAAATCCGAATTTTCCTTGAGTTTCTCTTGCTTTGCTTTTGAAATCCGAATTTTACCTTGGGTTTCTCTTGTTCTTATTGTGAAATCTGAATTGGGATTGAGTTTCTCTTGTTCTTATTGTGCAATCCGAATTGGCATTGAGTTTTTCTCTTGTTCTTATTACAATCCGAATTTGGCCTTGAGTCTCTATTTTTCTTATTGTGAAATCTGATTGGGCATCGAGTTTCTCTTGTTTTATTGTGAAATCTGATTTGGCATCGAGTTTCTCTTGTTTTATTGTGAAATCTGAATTGACAGTGAGTTTCTCTTGTTTTTCATTGTGAAAATCCGAATTTGCATTGAGATTCTCTTGCTCTTTTGTGAAATCCGAGTTGTTTTCGAATCCAAGTCTGATTTTTTTTCTTGTGTCTTGTACCTGCGTTTGAGGATCAAGAGGAAAGAAAAGACAGAAAAAGAAAGAAGAAGAAAGAAAACCAAGAGGATCCGAACCAAAAAAAATAAAAAAGAGTCTGGAAACCTCTCTTAAATTGTTCTCATCTTGTTCCTTATGGTCTAGAGGCCTTTTGGCCAAAACCCCACACAAGTGATCCAAAAATCATCATTTTTCGTCATTTTTCATCAGTTTTTTCTATGTTCGTTTGGTTTATTCGGGTTTGATTTGCTACTTGAATCCTCCATGATATTGTGTGATTAGTTTTGAAAGAACTTAAAGAAGAATACGAGTGGAAAAAGGTAGAGGTGTGAGCCTATTTGAGGGTAAAAGCCATTGAAATTGAGTGAAACACGAGGGGATTTGAGTGAAAATATTGTTCGAGCGAAACACGTGAGGGAGTGTGGTGAGGTCTTTTCTCCATATTATTCTAACCTTATTTTGCAGATTTCCTTCATGGCACAAAATCCAGAGAAAAATGCAAGCAATGATATTCCGCCACTTGAGGTTCCGAATCTACAAATGCAAGCATTAATTGGGGAGATGCGAAGGATGATGAGGGCGGAGTGTGAGCAGATACATGAGAGGTTGGATAGGGTAGAAGAGGGAATGCAATGGAGGGCACGGAGGAACAGGGTGCAACAACGGGATGTTGAGGGTGAAAGAGAGTATGATGGGGGCGATTTAGAGGAAGAATATGATGGGATGTTAGAGGGTAACCATAGGAGGCATGGTCGAGATAGAGAAGCTAGGAACTGGGTAGACAATAATTTGGGAAATATCAAGATGAGAATCCCCGCATTTCAGGGGAAGAGTGATCCTGAAGCATACATTGAGTGGGAGAAGAAGATGGAGTTGGTTTTCGATTGTCACAACTACTCTGAAATGAAGAAGGTAAAACTAGCTGCCATTGAATTTACTGATTATGCTGTTGTTTGGTGGGATCAGTTGTGCATCAACATGAGGCGAAATGGAGATCGTGCCATTGACACTTGGGAGGCTATGAAGAGGGTGATGAGGGGACGGTTTGTACCACCTCTGATGAGGACACCAAGACTAAAGATCCAAGTCTAGTTCCAGTTGGTCTGGTGACGAGGGCGCGAGCCAAAAGACTCAGTTTAGGAGTTTGATGAGTCTTATTGTATTTTGTCATCTTGTATTTTTTATTTAGTCTTTGTTTATTTTGTGAAAAGTCAAACACTTGACTTGTGTGAGTCCAAGAGTCCTTTTGTCTTTAATTTTCGGTTTGCATTAGGAAGACAGAAGGCTTGTTTTTAAATTTCGGTTTTCATTAGGAAGACAAAAGGTTGTCTTTAATTTTCGGTTTTCATTAGGAAGACCAAGGGGTTTGTGTGTGTGGAATTTTCGTCCTTATTAGGACTGCCAAAACAATTGGAAAATCAGATTATGTAGAATGAAAATTGTGAGTGTTTTTTTCTTCTTGAGTTCTTGAAGAAACTTTTGAACTTATCAAGGGGTTCCTTGTGGCGTTCAACCTGACTTATCAAACGGATTCCCATCCCCGTTTGTGGCGTCTTCCTCATACCAAAGTTCGTGCTTGGTTAAGCATTGGGTCACGGTTCTTCATCCCCAATTTCGTGTGTTCTTGGTGGCTGTGCCATATTTGGTGTCGGGTTTCATGACAGTGTTGGTGTGGTTCGTATCAACCTCATTATTATCGAGATTTGTACCTTAAGTTGCAAGGTCTTCGTCAGGGATACAAAAGTGTTGATGAGTATTACAAAGAGATGGAGATGGCTATGATTAGAGCCAATGTTGAAGAGGATCGGGAGGCAACCATGGCAAGGTTTTTGAATGGGTTGAATCGAGAGATTGCTAATCCAATTGAGCTACACCATTATGTGGAATTGGAGGATTTGGTGCATATGGCAATCAAAGTTGAGAGGCAGCTCAAGAAGGGTAGTACAAGTTCAAGGCCAAGACCGAGCCCACACAATACAAGTACAACACCTTGGAGGACGAACTATCCAAAGAAAGAAGACCAACCTACTTCATCCTTTACACCAAAACCAGCCACCACAGCCACGATCCCTCAAGGTAAAACAGCCCCTACTTCGTCCCGTTCTAGTGAGATAAAGTGTTTCAAATGTCAGGGGCGAGGACACATAGCTAGCCAATGTCCAAACAAGAGAGTTATGGTGATTCGAGAAAGTGGCGAGCTCGATTCTGAAGATGAAGATGATCTTGCTGACATGCCACCATTGGAAGATGCTTCTATCGATGATGAGGAGTTTGGGGCAGAATCTGGTGAGATGCTTGCACTAGTCACACGACGAGCCTTAAATTTGCAAGCAAAAGAAGAGGAAGAAGAGGTGCAGCGGGAGAACATCTTTCACACTCGTTGTCATGTGAAAGACAAGGTATGTAGTGTGATTATTGATGGAGGTAGTTGTACTAACGTTGCTAGTTCTTCCATGGTTGAGAAGCTGGGGCTTTCAACGCTTAGACATCCTTGTCCATACAAGTTGCAGTGGTTGAATGATAGTGGTGAAGTGAGGGTTACAAAACAGGTGCTGGTATCATTTCGAATTGGCAAGTATGAGGATGAGGTATTGTGCGATGTGGTTCCCATGTAAGCTGGACACCTCCTTCTAGGAAGGCCTTGGCAATTTGATCAGCGAGTGCAGCATGATGGCTTCACCAACAAGTACTCGTTCACGTTCCGTCAACGAACAATCACTCTAGCTCCATTGACGCCAAAGCAAGTATATGAAGACCAAATGAGGTTGCAAAAATTGAGTGATAAAAAAAAATTGAGTGAGCAAAAGAAGGAGAGTGAAAAGATGAATGAGAGTGAGAAAAAAGAGAGACAAAGAGAGAAAAGGGTCGAATCAAGTGAGAGAGAAAAGAAAGAGAAGAGTTCGATCAATGAGGGAAAGTTAGAGAGAAAACAAAATAATTTTTATGCAAAAAAAAGTGAGGTTAAGCGAGCATTGCTTACGAAACAGCCAATGATTTTACTCATGTACAAGGAGGCTCTTTTAAACACTAACCAACTTGATGCTAACAAGGGTCGTCACAAGCAGGTTTTTGACCCCGATGATTAGGTATGGGTACACATGAGGAAAGAGCGATTCCCAGCACAAAGACGTTCCAAATTGCTACCTCGAGGAGATGGTCCATTTCAAGTGCTAGAAAGGATCAATGACAATGCCTATAGACTCGATTTACCAGGTGAGTATACTGTTAGTGCTACTTTTAATGTTTCTGATTTGAGTCCTTTTGATGCAGGTGAAGATTTGAGGAAAAATCCTTCTCAAGAGGGGGGGAATGATGAGGACACCAAGACTAAAGATCCAAGTCTAGTTCCAGTTGGTCTGGTGACGAGGGCGCGAGCCAAAAGACTCAGTTTAGGAGCTTGATGAGTCTGATTGTATTTTGTCATCTTGTATTTTTTATTTAGTCTTTGTTTATTTTGTGAAAAGTCAAACACTTGACTTGTGTGAGTCCAAGAGTCCTTTTGTCTTTAATTTTCGGTTTTCATTAGGAAGACAAAAGGCTTGTTTTTAAATTTCGGTTTTCATTAGGAAGACAAAGGGTTGTCTTTAATTTTCGGTTTTCATTAGGAAGACAAAGGGTTGTCTTTAATTTTCGGTTTTCTTTAGGAAGACAAAGGGGCTTGTCTTGATGTAATTTTCGCCTATATTAGGCCTTTGTAAACGTTTGGGAATGGCAGATTTTGATGAAATGAAAATTGAGAGGTTTTCTTCTTGAGTTCTTGAAGAGACTATTCGAACTTATCAAGGGTATTCCTTGTGGCGTTCAATCCGACTTATCAAACGGATTCCCATCCCCGTTTGTGGTGTCTTCCTCATACCAAGGTTCGTGCTTGGCTAAGCATTGGGTCGCGGTTCTTTATTCCAATTTCGTGTGTTCTTGGTGGCTGCCATATTTGGTGTCGGGTTTCACCACAATCGTTGGTGTGGTTCGTATCAGAATGCAACCAGTTGAAAGACGAAATTGAGTTCCGAATTAGACAGGGACATCTAAGAAGGTATGTGCGAGCCGCAGGAGGGTCTCAGCGCGAGGCTCAAGGTGGCAACGAGCAGGCGCCTGCACGCCAATGCTCGCCACCTTTACAGCCAGCTCCTGTAGCGGGCACTTTATTCACCATCTGCGGCGGCCCACACCTTGCAGGGGATAGTGGGAAGGAAAGGAAACGATACAATCGAACCTTACACTGCGACCAGGACATCGAGATGATGAGTGTGGAGGATCGAGCATCAAAGAAGGCTCGAACAGAGGAGGAATTGATAACCTTCTCTGAAGATGATGCCCAGCACGTACGATTCCCACACTCCGATCCGCTGGTCCTGGACGTGCAAATTGCCAACATGATGGTGAAGAGGGTGTTGGTTGACACAGGAAGTTCGGTCAACATCCTATACAAGTCTTCACTGGAGAGAATGAAGTTGTCCGTCAGGGACCTGGAGCCATGCAACCAAACCATCTATGGTTTTTCCAGCGAAGGGATAGCCCTAATTAGGTCGATTAGGCTTCCAATTATAGCAGGTACTGCACTTGCTAACAGGACATTACTCACTACTTTCATAGTAGTTTATTGTCTTTCAACATATAATGCTGTAATTGGGAGGCCAATTCTGGTCGGCCTACGAGCCGTCACTTCAGTATGGCACCTTGCCATGAAATTCCCAACAGACGCAGGTGTAGGTTGCATGCTGGGAAATCATCGGGAAGCAAGGGAATGATACAATGCCTCAATAACTAAAGTGAAGAAAGGTGTGTCGAGGGAGGTTCCTGGAAAAGAGTTGCAAATGGCAGTTGATGTACAGGCCCAATCAGGTGATAATGTCACCAAATAGGGCATTGCCCAAAGTGAGGATAGAGACTTAGATCCTTGCTTTGGGGATTTTGAGGAAGAAATAGGACCCATCGAGGACCTTGAAGAGGTCCAACTCGATGAAGAAAATCCAACCAGGGTTGTGAAAGTTTGTAAAAACTTAGAGACAACCACAAAACAAGCGTTGGTGGGATTTTTGAAGAAAAACCAGGAGGTCTTTACCTGGTCGCATAAAGACATGGTTGGAATAGACCCTGCAATCATTATCCATGTCCTTAATATAGACAAAAAATTTCCACCAGTACAACAAAAAAGGAGGCTGCTCGACAAAGATAGATCAAAGGCCTTAAAAGAAGAAGTCGAGAAGCTCAAGGAGAATGGATTCATCAGGGCAGTTTTTTATCCATCATGGGTCTCTAATCCCGTGTTAGTTCCCAAGCTGAATGGAAAATGGCAAACATGCGTGGATTTCACAGACCTCAATAAAGCCTGTCCTAAGGATTGTTTCCCACTCCCTAGGATCGACCATCTGGTCGATGCCACTGCAGGGTATGAGATTCTCTCTTTCATGGATGCATACTCCGGGTATAATCAGATTAGTATGCATCCTCCTGATGAGGATCACACTAGCTTTCGGACTGACACCGGGCTTTACTGTTACAAAGTAATGCCCTTTGGTTTGAAAAACGCTGGTGCGACTTACCAGCGACTGGTCAACCACATGTTTAGGGAGCTGATCGGCACAAACATGGAGGTCTATGTCGACGACATGCTAGTTAAGTCGAAGAAGGCAGAAGGGCATATCGAGGATTTGCAAGAATGCTTCAACATCTTGAACAAATATCAGATGAAGCTGAATCCCCTCAAATGCTCCTTCGGAGTAGGATCAGGGAAGTTATTGGGATTTATAGTTAACTCGAGAGGAATTGAGGCCAATCCCGAGAAGATGAAAGCCCTGGTCGATATGAAATCGCCAGTAAAGATCAAAGATGTTCAAAGTTTGACCGGAAGAATTGCTGCTCTGAGTAGATTTATTTCCAAATCAATGGACAAGTGCGTCCCATTTTTTAATCTACTTAGAGGCAACAAAAAATTTGAATGGACGGATGAGTGCGAGCAAGCTTTCCAAGCATTGAAGACTCACATGGCACAACCACCCATTCTATCGAAGCCAGTCAATAAGGAAACTTTGTTTGTCTACTTGGCGATCACAGAATACGCTTCTAGTGCTGCTTAGTAAGAGAAGAAGAAGGCGTACAAAAGGTTGTTTATTATGTAAGAAAAAGGCTAGTTGGGGCAGAGCTGCGGTACTCACCTATTGAAAAGTTAGCCTATTGCTTAATATTGACCTCCAGGAAATTGCGCCCTTACTTTCAAGCTCACCCAATCACGGTTTTGACCAACCAGCCTCTACGGCAAGTTCTGCAAAAGCCAGAGGCTGCAGGCAGATTGTTGAAATGGGCGGTCGAACTTGGGCAGTTCGATATCTCTTACTTACCGCGAGCAGCAATAAAGGGGCAAGCCCTGGCTGACTTCATTGCAGAGTTCACTAGACTTTCAGATAGCAAGTAACTCGAAGAGCCTGAGTCTCAGAACCAAACTCCTTCATAGAAGTTATTTATAGACATTTCCTCTAATAAGCATCACACAGGGGCAGGTGTGATTCTGATTACGCCTGAAGAGCATCGATTTCACTACGCAATCAGGTTTGACTTCACTGCTTCTAACAACGAGGCTGAGTATGAAGCGTTGCTCACTTGGTTACGATTAGCCAGGGACATGAATATAAAGGTACTTGACATCTACAGTGACTCTCAGCTGGTAGTAAATCAAGTCATGGGAGAATACCAGGCCTGAGGTTTGAAGATGGTTGCTTACTTAAACAAAACAAAGGATCTATTAGCGCAGTTTGACAAGTACACCCTTCATCGAGTACCTCGCGACTAGAATTCAAATGCTGATGCTTTGGCCAAGTTAGCAAGTGCGAAGGATACTGATACTCTGAACATAGTGCCAGTTGAACGGCTATTTGTGCCAAGCATCCAAGCAGAGGAGACCACTCTGGTGATCCAGGTAGCAGATACATGGATGGCACCATACATAGAGTATCTGTCCCAAGGCGTGTTACCAACGGACAGAAACAAAGCCAGGACCCTTCAACGACAAGCTGCTAGGTATATCTTGGTCGATGGAATCTTGTACCGAAGGGGATACTCAATGCCACTCCTCAGATGTATTTCAAAAGAAAAGGCCAAGGAATTGATGAAAGAGGTACACGAAGGCTTTTGTGGGGACCACGCTGAGGGGCAAAGCCTATCGAAAAAGATCTTGAGGCAAGAGTATTTCTGGCCAACAATGAATGAAGACTAGATGGAATTCGTGCAGAGGTGCGACAAGTGCCAGAGGTTCTCCAAAATCCCACGAGCAGCCCCTAATGAGTTGAAACAGATGCAAAGTCTGTGGCCGTTTGTAGTGTGGGGTATAGATTTAATCGGATCTTTGCCCACAAGAAAGGGCGGCGTCAAGTATGTTGTGGTTGCCGTCGATTACTTCACTAAATGGGCCGAAGCCGAGCCACTTGCAACCATAACGACCAAGAAGGTGCTGGATTTTGTGGTAAAAAACATCGTATGTCGCTATGGATTGCCAAGGAAAATCGTCTCAGATAACGACACACAATTTGATAGTGATTTATTCACGGATTTTTGCGAATGGCATGGGATTATCAAGAGCTTTTCTTCAGTTTCTCATCCCCAAGCGAATGGACAAGTCAAAGAAGTCAAAAAAATGCTAAAGGATACTCTAAAGAAAAGACTGGAAGAAGCTAAGAGGGCATGGCCAAAACAGTTGCCCAAAGTCCTCTGATCGTACAGAACTTCCCACCGAATAGCAATAGGTCATACCCCATTTTCCTTGGCTTATGGGTACGAAGCTATGTTGCCTGTTGAGTTAGATCCACCTTCGCATCGCAGAATAACGTACGATCAAGGCTCTAACAGTCAACTATTGATGGAATCCGTGGACTTAATCAATGAGAAGCGTGAGCAAGCCCAACTCTGAGTAGCTGCTTACCAGAAAAAAGTCGCACGGTATTTCAATTCTAAAGTGCGTGAAAGGAAATTCAATGTTGGAGATCTAGTACTTCGAAGAGTTTTCCTAAACACCCGCGACCATGTTGCTGGAGTATTCGAACCTAATTGGGAAGGGCCATACCAGATTGAAGAAGTCCTCCACCTAGGCACCTAAAAACTTGCTCGCTTACATGGAGATCTCATTCCTTGCTATTGGAATGGAGAACACCTACGCAAGTACTATCAATGAACAATTCTTCTTAAATAATTGGCTTGTGCTAATTTTATTTTTTACAAGTTATGAAAAAGGGTTGGTCATTTCATGTGACTAATCGCTTATAAGTGTAAGATCTTATTGATCACTCGTACAGACACATTTTGTCCATTTATTACGAGAAATGTAAGGGACTGTGCGTAGCCAGTCATTCTTGCCAATTATTGTATTTACTACAAGTATTTGCTCATTACATGTCTTGTTTTGTTGTATTATCATTTTAAATCCTTTGCTTCGAGCAGTAATGTTCGAACATGTTTTAGTCAAGGCAAGTGACTAAGGACCTAAAGCTCCTCAATCACTTGGGGGGCATATAAGGAATCTAATAAGCAAGGCATATCGAAAGGTATGTAAACACATGAGCAAAATAAGTGAAAGCATACTAGGGTACTTAGAGTATTTTTCAAAATTTTGTATTTTGTTAAATCAAACCAAAGTACTATGCTAGGTTTGGTCATGCAAACAAATGTTATGATAAAGTGCAAATATTATAATATCAAAAGAAATTCTTTTACACCGCGAGCAGTAACTGCTCGGATGTAATTGTTTGATAAAAGGAAAAAATAGCTGCCTGCGCAGCAATCAAAATTATATCATCTTTACACCACGACCCCGTAGGTTGTGTATTTAAAAGATAAAAGAATAAAAGAAAAATAGCAGAATACGAGGCAGGAGGATCTTGAGGGGTGTCCTGGTCGACGACAGTTGTAGCTTCATTGTCCGCCCCTTCCACGCCAGTGGCTAAGGAGATTTCAGGCGAGGCAGGTATCTTTGCTTTCTATTCTTCCGCCAGGCGAGCAACGCAGCAGGCTATCTCAGCATGCCTCGTGCGCTCGGTAAGATAGCTGAAGTTGGCCTCCTGGTTGTGTTTCTAGAAGTCATAGAAACACTTAACCGTGGCATTCTTGTATCTCTCCAGATTACTGGCATTGGCTTTCTCAAGTTCCTCGACCCGACCTTCCAGCGTTGCAGCCTCTTGTCTACTCGCAATTAGGTCTTCCTCGAGCTTTTTTGTCTCGCGGTAATTGATGCGGTTAGACTCCTTATACTGGTCTCTTGACTCGATGGCCTTGTCCAGAGAAGTCTGCTTCTCCTTTAACTCCGCAACCAGCTTGTTTTTCTCCTCGAGCAATGCTGCGTTTGTCTTATGGACTGCCTTAAGCTACTCGGCATGTTTTGCTTCAACAACCTTGAGCTCCTTAGCGTGCCGTTGCTCGAATGACTTGGACTGCTCGGTGATAACTCCCGAGAGGAGCCGGCCAGTAGTAACGGTTAGCATTGCCTGCGATCGGCGCGAAAGTTAAATTGACTATAATATATAAGAGGATCAAGTCTAAAGAGAAAAATACAACTTACACTTGCGAGCTCGTTTAGTGCGCGGGTTAAGATCTGGTCGACGTCCATCGTCTCTATCCCAGCCATCGCTTCTCGGCAACGCTCGTGCCTTAGAATTTTTGCCATCCTGTCTTTGGCCGATCTTAGGGCACGACTCGATATGTCGCCCCTTGTGGAAGCAGGGGCAGCTTGCTGAGTCTGGCAGCTGGAGCCGGTGGGGAAGGTGTTGACCCAACTGGAGCAGGCGGAGTTTGCTGCTCGAGGGGAGAAGGAGGTGGTGTTGCATTTTCTGAAGGACCGTCTGCCGAAGGGTCTGTAGTATGGGTTTTCTTGGCTGGAGGCGCTTTACTGCTTTCCCCATGATGCCGCCTGCTCGCTTTCTTCTTGCTCGCAGGAGCCTCGGGAGCACAGTACATATCAAATACATTTTCGGATTCCATGTCTGCAAGAAAGCAAATACACGAACAGTGAGATAGTACAAACAACTGAGTATGTTATGTCAGGAAAAGAAACAAAGAAAATTGTAAGTAAAATACCCGAGCTATCATTACTGGTCGCTACATTATATACTCTACTAGTGTTACACTCATTCTCTGGCATGAAGAAGTCTGAATCTAAATTGGGAGTGTACTTAAAATTATCGTCCCCATCAAACAAGTGACAGGGAATTGGCAAACTATCTAAGAGCGAGAGATCTGTACCGTTCTCATCCGAAGATTCATCGAGAGGCACGAGAGGTTCGGTGGCTTTCTTTATTCCCTTTCCCAGTGGGGCGGAGGGAGCAGCAGCTCGCGGGGTGCTGGAGGGTTCCCTGATTGTCACTCCAGTTGTCCTCCTCCTTTGAGGTTGTGACACGTTTGGGTGCTGCTCGGGAATTTCCTCGCCAGTGGCACTTCCCGCTGTTGACTCCCTCACATCCTAGTGAGGTGCCAAAAGCCTGACCAGCCTTAGGTTAACCTCTGTGACCAGATGCTTGATGCTCTTCTCTACATCAGTCAGGCTGGCCAAGAGTGCTGATTGGATTTCCATGTATGGAGTGGGAGCCGGTCGCAACCATGGGCTTGAAATACACTAAATCTCTAAGGGGAATGCAGGAAGAATTAAAGGGAAATAAACGACCAGAAGGGCTAAGAAATTACCTCCTTGAGTGAAGGCCAGGTTGTTCGTGACCATATCGGTAGTCAGAAAATACTCTAGATGGTACTTCCCCACGTTGGATATGAATGTAGTATCACTCAGGAAAGTGCGTGTCGTTTCCTGGTGGCAGAAATGGAAGAACCCCGTGTTTTGTTGGATTTTAGGTCGAACAAGTAGTTGACCTCATGTGGCATGGGGACAGGCCATTTCTTATGGCTGTAAAGGATATAGAGTGTCGAGAGAATTCTATATCCGTTAGGGGTTATTTGAAAAGGAGCGACCCCGAAATAGTTGGCCACTCCTTGGAAGAAAGGATGGAGAGGTAGGATCGCCCCTGCCTCAATGTGGTACCTCGACCAGGCGCTGAAGGTGCCTCCAGGCACATTCACTCGTTGGTCTCTGGTAGGTTGGATTAGGGTCACCCTGGGAAGTCCGTATTTTTTAATAATTTGCAATCATCGTAACCGTTACTCGGCTAGGAGGGGCGACGTACCATTCAACATCTGGTTGAATAGCGTTTCGAAGTTGAGCGTGAGTTTGGATGCTAGGGTCGGGGATATTTCTTTCTTGACCGCTGGTTGAGGGATTTTCAGCCCGAGAAGCAAGCTAATTTGAAGAATTAGAAGGTTTCTTTTTCTGGGCTTTAGACTTAACTCGACCCATATTTTGACGTGGGGACGATGAAATGTTCGGGGTAGCTCGAGAAAAAGGAATTTCTGGTATCAACAGTGATGGTTGCTCCTCGTCCTCTAGCAATTGGGCTAGCAAGTTGTCGTTGATAGGCCTCTCACCTCCCCACGGATATTGCATGAAAAGTTGCAAACAGAGAAAGGGGGAGGTGAGAAAGTAAAGCCTAAAAGCCTGTGTTGAGAGTTGGAATAACGTTGCTCGCGTATAAAAGTTAAGCTTTTATACGGCCAGCAGCATTCTAACAAAAACACTAAATTTTATTCAAGCAGTTTGAGAAACAGATTAAACAGTGGAAGTAAAAAGTTTTTCAGAAAAAGCTTTTTCGACTCTGAAAGGGCGGGAAAACCCAGTTTTTCAACTAGCTTAAAAATTGAATTTTTACTTCGATTTTACGCCCTAAATCTACAATCTCGACTACCAAACTGACTCCTAACTCCTATAAAACGTTATTTCACTACCCTATCAAGCATCGATCAAAATGCCCATTTACCCCAAGTCAGTTTCAGTCAAGAACAGCCAAGAACTCAGATACGAAACGAATAAAAAATGATTTTGCATGGCAATTCAAACGACTAAAAAGTTCGTAAAACCTACTTGGATGAAAGGTGGGGTATGAACACGAAAGCTTTGAGAGCTTGAATAGTTCCTTAGATCAGCAACAGGAGCTTCTGAGATTTCCTTGGCTCAAATGGTCGAAGTTCTTCAGAGTTCTTGAAGAAAAGAAGGCGAGTGAAAAGTAAAAAGTGAAAACGTGATTTTGGGGTATTATTTATAGTGATGGCGACACCATAAAAGAGGTAATCATGAAATTACTTTCTTCAAAGTATGGGGAAGTGTAATAGCCATCAGAATTTTTTTTGGGAAACCGAAAAGACTTGATTGGACATGATTGGTTACTTTTTTCAAGAAGGCATGTGCGGCTCTGACAGATTTGGTGGGGTAAGCAAAGGGTCGATTTCCTAAGTTTACTTTATGCTGGTCGCAGTTAAGTAAACTTGGGGGGCAAATGTTTACCCAAAAACGGTTGCTGATGATGTGGCAAGGATTTCTCACACGTGGTTGACACGTGGCAGAGTCAAAATAAGGCGGTGCTTTACGAGTATCGACCAACTATATATTTCTTCGTCAAGCCTGACTATTAGACACGACCAGGCTGGTCGTATGATTCGATTTATTTCCTTAAAAGATTGTAATCTTGTAATAACTACATTGATTATTTCCTCTTTATTATCTTGATACACAGTTATTAAGGATGGTGGAGGCCCATTGGCCCATGTAACCCCCTTGAGCCTATAAATATGCATGAAATAGCTCAAGGAAGGGACTTTTGATTCTGGAATCTTTTTCCTGAATATTGAAAGAGAGAGCATATAGTGCAATTATCCATCGTCTTGTTGTAATTCTCCCACGATTTGTGAAACTCAAGAACCCTGTTATTTGATCACGACATTGAGATTCAATATTAATAATAGCACTAAGTGGACGTAGGTCATTACCATTCATTGGGACCGAACCACTATAAATTGTTGGTGTTTCTTCTTTACCATTAGATTAAACTCTTAATTGTCATCTCATTTTCCTGTCGTATTTTTGACTCCATGTCGTTGGCCAAATCAAGGGTCAACAGTATTATTCAATGTGAATATAAAACAAACGGCCTAAGAGTGTCGAAGTTTATATTGGCGCACAGGGCGCGGCTCAACCACTGGTAGCTGAGGACAACTTTATATTCACTGAGCTCAGTTTAAGCGGACTAGAGTCAGTGGGGTTAACAGAGGGTACAGCCTAAGGGCGTTGGCTCTGATTGTTATGACTTGGTTATTAATGTTGATTTGACGGATTTAGTATGCCGAATGTCTGATTATGCGAATGCTATGTATGACTGAGTATATGGTTATGCTTTATGAGTTGTCTGATTATTGTCATTCTTCATGCTGTGATATTATGGTTTCCTTGCTGGGCCTTGGCTCACGTGTAACGACCCAAAATCACTAATAAGGCTTAAGGGCCTTGATTAGTGTGCTAGGATGGCATAATTGGGATTAGAATGAATTTTGTTGGTTTAAATGCGTAATTACATGATTAATAGTGAGCATATGATAATTGATGATGTGAAATATATGTATGTGATATTTGTGAGAACCACATTATTATGTGGATAAATCTGCAGCCGGCGACTTGGGGCGATCCTAGGGCTAGATAGCGGGAAAAGTCACAATGGAGCATTATGATTGACTTTGGACAAGTCAGGGGTATTTTAGGTATTGGGTATTGATTTAGACTATCAGGTTATGAAAATAAATAATTGGAGATACATTTGAGGTTAGGATGTTTAAGCGGGAATACCGGGGAATTTTATTATTTTGCCCTCGGGGACGTTTCCGGTACCCCGAGCTTTGGGATTAGTCTGATAACTTAAGGATAGACTTAAGGAATATGTTAGAAAATAGTAGACACAAGTTTAAACCAACCTTTCTCTCCTTCTCTCTCTTAGTAAAGGAAAAACCCTGGTTTTCAAGGGGAATTAACTGAAAGTTGGGGGAATTGAAGGGCTGAATCAGAGGATTAGCTCAAGGAACTAATCAAGGGTTGAATTAGAGCCAAGGTAAGCATTGATTTTCGTTCTGTGGTTAGGAACTTTAAGAAAAATGGCTGAGTTTTTAATAGTTGTGATTTTGATATTCAAGGAGGAGTTTGAGGCTTGAAACTTTGAAGATTGGTCAGGGGATTCTTGGAGGAACGATTCTACAACTGAGGTAAGTTTCAATTCAAAGTTTGATGGTTGAATTTTAGTATTTCCATGGCTGGTTTTGAGTTTTTAGGTTTGAAATCTCATAAATTGGAATTGGGATTTTGGTGAGTGTTAGGCTGGATTTTTGGTGGAATTGTATTGTTTAAATCATTCTAATGATGTTGTTATTAATTGGTTTTGAGTTGGGAGCTTTGGGATGGCCAAAAGTGAGGTTTAGAGGTTGAAAATGGTGGGTTTTTCTGGGTTCGAAGGGTCGGGCCGCGGCATAGTTCTTGGTGAGCCGCGGCCCTTCAAAGTTGATGCATGCTGAGGAAGGAGGGCGGGCTGCAGCATGGTCTAAGCAATGCCACGGCCCTTACCTGTTTTTGTGCCTTAGGAGGGCTCTGTTTGGGGCCATGTCGCGGCATGGATGGCCTATGCCGGGGCCCTTAAGGGATTTTGGGATTTTGAGATTTTAGGCTTGGAATTTAACCTAGGGTGCTTGGAATTGGATATTTTACCATATTTGGTGAAGTTCAATGTTCTGGGGACTATAACTTGGTTTAAAAACTCATTTAAGATTGTTAATGGTATCCTTCATCATGGTTGTGACTAGGTGCTAAGCTAGGACTCGGGGATCGGATCGCGCTCAAGGGGTATCGCCCGTAACTAGTACATCTAGAAGCCAAAGGTAAGAAAACTACACCCAGTTGAATATTTGAATGGGACTAAGGGCTCCCTAATATATATGACTGAAAGAATGGTATTATGCCATGTAAATTGTAAACCAACGGCCTAAGCGTGCCACGGTTAACTTGTGCAATTGGCACGGCTCGGACACTGGTATCCGAGGACAGCTTATTATGCACTGAGCTCGGTTTAAGCGGGCCGGAGTCAGTGGGTTAAACAGAGGGTGCGACCTAAGGTGTCAGCCCTAGTATTTGAGTTAATTAATTATTATATTTGGCTATGAATGTGATTAATGAGATTGTTGAATAATCTAAGTATAGATGAGGTTATTTGTACCTTGAAGTATGCTTATATGCTATGGATTGAACATTTGAACATGCTTATTAGAATATTTGTTTGATAATATCGTATATGTTGTGTATGTTGTTTTCTTGCTGGGCCTCGGCTCACGGGTGCTGCGTGGTGCAGGTAAAGGCAAAGGCAAGATTGATCAACCCTGACTGGAGAGCTCTGCAGGGTGAATATACATGCCAGGCCGCTCAGCCGCCACGGTTGAGGAGATTACAGGGACGAGAGGACCAGAACCTTGTATTTTTCCTTAGTATGGCTAATGTTTACCTTTAACTGTTGAGTTTTGTAAACTAGCTTTTAAACTTTGTACCTCTGGGGATCCCTTCTGTAAATTGTTTATAATTTATAAAATGTATCTTTTGAGGCCAAAATGTCTTTTAGCCCTAGAACACTTTAACTAATGACACATTTTGATTTAACGACTTGATTAGCAAGTCTCACACCTTTGTAAACACACAGTGTAGCGGTCTTGGCTATCCAGGGCGTTACATCACGGGTGCTACGTGGTGCAGGTAAAGGCAAGGGTAAGCTTGATCAGCCCTGGTTTGGAGAGCTCTAGAGGCGGAATGTACATAGTCAGCTGCTCGGCCGCCACGGTCGAGGGATGGACAGGAACAGGAAAAATTTAAGGGGGTGTTTGGTATGGGGGTTTGGTCTGGTGGGAATAAGAATGTCAAATCTAACCCATGTTTGGTAAATTCATTTTTAATGGCTTGGAGGTTTGTGTTTCCAAGTGGATCCCATTTTTTAGCTTGATTTGAGGGTAATCTTAACCCCTTTAAACACTTGAGTTTCACATTCCCTTAATCTAAAACCCCTCTAACTCTACTCCCCCAAACTCAAACCTCATACCAAACACCCCCTAAATGTCTATTTTGCCCTTAGAGTGCCCAATAGCTGTATATACCATGAAATTTTGTAAACTGTTCTTTAAAATTTATTTCTTTTGGGATCCCATGTACGAAACGCTATTTATATGAAATGTATCTTTTGTGACCAGAATCTTTTAACCCTAGCTCATTAATGGTTTTAGTGACATGTTTTTTTTTCAACTAACGACTTGATTAGCAAGTCCTGTACCTTTATAAACACACAATGTAATAGTCTTGGCTACCCGGGGCGTTACAAAACCTGTGTTGGAAAAAAAATTGAAATTGTAAAAAAAACTATCAATTTTTCAGAAATTCATGAAAAAAGAATATTGTCTAGCTTTATCGAGCTTTAATCGAACTATATCGAGTTACCATCGAGCCCATCTTCGAGTTTTTATCGAGCTAAAATTTCTTACACCGAACATAAAACCTAACAAAAACCTTCATCGAACCGTATCGAGCTCATATCGAGCAAATATCGAGAAAACAACTAGACCAAATATTCTATGGTCTAATCGAACCCTTATCGAATCCTTATCGAGCACATAAAAGAACCTTCGTCTACATACTATCGAGCCCCTATCGAACCGTTATTGAGCTCCTACCGAGCAAAAAAGTTGCAGAAAACAAAAAAAAACGCAGATCACGAATTCTTTCTAAAAAACCCAAAAAACACACCAATATAGGCTCAGATCTGTTCAAAATAGCCAAAAAAAATGTAAATAAACAATACCCAACAGATAAAATGATTCAATATTCTTACCCATGGTTTTTCTCCTCCAAAAACTCTCAAAATGGATGTTTCCTTTGATATTGACGACTTCACAGAGACAATGGAGATGGCTAACAACGATTTCGACAAGAAAATCATACAAATCTGTAGGTTTTAGGGAGGATTTCGTGAGAATGAAAGAGAGAGAGATAGAGAGGAAGAGAATGTTTTAGATTCTTGATATAATGGGAGGGGTATTTTTTAGGCATGAGAGGAATGTTTAGCATCAAAATTGAAAATATTAATAGTGTTAGGATTTTTTAGTAATATTAGACATTATTAAATATGAATAGTAAAATTTTCTATCTAATATTATTTTTTATTTTGATTTTTTTTTGGATTAATTTTATACTTTAAAGAAGAAAAGAAATTGAAGAAAATATTATTTTATTTATTTTATTAAAGTCTAGGGTAATATATTTAAAAAAGCTTTCTTCAATAAAAACTTTGGAGTATTTTGGCACATTCAAATTTTGACCTACTTTTCTCAAGTCCATTCGAAAAGGAAAATTTCATGTTATACGCATAATAACTTAGTGAAATTTTTTAATATGCCACCATAATTTACTATCCCAAATATATGACAATTTCAATTTTTTAGACAAAAATACCTCTAACATTCAAATACTCATTTTCTCTCTCAATCCAAACTTTCTCTCTCTAACATTTCTTATTCTCTCACTCTCTCTAACATTCTAATCTTGTAGATCTCGAAAAAATACCAAAATTAAAAAAAAAATCATCTGAAACCGACATTTGAGTGAAAAAATATGAATCTCCAAAGTTTTCGTCAAATTTCAGTGCAGAGCATCGAAATTGCATCGAAAAAGCATCGTTTGGGATAAAAATAAAGTTTTCATCGTTTGCGACAGCCGCTGTTAGACTTCAGGAATTTGTTCATCGGGGATGGCGATATGATGAGCCTCCTGCCCATCATGTTGCTCTGTCTCGTTACCGTGCCTGGATCGAGTGGTCACCATAGTTGGATGTTTGCGACAGCACCAATCTAACTTGCTCTCAATGAAAGCACCAAACTGTTGACGCAGTTCTTTGCCAACAGGTAATTAAGAAAATAAGAGGAAGGGATTAGTGCTTATGTTGAACCGAAATAGATGAATGATCTTTTGAGAATGGGCTGGTGACACAAATATGTTTTTAGGTGGTTCAAAGGTTAAAATCCTTCTACTCCACCAGTCAATATTATTGCTATATGCTTGGTATTCTTTTATAGGATATTTCTTACCCACTAGAATCCAACCCCTTGTAACTCCCAAGGTCTCCATATTTATAGGAGAAGGCACCTGGGAGTTGGTAAGAAAGTCATCCCGTGACCTTCTTACCTATCATGTCAACTCTGTGACATTCATGATTAATTCCTAAACTTGACACATAAGTGTGGTCAAATCAATAGGTAAGGGGATAATGGGTCGCACGGCCCAACCCATCGTGGGTGTCTGAATACGCACGTTCACGCTGCGTGTCTGAGAAGTCAGGGATATATCAGACACGTGATGTCTGATATATGCACGTTTACCTTGCGTGGTTGACTTTATAAGGGGTCACAGCCTCCAACTCTAGCTCGTACCACGAGCTGGATGCTTCCCTCGACCTGTGACCTTCAGAGTCCAACTCAGTCTATCCTTGGCGAACCCTTAGGCTACCTCGAGCTGATGAGGTAGGATCTTTCTGTAACGACCCGGATTTTCAAGACTCGATAATGCGGAAATATAAATGTTTTCATTTAACAAAATGTCTCAAAAACCCATATAAAAAAAAACTTTTTAAAAAGTCGTATGGCCATACTTAACATTTAGTTACAAACATATTTTATAAAGAGTAGAGTGAGCCTTGTTTAGGAAAATTACACAACATTTCCAAAAATAAAACGGCTTCCCAAAAGGTCGGTCCACATGTACATTTGCAAGGAAGACTCCAGCGCTCACTGCTCTGCCTTGCCCTTGCACTTACCTACAACATGAAACAACTAGGTAAGCGAAAACGCTTAGTAAGATCAACTTTCAAACAAAGCATGTAGAGAATTAGGGTTCCGGACCCATCCGGACCCTACACAATCAATTTCAAGAACGCTAAAGCGTCCTGGCAAACTTATGGTCATGCCTGATAACCAAGGATAAATTAATTCATATCTAGATAAAAATCCTGCACTCAGAAAAATCCCAGAACAAGCAGATATATTATATCACAACTATATCTTATCAACAAATATATCCCTGCACTCAGAAAATCCCAGAGCAAGCAGATATATTATATCACAACTATATCTTATCAACAATTATATCCCTGCACTCAGAAAATCCCAGAGCAAGCAGATAATCACAACTATATCTTATCAACAAATATATCCCTGCACTCAGAAAATCCCAGAGCAAGCAGATATATTATATCACAACTATATCTTATCAACAATTATATCCCTGCACTCAGAAAATCCCAGAGCAAGCAGATATATTATATCACCATATAATTCGAGACCAACGCTCGACAATTTCCAACAATTCAGACGTAATGCGCCCTCCAACATAATTGCTAATCTATAAAAGAGAACCGAGTCTCCACACTAAGATCTAGCCAATAAATATTCTCATCAAGGGTAACTATCGTGTTACCTAGGGCATCGCTACTTATCCAAGAGCGTAATCCAATTTACACGGTTTTACGGAGACTTCTATGTTAATCAGTGGTGCTGGTGAGCAGCTGCCCCTAGGGTGTTCAACCTCATTCTATCTTGGCAACCCCTAGTATCTCTAGGCACTCTCACGGAATGGCCAATATTCACGGCTGCTATCCGGGAATAACTTATCAGAGCACTTGCTCGGATTCTAACCGTCCAATGATTAAGTAAGCATGAGGGCCCCT
Source organism: Humulus lupulus (assembly GCF_963169125.1). Lineage (NCBI taxonomy): Eukaryota > Viridiplantae > Streptophyta > Magnoliopsida > Rosales > Cannabaceae > Humulus > Humulus lupulus. The sequence goes on from NC_084796.1 coordinate 145,767,002, forward strand.
AGGTCCCATTTATCTTGGCGCCCCTAGGTTTAACCAGCTTATCCTCATCTCATGGCCACTCGTCGCGGTAATGAACCGGACATAAATAAAATCAAGCAGTGTGACGGGGATCAACCGTCTAGGATATGACGGACTTCTACCGTTCATATTTTCTAAATCAGCACTCACTAGACTAACGTCTCTAAGCAACTTTCTATGACAGCCTATATATGTGCATGTATCCCTATACTAACATGCAAGATAATAATCATTTCATGTTGCAGCCATACAATATAAGTTGACTTACTTGGAGTCCTTAGCGCTCAGCAAGTTTTCACCCTCCAACGTTCAGTCCAGTTATGCTTAGCCAATACTGTAGTTATCCATACAGTATACTCGGATTAATTATGGCACTAATAATTCATTATTATTATTTTGGGCAATTTGGTCATTTTAATAAAAGTCATTTGTAAGGATTTATAATCCTTATTTGGTTTTAAACCTATTAAGGAAAGTTATACAAAATATTCGAGACTAAACCCTAAGTCTCGGGGAGACCTATCCTAAGGTCTCGATACCTAGGCTCGGGTATCACAATGGTATTTCCCCACAACCCGCTAAAAATCTTACTCTTTCAAGGTATCACTATTAACCCGGACTTTCGACTAGTCGGTTAAAATATGTAAGATTTTAGCCGGTATTATATCCAGAAAATACAAATAAATTCCTTAATTATTTTTAAAGAAAATAAACTCTTTAAATTTTCCTTTTATTTTTCTTAAGGTTTTAATATCTAAAAACCGTTTTAAGAAAATTGCCTAATTTGTCTTAATTAGGAAAACCGTTATAAATTTCTCATCTTGACTAATTAATTTTCCCAAAAACAATTAATCAATTTTACTTACTAGAAAAATAATTCATTTAAACTCAAAGGGGTAATTTTAGTGAAAATATGATTTCAAGACTTACCAATTTATATCTTGAAATAAACAAAATTTTACTTTTTACCTTATGTTCCAAAATCTCATTTTTACACTAAGTGTGAAAAACCTATTTTTCACATTTTTAACTACATACTTCGTTAGTTCTTAACTTGAAATTTACTTACCCAATTGTTACCAAAATTTCCCAATTCCATTTTTGTTATGCCATTTAGGTCTTTGTAAAATATTAGGTCAAAATGAGCATTTTTTATTGGTGAAATCATTTTCCAACAATGAGGTAAAAATGACCTTATTTTCAAGTCCTTATTTTTTCCAAACTTTGACAGTTAATAACTTTCAAACCGTTCAATATTTTCTTACCAAATTTTACAGTGGACTAATAATAGGTTATGCCAGAAATATGTCCACAAAATTTTAGAAAAAACTGGATTCATTTGCCCTATACAGTGGCTGTCCAAACTTGGTTCCGAAAATGAGAATACGAAAAAACAGTTTTTTACCTAAACTTTGAAATAGCATAACTTACTCATTTCTAAACATTTTTTAGTGTTTCAAAAGCTCAATTTTATGTACTCAATCTCAACAACATAACAGTACAATTTAATTTCACAAAAACAATATACAGTGGCTACTTGACCCCTTGGAAGTCACAGCTTAAAACATGTTTTGTTTTAGGGTATCCTACAAAACCCTTGGGGGTTTTGGTTCCCATTTTCAAAAATCAATACACATGCATCATAAAAATTATTAAACAACTACCATAACCTTATTACATCATCAACAAGAAACTCTAAGCATTAGATATACAAAATAATGCTTAAAACTAAAAACCCTACAACAAACTCATCAAAAGTAAACTTTTTACCTCTTTGGTGTTCTTGCTTAAGGTTTGGACCTTCCTATAAGCTTTGACTCCTTCAAAACCTTTCAAAAACCCTAACCAACTTCCTCCAACAACATAGGTAATTAGCTATTTGAAACTCTATGATTAAAACTTGACAAAAGTCTAGATTAATGAAACTTTACCTTAGGGAAAACCCTTCCTAGACCAGGACTTAGCTTCCAAGTTTCTTTGGTGTTCTTGGGGTTGAAAATGGAGAGAACACTTGAGAGAGTCTTCAAAAATCAGATGAGAGTGAATGAGGGAGGGAGAGTGGTCGGATTTGGGGGTTAGAATGGCTCACACAACTCTTCAAAATATCACAAAACACTTGAGTGCTTTTCTACCCACTTGCCCACTTGACTTCTTAATTAAATGGGATTTGAATTTTATAAAATTGGGTTCACACCACTCTAAAATAGCACATGGCCAGCCACCATTTTCCATATATGTGACCATTAATTTTTTTTATTTATTTTTTATTTTTTTATAAAGGTTAATAAGGGTTTATAAGAAGAAAAGTCCAAATTGGCTTTTGACACCTTTTTCACTCTTATTAAGTTTTAATCACCAAACTTAACATTAATTAATTAAATTAAATGTCTCTCACATTTAATTTAATTAATCACATAATAAAATTTAACCTAAGGTCCATTCATGGAATAAAATTCCCCATTTCGGCAAAATTAGGCATTTAACACAAAATGCCCTAAAATTTCCATTTTCTTTTAGGTTTATTATTTTTGACCAAACTTTAACTTTTATGAATGTATTTTATGCCCAAAATATAATTGCCATGATTTTTCGTTTTATTTTCCGAGATTTTTACCCGATCAGGGTTTTTGTGTCGGTCCAGGACCGAAAGTCTTATCTTGACTTTTAAAATCACAAAATTCATATTTTGGCTAGCAATAACTCATGGAATACTTACAAACAAAATATAATATTATTTAAAATAATATTCTTAACCCGGGGGAAAAAATCCCGACCCGAGTCGTTTAAAGGTACCCGAAAATGCAGGACGTTACACTTTCGATGGTAGCTCCGGTCTGTGGGGATGTCCACATGGCTGATACAGTTCAGTTCGTATCTCAGCTCGCTAATAGCCCGTGGGAAAATCAGGGCGTGCACTTGCCCCCCAAGCCCCTGCTCGGGTATGCGACGTCACATAGGGCCACAGTAGGGGCTTTTAGGCTTCCCCATGAACTCTTCATATTCCACATTTTACGCAGGCGCCGAATACGTGGAACATCGTGGTTGGTGACGGTACGTCTTCCGATAACCGCATTTAATGGCCTAGCCTATACTCAGCCGTCGTTTCGTCTTTCGAGTGGAGAGCCTTGGATCCCACATCAGGGAAATCCAACGGCCCTCCTCACGTGGCCTTTCACGTATATAAAAGGGGTGGCCACCATACGCATGGGCCACCCGTTCATTTGAAATTTTTCAGAAATTTTCTTCTTCTTCTCTCTTCATTTTCAAAAGAAAAAAGAAACCCTCTTCTCTCCGACCGCCATTCCTAACGCTCAAGAAGTTCAGGTGCAAGGGTTCCTTTGAAGTTTTGGAATCAACTACTCCGACGAAGCCCCTACCTAGGAGATCCCTTCATCCTCTTCTCAACCAACACATACTGTAAGTCTCCTGACTGTGCATGTTTTGAAATTATTTTTCACTGTAGCTTAGGTACATATTTACTGTAGCCTCATGCAAGGTTTCGCTGGTTTTTTGTGGGCATGAAGGGTGAAAGCCTTTTATGTTAGGGTATCTTTGCAGTAGAGAACCATCTAGGAGCATGGTTTATAGGGTGCGTTTTCTGGGGAAAATTTCTGGGTAGGATTTTTGGGATGCTGGTTTAAAGTATTCAGTATTTTGGGTGCAAAACCGGGTAGCTTAGGGGACACGCTTCACAGGCGGTTTTGCCTTTCTTGCCTACTGAAACTTTCCTTCCAAGGAAAATTCTATCCTGACCCTCCTGACACACGAATTCCGAGTAATCGGGGATCTGTTGGGAGCACAGGCGCGTGTTCATAGAACCGCGTGGTCTCACTCTCCACGGGCTGGGCTTACCTCAGCTCCTGTCAAGGAAACACTTTCAGATTCTTCTCCACTTTTAGGTCGCCTTTTTCTAAAATTTCTTCTTTTTGTTCGCTAGGCGACCAGATGGGACCCAAGAGGAACGCCCCCAAGAAGTCTGTAGGCAGCTCGTCCTCCCAACAAGACAAGGGAAAGGAGGTGATGGCTGTATCCCCGATTCCCAACTTCGGGCCAGCAGTGGAACGGGAGCTCGAGGTGGCCCCCGACGCGTTCTTTAAGGCGGAGAGGATCGTCTCAAAGATTACTGACCAGGCAAGGGTCAACAAAATATTTCTCTCCCATAACATCGAGCTGGGGAGAGGATCCGTGATTGTCCGACCTCCCGCAGAAGGCGAGCGGAGCTGCGCACTGCTTAATGAGGCGTTCTCATCTTGGAGCGACGAACATTTCAAGGCAAGGGCCTTCCTCCCGTTGGACCAGTACTTCGCCGACTTCCTCAACTTCGTGAGGTTGGCCCCATTCCAGCTCCCCCCCAACTCATACCGTTTGTTGGCGGGGTAAAGATACTTGTTCTTGAAATAGGAGTGGGAGGTCCCCACTCCTGCGGACATCCTGTATTTCTTCTGCCTCAAGGCCAGCCCGGAGCAGTGGGGGCGAGGTGACGGGTTTTATTACTTAACCCAGTTCCCCAACACGGCTGCGGTCATCGAGCTGCCCAGCCACCCCAACGACTTCAAAGATCAATTCTTTATGTCGACGGGGTTCCGAAACTGCGAGCTGCACTACTTCAATCGTCCTCGTAAGTTCCTTTCAACCTTAGCTCGTAAGTTAAGTATCGGTTAGCTTCCCCTATATCCATTTTTGACTTAGGATAATTCTGCAGCTATCTTCGCGAGGACAGAGAAGTCTGTGATCCTCGGCAGCCAGTACGAGACACTGGCGGGCTTGCCCCCCAGTGAAAAGGACTATCATCAGCTCGTGACAGACGAGATGATGCTGGCCTGTAAGCTGATCTCCCCAAGTCAGACTCTGAACCTGAGGAGGCTCCGGGCGCTTCCCCCAGCTCGCGATACTAGGCCTATCATCGTGGAGGAAGTCGCGGGGGATGAAGATGAGGAGGACGAGGAGGACGAAGTGCCCCTCGTGAGGACGAGGAAGCGGGCGCTGGAGGTCGCCCAAAGAACAGACGAGGAGAGGATCCGGTCCAAAGCAGCCGCAGGTCCTTCCGGCCAAGGTAACCCATACATGTTTAGGAACTTAGATAGGGCCATTGCTGACCCCCGGCTAGCTAGGTACAATCCCAAACAGATCGTCCAATGCCATCGAAGTGACCCAGACTTAGATGAAACCCTGCCCCACTGCGTCGACCAGCTCGTGTTGGATTACGAAAGTAGCCGTCCTAGGGGTACCATAGTTGTAGACAACACCCTAGCTTTTAGGTCGGTCCTATTTGAGGAGTATGGGACTAACCTTCGGTCATGGCCATCACTCCGGGAGGGTACCGTAGCTCCGGTTCTTAGGCAATATGTAGAAGAGTCTAGTCCTGAGACAGCCTCGGATCCGGAACCTGCGCCAGCTCAAGAAATAATTGCCTTAGATTACCTCGTGGAAGCTCCGGGGCCGATGGTAGTAATCGTAGATTCTTCTTCTAGGTCGGGGGGTAGGATTCCCTTTAGTATATATACATACTTGAATTTTGCCTTTTTTTTTTCTTTTTTTTTTTGTATGACTGCTAACTTGTGTACTAACCATGTCTTTGTTTTGACAGAAGAGATGTCTCAGCCTGGAGGAAAGAGTCTGCGAGCTGTGTTCACCGGAGGGAACTCCTCCGCCGGGGCCTCTGGGCCCAAAATGAAGAAGCTTCGGACGTTGAAGAAAACCGCTGGGACCCCCACCAAGTCTCCTGCAAAGGAGAAAGAGCAGCCCCCAGCCGCCCAGGTCATGAAAACTGTTCCTCCTGCCGTAGGGGGGAGCATGCCCCCGCCTCCTCAGCGAGGTCCGGCCTTCATCTGGGACACAGGAGTGGAGCCCAGGGCTTCGGCGATTGCGCCTCTCGAGGTGCGCATCCCGGTGGACCCCAGGACCTGGAGAAAATTCCAGACGCCTTTCGGGGGACGGTGTATGAGACGGCAAACTACGCCGTCAGCCACTTCTATAAATTCAACGAGATGGAGCTCAGGGCCATCGAAACAAGGAGCCCGGTGGGCGTGCTGGAATCTTCATTGGGCATGGCCCTAACGGTAAGCTGACCTCACCCTTTTATGGTTTTTGATTATCATGCCTTGCCCAACTTTTCCTTTCTCCCTCTTTTTTTTTTCTAAGGCAGTTGCCTCTCCGTTTTTGCAGAGCACCCTGGCCCTTCACCGGAGCATAGCCCGGACCAAGGCCCAGCTCGAGGATATGAGGAGCGAGCATCAGGTGGTTATGGCCACCCACCAGACTTCCTTGCAGACGACCAAGGATGCCCTGGCGGCCGCGCAGGCCGAGCTGGAAGGAGCCCGTCCCAAGCTTCAGGAGGTCGAGGCAACCAAAGCCGCCCTTGCCACTGCGCGGGCAGAGCTAGACACTGTGAAGGCCGGGGCCAAGGAGGCCAAGGCCGCCCTGGAAGCCGAGAAGGCAGCCTCCAGCACCGCCATGGAGGATATGCTCTACCATTGCTGGGTCTACAACTCTGAAGGTGACTTCTCCTTCTTGGGAGCGGACGTCTGGGAACCCTTGCTGGAGGGGTTTAAAGCTCGCCTCGAGAAAGAAGCACCTTCTGAGACCGGGGAAGTCTCCGGCGCAACTGAGGAGGGTGAGACGGCGACCTCCACAGGGCAGCCTGGCGGAGCTTAGGGCCTTCCTTTTTCGCACCTTTTCCTTTAATATTCTCAATTTTTTTGTGGAACTTTTGCATGAGGTGTTTCCACCTCGAGACAATCTAATTATCAATTTAGTTCGCGTTAACTTTTATCAATATCTCGTGCTCTTTAGGAAGAACAACGATCAATCGATTTAAATCAACTTCTAAATTTTATGACCTGGTTATATCCAGGAACTTAATTTGAAAACTTAGTTCGTGTTAACTTTTATCAATATCTCGTGCTCTTTAGGAAGAACAACGAACAATCGATTTAAATCAACTTCTAAGTTTTATGACCTGGTTATATCCAGGAACTTAATTTGAAAACTTAGTTCATGTTAACTTTTATCAATATCTCGTGCTCTTTAGGAAGAACAACGATCAATCGATTTAAATCAACTTCTAAGTTTTATGACCTGGTTATATCCAGGAACTTAATTTGAAAACTTAGTTCGTGTTAACTTTTATCAATATCTCGTGCTCTTTAGGAAGGACAACGATCAATCGATTTAAATCAACTTCTAAGTTTTATGACCTGGTTATATCCAGGAACTTAATTTGAAAACTTAGTTCGTGTTACTTTTATCAATATATCGTGCTCTTTAGGAAGGACAACGATCAATCGATTTAAATCAACTTCTAAGTTTTATGACCTGGTTATATCCATAAACTTAATTTGAAAACTTAGTTCGTGTTAACTTTTATCAATATCTCGTGCTCTTTAGGAAGAACAACGATCAATCGATTTAAATCAACTTCTAAGTTTTATGACCTGGTTATATCCAGGAACTTAATTTGGAAACTTAGTTCGCGTTAATTTTGATCAATATATCGTGCTCTTTAGGAAGAACAACGATCAATCGATTTAAATCAACTTCTAAGTTTTAAGGCGACCTAGTTATATCCAGGTACCATATGCCCCCCAAGTAACTGGGAAAGGGTCTTTCGTGGTTACTTTAGGTTACACTTGTAAACATGTACAATCATAAACAGAAAGTTACTTCTCATTGCTTAATACATAAAAAATGACCTTTTAGGCCTTACAAGGGAATCATTGATAATATCTCTTCAAATGAACGGCATTCCAAGTTCGTGGGACTGCCCCTCCATCTAGTCGAGCTAATTTGTAAGTTCCCTCTTGAATGACCTCAATGACTTGATATGGTCCTTCCCAGTTCGGTCCCAATACTCCATCTTTGGGATCCTTACCGGCTAAGAAAACCCTCTTGAGGACCAGGTCGCCAACGCTAAAGGCGCGCTTTTTGACTTTTGAGTTGAAATAGTGAGTGATCTTTTGCTGGTAATGCACGAGCTGGAGTTGCGAATCTTCTCGTCTTTCATCAACCAAGTCAAGGGAAGTGCACAGTAGCTCGTGGTTGCGGTCCTGGTCATATGCCTGGAACCTATGCGAAAGTACCTTAATCTCCACAGGGAGGACTGCCTCACTCCCAAAGGTCAGGGAGAAAGGAGTATGACCCGTAGGAGTCCGATGCGAGGTCCGGTATGCCCAGAGAACCTGGGGGAGCTATTCTAGCCAGACCCCCTTCGCCTCGTCTAGTCTCTTCTTGAGGCTCGCCTTTAACGTCTTGTTGACGGCCTCGACCTGGCCATTCGCCTGAGGATAGGCCACGGAGGAGAAACTTTTCACAATTCCGTACCTTTCGCAAAACTCGGTGAATAGGTCGCTGTCAAACTGAGTCCCATTGTCGGAAACAATTTTCTTGGGCAGCCCGAATCGGCAGATAATGCTCTTAACCACAAAGTCGAGGACTTTTTTGGAAGTTATCGTTGCCAAAGGTTCCGCCTCAGCCCACTTCGTAAAGTAGTCAATGGCCACCACGGCATAACGGACCCCGCCTTTTCCCGTAAGGAGGGCGCCAACCAAGTCGATCCCCAAAACTGCAAACGGCCATGGGGACGAGATCATCTTTAGCTCGACTGGGGGAGCTCGGGCAACTATGGCGAACCGCTGGCACTTGTCGCACTTCTTGACATACGAGATCGAATCCTTGGACAGAGTGGGCCAGTAATATCCTTGCCTCAGGACCTTTAGGGCCAAGCTGTGCCCCCCAGCGTGATCTCTGCAAAAACCCTCATGCACCTCCTGCAGGATGGCCTTTGCTTCGCCTGGAAGAACACATCGTAGGAGAGGTAGGGAGTGTCCACGTCGGTACAGTATCCCATCCACCATCGTATACCTGGGAGCCTGATACAGCACTCGCCGCGCATCATTACGTCCCTCAGGTAGTTTCCCCTTGGTGAGATACTCAAGGATGGGGGTCATCCAGGTCGGCCTAGCGTCGATCATCTTGACCTCCGTCCGGACTTCTTCTATACTTGGTTTCTCCAAGAATTCTACCGGCACTAACCCCAAGGTCTCCGTTTCCCTGGAGGTGGCGAGCTTGGCAAGAGCGTCTGCGTTAGCGTTCTACTCCCGAGGTATCTACTCGATCGAGCCTTGCCCAAATGCGGACAGCTCGCCTTTTACCTTTGCCAGGTATGCAGCCATCTTGGGTCCTCGTGCTTGATATTCGCCCAGAACCTGGTTTACCACGAGCTGTGAATCACTGAAACACTGAACGGAGCTCGCCTTCAGCTCCTGGGCTATCCTCAGCCCGGCCAGCAAAGCTTCATATTCGGCCTCGTTGTTGGAGGCTTTGAATCCGAATCTCAGCGCCGAGTGGAATCTATGTCCCTCAGGGGATATCAAAATGATTCCAACTCCAGAGTCGTTTTCGTTGGATGAACCATCCACGAAGATCCTCCACGACGCCTGGGACGAGGTGACCTGGGGTGAGTCTTCTGCAGGATCCTCCCGGAATCCTGTGCACTCTGCTACAAAATCGGCCAGGGCCTGACTTTTTATAGCAGTTCGTGGGGTGTACAAAATCTCGAACTGACTGAGTTCGATAGCCCACTTTAACAGACGTCCCGATGCTTCAGGTTTTTGCAAAACCTGCCTTAAAGGCTGATCGGTCATGACGTGTATTAAGTGGGACTGGAAATACGGCCTGAGCTTCCGTGAGGCCGTGATAAGGCAGAACGCCAATTTCTCCATCAACAGGTACCGAGATTCAGCTCCGAGAAGTCTCTTGCTGACGTAGTAGACAGGTCTCTGAACCTGGTCTTCTTCTCGGACCAATACGGCACTAGCTGCATCCTCTGTGACAGCTAGGTAGAGAAAAAGAGGCTCTCCTGCTTTTGGTTTGGATAATACGGGTGGCTCGGCCAGATGTGCCTTTAGGTCGAAGAAAGCGCTTTCGCATTCTTCTGTCCATTCGAGCTTCTTATTTCCTCGGAGCAGGTTGTAGAATGGCAAGCATTTATCGGTGGATTTTGAAATAAACCGGTTGAGGGCTGCCACCCTTCCTGTCAGGCCTTGGACATCCTTGCGCGACCTAGGTGAGGGAAGCTCGAGCAATGATCTGATCATGTCGGGGTTTGCCTCGATTCCTCGGGTATTGACGATGAAACCCAGGAATTTTCCTGATGTGACTCCAAAAGTGCACTTCTGTGGATTAAGCCTCATGCCATACTCCCGTAGTATCTTGAAGCATTCTTCCAGGTCGAAAACATGGTTATCGGCAGTCTTTGACTTGACTAGCATGTCATCAACGTACACTTCCATGTTCTTCCCGATCTGGTTTGCGAACATTCTATTTACTAACCTTTGGTACGTAGCACCTGCGTTCTTCAGCCCGAAAGGCATGACCTTGTAACAATAAACGTTAGTCGGGGTCATGAAGCTGGTGTGCTCCTGGTCCGCCGAATTCATGGTGATCTGATTGTAGCCTGAGTACGCATCCATAAAGGATATGAGCTCGTGCCCCGCCGTGGCGTCCACCAATTGGTCAATCCTCGGCAATGGAAAACAATCCTTGGGGTAGGCTTTATTCAGGTCGGAGAAGTCGATGCAGGTCCGCCACTTCCCGTTGGGCTTCGGGACCAGCACGGGGTTGGCGACCCAAATCGGAAACTTGGCCTCACGGATAAAGCCACATTTCTTGAGCCGGGCTACTTCTTCTTCTAAGGCTTTAGCCCGGGTTGTTCCAAGGCGCCTCTGCTTCTGGGCCTTTGAAGGAACGCTTTTATCCAAATGAAGGGTGTGCATGATGACACTCGGGCTGATTCCCACCATGTCCTCGTGTGACCACGCAAACACATCCAGACTGTCCTGCAAAAAATTTAGTCAGCTCCGCCTTCCTCTCGCTACAGAGGTTTTTCCCGAGCTTGACCATTCGTGAAGGGTTCTGTGGATCGATGTTTATTTCCTCGAGCTCCTCAATAGCCTAGAGCTCGGACCTGTCCTCACCTACTCGGGGGTCAATATCCTCACTTAAGATGATATTTTCCCCTTCGGCGCTCTGAGGTTTTTCAATCTCAGGATTAGCTGAGGGTTCCTGAGATTCCTCTCCACCACCTTGGATGGCCATTGCTAACTGCCCGGGTTTCGATTTTCCCTTCATGGAAATGTTGTAGCATTCCCTGGCAGCGAGCTGATCGCCATGGACAGTGCATATTCCCGTGGAAGTAGGGAATTTCATCGCGAGGTGGCGAATGGAAGTGATGGCCTCAAAAGCTATGAGTGTGGGTCGTCCCAAAATTGCGTTGTATGCAGCGGAGCAGTCGATGACCACGAACTCGAGGAGTTTGGAGACTGTCCGAGATCCTTCTCCTAGGGTGATCACCAGCTCGATAGTCCCTATAGCCGCCGATCCTTCTCCCGAAAAACCATACAACATCATGGAGGTCGCCTTCAGCTCGGCGACAGTCAAACCCATCTTCTCCAAGGTTGACCAGAATAGGAGGTTTACCGAGCTCCCGTTGTCGACCAGCACCCTCCTAACCTTCCGATTAGCGAGCTGAACTGCTACGACTAGAGGGTCATTATGAGGGAACTGGACATGGCCCGCATCTTCTTCTGTAAAAATGATCGGTTGCCTCTCCAATCGTTGCTGCTTTGGCAGACGCTGCTCCGGGACGAACTCTACTCCATTATGCGCCTTGAGTTCGTTTATGTACCTCTTCTGGGCGCCCTTACTCGTGCTAGTCATATGCGGACCTCTAGATATTGTGGATATCTCTCCTCCTATCACGGGAGGAGGGACGTCCAGATCTACCTGAGACCCGGGCTGACTGACTGGGACTTCCGGAGTAGGACGACTTGCTGGAACCCTGTTTCGCGCATACTGGGCCAAGGGGCCGGCTCGGATGAGAGTCTCGATCTCATCTTTCAAATGCCTACATGTAATTCCCTGGATAGCCAAGACCGCTACACTGTGTACTTATAAAGGTGGAAGACTCGCTAATCAAGTCATTAATTTGAAATCGTGTCGCTAGACAATGTAAGAGCTAAGGTTAAAAATGTTTTGGTCTCAAAAGACTCATTTAGCATATATAAATTGTAGTAACATGGGATCCCATACAAAAGCGAAGTTAAAGAAAGTTTACAGACTCCCAAAAATACATGAGGAACCACTAGCCATACTAAGGCCAAAACAGACAGTCTTCAGGTTCCATGTCCTTGCTTAGATCTCAACCGTGGCGGCCGAGCACCTGGCTATGTACATTCCGCTCGCTGAGCTCTCCAGTCAGGGCTGATCTAACTTGCCCTCACCACGTAGCACCCGTGAGCCAAGGCCCAGCAAGAAAACATTACAGATAACTCAAACAATGACAACAGGCAAATAGCTCAGTAAGCATGTATACTTATAAGATATTCCACAACAGATAATCAGCATATACAATTCAATCCAAAACACATTCTATTTCATATAATGTTCATATCGCATAATATTCAGGGCCGGCGACTTAGGCCGCACCCTCTGTTTAACCCACTGACTCTGGCCCGCTTAAACCAAGCTCAATGCATAATAAGTTGTCCTCGGATACCAGTGTCCGAGTCGTGCCCTGTGCGCTAGTGAGACCCTTGGCACCCTTAGGCCGTTGGTTCACTAAATGGCTTGCATGGCATAATACCATCTTTTCAATCATTTACAATAGGGAGCTCTTAGTCCCGTCAGATATATTCAACCAGGTGCAGTTTTCTTACCTTTAGTCTGTACGGTTATCGAATTACAAGCAACGCCCCTCAAGCACGATTCGTTCCCGAGCCTAAGCTTTTATCACCTAGCCACAACCAAAGCATAGGGTTTCATAAATAATCAAATATGGGTTTCTAGTTACAAAACTAACTCCCGGGACTTCTAATTCCACCAAGCACGGTGGTGAAACCAAACTCGAGCACCCAAGACCACTCTCCCATGCTTAAAACCCTCAAAATCCCAAGTGTGCAACCAAGGGTTGCGGCCCCCAAAGCCTAGCCGCAGCCCTTCCCCAAAACAGAAACTACCCCTACACTGAACCACACATGCGCCGCGGCCCTTGCCTTGGGCCCCGCGGCGCGCCCCCTTGGCCGAACCTCCTTGTCTTCTTTGCATGCTAGGGCCGTGGCGCTCTAGAACAGAGCCGCGGCCCTCCCCTTCGAACCCAGATTTTTCACCATTCTAAAGCCCAAAACCTCACCTTAAACCATCCCAAAATACCCCAACTCTTAACCAATTAATTCCCAACCTCTTTAACATGATCTAAACATCATAACTCCCAAGAAAACACAGCCTAACACACTCCAATCTCTTCCTTTCAATTTCTGAAACCCAAATGCCAAAACACACACAAACCAGCCATCAAACTCAATCTAAAACCTCTAAACTTGGAGTTAGAACTCACCTTTGCTGTAGAACCACTTCACCAAGCTGTAGCCAAGCTAGGTCCCCAAGTTCCCTTCTTTAATTCTACCTTAAAACACCAAAGCTTTACTGGTTTCAACACTTAACCAAAAATCCAGCTAGAGCACAGAATTCAACCACAGAAAAGATGTTTAGATGCTTACCTTAATCCTTGTTCTAGTGCTTGACAAACCCCTGAGCTAGACCATCAATTCCTCACCTCAAATCCCAGAATTCCAGCTTGTTTCCCCTTTGATTTTCTGTGTTTTCTTCCCTTAGTTTTCCTTAAGCGAGAGAGAGAGAGAGAGCTGAGTCTAAATTAATTCAATTTATGTTTTTCTTCTAAAGGCTTCCTTAAGTCTGTTTCACATGTTATGCTAGTCCCGAGGCTCGGGGTGCCGGAACCGTCCCCGAGGCCAAAATGGTAAAATCCCCCATTATTCCCGCCTAGACATCTTAATCTCAAATATATCTCCATATATTTATTTTCATATCCCGATAACCCAAATCACTGCCCGTTATCTAAAAATATCCCCGACTTCTCCAAAGTCATAACTTGTAACGACCCACTAATCTAGACTACTTGGACCATTAACGAATCTATACATAAATCTTACATTTTTGCAGAAATACCATAATTTTATTGAAAACTTATGGAAACAAAGGTTACTTTCATAAAATAAGTAGGATATGGGTACCCATTGTCTTTAAAACAAAAATAACTTAAAAACTAAAAAGATTTACATAGAAAATGCGGAAAATACTTCTAAAACCATAAAAACATAAACAAGACTACATCCTCGAATCGAATAACGCTCGGCTCCTTGACTCCATTCACCATCGATACACATCCTCTAAGCGTCACGAATCTTTCCGCCTCTAAAGCTTATTTCCTGCACATAAACAGAAAGGAATGAGCCTAATGCCCAGCAAGGAAAATCTAACACATAGTCATAAACATAAACATAAACATAATGTCATAATAACGTAAAGACATATCATAACACATAATACACTTATTATAATGGCCATTATTACTTGGGGTCCCATAGACTAAACAAGCATATGCCCATGGGATTAGTGGGGTCCTACTAGCTAAGTAGGTCATATGCCCATAACCCATTTGGGGTCTTGTTAGTCATATGGGTCATATGCCCAAGCCTACAAACATACACATATACATATCATAACACTTTTAATAACATAAAACATATAGATAACATAAGCACATAACATATTAATTCTAGCCTATTTTCCTTACCAAAGTTACCGGGATTATGGACTGAGTTGGGACTTTTGGAACACTCCTAAAACCATAAGAAAGAGTGAGTCTAAAGAAAGGAGATGAAATGAAAGAGATGGAAAGACTAAACCATAAAAACATACTTACCAACTTATATGCTTAAGAGCTTGGATTCCCTAACCAAAATAAGAATAAGGTTAGGGGACTGAGTAGAAGGTTTTGAGAAAGGAAATAACATAAAATACAGAAAGGAACTAGAGTTTTTGGGTTTACCTCAAAGATTGCAAGATCAATCTAACCTTCACCGAAATACTATAGAACTCACTTCCCAAAGTGTTTGATAAGCTTATGATGTTTAAGCTTATAGTTTTTCCCCAAACCAAGTGTTTACACTCTCACACTCACTTAACACTAGCAGCTTCTGAACTTAGAGCAAATGGTGAATAATGGCTGGGTACTAGGTCCTATTTATAGAGTTTGGGAATGAAAATATCTTGATTTTACTTGAATAAAAATAATGGCTTTTTAGGTGAAAATCATTTGAATAATCGTTCAGCAGAGGCTGAAGACTCGTTCACAAGATGCTGGACTGTTGAAGGAGTTTGAATGGCTGAAAGGAAATGAATTCAAAAGAGTTTGAATCCATGCTGAAGGAGGCGATATATCGCCCCCTGTAGGCGATATATCGCCTGGGCCAGTATGCCCGAGGCGACCGTGCATCGTTTCGTGTTTTCCGTATCTACGTGCTGCGACATATCGCCCCCTATAGCTGCGATATATCGGCATACGCTGAATATTTAAACACGAAATTACACATTTTTAGCTAGGTTTGAATGGAGTAAACAGCCTTGACTAAGCCCTCAACGTACTCAAAGCTGCTGACTGACCCTATAACATTCAAACTTTACTCCTTATTATATTTAATCCTTAAAAATCTTAATCCTTAATTACCATTCAAAACATGTGCTTAAAATCCTATTGGTTGATGTCTAAACCTTATAATATAATAATATAATCCTTAATATCAGTCACTTTAATCAAACCTTAGGTTATACTTAATATTCTTAAACTATAGGTTAAACTTAGAAAATCTATAAGTACTACTATGAGTGTCCAAATAATTCCCGGTCTGAACCAAAATCCACAGTAACAAAGATAATGCTATAAATACTATCATACTATTATCTATCTTAGCTAAGTAAAGTTCTTGGACTCTAAAATTCTCCCCTACTAAAAAGAATTTCGTCCTCGAAATTTACTTATCACATAACTCCGGATACCGGCCTTGCATGTCCTCCTCCAACTCCCACGTTGCCTCGCGTTCAAAACTATTGCTCCATAGGACTTTGACTATAGGAAAGCTCTTAAACCGTAACTACTTCATCCCTCTATCTAGGATGCTAACCGGTTGTTCCTCATAACTTAAGTCTTTCTGGAGTGCTATTGTATCGTACTTGAGGACGTGAGATGGGTCTGACACATATTTGCGTATCATTGAGATGTGGAAGACGTTGTGACTATCAGCTAGTGCTGGCGGTAGGGCTAGTCTATACGCAACTGTTCCCACTTTGTCCAATATCAAAAAGGACCTATGAATCGGGGACTAAGCTTGCCTTTCTTCCCGAACCGCTTGACGCCTTTCATAGGAGATATCTTCAAGAAGACTTGATCTCCAACTTGGAATTCCACATCGCATCGCTTGGTATCCGCATAGCTTTTCTGACGGCTTTGAGCAGCCAGCATACGCTGTCTAATAAGCGTTACTGCTTCTTAAGCTTGTCTACCAGCTTCGGGCCTTAGAAGCTGCCTTTCTCCTACCTCGTCCTAGTGCAACGGTGATCGGTACCTTCGTCCATATAGCAACTCATAAGGTGCCATTCCGATCGTTGACTGGTAGCTGTTGTTTGTACGAGAACTTGATCAGTGGTAAGTACTTGTTCCACGATCCTCCGAAATCAAGTATACAAGCGCGTAGCATATCCTCTAAGATCTGAATCGTACGCTCAGACTGCCCATCTGTCTGAGGATGGAAAGCTGTACTAAGGTTTAACTTAGTACCCATAGCTTGCTGTAAGCTTCTCCAAAATCTTGACGTAAATACTGATCCTCTATCTGACACTATCGTCTTGGGGATTCCATGCAATCGTACAATCTCTTGGATGTAGATGTTGCATATTGGTCTGCCGTGAATGACGTTCTAACAGGCAGAAAATGAGCCGACTTGGTTAGTCTATCTATTACTATCCAAGCGGAATCATGCTGCTTGTTCGTCTTTGGTAGCCCCGTCACAAAATCCATGGCTATATCATTCCACTTCCATTCTGGTATGCTAAGCGGTTGCAATAAACCTGCAGGCCGCTGATGCTTTGCTTTCACTTGTTGGCATACCAGACATTTAGATACATACTTCGTTATCTCCTTCTTCATCCCTGGCCACCAATAGACTGTCTTGATGCCATGAGTCATCTTGGTAGACCCTGGATAAACTGAGTACGGGGTATTGTGCGCTTCTTCTAGGATCGTCTTCTTGATACTTTGATCGTCTGGCACGCATACCCGATCCTTATATCTCAATAAACCTTTACTGGATATTGAGAAATCTGTAGTCTTTCCTTTTCTGACTGCATCCATGTGTGGTGCTAGCGATTCCTCATGTCTCTGACCAATCCGTATGTCCTCTAGCAGATTTGATTGGATAGACAAGTTAGCCAGCTTGCCTACAACCACTTCTATTCTGGTACTGATAAGCTCCTGCTGTAGCGGCTTTTCTATTCCAGATAAGTCTGCTAAGTTCCCATAGCTTTTCCTACTAAGCGCGTCGGCAACTACGTTCGCCTTCCCTGGGTGGTATAGGATTTCGTAGTTGTAATCCTTGACTAATTATATCCACCTGCGCTGCCTTATGTTGAGCTCCTTCTGTGTAAAGAAGTATTTTAAACTCTTGTGGTCCGTATAAATCTCGCACCGTTCTCCGTAAAGATAATGGTGCCAGATTTGCATCGACCACCGCTGCCAACTCCATATCGTGAGTTGGGTAGCGTTGTTCATACTCCTTCAACTGTCGTGAGGCGTAGGCTATCACTTTGTCGTTTTTTGCGTCAACACGCTTCCCAATCCTAGCTTTGATGCATCGCATTAGACAACGAACTTATCGTTGGGTGTCTGTACACTAAGTACTAGTGTTGAGCAAGGCTTATCTTTAAGCAACTGGAAGCTTTCTTCACACTTATCGTTCCAGTTAAACTTTTGTTGCTTCCGGGTCAGGTTGGTGAGTGGAGTGGCTATCTTAGAAGAGCCCTCTACAAACTTTCTATAGTAACCTGCTAGCCCTAAGAAGCTTCTTACTTCCGACGCATTCTTTGGTCTAGGCCAATCCTTCACGGCCTCTACCTTCGATGGATCTACTGCAACTCCGTCTTTCGATAAGATGTGCCCGAGGACGCCACTTGTGAGAGCCAAAACTCGCATTTCTTGAACTTCGCGTAGAGTTGGTGCTCCTTCAATCGCGTCAAAATCATCCTCAAGTGTTCCTCGTGCTCCACTTCATCCTTGGAGTAAATTAAAATGTCGTCGATGAACACCACGACGAATTTATCCAAGTAGTCTTCGAAGACCCTATTCATTAAGTCCATAAACGCGGCTGGCGCGTTAGTAAGACCAAAAGACATAACCAAGAACTCGTAATGTCCATAACGAGTCCTAAAGGCTGTCTTAGGGATATCTTCTCCCTTTACCTTGAGCTGATGATACCCGGACCGTAAATCGATCTTAGAAAATACAGTCGCGCCTCGGAGTTGATCAAACAAATCATCAATCCGAGGTAGCGGGTATTTGTTCTTAATTGTTACTTTATTCAGCTCACTGTAGTCTATGCACATGCGCATACTTTCATCCTTCTTCTTCATGAATAGTACCGGAGCTCCCCATGGTGAATGGCTTGGCCTAATGAAACCCAAGTCTAGGAGTTCTTGTAGCTGTGTCTTTAACTCCTTGAGTTCCGTAGGTGCCATCCGGTATGGTGCCTTAGAGATAGGCTCGGTGCCGGGTACTAATTCTATCCTGAAGTCTATTTCTCGATTTGGCGGCAATCCTGGCAAGTCATCGGGAAATACCTCTGGAAATTCTTGTGTAACTCGAACATCTCCATCCTTAAGTGGCGTCTCCCTTTCCACGTTCGTGCTGCTGGCTAAGAATGCTTGACATCCTTTCTCTATCCTTTGTTGAGCTTTGAGAGATGACATTAACGGGGTGCGTAATCCTGAAGCTTGTCCCATGAAGCATCGTCTCTGGCCGTCAGGGGTCTCGAACGTCACCTTCTTGCGTTTGCAGTCGATCGCTGCGCCATGCCGTGCTAGCCAATCCATGCCTAGTATTACGTCGAAGTCCTTGATCACTAGCTCTATCAGGTCTCCTTCTAGTTCTATGTCCTCAATCTTGATCGGTACGCCTCGTACTATTCGTGATGATAGAACTACTTTGCCCGAAGGCAACTCGGTCACAAACCTAGTTCTAAATCTTTCACTAGGTTTGTCTACTTTTTCTATCATTCCTAACGAGATCTACGAGTATACAGCTACCAATCAAGTGATTCTAGAACATATACTATCGAGGATAGGATCTGACCTGTAAATCCTTAGCACGGGTTCCTCCTTGGGTCAATGCAAAGACTTTGGTCTGGAACCATCGTTTAATCCTTCTTCTCCTCACTAACATTCATCAGAATCCTTTCTATTTCGATTGCCGTCTCTAGAATATTGGCATAGGTAGTGGTTCCCAGGTTTGCTAACTTAACCCCTAATTCCATCTTTGGTCTAAGTCCTCTGACGAACTTGGTCAACCTCGTAAAGTCGGTTGGGACCAACTCTGGTGCAAACTTGACTAATCTGTTGAACTGACGAGCATATTCTTCTACCATTAGCGATGAATGCCGAGGTGTAATACTTCTTGTGGAACGGCTCCACAAATCTTGTCCATATCATGGTGGTGACATCGTTAGTCTGCTGAACTAAGTCCCACCATATTCTGGCATCCTTCCTGAGTAATGACGAGACGCAGGATATGCGGTCTGCATTACTGAAATTCATGTGCGTAAGAATTGGCTTCACATCCTTAGCCACTCTTCTGCCTCAAAGGGGTCTATAGTCCCTTTAAAGTTTGGAGCGTGCTGTTTGCGGAACCTTTCATACACTGACTCCATATTCGGTACTGGATGTGGCGCGTAGTTCGTCACTGGCCATCCCCCATATGAACCAACTTGTTGGGGTGCTAGGGCCATTTGTTGTAGCTGCGGCTGCGGCGGAGGCTGAGGCTGAGGCTGAGGCTGAGTCTGCGCCTGTTGACGTTGTTGCTGCAAGAGTTCCTTGACTTGTTGTCGTCGTCTAGCGATTTCCGCGGTGTTGTCAGCTGACGGTGTCGGCGCGTTGCGGCTAGTAGTAGTACGCACTCCTCTTCTGCGAACTGGAGGGCATCATTGGTCGTTGGAACAACGTTGGAGGCGTTTCCGTTGGTGCGTGCAGATCTTCGGAGCGACATCTTCACCAAAAGTTCTAACAGTCGAGAACTTGTTAGAACTTACCCTAATAGGCTCTAAGGCAAAAACTTATTCTAAAACAAACATATCTCGGACCTATTTATTATGACTTCTTATGAAAAATTATATAGGTCTTTATTTATTATTAGAGTGGGTTTCTATACTTAGAAAAACAAGTCATCTTTATTTTCTAAGTGTGTTTCTAATCATCCTATATGACTTAATTCTCAGGCTCGAAACTTATCTTTGTTCCAAAGTTAACCATATTGAGGGAGGGCTGGGATCAGTAAAATCGTTCCCACTACTAAGGCCCCCTAACTCTCAATAAAGAAACTTGGTTCATTGATTTGTATCCACCCTCACTGAACTTAGTCATTATTTATTTTATTTATTACTTATTATGATTGCGAAAATAGAATCAAACTCATACATAAAATAAAATAACATGAAATTAATTTGGAAAAAGATTTTCACTTATTACAATCATAAAATAAAGAAATAAACAAAACAAACAATGAAAAACTAGCTATTCTAAAAATCAGGATCTTCTACATCCGATCCTTCATCTAGCATATCATTATCTATCTCCTTATAATCATCATTGTCTTGAGCCTCAAAATTTCCTCGGGGAAGATTCAAGAAGATCCTATGTTGTTGCTCATTAGTGAATTGAAACTCTAAATCATAGGTGAACTTAAGTATGAGAGAATAATATCTTAGGGCTGCTTGTAAGTCATCATCATTATTTATATTCTCCCATATTTCTTCTAAAGTTAAAATTGCTGACGGAAAATCTTTTAAAAGCCTAATTACTAGGACATATTGTTCTGCAGCTCTCATCATGATTTGCTTAGACTCTTGAAGGTGACCTATCTCTTTGTGGAACAAAATCAATCTTTGAGTGATCTTTTCTAGTGCTCCTATGGTGTTTCTTGGCTCCCTTATTCTTTTTAAAGCCTTAATGGCTCGGATATCCTCATTGCTTAAAGCTCCATTCATTCTTAACTAAAACATAAACACTAAAGTCGTTAGCTATACACATAGACAAAGTAACTTGTAACTTGTAACTTGTAACTTAAACACTTACTTGGCGGTCCGATTCGGAGCTTTGAGCATGTGTATCGAGGAGAACTTCATGCGAAGGAACCGTTGCTCTGATACCAACTGTAACGACCCACTAATCTAGACTACTTGGACCATTAACGAATCTATACATAAATCTTACATTTTTGCAGAAATACCATAATTTTATTGAAAACTTATGGAAACAAAGGTTACTTTCATAAAATAAGTAGGATATGGGTACCCATTGTCTTTAAAACAAAAATAACTTAAAAACTAAAAAGATTTACATAGAAAATGCGGAAAATACTTCTAAAACCATAAAAACATAAACAAGACTACATCCTCGAATCGAATAACGCTCGGCTCCTTGACTCCATTCACCATCGATACACATCCTCTAAGCGTCACGAATCTTTCCGCCTCTAAAGCTTATTTCCTGCACATAAACAGAAAGGAATGAGCCTAATGCCCAGCAAGGAAAATCTAACACATAGTCATAAACATAAACATAAACATAATGTCATAATAACGTAAAGACATATCATAACACATAATACACTTATTATAATGGCCATTATTACTTGGGGTCCCATAGACTAAACAAGCATATGCCCATGGGATTAGTGGGGTCCTACTAGCTAAGTAGGTCATATGCCCATAACCCATTTGGGGTCTTGTTAGTCATATGGGTCATATGCCCAAGCCTACAAACATACACATATACATATCATAACACTTTTAATAACATAAAACATATAGATAACATAAGCACATAACATATTAATTCTAGCCTATTTTCCTTACCAAAGTTACCGGGATTATGGACTGAGTTGGGACTTTTGGAACACTCCTAAAACCATAAGAAAGAGTGAGTCTAAAGAAAGGAGATGAAATGAAAGAGATGGAAAGACTAAACCATAAAAACATACTTACCAACTTATATGCTTAAGAGCTTGGATTCCCTAACCAAAATAAGAATAAGGTTAGGGGACTGAGTAGAAGGTTTTGAGAAAGGAAATAACATAAAATACAGAAAGGAACTAGAGTTTTTGGGTTTACCTCAAAGATTGCAAGATCAATCTAACCTTCACCGAAATACTATAGAACTCACTTCCCAAAGTGTTTGATAAGCTTATGATGTTTAAGCTTATAGTTTTTCCCCAAACCAAGTGTTTACACTCTCACACTCACTTAACACTAGCAGCTTCTGAACTTAGAGCAAATGGTGAATAATGGCTGGGTACTAGGTCCTATTTATAGAGTTTGGGAATGAAAATATCTTGATTTTACTTGAATAAAAATAATGGCTTTTTAGGTGAAAATCATTTGAATAATCGTTCAGCAGAGGCTGAAGACTCGTTCACAAGATGCTGGACTGTTGAAGGAGTTTGAATGGCTGAAAGGAAATGAATTCAAAAGAGTTTGAATCCATGCTGAAGGAGGCGATATATCGCCCCCTGTAGGCGATATATCGCCTGGGCCAGTATGCCCGAGGCGACCGTGCATCGTTTCGTGTTTTCCGTATCTACGTGCTGCGACATATCGCCCCCTATAGCTGCGATATATCGGCATACGCTGAATATTTAAACACGAAATTACACATTTTTAGCTAGGTTTGAATGGAGTAAACAGCCTTGACTAAGCCCTCAACGTACTCAAAGCTGCTGACTGACCCTATAACATTCAAACTTTACTCCTTATTATATTTAATCCTTAAAAATCTTAATCCTTAATTACCATTCAAAACATGTGCTTAAAATCCTATTGGTTGATGTCTAAACCTTATAATATAATAATATAATCCTTAATATCAGTCACTTTAATCAAACCTTAGGTTATACTTAATATTCTTAAACTATAGGTTAAACTTAGAAAATCTATAAGTACTACTATGAGTGTCCAAATAATTCCCGGTCTGAACCAAAATCCACAGTAACAAAGATAATGCTATAAATACTATCATACTATTATCTATCTTAGCTAAGTAAAGTTCTTGGACTCTACATAACTTAAACCCCATTGTGACTTTTCCCGCTATCTGACCCTAGAATCGTCTTGAGTCGTGCTCAACGAACCTGTCCACATAATAATGTGGTTCTCACATATATCACATATCATATTACTACATAATACAATCAATTATCATATAAACATTATTTAACATATAATTACTCATTAAATCACAATTATTCCAGTAATGCCCTCCTGGCACACTAATCAAGGCCTTAAGCCTTATTAGCGAATTTGGGTCGTTACACTACAATCATCGGTATTGTGGCCAACATCGTTGTGAAAACGGCAAAACTTGGAGGTGTCTCTCTTCCCCTTCTGGTGCTTCAACGGCTCTGGCCTCTTCCAGGGGAGGCGAGTAGAGTTAGCTAGGAAGATGTTCTCCCTAGAGTGGGTGAGCTCTGTATAAGTCGCGTAGATAGGCTTAAACTTGTCTACGACCTTATTCTTCTTTGGGCCGTGCTGGCTGCCCTCGCCATTCCCCTTTCTTTTGCCTCCATCGAGCTGGTTGTTCTGTGTGACGTTTTGGGTCGCTGCCACGACCTCCGTCCCCACTCCAGCGGGCTGCTCTGGGACCTGGCTGGTTCCTACAGCTGAGGCTTCGGCCTCCTCCAAGTTTATCCATTCCTGGGCCCTGTTGAGGAATTCGTTAATTGAGCTAACTCCCTTCCTTTGTATATCTTTCCAGAGTTCCCCTCTGACGAGGATTCCAGTTCTCAAGGCCATGAGCTTGGAGCTATCATCTGCGTCTCTGGCCCGAGCAGCGACGTTCGCGAATCTGCTCAGGTAAGCCTTCAGAGTTTCGTCGGGCTGCTGCCTCACGTTAGCCAGAGAGTCGGCCTTGACGCGGGCAGCCTGGGAGGCTCGGAATGCCCTTTTGAAATTAGATGAGAAAGTTTTTTAGGAGCTGATTGACTGTCTTTTGCTTTGCTTGAACCACTGCCTGGCTGGTCCAGTCAGTGTGGAAGGAAAGATTAGACACCTCAGCTCAGGGCCAATGTTGTGGGCCATCATCAGGGTGTTGAACATCCCCAGATGATCCGACGGGTCTCCGTCTCCATTGAACTTGGACAGGTGCGGCATACGGAAACCGGGTGGGTAAGCCGTTGCTGCTATGCTGGGGGCGAAGAGCTCCATCTCGTCCCCCGAATCATATTCATCTTTCTCTTTCTCCGACAGGAGCTTCCTCATCAGCTCCTTGATTGACCCAAAACGGGTATGTTTTAAATATTTATAAATCGCAAGCGCACGAATTGTTCATATAGAATAGTGATCGTGTAAGCAAGGATGTCGAACCCAAAGGAGTTGTCTAAAATCGAAAAGAAAACTATTTTAAACCAAAATTAATAAATTCTAACCTAGCTCCAAAGATTGATGAGAATTTTGAATAGTGAAAATAAAATAAAAGATAATAATAAAGAAATTAAAGATAATATATATATATATAACTAAATTAAAAGTAAAAATTAAGATGGTAAAATAAGATTATTAAGGATTAGAATCCACAAAATATAAGTTCAATAATATTTATAAGTACATTGATTCCCAAGTTTTAGTGATAGTTAAAATAAATCAAACTATCATTTTCCAAATAGATTTATAATTTTAAGCACAAATTACTTCTAAAAAGATAAGGTTTTTCTTCACTTTTCAAAATTATAATTTCAAAGCATTTAGTGTAAATCAATCTAATGAAATAACAAATAAATCAATGAACATTATTTATAAGGCAAAACATAATATTTTTGTTCCAAGCATGGATGTGTACAATTTAATGACACATCTTACACAAAGAATATTATGTTTTAGCACTAATGAAGAACAAAGTGTAAATATATGCTAACAATCCAAAATACATGATATTTAAGATGAAAGAAGATATTTGAAGAAGAAAATTCCATAAACCTTGTTGCACAAAATGGGAAATCAACATATAAAATAAACACTATCTAGTTACAAATTGTTTCATCATCACCTTAATAATCTTAAAAAGATTAGAAACTCATAACTAGAATAGCAAATACACACTAAAAATTACAAACATAAATAGGAAAATTTGGAGGAGAAACCCCCAAAATTTCCTCTAAAAATACATAGAAAATAACCAAAAAGAAGAAGAAGATGAAGAGAATTGAGAGGTTTTGAATGTGTAGAAATTATGGTATAGTAACCTCCCCCTAAAAATGGACACCAAACTCCCTTATTTATAGCCAAAAAATGGTTTTAAAATAATTAATTCAAATTAATTAAATTGATTAAATTAATTGAATTAATTATAATATGGCAAATAGGGGTAAATTATAGGGTGTATTAATGATGTTTTGGGGTAAAATGTGTAGAAAGTGGGGTAAAAATGTGGTATTTTTAGACAATGGGACAAGGGTACAAAAGTGTATTTGTTGGGCTCAAAAATTGGCTTTGTGGCTGTTGGGTCTATGTGGGAGGCTGAAGGCAGGCGTAGGCCTGGGCAGTTGGGTCTGGTGTACGGCTGGGACCTGGATGGGCAGCTGCTGGCCGAAGGGTGCATGTGAAGAGGAAGTTTTTAGCTGGCTGGGAAGTCTTCAGGTGGTGAAGCTGCTGGAGAGGTGGTGTAACGCCCTGGATAGCCAGGACCGCTACTCTGTGTGTTTATAAAGTGCCAGACTCGCTAATCAAGTCATTAAAGTAAAAACGTGTTATTGAAATAGTAGAGGAACTAGGGTTAAAAACGTTTTGGTCTCAAAAGATACATTTTCGTTGCTAAACATTGTTTATGTATATGGGATCCCAAAAATGACAGTTTAAAAGCCATTTACAAAAGTTACAAAGTCTAAATACATTAACAGCCATACTAAGGCAAAATGAGCAGTTAGGTGATCTCTGTCCTGACACACTCCTCGATCATGGTGATCGAACGGCTGGCTATGTACATTTCACCTCGGAGCTCTCCACCTCAGGCCTGGTCCAACTTGCCCTTGCCTTTACCTGCACCACGTAGCACCCGTGAGCCAAGGCCCAGCAAGAACATACATCAATAATAAAGCAAGCACATTTAGCTGTCAGGTCAATCTCACATATGACATCTCATAAACTTCAAGCATAGCTACAGTCAAGTATTTCATATACAAAGCATATCAATAATCAAGTATTTCATTTACAAAGCATATCAGCGCATTTAACACAATGCATAGATGATAACCAGGGCTAGCGCTCACAAGCTGCTCCCTCTGTTATCCTTTCATTTCTGGCTCCCAGTGGCCAAATCGCGTCCCATGCGCTAAATTCATGAACGGTACTCTTAGACCGCTTATACGTGTCCCTTGGCATAATACCAACGATGACACAAAGCAATTCTCGGGAGCACTTAGTCCCATCACAATCATACATTCGGGTGCAGTGTTCTTACCTTTCAATTCACTAGTTTTCGATGTCACGACACCTTGAGCACGTTCCCACTCGAGCCCTAGCGCTCACCTAAACACAATTATGATAAAAGTCAACATCAATCCTCAAGTTCAAAACCTAGCCCCGGGGCTAATCCCGAGCCCCCGGGATGACCTAGTTCCACCAAACAAGGTGGTGGAACCAAACCCCAAACCTTAGGTCAAAAACCCTTGCTAAATACCCCAAAATTGTAGAGTCCAAGAACTTTACTTAGCTAAGATAGATAATAGTATGATAGTATGTTTAGTATTATCATTGTTACTGTGGATTTTTGGTTCAGACCGGGAATTATTTGGACACTCATAGTAGTACTTATAGATTTTCTAAGTTTAATCTATAGTTTAAGAATATTAAGTTAACCTAAGGTTTGATTAATGTGACTGATATTAAGGATTATATTTATTATATTATAAGGTTTAGACATCAACCAATAGGATTTTAAGCACATGTTATGAATGGTAATTAAGGATTAAGTATTTTGGAGGATTAAATTAAATAAGGGTAAAGTTTGAATGTTATAGGGTCAGTCAGCAGCTTTGAGTACGTTGAGGGCTTAGTCAAGGCTGTTTACTCCATTCAAACTTAGCTAAAAATGTGTAATTTCGTGTTTAAATATTCAGCGTGTGCCGATATATCGCAGCTATAGGGGGCGATATGTCGCAGCACGTAGATACGGAAAACACGAAACGATGCACGGTCGCCTCGGGCATACTGGCCCAGGCGATATATCGCCTACAGGGGGCGATATATCGCCTCCTTCAGCATGGATTCAAACTCTTTTGAATTCATTTCCTTTCAGCCATTCAAACTCCTTCAACAGTCCAGCATCTTGTGAACGAGTCTTCAGCCTCTGCTGAACGATTATTCAAATGATTTTCACCTAAAAAGCCATTATTTTTATTCAAGTAAAATCAAGATATTTTCATTCCCAAACTCTATAAATAGGACCTAGTACCCAGCCATTATTCACCATTTGCTCTAAGTTCAGAAGCTGCTAGTGTTAAGTGAGTATGAGAGTGTAAACACTTGGTTTGGGGAAAAACTATAAGCTTAAACATCATAAGCTTATCAAACACTTTGGGAAGTGAGTTCTATAGTATTTCGGTGAAGGTTAGATTGATCTTGCAATCTTTGAGGTAAACCCAAAACTCTAGTTCCTTTCTGTATTTTATGTTATTTCCTTTCTCCAAAACCTTCTACTCAGTCCCCTAACCTTATTCTTATTTTGGTTAGGGAATCCAAGCTCTTAAGCATATAAGTTGGTAAGTATGTTTTTATGGTTTAGTCTTTCCATCTCTTTCATTTCATCTCCTTTCTTTAGACTCACTCTTTCTTATGGTTTTAGGAGTGTTCCAAAAGTCCCAACTCAGTCCATAATCTCGGTAACTTTGGTAAGGAAAATAGGCTAGAATCTATATGTTATGTGCTTATGTTATCTATATGTTTTATGTTATTAAAAGTGTTATGATATGTATATGTGTATGTTTGTAGGCTTGGGCATATGACCCATATGGCTAACAAGACCCCAAATGGGTTATGGGCATATGACCTACTTAGCTAGTAGGACCCCACTAATCCCATGGGCATATGCTTGTTTAGTCTATGGGACCCCAAGTAATAATGGCCATTATAATAAGTGAATTATGTGTTATGATATGTCTTTACGTTATTATGAAATTATGTTTATGTTTATGACTATGTGTTAGATTTTCCTTGCTGGGCATTAGGCTCATTCCTTTCTGTTTATGTGCAGGAAATAAGCTTTAGAGGCGGAAAGATTCGTGACGCTTAGAGGATGTGTATCGATGGTGAATGGAGTCAAGGAGCCGAGCGTTATTCGATTCGAGGATGTAGTCTTGTTTATGTTTTTTATGGTTTTAGATGTATTTTCCGCATTTTCTATGTAACTCTTTTTACTTTAAGCTATTTTTGTTTTAAAGACAATGGGTACCCATATCCTACTTATTTTATGAAAGTAACCTTTGTTTCCATAAGTTTTCAATATAATTATGGTATTTCCGCAAAAATGTAAGTTTTATGTATAGATTCGTTAATGGTCCAAGTAGTCTAGATTAGTGGGTCGTTACAGTTGGTATCAGAGCAAACGGTTCCTTCGCATGAAGTTCTCCTCGATACACATGCTCAAAGCTCCGAATCGGACCGCCAAGTAAGTGTTTAAGTTACAAGTTACAAGTTACTTTGTCTATGTGTATAGCTAACACTTTTAGTGTTTATGTTTTCAGTTAAGAATGAACGGAGCTTTAAGCAATGAGGATATCCGAGCCATTAAGGCTTTAAAAAGAATAAGGGAGCCAAGAAACACTGTAGGAGCACTAGAAAAGATCACTCGAAGATTGATCTTGTTCCACAAAGAGATAGGTCACCTTCAAGAGTCTAAGCAAATCATGATGAGAGCTGCAGAACAATATGTCCTAGTAATTAGGCTTTTAAAAGATTTTCCTTCAGCAATTTTAACTTTAGAAGAAATATGGGAGAATATAAATAATGATGATGACTTACAAGCAGCCCTAAGATATTATTCTCTCATACTTAAGTTCACCTATGATTTAGAGTTTCAATTCACTAATGAGCAACAACATAGGATCTTCTTAAATCTTCCCCGAGGAAATTTTGAGGCTCAAGACAATGATGATTATAAGGAGATAGATAATGATATGCTAGATAAAGGATCGGATGTAGAAGATCCCGATTTTTAGAATAGCTAGTTTTTCATTGTTTGATTTGTTTATTTCTTTATTTATGATTGTAATAAGTGAAAATCTTTTTCCAAATTGATTTCATGTTATTTTATTTTCATGTATGAGTTTGATTTTTTTCGCAATCATAATGAGTAATAAATAAAATAAATAATGACTAAGTTCAGTGAAGGTGGATACAAATCAATGAACCAAGTTTCCTTATTGAGAGTTAGGGGGCCTTAGTAGTGGGAACGATTTTACTGATCCTAGCCCTCCCTCAATATTGTTAACTTTGGAACAAAGATAAGTTTCGAGCCTGAGAATTAAGTCATATAGGATGATTAGAAACACACTTAGAAAATAAAGATGACTTGTTTTTTTTAAGTATAGAAACCCACTCTAATAATAAATAAAGACCTATATAATTTTTCATAAGAAGTCATAATAAATAGGTCCGAGATATGTTTGTTTTAGAATAAGTTTTTGCCTTAGAGCCTATTAGGGTAAGTTCTAACAAGTTCTCGACTGTTAGAACTTTTGGTGAAGATGTCGCTCCGAAGATCTGCACGCACCAACGGAAACGCCTCCAACGTTGTTCCAACGACCAATGATGCCCTCCAGTTCGCAGAAGAGGAGTGCGTGCTACTACTAGCCGCAACGCGCCGACACCATCAGCTGACAACACCGTGGAAATCGCTAGACGGCGACAACAAGTCGAGGAACTCTTGCAGCAACAACGTCAACAGGCGCAGACTCAGCCCCAGCCTCCGCCGCAACCGCAGCCGCAGCTACAACAAATGGCCCTAGCACCCCAACAAGTTGGTCCATATGGGGGATGGCCAGTGACGAACTACGCACCACATCCAGTACCGAATATGGAGTCAGTATATGAGAGGTTCCGCAAGCAGCACGCTCCAAACTTTAAAGGGACTATAGACCCCTTTGAGGCAGAAGAGTGACTAAGGATGTGAAGCCAATTCTTACGCACATGAATTTCAGTAATGCAGACCGCATATCCTGCGTCTCGTCATTACTCAGGAAGGATGCCAGAATATGGTGGGACTTAGTTCAGCAGACTAACGATGTCACCACCATGATATGGACAAGATTTGTGGAGCCGTTCCACAAGAAGTATTACTCCTCGGCAGTCATCACTAATGATAGAAGAATATGCTCGTCAGTTCAACAGATTAGTCAAGTTTGCACCAGAGTTGGTCCCAACCGACTTTACGAGGTTGACCAAGTTCGTCAGAGGACTTAGACCAAAGATGGAATTAGGGGTTAAGCTAGCAGACCTGGGAACTACAACA
This sequence comes from Humulus lupulus, assembly GCF_963169125.1. Classification (NCBI taxonomy): domain Eukaryota; kingdom Viridiplantae; phylum Streptophyta; class Magnoliopsida; order Rosales; family Cannabaceae; genus Humulus; species Humulus lupulus. The sequence continues at coordinate 145,797,689 of NC_084796.1, forward strand.
AAAAGGATTCAGAGGAATGCTAAGAGGGATTAAACGATGGTTCCAGACCAAAGTCTTTGCATTGACCCAAGGAGGAACCCATGCTAGTAACAAGCATTTATAGGTCAGATCATATCCTCAATAGTATATGTATCGCTAGATTGGTAGCAGTATACTCGTATATCTCGTTAGGAATGATAGAAAAAACTAGACAAACCTAGTGAAAGATTTAGAACTAGGTTTGTAACCGAGTTGCCTTCGGGCAGAGTAGTTCTATCATCACGAATAGTACGAGGCTTACCGATCAAGATTGAGGACATAGGACTAGAAGGAGATCTGATAGAGCTAGTAATCAAGGACTTCGACGTAATACTAAGCATGGATTGGCTAGCACGGCATGGCGCAACGATCGACAGCAAACGCAAGAAGGTGATGTTCGAGACTCCTGACGGCCAGAGACGATGCTTCATGGGACAAGCTTCAGGACTACGCACACCGTTAGTGTTATCTCTCAAAGCTCAGAGAATGATGGAGAAAGGATGCCAAGCATTCTTAGCCAGCATCACGAATGTGGAGAAGGAGACATCACTCAAAGTTGGAGATGTTCGGGTTATACAAGAATTTCCAGAAGTTTTCCCCGATGACTTGCCAGGATTGCCGCCAAATCGAGAAATAGACTTCACGATAGAATTAGTACCCGGCACCGAGCCTATCTCTAAGGCACCATACCGGATGGCACCTACGGAACTCAAGGAGTTAAAGACACAGCTATAAGAACTCCTAGACTTGGGTTTCATTAGGCCAAGCCATTCACCATGGGGAGCTCCGGTACTATTCATGAAGAAGAAGGACGGAAGTATGCGCATGTGCATAGACTACCGTGAGCTGAATAAAGTGAACAAATACCCGCTACTTCGGATTGATGATTTGTTTGATCAACTCCGAGACGCGACTGTATTCAATTTACGGTCCGGGTATCATCAGCTCAAGGTAAAGGGAGAAGATATTCCTAAGACAACCTTTAGGACTCGTTATGGACGTTACGAGTTCTTGGTTATGTCTTTGGGTCTTACTAACGCACCAGCCGCGTTTATGGACTTAATGAATAGGGTCTTCAAAGACTATTTGGATAAATTCGTCGTTGTGTTCATCAGCAATATCTTAGTATACTCCAAGGATGAAGTAGAGCACGAGGAACATTGAGGATGATTTTGACGCGATCGAACGAGCATCAACTTTGCGCCAAGTTCAAAGAAATGCGAATTTTGGCTTTCGCAAGTGGCGTTCCTCGGGCACATCATATCAAAAGACGGAGTTGCAGTAGATCCATCGAAGGTAGAGGCCATGAAGGATTGGCCTAGACCAAAGAACGCGTCAGAAGTAAGAAACTTCTTAGGGCTAGCAGGTTACTATAGAAAGTTGTAGAGGGCTTTTTCTAAGATAGCCACTCCACTCACCAACCTGACCCGGAAGCAACAAAAGTTTAACTGGAACGATAAGTGTGAAGAAAGCTTCCAATCGCTTAAGGATAAGCTTTGCTCAACACCAGTACTTAGTGTACCGATACCCGACGATAAGTTCGTTGTCTAATGCGATGCATCAAAGCTAGGATTGGGATGCGTGTTGATGCAAAAATGACAAGGTGATAGCCTACGCCTCACGTCAGTTGAAGGAGTATAAGCAACACTATCCAACTCACGATATGGAGTTGGCAGCGGTGGTCTTTGCGTTAAAAATCTGGCGCCATTATCTTTATGGAGAACGGTGCGAGATTTACACGGACCACAAAAGTTTAAAATACTTCTTTACGCAGAAGGAGCTCAACATGAGGCAGCGCAGGTGGTTAGAGTTAGTAAAGGATTACAACTGTGAAATCCTATACCACCCAGGGAAAGCGAATGTAGTTGTCGATGCACTCAGCCGGAAAAACTATGGGAATTTAGCAGCCTTATCCGGGATAGAAAAGCCACTACAGCAGGAGCTTATCAGTGCTGGAATAGAAATGGTTGTAGGCAAGCTGGCTAACTTGTCTATCCAATCAAATAGGACATACGGATTGGTCAGAGACATGAGAAATCGCTAGCACCACACACGGATGCAGTCAGAGAAGGCAAGACTACAGATTTCTCAATATTCAGTCAAGGATTATTGAGATATAAGGATCGGGTATGCGTGCCAGACGATCAAAGTATTAAGAAGACGATCCTAGAAGAAGCGCACAATACCCCGTACTCAGTTCATCCAGGGTCTACCAAGATGACATCAAGGCAGTCTATTGGTGGCTAGGGATGAAGAAGGAGATAGCAGAGCATGTATCTAAGTGAAAGCGGAGCATCAACGGCCTGTAGATTTATTGCAACCGCTTAGCGTACCAGAATGGAAGTGGGACGACATAACCATGAACTTCGTGACGGATCTGCCAAAGACGAATAAGCAGCATGATTCCGCTTGGATAGTAATAAATAGACTAACCAAGTAGGCTCATTTCCTGCCTGTTAAAACTTCATGCACGGCAGACCAATATGCAGACATCTACATCCAAGAGATTGTACGATTGCATGGAATCCCCAAGACGATAGTGTCAGATAGAGGATCAGTATTTACGTCAAGATTTTGGAGAAGCTTATAGCAAGCCATGGGTACTGAGTTAAGCCTTAGTACAGCTTTCCATCCTCAGACAGATGGGCAGCTGAGCGTACGATTCAGATCTTAGAGGATATGCTATGCGCGTGTATACTTGATTTTGGAGGATCGTGGAATAAGTACTTACCACTGATCGAGTTCTCGTACAACAACAGCTACCAGTCAACGATCGGAATGGCACCTTATGTGTTGCTATATGGAAGAAGGTACCGATCACCGTTGCACTGGGACGAGGTAGGAGAAAGGCAGCTTAAGGCTCGAAGCTGTTAGACAAGCTTAAGAAGCAGTAACGCTTATTAGACAGCGTATGCTGGCTGCTCAAAGCCGTCAGAAAAGCTATGCGGATACCAAGCGACGCGATGTGGAATTCCAAGTTGGAGATCAAGTCTTCTTGAAGATATCTCCTATGAAAGGTGTCAAGCAGTTCGGGAAGAAAGGCAAGCTTCGTCCCCGATTCATAGGTCCTTTTAGATATTGGACAAAGTGGGAACAGTTGCGTATAGACTAGCCCTACCGCCAGCACTAGCCGATAGTCACAACGTCTTCCACATCTCAATGTTACGCAAATATGTGTCAGACCCATCTCACGTCCTCAAATACGATACGATAGCACTCCAGAAAGACTTAAGTTACGAGGAACGACCGGTTAGCATCCTAGATAGAGGGATGAAGTAGTTACGGTCCAAGAGCTTTCCTATAGTCAAAGTCCTATGGAGCAATAGTTCTGAATGCGAGGCAACGTGGGAGTTGGAGGAGGACATGCAAGGCCGGTATCCGGAGATATGTGATAAGTAAATTTCGAGGACGAAATTCTTTTTAGTAGGGGAGAATTGTAGAGTCCAAGAACTTTACTTAGCTAAGATAGATAATAGTATGATAGTATGTTTAGTATTATCATTGTTACTGTGGATTTTTGGTTCAGACCGGGAATTATTTGGACACTCATAGTAGTACTTATAGATTTTCTAAGTTTAATCTATAGTTTAAGAATATTAAGTTAACCTAAGGTTTGATTAATGTGACTGATATTAAGGATTATATTTATTATATTATAAGGTTTAGACATCAACCAATAGGATTTTAAGCACATGTTATGAATGGTAATTAAGGATTAAGTATTTTGGAGGATTAAATTAAATAAGGGTAAAGTTTGAATGTTATAGGGTCAGTCAGCAGCTTTGAGTACGTTGAGGGCTTAGTCAAGGCTGTTTACTCCATTCAAACTTAGCTAAAAATGTGTAATTTCGTGTTTAAATATTCAGCGTGTGCCGATATATCGCAGCTATAGGGGGCGATATGTCGCAGCACGTAGATACGGAAAACACGAAACGATGCACGGTCGCCTCGGGCATACTGGCCCAGGCGATATATCGCCTACAGGGGGCGATATATCGCCTCCTTCAGCATGGATTCAAACTCTTTTGAATTCATTTCCTTTCAGCCATTCAAACTCCTTCAACAGTCCAGCATCTTGTGAACGAGTCTTCAGCCTCTGCTGAACGATTATTCAAATGATTTTCACCTAAAAAGCCATTATTTTTATTCAAGTAAAATCAAGATATTTTCATTCCCAAACTCTATAAATAGGACCTAGTACCCAGCCATTATTCACCATTTGCTCTAAGTTCAGAAGCTGCTAGTGTTAAGTGAGTATGAGAGTGTAAACACTTGGTTTGGGGAAAAACTATAAGCTTAAACATCATAAGCTTATCAAACACTTTGGGAAGTGAGTTCTATAGTATTTCGGTGAAGGTTAGATTGATCTTGCAATCTTTGAGGTAAACCCAAAACTCTAGTTCCTTTCTGTATTTTATGTTATTTCCTTTCTCCAAAACCTTCTACTCAGTCCCCTAACCTTATTCTTATTTTGGTTAGGGAATCCAAGCTCTTAAGCATATAAGTTGGTAAGTATGTTTTTATGGTTTAGTCTTTCCATCTCTTTCATTTCATCTCCTTTCTTTAGACTCACTCTTTCTTATGGTTTTAGGAGTGTTCCAAAAGTCCCAACTCAGTCCATAATCTCGGTAACTTTGGTAAGGAAAATAGGCTAGAATCTATATGTTATGTGCTTATGTTATCTATATGTTTTATGTTATTAAAAGTGTTATGATATGTATATGTGTATGTTTGTAGGCTTGGGCATATGACCCATATGGCTAACAAGACCCCAAATGGGTTATGGGCATATGACCTACTTAGCTAGTAGGACCCCACTAATCCCATGGGCATATGCTTGTTTAGTCTATGGGACCCCAAGTAATAATGGCCATTATAATAAGTGAATTATGTGTTATGATATGTCTTTACGTTATTATGAAATTATGTTTATGTTTATGACTATGTGTTAGATTTTCCTTGCTGGGCATTAGGCTCATTCCTTTCTGTTTATGTGCAGGAAATAAGCTTTAGAGGCGGAAAGATTCGTGACGCTTAGAGGATGTGTATCGATGGTGAATGGAGTCAAGGAGCCGAGCGTTATTCGATTCGAGGATGTAGTCTTGTTTATGTTTTTTATGGTTTTAGATGTATTTTCCGCATTTTCTATGTAACTCTTTTTACTTTAAGCTATTTTTGTTTTAAAGACAATGGGTACCCATATCCTACTTATTTTATGAAAGTAACCTTTGTTTCCATAAGTTTTCAATATAATTATGGTATTTCCGCAAAAATGTAAGTTTTATGTATAGATTCGTTAATGGTCCAAGTAGTCTAGATTAGTGGGTCGTTACAAAAATCCCCTTCAGAAAGCAGGGTAGCGCTACAGCGCTCTTGGGAGGGCGCTATAGCGCTACAGACAGAACCAAAACCCTTCCAGCATATGGGCCTAGCGCTACAGCGCCCAAAGGCTAGCGCTGTAGCGCTAGTCACAGGCAGCCCAACACCAAAATTTCCCTTGTGCGATTTTCTCGAGCCAAACTCAACCAAACCTCTTCCAACTCTTACCCAAACCTAAAAACAACCTCATGACCACACTCCACTCATCCCAAGCACCCTAAACCTCCAAACTCCAAGCACATGCAATCACAAACTCAAAATTCACCATAGCCACCTCCAAACTTCAGAACCTAACATAAACCAGCTGAACATCAGAACTAGAGTTTAGAATTCATACCTTTGATAGAATTTCGCCCACAAGCTAACCCTAAGCTCCCTTGGATTGCTGCTCCTCAGCCCTAAGCCTGAATTCCCTAAAGTTCCATTCAATTCCATTCAATTCAACTCAAGTACCACAGCTTAAAAACCAGAAACAGAAATGGATGAACTCTAGAATCTTACCTCAAGTATTGGTGAAACCCTGTTAAACCTCTGTCAATTCCTTAGCCTTAGATCAAAGTCCTTGAGGTTTAGTTATCCCAGCTCTCCTCTAAGCTTTACTCCAGAAATTCTCCAGAAATAGATGAAGGAAAGTGTAAACCGACTCAAGAAACTCTCTCTGTTTTCCCTCCTTCTTTTCCCTTCTTTTTCAGACCCTTTTGATATTCTATAAATCCCACTATCTTAAAACCTCAGTAATACCCTTCCTTAAAAGTCAAATGACCTTTATGCCCTCACAGTTATCTCTAATCCTTCAGTCCTCTTAAGGGCATTTTAGTCTTTTTACCCAATTCCCGCTACTTCCTCGAGTGTCCTTATTATTTCCCGCTTAGTTCCCAATACCTTACTAATCACCAATAGCCTTCCTCAATATCATAATAATCTTCAGCTTATCCACTAAATTCCCATTTACACCCCTGAGCTCACCCCGAGCCGGGTATAAATCCCCGCTATGACTTTTACGCTACTTTGCTCACTAGGATCGTCTCGAGTCACAGATTACAGATATATCCACATAATAATGTGGTCTCAACAATTATCACGTATATCAAAGCAGTTATGCCCATAATGGCCAAAATTACGATTATGCCCTTCTAACCTAATCTGGGCCTATATGCACACTAACACACATAGTCATGCATCTCAAGTACTCAAGTAATCATATAACATGCTTAAGTCATAATAATCACACATAATTCCCATCATGCCCTCCTGGCACACTAATCAAGGCCCTTAAGCCTTATTAGTGAATTTGGGTCGTTACAGGTGGAGTCAACGTGGGAAGGCAGGGGCTGCTTTGGTGGAGAAGCTTGGCTGGGACATCTTCATGGGCTGAAGGTTGATGTTGGGCTTGGGCCCGAATGAGGCTTTTTATAAATGCCAAATCTTTGTCTTGCTTTCTTGAAAATGCCAAATTGTCTTTCATTTTTCTTTCTTTTTAAGAGCATAAATTCCCTACAAAATAAATATAAAATAAATCATAATACAATATTTTCAACTATAAAATAAATAAATTTAATTATTTGAAAATATTAATTAAAACTTAATTTATATTTTACATTTAAGTTCAATAATACAACATTTTTTTACCACTAACTTAACAATAATAATTCAAATAATTAACTACAACATTTTACAACAAAATACTTATAAAAACACACAAAAGTATATAAAATCATGATAAGACTACTAAATTCAAAATTGCTTAAAAACTTAATAAATCAATTAAAAACTCAAGAATTAAGCAACAATTAGCACATAAAAAGTAATAAAATAACTCTATTTTGTAGAGTTATCACTCCTCCATCTGGGCCAGGCGCTCGAGGGTTTTGTCCTAATTTCCTCGGTTATTCCGGGGCTGTTCAACAGCTCCAGATCCATTGTACATATTTGGTGGGTTATTGCCCCTCCTATCTTGAGATAGGTTATTTGGGGCATTCCTGCCGTTACGCACTTCGCACAGGGCTCCCCCTGAGCGAGCATGGCCGTCACCTCCTACTTGTTCCCCTCTATGAGAGTTAAGGCGATCTCGCAGGTCGCCCCCCTGGGTGGTTTGAGGACTTTGTGCCGAACTCAAACGCTGACACAGGTCTCTGCCAGAAAGGTCACTCCGGCGACTGCCGATCCAGTAGCTCCTGTTAGAGAGGCTCAGAGTCCGCCTTTGGTGGTGAGGATCCAGGCTTTCTCTCGGCGCCCTGCTACGTCGGGAAGGTCCTGCGGACTGCGGGTTCCTCCTGCTACTTCCGTAGGCTGGAATATCTCGAATGGGCCGAGGAGGAGATGGATATCTTATTGGAGACGGAGGATGTTTGACCGGAGAGGCGATCCTGGTTCCATCAGGGCAAATCAAGTTAGGCGGGGGCCTTTCGGCCCTGCCAACCTGCGGGTCCCGCGCCTGGCGATCTGGACGAGGCGCAGGACGGCTGGTGGGGACGGACTGATGCTGCGAGCCCTCCCCGGATCTCCTTCTGGAACTTCCTCGAGCTCTTCTGGGCGCGCTCGAGGCTGGTTGGGAGCTGGGAGTCGAAGTTTTGACCGAACGACTGTACTGTTCTTGTTCGGCTCTAGGCATTCCTCCGAAGTTTGCCTCTCGATGGTGCGATGAGGGAATAGAGTTGGCTGTCGGAAGTCTGTCCAAGCGGCTATGCCTGGATCGATTACCCCGGCGGGACTTATGAGTCTCTCCTTGCCTCTTTCCGACGTTAGCGTCGGTTGTAAGAGGGGGTAGTCGGGCCAACACATCCTTGATCTGCTGATTAGCTATTGCTAGCTGGCTCCTCAGCTGAGCATTCTCCATCTCCACCGCAGTGTAATAACCTGGGTTTGGATTAGGTGACCAGGGCGCCGAACTTCGAGTGTCATCTTGGTCAACCGGCTGCTTGCCCGGCCGCTGTTGGACTTCAGGAATTTGTTCATCGGGGATGGCGATATGATGAGCCTCCTGCCCATCATGGTGCTCCGTCTCGTTACCATGCCTGGATCGAGTGGTCACCATAGTTGGATGTTTGCGATAGCACCAATCTAACTTGCTCTCAATGAAAGCACCAAACTGTTGACGCGGTTATTCGCCAACAGGTAATTAAGAAAATAAGAGGAAGGGATTAATGCTTATGTTGAACCAAAATAGATGAATGATCTTTTGAGAATGGGCTGGTGACACAAATATGTTTTTAGGTGGTTCAAAGGTTAAAATCCTTCTACTCCACCAGTCAATATTATTGCTATATGCTTGGTATTCTTTTATAAGATATTTCTTACCTACTAGAATCCAACCCCTTGTAACTCCCAGGGTCTCCATATTTATAGGAGAAGGCACCTGGGAGTTGGTAAGAAGGTCATCCCGTGACCTTCTTACCTATCATGTCAACTCTGTAACATTCATGATTAATTCCTAAACCTGACACATAAGTGTGGTAAAATCAATAGGTAAGGGGATAATGGGCCGCACAGCCCAACCCAGTTGTGGGTGTCTGAATACGCACGTTCACGCTGCGTGTCTGAGAAGTCAGGGATATATCAGACACGTGATGTCTGATATATGCACGTTTACCTTGCGTGGTTGACTTTATAAGGGGTCACAGCCTCCAACTCTAGCTCGTACCACGAGCTGGATGCTTCCCTCGACCTGTGACCTTCAGAGTCCAACTCAGTCTATCCTTGGCGAACCCTTAGGCTACCTCGAGCTGATGAGGTAGGATCTTTCGATGGCAACTCTGGTCTGTGGGGATGTCCACGTGGCTGATACAGTTCAGGTCGTATCTCAGCTCGCTAATAGCCCGTGGGAAAATCAGGGCGTACAACATCGAAACATCATCGATGTACCATCGATTTTGCATCGAAATACCATCGATTTTGTATCAAAAAGTCATCGTTTTGCCAAAAAAACAAGTTTTCATGATTGCATCGCAACAACATTGAAATACCATCGATTTTGCATCGAAACATCATCGATGTACCATCGATTTTGCATCGAAAAAAATATTGTTTTGGCCAAAAAACAAGTTTTTATAATTGCATCGAAAGAATATCGAAACACCATCGATTTTGCATCGAAAAATTGATAGTACATTGATGATGTTTCAATGCAATCATGAAAACTTGATTTTTATCCAAAACAATGCTTTTTGGATGGTACATCGATGGTGTTTCGACGCAAAGTCGATGGTACATCGATGATGTTTCGATGCAAAATCGATGGTATTTTGATGTAAAATCGATAATGTTTCGATGCAAAATCGATGGTATTTTGATGCAAAATTTCAATGCAAAATCGATGGTTCATCGATGATGTTTGGATGCAAAATCGATGGTATTTCGATGCAAAATCGATGGTGTTTCGATGCAAAATCTATGGTACATCGATGATGTTTCATGCAAAATCAATGGTATTTCGATGCTGTTGCGATGCAATCATGAAAACTTGTTTTTTTGGCCAAAACGATAACTTTTCGATGCAAAATCGATAGTATTTCGATGCTAAATCGATGGTATTTCGATGCTAAATCGATGATGTTTCGATGCAATCATGAAAACTTGATTTTTATCTAAAAAAATGTTTTTTTGATGCAATTTCGATGCTTTGCACTGAAATTTGACGAAAACTTTGGAGATTCATATTTTTTCACTCAAATATCGGTTTCAGATGATTTTTTTTTTAATTTTGGTATTTTTTTCGAGATCTACAAGATTAGAATGTTAGAGAAAGTGAGAGAATAAGAGATGTTAGAGAGAAAGTTTGGATTGAGAAAAAAAAATAGGTATTTAAATATTAAAAATATTTTTAATCTAAAAATTTAAAATTGTCATATATTTAGAACAACAATTTATACTTGCATATTAAAAATTTTCACTGAGTTATAACGTAAAGTTTTCCCTCGAAAATGAAGAATGTCATGACATTCTCTTTTCTTATAAAAAAAAAAAGAAAAAAGAGATGAAGAGGCCGCGTGCACTTACTGGGCCCACAACACAACACAACACAACAACACACCGAAATACCAGAGGTCCCCATAACACATCCAACGGCCAAGATGAATCTACGAGCACGCGGGGATACGCACCCTAAGCATTGCTCTAATAACACGAGACGGCGTACGAGCTCATACTTACGTGTATGCTCTATCCACAAACGCAGCACAAAGTGACAACTGTTTACTTAACCGCTTCGTTTCGTTGCTGTGTCCGTACGTCAAGAGTCGCAATATTTTATTTTTTCCTCAAATATTAAAAAACAAAAAATACTTTCGTTTATATTTATATACTTCTCTCTCTCTCTCTCTCTATATATGTATTAGAAGGAAAATATCATCGGAGATAGACACTAAAATTGGATTGGTATAATACATTATCGGACATATATATATTTATATACTTGTGTCCCCGTTTTGGTCGGTTATTCTTTCCGGCGATCCTAATATCTCGTTTCTCTATCTGGTATTCGATATCGATCTTTTTATTACGAAAAATTCGGTTTGAAGGATTCATTAGAAAATCAAAATCTAAAATAAAAGTAGCTCAAATGATGCATCGTTTCGTTGACAACGTTCTTGCTGTCACCAAAGAGTGAGCCCTCTTCCTTTTCCTTTTTGCTTTCATATCTATCTATCTATCTATCTATATATATATATATATATCTGGGTATATGTATGTTTATGTGTGGAAATGTTGGTAATATGCTAGAAGGTCGAGGTTTTTTTTCAAACGAGATATTAATGGGATTGTCAAGGGCTAGGTTTCTGACATGATTTCAGGTCTGGATTTTTGCGATTACACAGCAAGATATTAACAAAGTTTTAATCATATTGTTAGTGTCGCCAGAATTGATCATTGGGGTTTCATCTGATTGATGTGGAGTTCTAAGTTGAATTTTATTAGAAAGGTGAAAATTTTCATTTTCTGATAGATGGTATAATTGGGGTTTTTTTTTTCTTTCCAAATAATAATAAATAAGTTTGTTTTTGGTCACGTTATCAGTTTATCAGCTTATGGGTCTTGTTCGATTTTTAACCAAATATAATGTTTAGTTCTGTTTATCACTTTGTTATCTGGGATAGAGAGTTTAGTTCTGCTTGTAGATTTGTCTATGGGATTTTTTTGTGTCCTTAACTGGAACAAGAAGATGTCCTTTGAAGTTAACTGCAATATGAAAAAAATTGCATTACCAAATCCTCAGTGTTTCTAGTTTGGGATCTACATACAAGAACTATCAAATGGGTTTCCATCATATATTTAACTTTTTGTTATTAGGGTATGAGTAATCATTTCAGTTACTTTTCACTTCATACTAGTGTTGACATTAGAAAGTTCTCGACTTGGTGGCATTTGTTTGCAATGGATCTTTTAGCTACCAAAATTGATATGGATATTTTCTTAATTAGTAGTCCGAATGTTGGTTCCTTTTTGAGGAAATGTTTCTTCAGTTTTTGATTTGGTATCGACATACATTGGCCACCGGATGACATTTTCTTCTTCCTTTTGTTTTTGTCTTTAGTGCAGGTCAGTTAAGACAATCACTTATGAATCTTTGCATAACATTGCGAGGTTTATTAATGGAGTGTCAGCACTCCTGTTGGCATTTTTACCTGGCAAGGGTACCATTCTTGAAGGTATTCATGGCTGGGAGCTTAGACCCACTTTTCGTGGACCCCGACTTCCACGTTGGATGGAACAGTAAGTCTTGGTCATTCCAGCTATTGGTTTTGTTAAATTTCTACTCGTTAAGCGTATCTATTGGGAATGCTGGTTATACTTAGGTATAAATTGAATATTATGGATTGTAAAATGATCTTAAGTGAACGATTGATTGCTGAAATGCATCCCATTTTCGTTCTGACACTTTTTTTAAAGGAAAAGGTAGGCTTGATACAACTGAAAGGCAGGTATTTGATTTTTATGTTTATGTATTTTAGAGTGAATATGTTCCTTCTCTTATTAGTGAAAACAATGTTACATGTTCGAGCAGATTATCGTGGGATTTACTTGCTTTCTTTAGTTTGAATGCTGTGAAGATTTTTTTTTGGAGAACTGGAAAACATGTAAATGTATTATGAAGTAGACTACTCGTGTAAAATTCAGGGAATTGAGGATTGAAACTTCCACCTTAGGAGTCCTTTAGCCTCATTTATGTGGAAGTGGTGATTGTAATTTTCACTTTTCCTGGTCTTGGGAGACTTGAAGTACTTACCAATGTTTTCTGTTTCAAATAGTATTTATAGTTGCTTTTTTGGGAATCTATTGCTTTATTTACCAATCAGCACTTGCTGGGTGAAAGCAGGTGACAATACTTGTATGCCCTTAAGTTTGCAAAGCAATTAATTGTAGAAAGACAGATTTTAAAATGAAACATGGGCTCTGTTTCGAATAGTATATTTAGTTGCTTTGATGGGAACCTTTTGCTTTATTTACTATTCAGCACTTGCTGGGTGAAAGAAGGTGACAATACTTGTAAACCCTTGAGGTTGCAAAGCAATTATTTGTAGAAAGACATAGATTTTAAAATGATACACGGGCAGGATGAATTAAAGTCCATTGTATTAATGGTGAAAATGAGATTGGCTTCATAATCAAGCTCAAGCTACTTAACACCTCTATTTGGATTCACTAATTCTGTATGTTCACATAATTATTTGCTCTCTGTCCTGAAAGATATTTTGAAACAGTATACTGATATTACTTTTCGTAGAGTAGGATTTACGATTAATTTGGAAAACAGATTTTTATTCTATACAGATTGTTATTGATTTTGACCCCCTTATTTTTTGTACTTGATGGTTTAGTGGGGTGTCTTCTTTCAATCATTTCATTCATGAGCTTTCAGTGGATTCTGATACTTCAAGCATAGATGCCTCATCTGGAGAAGAAGATTATGACGACATATGCCCTGCATCTCCATTTTCTCAGAGTTCACGAGCCTCTAGATCTAGCTCATTTTCAAGGCATGATAGGCGTCGAACTGGATGGATCGCTTATATATTTCAGTGGCTTTTGTTTCCCATTAAGTTCCTGCTTGGGATTCCATTTCATGTCTACCGTCTGTCTTATGGAGGTTCAAAATCCTCCTCTACTTTGGGAAGTGACCAATTTTCTAATTTACATTCTTTTAAGAGGGTACAAACCCTCAAGGATCATATTGTTCACCGAACAACTGACAAGAGGCGTGGAGTTGTCGAGGTATCGTTTGAAGATTCTGTTCCATTAGTTTTCATTTTATACTTTTGTGATAAAAACATTATTCATTGTGGTCGTTTTTTTATTTGTTTAATTTAATGTTATGTTATACAGGATCTTCAGCTAGCTATTGAGATTTCCATAGAAGCTATATTTGATATTGTTCACAAGGTAGCACATTTTCTTCTCTCACCGTCAGAGGCATTCAAAGTACTGTCTCGCTTTTGTTTCTTACACAACAATCAGGATAAAGCAGCTTATGAAAGTGATTCAAAAGCTTCTGTTCCAACATCTACACTTGGAGAAAATGATCCAAGTCCTACGGAAAGAACTACCTCTTTCCAGGCACTGAACACAGATGCTAGGACATGTCAGGATGTAATAACCGAACTTGGGTAATGATTCTGTTGCTAATTTTTATTTCAAGCCATTGTCCTGGGTGTAACTTTCTTTAATCTTATTATTCACTTTTTTTCCTTTTTCAGGTATCCATACGAAGCAATTCATGTCATCACAAATGATGGTTATGTCCTTCTCTTGGAAAGAATTCCTAGGTATAATTTATTTCTCATTCCAGTTATCATTTGATATAGATCAGCTTACAATGTCACTTGTGCAATGTTGCAGGCGTGATTCGAAGAAAGCTGTTTATCTACAACATGGAATTTTGGATTCTTCTATGGGGTAAGTCCATATTACTTCCTACACATGCACATTATGGTCTAGGGTGAATTGAGCCTTGGACCTGGTCTAGGGTGAATTGAACCTTGGGGTCCAGGTTTTCGCCTAAGTTTTTTTAGTTGCAGAGAAATTTTCTTGCACACTGGCATCATAACTGCCAATTTACCACACATATTGATTTTAATACTAAAACTTCTATTTATGCTGAGAAACTCATTAAAACCCAGTGCTGATGATGGTGTTGGGGGTTAACACCTTTTTTCTGTTAAATGCATGAGTTCACGGTGCACCTGTGTCTGTGATTGCTGATTTTTTGTTTTGTCACGTGCATGATGCAAGTAGGAATTGAAATTCTACCCAAATTCAAGTCCAAGAAAATTAACGTGACAAAATGATGTTTGGAATAATATCAAATTGGTGACCTTTGTATTTAAATGTTGAAACTGCTGTACAACAGAAAAATTACAGAAATTGTGTGGTTTGCTACCTTTCTCTGAAAATAGTCCAGATACCTCTGCCTTTTTGCAGTTGGTTTATGCTCAAGGACCCTGATGTTGAAAATAGGGGAATATTCTTTCACACAGTAACTATGAAAGAGATCGTTCCGGTCATTGAGTCAATAAACCTTATGTTGTCAGGAAGCAACCATTTATTTACCAGAATCTTAATGAGTCCTTGTCTTAGCTCTTTGAGTTTTTGATAGGTTATAGGATTGAGACCTTGATGTATATGTTGGTTGGTAGATGGACCAGTCTTACCAACCAAGAAGCATAAATTTCCTTGCCCTTACAAGGGTAGCCACGTAGAAAAGTTTTGAAGTCTGATTCTCAAGTATTCTCCTAATTGATGTGGTTTGAAGTATTTTTTTATCAAGTATTCTCATATTCCTTGACTTCTCTTTTCTTATATTTCCTTTTTGATGTGTTTATATGTTAATTATGATGGGTATTTTTTGTTAGATTCCCTTTCTAATGTGTTATAAATGTTGATTCAGCTGGGTGTCTAATGGGGTTGTTGGTTCACCAGCTTTCGCAGCCTTTGATCAAGGTTTGTTATCTGGCCTGAAAGTATTTGTAGATTGTGTGATAAAATACTTTATTATAATTGTACCAAGACTTTTCTGTTTTGCAGGATATGATGTTTTCCTTGGGAACTTTCGTGGTTTGGTTTCTAGGGAGCATGTTGACAAAAATATTTCATTACGACAGTAAGTACATAGGGTTATTCTCTTTCATCTGGAATATTGTTTTAGATAAGTTTTTACATAGGGTTATTCTCTTTCATCTGGAATATTGTTTTAGATAAGTTTTTACATCTTCTAAATGTATTGTCGGAAATGACAGAATGATAACAGAAAATTCCCCCATGAAGCTGCTGCTAATGTAGCAATTTATGCAGATACTGGCGTTACTCCATTAATGAGCATGCAACCGAGGATATTCCTGCAATGATTGAGAAGATTCACGAAGTGAAAATGGCTGAATTAAAGCTTAGTCAACCAGTTCGAGAGGAAGAAACAAGTCATGATCAGCCTTACAAGCTTTGTGCAGTCTCTCATAGTTTAGGAGGTGCAGCCATGCTAATGTATCTCATAACTCAGAAGATCCGAGAGAAGCTACATAGACTCTCAAGACTGATTTTGTTGTCACCTGCTGGTTTCCACGATGATTCTACCCTAGTATTCACAGTAGTAGAGCATATATTTCTTCTTCTGGCTCCTCTTTTGGAACCCTTTGTTCCTGGATTCTACATACCAACGAGGTTTTTCCGCATGCTTTTGAACAAATTGGCTCGTGACTTCCATAACTACCCTGCTGTTGGAGGACTGGTGCAAACACTGATGAGTTATGTTGTTGGCGGGGACAGCTCAAATTGGGTTGGAGTATTAGGTTTACCACATTATAACATGAATGACATGCCAGGGGTATCATTTCATGTGGCACTTCATCTTGCCCAGATGAAGCGTTCAGGAAGATTCAGAATGTTCGACTATGGCAGTGCATCTGCCAATACGGAGTTATACGGTTCTCCTGAGCCGTTGGACCTCGGCGAGTACTACAGTTTCATTGACATTCCGGTTGATTTAGTTGCAGGACGAAAGGATAAGGTGATTCGTCCATCAATGGTAAGAAAGCATTACAAGTTGATGAAGGATTCAGGTGTAAATGTTTCGTACAACGAATTTGAGTACGCTCATTTGGACTTCACATTCTCTCACCGTGAAGAACTCTTGGCGTATGTCATGTCTCGCTTGCTTCTTGTGGAATCTGCTACTCTTCCGCAACAATCTAGTCATAAGGCTCTAAAGTTGAAGAAGAAAGGACTGGTTAACAATGACTCCAAGGTTGAAGAAGAAATGACGGGCCAGTAGTTGATATATTGCAATCTTAGAAAATGGCCATGCACTTCCATGTTTTTTGTTTTGGTTTCAGGAATTGGCATGAGCTTTGTACTAAGGTACGGATTGGTGTTGTAGATTGAATACGTCCATACCAATTTTACTTGATTGTGTAGCTTGTATAGCTGTTACGGTCATGTTTCCCACCAGTTTTTCGTGGGGTCATTATGCCGAACTTAATAGTCATGGACTCAAATTGGTAAATAGTACGGTTTGTACGAGTAAGTAGTTTAATTTAATACTCAAATCTGTAAGAATTGTTTAGGTTAATGTCTTTCAATGTGTTTCGGCTGCTATAGGACGTTTTTTTATGGTTGTATCAACAGTGTATATTATATTTTGCAGCAACATTGTATATTAACCTTTAAAGCCAATCTTCTTAGTAGTTTGCTTCAACGGTTTTTTTGGCTACGCAAAATGACAACATTCCACATTCTTACGAATCACGAGACATTATCTTGACATTTAAATAAAAGACAAATGATTTGAGGAATTAAGGCAGAAGAAAAGCAGTTATTAAAAGTTCACATTCGAGCATTCGGCTAAATATGCTATTATTAACCTATTATAGGTCATTATGATGTTAGCATTGAATATTAATAAAATAAGAGAGGCATGTTTTGTGAGGAAATTAGATTGTGTGCCCAGTTTTTCAGTGTGTTATATATTTTTACCCATCTTTCTACTTTTTTTTATTTATACCCAGTTTTTTAATCAGATTTCCCATAATACCCTTTTATAAAAGTGAAGTTCTCTCCATTTTTTCCCACGTTCCCTCTCCTTCATTCTGTTTTCAAAGTTTTCATTCTCCTTCGTTCCCTTGCTTTCTCTCTGCCGAGCCGCCTATCCAACCCTTGCTTTCTCTCTGCCGAGCCCCCCCCCCCCGATCACCATCTTCAACATTTCTCTGTCTCCAGCGTCGAAACTCACCCACTATTCTAACGGCCACGCCAGACTCCCTTGCTTGAAGTTGTTGTCCAAGTTCAGACCCGTTCTTCTTCGTATCGGCAACATTCATCTGTCTTGATTTTGTTTCTCTTGAGGTTTGTTTGATTCTTTCTCCCCATTGGTTTTTATGAAAGTTTCATTAATTTTTGTATGAATAATTTATGTTCTTATATGGTGTTTTTATTTTGTGTTTTGATGAAAGTCATCATTGTCTGAGCTGCTCACCCTGTGCAATTGATTGTTGAAGCTTGATTTTCTGTAGGTATGCAAATGAGTTTTGTTTAATTCTTTGCACCCCTTCTGTTTGATGAAAGTTCTATTATGTTTTGTATGTATATTTCATGCTCTTATATAGTTTATCTTGTAGTTAGGTATGTAAAATAAGTTGTTTAATATGTGGCACTCCATTTGTTTGATGAATTTCCTCATTAAAACATCAAATGAAAAATTTCCCTTCTTATCTAGTGTTTTCATTGCTTGTGTTTATTTTGATGAAAATACTAATTGATGTTCATTTTTTTTAATAATTTTTCTCTTGGTTTTGTATTATTTATACACATTTATGTGTATGGGAATGTATAGGAGTAGTACTACTCATTTGTGTCTTTGATGAAAAAACAAAATATCAATAGATAAATTGATGTTTCTATCGTAAACTCCTAAGTAGTGTTTTTAAGGGTAGAATGAGAAATGTGACTAATAACCCCAATAATATTGAGCTAAATAGAATTATTAGCTAAGTGTGAGCATTAGAAAGACAATGCATATGGCTGATTCCTGAACAAATTCAAGAGATAAATTTGCTTGCCTATATTGGTTGGCTCTATTCTCCAATCTTTTTCACTCTCATTTAACTTCCAGTTTCTTTATTCAAATTACTGCAGCGAACCAAATACCATAGTAGACAATGAATGACAGAATGAGTTGATTTGATTTGATTTGATTTGCTTGGTTTATTCATAAAATGTTAGTAGTGATGATGGTGATCACATTCATTCAAATTTCATCTGAAGTGGAGCTCTGCATTATAATCTGTGATTCTCAAGTTTTAATATGATTTTGTGCTAAAATATTGCTCTATTGTTTATTCAAAACAACTTTAATTTGGCTTTTGGAGACTGTTGACTATGATTAGAATTATTAGCTAAGTGTGAGCATTAGAAAGAGTGTTTTTAGCACCAATTACACCTTTTCTTAAACGAACTGTACTAAAGGAATGTTATAATACAAATGAAGAATACATCCAAAGTCTTGAAAGCTTACCCCAGAACCATTGCATAAAACTTTATGAATCATCTTAAGATTGGGTGTTATATGCAATGCTTCCCATATTCTTATGTGAGAGATTACATTCCCCAAGAAAATGACATAGAGCAATGATGATTGCTTCAAAGCCTCATCCTTAAACTCTTTTGATGCCTTGACTTTGAACTGAGTGGTATTTACACCGCCATTGGTACCAACCAGAGATAGAAAAGTTCATGACATGCCTACTCTTTAAAATCACTAACATTTTGCTGGTTTACCATTTGCTAGAACAAAAATGTCACCAGGAAAAGTCTTGTAATATTCCTTGCCACCATTAGTAAAGTTGTTTATCCAAGAATTAACTCGAACTTGGTATATATTTTTCCCATTTGGTTTAGCTTCTTCGAAAGACTTTACTTCAGCAAAAGGTGCTCGATTTATCATTTCCATTCTTGAGTGCAATTTTGCTCGAGTTTCTTCCAATATAGGGTTGACATATTTCTGTTCACAAGAGAAAATGATCATTTTCAACATTGAAGAAATAGTTGCTGCTTTCTATATCAGTTTATCTTATACATAATTTCCAAACAACTCCCAAGTAATTGATCAATGCTATATTCTTCCAATAAACTCCATCTTAGATTATAATCTAGTTCCATCCAGATTGTGACATATTGAGATGGTGTACATTTCTAGTGCTACGTTTACAGTTTGACCTGATACTCTCCAACCATTCAATAAATTGGTGAATGAAGCAAATAGTTTAAGTAACCTCTGAGTACCTAGAACCCCACGAGAAACAGCGGTGCCTAGGATTAGCAGGCTTTCCACCCCATCCTTTATATTCATACAACTCTGTGGAAACATACACACACCTAGTTTCTTTTTGGTAGGATGATTCCAGAGGAATGCTGCCACAAGTGACAACCTGCAAGGAAGTGATGCACAGGATACATTAATTTACTTCACATATGGCCTTATTTTCAACGAAAATCCACACAATAAGATGTCCTGAAGAATTTCTTTAGTTGGTGCAACCTAAAAGTATTATGGTAGAATAAAATTTGGCATGCGAAATACCAGGTAGCTTTGTCATAAAGATTCTGAGTATAACAGTAACGCATCACGGAAAATGCAAAGGTCTCTAAGTTCTATTAATATATAGACATTATAGAATTATGTACCTTCAAATGTAACTATCAAAACGAAATAAGTTCCAGCACTTTTCGTTGTTTTAGAAGTACCATCCTCAACATGTAACATCGTAGTTATCCAAAGCCCAATTATTAGTCTCTCATGTGGTAGGGAAAGAGATCTAGGAAGCTTAAAATTATATAGGGAACGGTAAGAAGGAAAACAAAAACAAACATCAATGGAAAACTTTATTTATATAATTCTGAACTATAGTGAAAAACATTGAAAAATCTTATAATAAACATAATTTGATGTTTACACTGTATACACATACACACAAATAAAATTAAAAGGCTTTTTTATTTTTCCCTCCTTTTCTGAAGATTTAGGCAGACTCACCTACCTGATTGTAGCAGTATAAATGAACAGTGAAGTCAAATAGTCAAAAACCCACTCAACCAAATTGTCAAAATCTCAATTCTCATCATAACTAATTGAAAGGTAAGAGAACTAAATGGAAAAAAAAACAAAAAAAATCAAAACCGAACCTTGTTGGTGAGAAGGCTATGATTGGAAACATCATTAAGAGACCAAGAAATTATAGTTTCAGTAAAACCATCATCATCAGAAGCAGCAACAGCAGCACTAGTTTTCTTCTTATCCTGAGATGTTGAAGAAGCAACAAAGCTAGCTTTCTTCCTATTTTGTGATCGTGAAGAGGAAGCAACAGCAGCAGCTTTCTCCTTATTTTGAATTGGTTGAGAAGAAGAAGAAGCAGCAATAGCTTTCTTCTTCTTTCTATTTTGAGATGGTGAAGAAGATTCTCCTTTCATCTTTAGTCTATCTCTTGCATTTACTTGAATAGTAGTAGTAGTAGAAGAACTAGTTCTAAAAACTATCCTACAAGTAGGTATTTTTCAAGTTATATTAAAAAATTTGTTTCTGAAATTTTTTAAGGACCATATTACCTGTTTAGATTCTGTAAATAGATTTATTTAGGTGAGGCCTAGTTGAGTAAAGTTGAATGTATAAACATTTTAAATGTTTGTTAGCATTTCAATAAAGAATAGTTTGAGGGGGAAAAAGAGCGAGCATTCTCTATAATATCGTTAGGATGAATACCAATTTTTAAAAGAAAAATATTTGCAAATCGAATTGAAGAGAAACAAATTGAATGTCAAGTAGAAAATCATACCAGATTTGAGTAAAGGATTTGAAAGGCATTATAGAAGGTCTGATCTGTCCATCAATATGGTCAGATACATGGTGGGATGAGATTTTGGACCATAAAAGTCCATTGCTTTTTGCTAGTTCCTTCCAGCAACAGATGCATACTACTTGCCCCATACGAGAGTGTTGCCTTCACATTTACCAAAGTTACTTTTCATGTGACCTGTCTCTATAAACTTCAAACTACAATCCCTTTGGTAGCAGGCTAGCTAAATATAAGCATATGCAGCCTGTTGTTTGTCTAATTCTCCTAGTGATTCATACACAGACAATGCCTCCCTAATGGCATCATTAGCTAGCCTTGTAAAATAAAGATTGAACTTCTAAATTGGGCAATGAGTTTCAAAATAAAGAAATTGAAATTCTGAAAAGCTAATTGACTTGTAAAAGGGCATGCAAAGTTGAGTGGCTAAAAAGTTAAGCGATTAATATGAGATAGAGTTTTTAAACTTTTATCCTTTATAGGTTCTGTTTTAGATTTTTAGCCAAGTGTTTTTCATTTTAAGTTTTGTAGTTTACATTTTGAAGAGTTGTAGTTTAGATTTTAAGCATTGCAGTTTACATTTTAAAGGGACATGATTTGGACTTTAAGTCTTGTAGTTTAAATTTTAAGCATTATTTTAAACTTAAACCACTAAACTTTAAATTTAAACAATAAGGCTTAAAATTTAAACCACTTGCCTTAAAATTTAAACCGCAAGCCTTAAATGACTTAAAATGTGATCAACTAAACTTAAATGGCATCAAAATTTAATCCCCAAGGTTTAAGTTTTAATCCTTTAGGCTTACATCATAAAAATACTCTTTTAATCTATATATTGTAATGTGTGTATCTAATACAAAATCTTTATAATTTTAAAACAAATGGCTTAAAATTTAAACCACAATTTATAAATTTGAACCATAAGGCTTATGGCTTCAAATTTTAACTACAATATATAAATTTTTATCCATTTAGGCCTAAATTATAGATCAAGTATATTTAAACCTCTAGTTTTGAAATTTTAACCACTAAGCTTTAAATTTAAACCACAAGGCTTAAAATTTAAACCACTTTCCTTAAGCACATATCTTTTATAATGCCTATAAAGCCTGACATACACATTTACTAAGATCCTAATGCACATGATGACTCTTCTCAAGTGCATTTGTCTGGCATGTAGGTATACCAATAAAATTTTTCTTTCATCCATATTTAATATATAAAGCTAACAAACACAAAATATGTTTAATTAGTAGAGATACAACCTAGCTAATTGAAAAGATAATTAGATTCAATATTGATCAGTTATGAACACTTTATACGTTTTGATTGTCCAAAGTACTTATGTACTTGTTTCTTGGCCTCGAAAATCATTAACTACCAAAAAAAAAATTTAAAAGCATTAGCATGTTAATGCAGAACTTAGTTAATAAAAGCTTATGCAAATATCTCAAGCAATAAAGAAAGAAAACAAAGAATTGCATTTTTCTCTTGTTTCTGCAATTTTGTACAGTCTATTTGAGTTTTTCTTTGTCAAGAAATTGAAGTATGAAAAACACAAACTAGTTCTCGTCTTTACATTGACCTATTCTAGTCTTACTAATAAAAAGCTCTGCAGTAAAAGAACAAAATCGAAAACTAAAGAGAACCATGTTTGAAATTTAAGCTATCACAGCTTTTAATATATGCAAAAGACATCTTGGAATCAACAGTTACTAAACCAAAATCATAAATTAATAAACAAATACTAAACAAAAACTCATCTCAAGGCAAAGTTAAGTGTCAAGAGACAACATTATGAAAAGACTATTATAACATATATAACTATAGCTTAAAATATGAACCACTCAACTTAAATGGCATTAAAATTTAATTCCCAAGGTTTAAGTTTTAATCCTTTAAGTCTCAAGAGATGATGCGTTCAACAAACAAGTTCTAAACAGGAAGAAGTGAGGTCAAAAGCAAGGAATGATCATCCTTTCTTCTTCATAATTTACAGAATAAAGAATAAAATAGGTCAGCCAATCAAAATAAAGAATATAGCCAACTAGATTCAAGGTTTTAAATACAAAAAATATCATATTAAACTAAAGTCGCTAGTTTTTAATTCTTTCCTAATTTTTTCTGTTCTCCTATCGTATACACATAGGACAGTTTTATATTTATGGTTCCTGCCATAAGCTGTTGAGTGCACATATCCTTTTCTGTTGCTTGCACTGCTTCTACTGTTTGCCCAATAACTCTTGCAGCTGCAGTTTACCAGAGAACATGAACTACAGTTCTTCATATACTGCCCGAGCTTCTTTTTGAGCCTTTTAACTTCTTTAACAACCTCAGATGCTACTTTCAACTCTCTAGTAGAAGATTTTGACTCAGAGTTTTGTCCCACCAAGGATGTGTCTTTTGGTTCCTTAAAAATTTGCAAACATTAGTAGATTAGTAATTTTTTTTTTGGTAGTGATGGAGGGGTTTGGGGTGAGGCTTTTTAGACTAGATTAGTAGGTATTGGACATATGGAGGTGGAGATTACACAAGTCATTTTCCAACTTCTTTTTTCAACTTTAGGTGGGAAACAAACATAATAAAATGCCTGATGACACTTTCAACTCCTCATTTTATTCAGTCCTTGTTTTGCTCATGTCAGAAGTGGACATTTATTGTCATCCATGTTTGACTGTTAATGCCTCTATGGAATGGAATCTCTACTTAGCCACACACTCTATCTCCTTCTGCATTTTGCTTTGCCAGTGTAAAAAAAAAATCTCCCAATCTCATGAAAAATAAAATAAAACCCCTAAAAACCCTTCCCTCAATACTGTCTAATAGATGGAGCCATACTTGAATGAAATCAACAGAATAAGAAGAAGAAAATGAAAAGGGAGAGGCATATATTAAGTTATTAGAACAAATATTAATACTGTACTTAAATTGATTGTTCAGTTGTTAGTGATCATGCTCATGATTTGGTGGTTAATCTCCACGACAAGATAGAGACTTCATTTTGGATGTTTTGTTATTCCAATTTTTGTATTGGATACACATTTTCTTTTGAACTCTATTATTTGCTTTTGAATACACACTAAAATTAATTCTAAGTCTTTGACCATAAATGTTGTTTTTTTTTATTACCTTTCGAGATTGAATGGTCAAGTTGAGGTCTTGAAAAATATGAACATTTTGTCTATGAATACTTGTTTATTACTTTTCATTTGTTCAAGTACTTTTATTATGCAAAATAAAGAAAAATTGAGTAGCTCAAATCATTGTATGTCCTTCTATATGTGTTTTAATTTTGATATTTTTCTACTAGCAAATTTATTATTATTGTTTATGTTTCATGGCATCCGTTTTGATTGAGCATTATTTATTCAGAAATGTTAGATACATATTTATTATTATTGTTATTTTTTTATTAATTGTTTCTTTTTGTTTATGCATATTTCAGAAATGTCTTCCAAATCTTCAATTAACACAGATAAGAAATCATTATCAATTGTTCATCCAAAATCAAACGAAATGTTTCAAGTAAGTATTTTTTTTTTGGTTTTTTACGTATTTAAAAGTTTTATCATCTGTAAATTTATCTATTTTTTAAAAAAAAATTGTTGCTATTAATACTTCTTTCTATAATTAACATATGTTTTTCATTTTTATTTATTTGTGCAGTATTTAAATGAAGATAAATTACTTTTTGTGCATTCCAATATTCGAGCTCAATGCTATTGGAGTGATATTGGATGCATACAAAGTTTTCTCAGTAATGAAGAAGTACAACAGCTAAAAGAATCTTGCCTTGGGTTCATTCTAGATTTGGATCCATTGCTTGAACCATCGCATATGATATTGCATTCTCTTCTTCTTCATGAGGATGGAAGCTCTAATGGGAATGAGCTTCATCTAAATTTTGGAGGTAACAAAACAAAATTTGGCATTGAAGAATTTGGAATTATAACAAGTTTAAATTGCAATGAAATTCATGTTGACATGGGGGTTAGCAATGATAATAATAGATTACTTGTTAAATATTTCGGTGGAAAATCATCAATATCTAGAAATGAGTTGAAAGATTTCATTAAATCTAGAAAGATAGATATTGATGCTGAGGATGCTGTGAAATTAGTGAAAATATATATTGTGGAAAATATATTAGGTAGTAAAAGAGGAGATAGGTTAGTAGACAATTTTGTCTTGAGTTTAGTAGATGATGTTCAAAAGTTTGAGGCATATCCTTGGGGTCGCCGTTCTTTTAATGAAACTATAAAATATCTCACAAGCGCCCTAGATTCATCAAAGACAGGATATGAGCTATGTGGCTTCCCTATAGCCTTCCAAGTTTGGGGTTTTGAGGTTATTCCTTTGTTGGCCTCATCGTTTGCAATTCATGTTGGTTCAAAGTTCCCCAGAATTTTGAATTGGAAGACAGGGAAGAAGAGTTGTCATTTAAAGACAATTTGGAATAAAGTTTTTAAAAAATCAAAGGTAAAAAATTTGTTTTTATTTCTTATTGTTTTTAACTTTCTCTCTTATTTTTTAGAATTGTTTTATTAATTTTTTTATTTTTTTTATGTATAGGTTTATGCTCCTTTAAACTTTTCTAATGATGAAAGAAATTCATTTCATCATGCTATGCTTTTTGTCTCTTCAACTTCTAAAAGAGGGAGAGAAGAAGATTATCATAATTCAAAAACCAAAAAGACAAAAAGTTATAGCTCAAGTAGTTCTAATGAAGAAATTATTTCTTTGTTGAAGGTTTGTTTTTTTTTTTGTCTAGTTTGCATTTTGAAAATATATTGTTTGTAATTTCTTATATATTTTTATTTTTTTCTGTGTTATTTATTATATATTTTTTCCTTTCTCAGGAAATGAAAGAAGATAATATTTCTATGTTTAAGGTTCGTTTTTTATTGTTTCCAACTTTTGTCCTTGTTTTTGTTTTTTGTCTAGTTTGCATTTTGAAAATATGTTGCTTACAATTTCTTATATATTTTAGTTTTTCCTGTGTTCTTCATTATATATTTTTGCCCTTCTAATTTTTTTCAGGAAATGAAAGAAGAAAATACTTCTTTGTTGAAGGTTTGTTTTTTTACTGTTTTCCAGCTTATGTTTTTGTTTTTGTTTTTTTTGTATAGTTTTCATTTTGAAAATATGTTCTTTACAATTCCTTATATATTTTTGTTTTTTATGTCTTGTTCATTATATTTTTTTGTCCTTCTAATTTTTTTTTTCCAGGAAATCAAAGAAGATCATATTGTAATGAAAAAAGACATTGCTGATATGAAAACAAAGATGAATGACATTGAGGACGGAATGAAACGTTTCTTTGATTTTATGGAGGTTTTTATGAAGAAACATGATGCAAAGGAAGTTCCTGGTGAAGGGCAAGGAGAAGGAAAAGAGGAGAAGGTGAAGAACAAAGATCAGAAGTCTTCTTCTCAAGAGGAGAAATTCTTATTTGAAGATGATTTGCATGAAAGTATGAATGACTTCAACACTGTAGAATGTGTTGTTCCTTTAGCAATTATCCCGGTATGATTTTTAATCTATCTTTGAATTGAAAAACCTTTTATTATTTTGTGTTTTATGTTTTTACAAAATGATTGCTTATTTTTCTTAAGTTGTCTGTCTAATTCTTATTTTTAGGTTTCCAATGTTGAACCAATACAAAATGATCTTGAAGAATTTTCAACAAAGAAATTTGATATTGGCCATGACAAAGATTTTGAGACGACTCCAACTTTTAATATTTTATCCCAATCATCAAATGACAATTATGAGGTTAAGAAAAAATACTCAAGAAAGAAAAGGGAAAGGAAACCAAGTAAATTTGTTTCTTCTCCATATACTCATAATTTGTCAGCAATTGTTTTTGGATTGTCCAATGAACGAAGAAAAAAGAAAGAACATTTTGTTGGACGATTTCCTTTCGAGAGCGAATTTGATGATATGCCTTCAACGGAGTTGGAAGAAAGATTCATGTCATGGTACAAGCTTGGCCTTAAGAAGTATAGGTAAATTGGTTTACTTATTGAATATTTACGTTAATTATATTGTTTTATATATTAATACCATTGGTTTTTGTTTTGTTTTTTTTAGGACTAAAAAAGAACCCTTCCATCCATTTTATGCCACAATGCCTGGGTTTGTATATGGCGATCAATACATTAATTATAAGAAGTGGTTCTATGATCTATATGACAAGAATGGCCTCCTTGATGATAGTGTAAGATTAATTTTTTTTTTTATCCTGTTTTATACTTTATGAAAATTTGTATTCTTTTTTATACTTTTTATGATTTTTTCTTGTCCTTTGTTTTTTCTTATTGCAGCATATTTCAATATCACTTTATTATTTGAGAAGGAAGGCTATTTGTCATACTTGCTTGCCTTCATTTCAAAACTGTACTACATCGGACTATATTTTTGATGCATTTTTTAGGCAAGTAACGGTTAGTGAAGAAGAAATAGAAAATTATAATTGGAATAAGGAAGTGATTATAATAGATAGAATATTTGGCAAATCAATGCCATGTGGGAAGTCATGGTTAGAAGTCGATTTTGTATATCTGCCATTTTTGATTTTAGGTGAAACTCACCTAAATCATTGGTGCTTAGGTGTTCTTGACATTGATAAAAGAAAAATCTGTATTTATGATTCTTACTACCAAGATGGTGAAGAAAGCGTAAGAAATCATGTAAAGAAATATTGCCAACTTCTTCCGTATATTTTCGACTTCTTACGTTTCCATGAAAAAAGAAAAGGATATACTTCAGGTTGTGAGGAGTTCGAGTATTCATGGGTACAATGTCCAGATCAAGTTAATATGTAAGTTTTAAATTATAAATTACTTTTATTATTTGTGGTTTTTATTTATAATTAAAAATCTTCTGATATGATTTTATTTTTTATGTTTGCAGGACTGATTGTGGGATTTATCTCATAAAGTTCGTTGAATTACTGATGGCAGGGAAATCAGTTTTTGAAATTGGACCAGATAATGTATTTTCTATGCGGAAGAAAATGGCAATAGAATTGTGGATTCATGGTAACATCAAGCACATGAATGAAGGATATGAAACTCCCACTAATGATGTATGCATACATTAATTATAGAAATGCACCATTGGTTTTAATTTCAAAGATTATAGACTTTAGAGTTTTTCATTTTGCTAAAACTTAGAGCTTTGTAATTTCAAAATGTAAATAAACAAAACAAAAAATTCTTATAGTAATTCAATGGAAATTTTAGCCTATTTATCTTTCATTGAAAAGTATAATTGCTGTTTATTAATTGTTTCTGAAAAAATATAAATATCTATTATAATTAAAGCATAATGTTTGAAATTTAAACCACTTGACAAAAAGTGTTGAACCCCACGGCTAAATGACATCAAATTTTGAAGCACAAGGCTAAATAACATCAAATTTAATCCAAGATTTCTAATTTGTTATCAATTAAGCTCCTTTTGTAATCCAAGTATCTTTTCAACCCCAATGTTTTTCATTTAAACCCCTAAGCTTTAAGTTTAAACCACTTTTGCCTAAAAATGTTGAAGCACAAGGCTAAATGGCTTCAAATTTTGAACCATAATTTATAAAAAAAAAAAAAAAAAAATCCATTAAGCTCTAATTATAATTCAAGTTTATTTTAAACCACAATGTCTTAAATTTAAACCAGTAAGCTTTAAATTGAAACCCCTAAGCTTTAAATTTAAACCACATGCTTAAAATTTTAAACCGCAAGCCTTAAATGACTTAAACTACGAACCATTAATCTTAAATAGCAATTAAAATTTAATCCACAGGGTTTAAGTTTTAATCCTTTAGGCTTAAATCATAATTATTATAATCTAATTAACCATTTCACTCAAAGTTTAAATCCTTAGCCTTTAAATTTAAGTAATTAGGCTTAAATTTTAATACAAGTTTCATTATTTGTCAAAATTTAGTGCTCATGTTCTGATTGGCAATGAAAAAAAAAAAATTATATTAATAGAAGTTACATGCTCTGTGCGCCGCGGCCCTATTTAAATGGTGCCGCGGTGCACAGAGAAAACATGTTCCAATCTGCCTTTTTTTCCCTGGGCGCCGCGGCGCTTATGTTTCGCAGTGCCTGTGAGCCGCGGCGCTTATATTCCCTAGGCTTTAAGCCACAATTTTTTCAACTTAAACCTCTAAGTTTTAAATTTAAACCCCAAACTTTTAAATTTAAACCACCGTTTTAAAATTTTAAACCACAATATAAATGGCATCAAATTTTGATCCCTAATGCCAAATGGCATCGCGGACTTTGATCCACAAGGCTAATTGGCATCAAATTTAAACCAAAATTTATAAATTTTAATCCATTAAGTTCTATTTATAATCCAAGTCTCTCAAAACCCCTAATTATTAAACTTAAACCGTTAGTCTTTAAATTGAAGCCACTTGCTTAAGAATTTAAGCCACATACCAAATGGAATAAAATGTTGAACCCCTAGGCCAAATGACATCAAATTTTCAACCACATACATAAATGACATAAACTTTTGAACCAAAATTTATGAATTTTTATCACTTCAGCTCTATTTATTATCCAAGTCTCTTTAAACCACAATATTTTAAATTTAAACCCCTAAGCATTAAATTTAAACCCCTAAGTTTTAAATTTAAACCCCTAAGCATTAAATTTAAACCCCTAAGTTTTAAATTTAAAACCCTTGCTTAAAATGTTAAACCCCAATATAAATGGCATCAAATTTTGAACCAAAATGCCAAATGGCATCACGGATTTTGATCCATAAGACTAATTGGCATCAAATTTAAACCAAAATTTATAAATTTTAATCCATTAAGATATATTTATAATCCAAGTCTCTTTATCCAACAATGTTTTTAATGTAAACCCCTAAGCTTTAAGTTTGAACAACTTTTCTAAAAATTTAAACTACAATCCAAATCGAATCAAATATTAGACCCCAACACTAAATGACATCAAATTTAAACCTCAATATATAAATTGTTATCAAATAAGCTCTTTTCATAATCCAAGTCTTTCTTAAACCTCAATGTTCTACATTTAAACCCATAAGCTTTAAGTTTAAACCACTTGACAAAAAAATGTTGAACCACACAGCTAAATGGCATCAAATTCAAGGCTAAATGACATCAAATTTAATCCAAGATTTCTAATTTGTTATCAATTAAGCTCCTTTTGTAATCCAAGTATCTTTTCAACCCCAATGTTTTTCATTTAAACCCCTAAGCTTTAAGTTTAAACCACTTTTGCCTAAAAATGTTGAAGCACAAGGCTAAATGGCTTCAAATTTTGAACCATAATTTATAAAAAAAAAAAAAAAAATCCATTAAGCTCTAATTATAATTCAAGTTTATTTTAAACCACAATGTCTTAAATTTAAACCAGTAAGCTTTAAATTGAAACCCCTAAGCTTTAAATTTAAACCACATGCTTAAAATTTTAAACCGCAAGCCTTAAATGACTTAAACTACGAACCATTAATCTTAAATAGCAATTAAAATTTAATCCACAGGGTTTAAGTTTTAATCCTTTAGGCTTAAATCATAATTATTATAATCTAATTAACCATTTCACTCAAAGTTTAAATCCTTAGCCTTTAAATTTAAGTAATTAGGCTTAAATTTTAATACAAGTTTCATTATTTGTCAAAATTTAGTGCTCATGTTCTGATTGGCAATGAAAAAAAAAAATCATATTAATAGAAGTTACATGCTCTGTGCGCCGCGGCCCTATTTAAATGGTGCCGCGGCGCACAGAGAAAACATGTTCCAATCTGCCTTTTTTTCCCTGGGCGCCGCGGCGCTTATGTTTCGCAGTGCCTGTGAGCCGCGGCGCTTATATTCCCTAGGCTTTAAGCCACAATTTTTTCAACTTAAACCTCTAAGTTTTAAATTTAAATCCCAAACTTTTAAATTTAAACCACCGTTTTAAAATTTTAAACCACAATATAAATGGCATCAAATTTTGATCCCTAATGCCAAATGGCATCGCGGACTTTGATCCACAAGGCTAATTGGCATCAAATTTAAACCAAAATTTATAAATTTTAATCCATTAAGTTCTATTTATAATCCAAGTCTCTCAAAACCCCTAATTATTAAACTTAAACCGTTAGTCTTTAAATTGAAGCCACTTGCTTAAGAATTTAAGCCACATACCAAATGGAATAAAATGTTGAACCCCTAGGCCAAATGACATCAAATTTTCAACCAAAATTTATGAATTTGTATCCATTCAGCTCTATTTATAATCCAAGTCTCTTTAAACGACAATATTTTAAATTTAAACCCCTAAGCATTAAATTTAAACCCCTAAGTTTTAAATTTAATCCACTTACTTAAAATTTTAAACCACAATATAAATGGCATCAAATTTCGAACCACAATGCCAAATGGCATCACGGATTTTGATCAACAAGGCTAATTAGCTATTAATAAATTATCTATTATATTATATAATTAATTAAATATTTTTTATATATATAAATATTTTTTTAACTGAAAAATCTATTAACCAAAACAAAAATATATAATAAATTTATTAAACTAATAAAAACTACTTATTCAAGTAAAAAAACTACTTATTAATTTTTTTTTAAATTTTTTTAAAGACAACTTTTATTTTTGAAATTAAAAACCCTAAAACTATAACTTACTTTCCCACTCTCTTTCTCTCCTTATTTCTTTCTGCCGCCTATCTCCATATTTCTTTCTCTCCATATTTCTTTGAACTCCCTCAGTCGCACTCTCTCTCATTGATCGACAAAGGCTCGGTGCCTGCGAGGGTCTGGACGACGCAGAGGCTTAGGGGTTGTGAGGGGCTGGACCGACAGAGGCTTGGGGGTTGCGAGGGGCTGGACGACGCGAAGGCTTGGGGGTTGTGAGGGGCTAGACTGACAGAGGCTTGAGGGTTGCGAAGGGCTAGACGACGTGGAGGCTCAGGGGCTGGACGACGCAGGTGCTTGGGGGCTCATTGGGACTGGACGACTCAGAGGCTCGCTGACTCGTTGGGATAGACGATTTAGAGGCTCGGGGCCTGGATAATGCGGAGGTGTGTGCAGGTAAAATCTCTGTCTCGTTATCTCTATTTCGTTTTCTTCTGCAAGTTGTGGGGTGACCTTGGAGAACCATTAGCACATGTGTATGTTTCTTATTTGTTTTAGATTTTGAATTTTGAGTTGCATCTCCTACTTGTTGTGTTTTAACACAAAAGTGCTTGAGATTGATTTTAGCAAGTGCTTCATATGTTGTCTGTTTAGTGGGTTTGAATTTTTGTGATGTTATCCGAATTTGGAAATCCAAAATTTCCATTAGTTCATTTGGAAATCCAAAGATCAATCATGATACATAAGAATTCGTAATATATGGTCAAATTTTCAAGAATTATTCTAGCAATCTACTTTCTTTACTTCCAAATTACATTTTATGATATTTTCTAAGCAGAAGATGATAACTGTAAATTATATTAAACATAATTATGTTTAGGACAATTATATGTTATGAGCTCATTGATTACTTGTTGAATTATATGTATTGGAGAACTATATGTTCTGAGCATACGATCTGTCTCCACTTTATAATTACATATTAAAGCCCATTGCTTGCTTTTTTATGTCTTGGAGAATTATATGTTGTGAGCTTATTGCTTGCTTTTTTGATCACCCCTAATTTTTTTTTAGGCAATTCAATATTATATATATATGAGTTATTATAGATATAAATATATGTCTATTTGAAGATTATTCAATGTTTTGACATCATTGTTTTTGGTATTGTATTTTTTAGGTAATTTTGAAGAAATAATTTTTGTGTCTTATCTTGTGCAAATGGCTCCTAAAAAGAAATCAAAGGTATCTACTGAAGCTTCTACTTCTAGGGATAAAAATCCAAAGTTTAACTCAGATAAGTTTGTTAGTGAAGAAGCTGAGAAGAGATTTGATAGTATGCGAGCAAAGAAAGTATTGGGTGAACGAGGCATGGAGTTCGATTCTAGGCTAAAACATGATCCAATTTACAATAGTATTCTTGTTAATATTGAGCAGAGGGGGTGGAAGACTTTAGTTCAAGTACCTTATGGAGGAATAAAACAATTGGTAATAGAATTTTATGCTAATATTCCGGACTGCCGCAAAAATAAATGTTTTGTTCGTGGAAAATGGGTGCCTTTCGATATTAATACTATAAATGGTATTTTCAAGTTGGTTACCTTAGATCCTGAGGAGGATGAGTATGTAAAATTTATAGAAGGACAAATTGATTTTGGTGCAGTGATAAATCGCTTGTGTAAACCAGGCTCTCAATGGGTTATGTCTAATGGGAAACCTCGACATTTGATGAAAGCAGATATGACAAAAGAAGCCACTGCTTGGACTTATTTTGTGTGTGCAAATCTTCTTCCAGTTTCTCATGTATCCTCTATTACTGTTGAGCGTGTACTACTTATTTATGCTATTATGGAGGGGTACACAATTGACATTGGCAAAGTGATCAATAGTAGCCTCAAACGTTTTGGACGGGGAGGCACCACAGGAGGTTTGGGACATGCGTCCACTGTTACAACGTTGTGTCAAAATGCTGACACTCCATCATGGACAGATGACCTCATTGTTAGGGCTCTTCCTACTATTACTGCTGTTATGGTGAATGCATATGGTGAACAAACTGTTAAACGCTTAGCAAGAGCTAATTTAGCAGGTGCCATACCAGAGGAGAATGAGGAAGAAGAGATTGAACCTATGGCAGAGGATGCACATGTTCGTATCACTCCCCCTACAGATCCATATATGCAGTTCTTAGCTCAACAAAACTCTCATCTCATTCAACAAAATGATTTTATATATCGGCAAAATTCGCATTTGATGCAGTACTATGCCCAACGTAGTCAATATGATGCGGATCACACTACCCATATCAACTCTTTGCTTGGGCGCTGGGACCAAAATCAACAAGATCCTATCTTCTTTCAGCAGCCACCACTTTTCCCACCATTTGATTCCCAGCCACCATATCCTCAACATCCCCCGCAGCCCCCATACTAGTTTGTATAAGCTCATTGATTTGTTTTATTTACTTTTTATAACTAATGTAGGTCTCTCACTTTAGATGCCTAGGAGGGCAGAAGCTAATGTAATGACCTGAATTTAATATTTATGATATGAACAATTTATGCTTGTTATTAAATATCATTTTTTTCTGTCTAGTAACGGTTGGTCCAAAATTCTCTTTCTATTTTTATCAGTTGCCAAGAAGATCAATTCCCAGAGACCACTGAGATTTTTCCCATTCACATGTTGTGTTATTATTTTATTTTCTTGTTAGGCCAATTCATTTTCAAAACAGCTAAATTCTGCTCCAAGTTAGGTCTGATATGCTGGAGTATGTTGAAAAATGCCATGCCTGCAACCCCAGATTTCAAGTTTCCTAAAACAAGTTAGCTGTTAGCATCCCAAAAGCTCAAGTGGTTGTGCCAGAAACTGAGTTATATATTTATGTTATGTAGATATTATTCATCCTCTTTGAATCTGCTTTCACTTCAGCTTTATATCAATTCAGAATAAAGCTTGATAATTATTCAAGCTTGATAATTACTAAAAAATGAAAGAAAGAAAGAAAAATAATTTGAAGTGTATTTGAACTATTTTGTTATTTACCAACATACAATACCATGCTTCGATTTTAGATTCAAAAAGGTAAAAAAGCAGTTAAACCCTAAAAGCACAAACCAAATGGCATCAAATTTTGAACCATAAGGCTAAATGGTATATAATTTTCATTCATTAATCTCTTTTAATAATCCAAGTTTCTTTAAACCACAATGATTTAAGTTTAAACCAGTGAGCTTTAAATTTAAACCACTAAGATTTAAATTTAAACCACTTGCCTAAAAATTTAAACCATAAACCAATTGGCATCAAATTTTGAACCACAAGGCTGAATGGCATCACATTTAAATCACAATTAATAAATTTTTATCCATTAAGCTCTATTTATAATCCAAATCTCTTTAAACCACAACCTTTTAAATTTAAACCCCTAAACTTTAAATTTAAATCCCTAACTTTATATTTAAACCTATTGGTTAAAAATTTTGAACTACAATGCTAAATGCATCAAATTTTGAATTACAAGGCTAAATGGAATCAAATTTTGAACAATAATTTATAAATTTTTAACCATTAAGCTATATTTACAATCCAAGTCTTTGTAACCAAAATGTTTTAAATTTAAACCCCTAATTTTTAAATTTAAACCCCAAACCAAATGGCATCAAATTTTGAACCCCAAAGCTAAATGGAATCACATTTAAACCACAATTTGATAAATTTTTATCCATTAAGCCTTAATTATAAATTAATTCCACTTAATCCACAATATTTTAAATTTAAACCACTAAGATTTAAATGTATACCACAAGGGTTAAAATTTAAACCACTTGCCTGAAACTTTAAACCACAAGACTTGGATAGCTCAAAACATGAGCCTAATGGTTTAAAATTTAAGCAACAATTTACAATTTTTTTATGCTTTTAAGCTTAAATTATAAACCTTGTATCTTTAAACCCCTAGGTTTGAAATTTAAACAAAAGGCTTGAAATTAGAACTTCTTGCCTTAAAATTTAAACCCCTAATCTTAAATGGCATCCAAATTTAATTCTCAAAGTTTAAGTTATAATCATTTAGCCTTATATCATAAACATTGTCTTTTTAACCATTATGTTTAAACTTTAAACCAACACCGTCTAAATTTAAATTTCTACCCTTAAATTTTGAAACATATTTTTTTTCTTGGTTAAAAATTTAGACCCCAAGTTCTGATTGGTAAAAATTTTTTGAACCTTAAGGCTAAATATCATCAAATTTTGATCGACAAAGCTAAATATCATCAATTTATGATCCATAATTTATGAATTTTTATCTATTCAGCTCTATTCATAATCAAAGCATCTTTTTCCCTCAATGTTATTAATTTTAAACCATTTCGCTTTAAATTTAAACCCCTAAGGTTTAAATTTATACCGCTTGCCTAAATCTTTAAACCACAATCTAAAAGGCATCAAATTTTGATCCACAAGGCTGAATGGTATATAATTTTTATTCATTAACCTTTCTTAATAATCCAAGTTTCTTTAAACCACAATAGTTTAAGTTTAAACCAGTGAGCTTTAAATTTAAACTCCTAAGCTTTAAATTTAAACCATTTGTCTAGAAATTTAAACCAGAAAGCAATTGGCATCAAATTTTAAACCACAAGGCTAAATGACACCAAATTTAAATCACAATTTATAAATTTTTATCCATTAAGCTCTATTTATAATCCAAGCCTCTTTAAACCACAACCTTTTAAATTTAAACCCCTATTTTTAGATTTAAACCAATTGCTTAAAAAATTTGAACCACAAGACTAAAGGCATCAAATTTTGATTTACAAGGCTAAATAGTATCAATTTTTGAACCATTATTTATAAATTTTTATCCATTAATCTCTATTTATAATCCAAGTTTCTTTAAACCAAAATGTTTTAAATTTAAACCCCTAATTTTTTAAATTTAAACGACTCCCGTAAAAATTTAAACCACAAACCAAATGGCATCAAATTTTGTATCCCAAGGCTAAATGGCATCACATTTAAACCACAATTTGATAATTTTTTATCCATCAAGCCTTAATTATAAATTAAGACCACTTAATCCACAATATTTTTAATTTAAACCACTAAGATTTAAATGTATACCACAAGGCTTAAAATTTAAACCACTTGCCTGAAACTTTAAACCAAAAGTCTTGGATAGCTAAAAACATGAGCCTAATGGTTTAAAATTTAGGCAACAATTTACAATTTTTTTATGCTTTTAAGCTTAAATTATAAACCTTGTATCTTTAAACCCTTAGGTTTGAAATTTAAATCATGAGGCTTGAAATTTGAACCACTTGCCTTAAAATTTAAACCCCTAATCTTAAATGTCAACCAAATTTAATTCTCAAAGTTTAAGTTATAATCATTTAGCCTTATATCATAAACATTGTCTTTTTAACCATTATGTTTAAAATTTAAACCAACACCCTTTGAATTTAAAAAATATTGTTTTATTGGTTAAAAATTAAGACCCCAAGTTGTGATTGGCAAAAAAAAAAAAAAAAAAATATTATTTTGTTATATGTGTTCACTGTGCGCCGCGGCCCATATATTTTTTAACCGCGGCGCACAGCGACATAAAATTTCAGCATTTTTAACCCACCGGAGCGCCGCGGCTCTATCCTTCCTTTTTATGCGCGCCGCGGCGCGATGATTAGATCAAAAACCCGCGGCAAATTATTCGCATGCCCAGATTGTGTTGTATTATAACCCCTTACGTATTTGTATTTGTATTATTATTATTATATTTTCAGTGTTTTCACAAACCCAAGTTCAGTGTTTTCCCAAATCATTCTTAGCTCTAAACTCATTATCTTCTTCTCCATTTTCAACATTTCATTTATAGCTTTGGTTTGACCCTCCCTTTATGAGGACAACCATTATTGTTTTGATCGTCCATATTCGAAGCTATTAGAGTAATTTTGAGCTGAAGTTGAGCTTCTAACAAGGTATTTTCAATGTTTTCTTGCTAATTTATTCTGTGTCTTTTTTTTGAATCTTAACTGAAAATTAAAATTTAACAATGTTAATAGATGCAAGTAAGTGTAAAATATATTCTGTTTTTTTTCGTTGTATATATATATATGTATTCATTGTTTCACTTAACTTATCCATGCATCCAATAATGATTATTTTAATGCTTTGATTTTAGTTCATTATCATGCATTGTATCTGTTTGACGAAATACTTCAACTGAAATTCAATTGTATAGTATTAAGAATAAGGATTTTATTACTCTTTTGTTGAATTGATTTTCATGCCTTGTAAGTGTTTGACAAAATGTCTTAACTAAATTGCAGTTTGTATAATCTTGAGAATATGCGATTTTAATTCAATATTATTATATTTATAGGACATTAAATTCCATGATTAAATGTATGAAAATGTCTTCAATATTATGTGTTTTGTTTGTTCTTTTTATATATATATATATTTTAAAGCTGGAAGTGTTATTTTAATAACATGTTGTTTATGTCTTTTGCTTGCTTTTTATGTAAGACATGGCAAAGAAAGCTCGTATCAAGAAGAAGAATAGGAAATCAGGTTATTATCATAAAAAATTGAATGTTTTCAAGGTAATTTTACATTGTTTATATATGTTTCTTTTTTTGCTTTAAAAAATAAAAGAAGATAATGTTTTCGATTTATTTATTTGTTTTCTATTTTTTTTATTTTTATGTGCAGAATTTAAGTCTAAATAAGCTGATTTTTGCTAAGAATCAAATGAAAGTTAATTTTCAAGATCATCAACTCAATTTCCGTTGTATCGAGAATTCTCTAACTGATGCTCAATTTGAAAAGTTAAAGGATTCATGCTTGGGATTTCTCTTAGATATTAATAGTAACCTAAAACTTTGTTCCATGATTGTTCATTCTCTAATTCTTCAAGAGGAGGGTAGCTCTAGTAGACAAGACATCCGAATGAACTTTGGAGGGAAAAGAGCAAAATTTGGAATTGAAGAATTTGCTCTAATAACTGGTCTAAATTGTTCCCAACTTCCTACTGATGTTGATCATAGTGTTCAACCCAATAGATTAATAGAAAATTATTTCTCTGGGAAATCATCAATCTCAAGAAATGACTTGAAAAACCTTCTCATGTCTTCAAAATTAGATGACGAAGATGCCGTTAAGATAGCTAAAGTACATATTGTGCAAAATATTTTAGAAAGTAAAAGAGGTGACAGGTTTGTTGATGATTTTGTTTTAAAATTGGTTGATAATGAACAAAAGTTTGAGAATTATCCATGGGGTCGTCGTTCTTTCAATGAAACTATTGGGAGTATTTCAAGTATTTTGGATTTGCAAAAAAACAATTATGAGTTGTGCGGCTTCCCTGTGGCTTTCCAAGTGTGGGGTTATGAGGTTATTCCATCATTGGGATCTTTGTTTGGCGCTCGTGTAAGTTCAAAAATCCCTAGAATCTTAAATTGGAAGTCAACTAAAGTGAACAATCTCCGATCAATTTGGTCTAAAGTTTTCCAAAAATCAAAAGTACGTATTCATATATATATTTATATTTTTAGTATTGCTCTTCAATTAATTTCAATTGTTGTACTGTTAACAATTTTGTTTTGTTCATTGATTTTCTTATTTTTATGTATATAGGTTGATTATGTTTGTTTGTCTCCATCTAGTGCGGAAAAAGAGTCATTACACCTTAATGGTATGTTTACTGACACAGTAATTCTTGAAAGAGGAATATACATGGATGCAAACAATCACCCCTCAATGATGAGTAACAAGACAAAAAGTAGCTCAATTGATGAAGAAATTATTTCAATGTTGAAGGTATATATTATCTACTATTTTTTCATAATTTTATAATGTATGTTCTTTTTTTTTTTTTTTTTTAGGACTTGCGGTTTATATTTTAGTATATATATATATATATATATTTTTTTTTTCTAATTTGTTCTATCACCTATGATTTTTTTCCTAGGAACTCAAAGAGGAGATCATTGAAATAAAAAAAGATGTTGTTGAAATTAAAAGTGGGATTGGTCAGATTAATATATGCATGGCACAAATTGATGAGAGAACGAAAGATACAGATGCCATGAAGAAACAAATAGAAGATTATGAACAACTAATTAAAAAATTTGTGAAACACAATGATTTAAAGAAATGCATACATGACGAAGGAGAACAAGTGAAAGAGAGAAGCAAAAAACGTTTGAAATATGTGCAAGATTCCAAAGTTTCAGAGAAAACTAGAAAGTTATCTGCTCAAGAGGATTTGCAAGCATGCATAAATGATTTGTTAAGTGGTGAAATTCTTCTAAGTAGTCCTAAATGTGTTCCTCAACCAAAGGTACAAATTTAAAATATTATATATTTTTCAATAAAGTTTTGTGTTAATTTTCATTTAATTATCATGTTTTTAACTTTCATCTTTTATTATTTGTAGGAATGCATGAATTTTGCAAGCAACGCCCCTATTGAACAAAGAGAAAATTATAATAAGAGGAGCATACATGGCAAGCAACCACCAAATATTTCTAAAATTTTAGAGAAAATAAAAAAACCTTCTACACTGTTGAGATCAACTGGCGAGATTGTTCCTAGCAATCCAAAATGCATTCCTCCTTCTTTGTCAATTGTAAAAAGTGCCCCACAAGTATAAACTTTGAATTTGATGATACTTGCGTAATCATGTATTAATTTTTTTTTTTAATTGTAGTAGCTGATTTTTTTGATATGTAGGTTGTCAATGAAAAATTCTATCAAAAGGAAGAAAATATTGCAAAGAACTTTAGAGGAACAGAAGAACAAAAAGAAGTAAAAGAAGTGAAGCAAATGAAAAGTGATCATGATGATTCAAGTGCAATCATGGCTTCCCCACCATCCATGACAACTATTGTGGAACCAAGTGAATTGCTTTGTTCTTCCATGAACTCTTCAGAAGCAAAGAATACTTGTCATTTCTTAGGCAGATTTCCATTTGAGAGTGAATATGAAGTTATGCCTGTTCCAGAAGCAATTTCGTTCTTCTTGGAGTGGTACACTCATGGTATGAATAAGAAAAGGTAAATGAATTGTCTTTGTGTTTTCTTTTCAATTTTTTTTTATTATTTTATATATATCTTTTTATAAATGTTTGTTGATTTTGTAGAAGTAAATCATCTCCATATGCTGCATTTCATGCCAAATTAAAATCACCTTTATCATTGGGAGGAATAGAAATTGACAACAAAAAGTGGTTCTTTGATTTGTGTGATGCAGAAGGTCTCATCAATAACGATGTAAGATTTTATACTATCTAGCAATTATTATTATATTGTTCATACTTTATATTGTTTTCATTTTCAATTTTGTTATGTTATAATTGGATTATATATTTTATATTTTTTTTATATTTTTTTTTTGCAGCATATTGATATATCTTTTTACTATTTGCGAAAGAAGGCATTGTCTCATACTTGTTATCCTTCATTTCGGAAATGTACTACAACAAGTTGTGTTTTTGATCACTACATGACCCTAATTAGTTGTGATGAAGCTCATTTAAGGAAGATGATTTCAGATGTAAAAAAAAAAGATCAACATAAAAGGATAAAGCATCCATGTCCCAAAATGAAGGCTATTATTGATTTCATTCTGGGAAAGATATTGAAATTTGGAAAATCATGGTTTGAAGTTGACTTTGTTTTCATGCCATTTCTTATTCCACAAGGAAGGGGGATTTTTTTAGATCATTGGAGCTTAGGTGTTTTACATATAGATAAAAAGATTATCTATATATATGACTCATTTAATAGTCCCAATAACGAAGATGTTGAAACACACGTGAAGAAATATTGCAGAATTCTTCCATTCATTTTGGATTATTTGGGCTTCCATGAAAAACGTAAACATTATGCTCCTATGTGCGAGGATTTTAGGTTCTCATGGGTTGAATCTCCTTTTCAGGATAACACGTGAGTTTGTTAAGATTCAATTAATTTGTATGCTGAGTTTTCCTTTTATCCTCAATTTTTTCTGTTGAATTTTGTTTTTACCAATTTGCAGGTTTGATTGTGGTATTTACGTGAT
The DNA here is from genome assembly GCF_963169125.1 of Humulus lupulus. Classification (NCBI taxonomy): domain Eukaryota; kingdom Viridiplantae; phylum Streptophyta; class Magnoliopsida; order Rosales; family Cannabaceae; genus Humulus; species Humulus lupulus. Next base: position 145,839,598 of record NC_084796.1, read on the forward strand.
AAAAATGGCTGAGTTGTTAATGATGGGGATGTCTCCATTCAAAATTGGTCCAAACAATGTTGTTGATATGAGAAGGAAGATGGCCTTAGAATTTTGGGATCATGGGTACAAGAGGAAGCACGGTCATGAAACTCCAGCAGAGAACTTGTGTCATGTATGAACACAATAACAAAATATGATTCTCAATACTTTTTGTTTTAAGAATGTTTTTAATGCTCACTGACCCTTGAAATCAAGAGTTGTGGAACTCTGAGTTTTTGTACTTGATATCATAAACTTACCATATGAGTTTAGCAATGAGAATTACTTCACAAGTGGTACTAATCTTTAACATATGAGTTATAATTAAAGTCTCTTTAAACCACAATGTTTTAAATTTAAACTACTAAGTTTTATATTTAAACCCCTATCCTTTAAATGTAAACCGTTTGTCTAAAAATTTAAATAGCAATTATTTTTCTTGAACAACAAACATTGTAAACTTCTAACCTTTAAATTTAAACCACTTTCCTATAATTTTAAACAATAATCTAAATGGCATCAAACTTTGAACCACAAGACTAAATTGCATCAAATTTTGAACCACAATGCTAATTGGCATCAAGTTTTGAAAAATAAAATATAAATTGTTATCTGTTAAGCTCTACTTATAAATCAAGTCTCTTCAAACCACAATGTTTTAAATTTTGAACCACAATGCTAAATGGATTCAAATTTTGATTCATAATTTATAAAGTTATATCCATTAAGATATATTTATAATTGAAGTATCTTTAAACCACAATGATTTAAATTTAATCCAATAAGGTTTAACTTTAAACCCCTAAACTTTAAAATTAAACCTCTTATTTAAAACTTTAAACCCCAGACCATATGGCATCAAATTTTGAACACATGGCTAAATGGAATCAAATTTTGAACCATAATTTATAAATTTTTATCCATTAAGCTATATCTATATTACAAGACTCTTTAAACCACTAAGCTTTAAATTTAAAACACTAAACTTTAAAATTAAACCTCTTTAATCGCGATTTTAAAAAATTTATCCATTAAGCTCTATTTATAATCCAAGTCTATTTAAACCACTAAGCTTTAATTTTCAACCGTTTTGCTTTAAACTTAAACCACTTACCTAAGAATGTAAACCTCAAACCAAATGGCATCAAATATTGAACAACTAGGGTAAATGGTATCTAATTTTGATCTCAAAATTAAAAGTTTTATCCATTAAGCTATTTTTATAATCCAAAGGTCTTTAAACAACTAAGTTTTAAATTTAAACCGTTAAGCTTTAAATTTAAACCCCTTACCTAAGAATTTAAACCCCTAAGTTTTAAATTTAAACCACTAAGCTTTAAATGTAAACCACTTTCCTAAAACTTTAAACCACAATGCAAATGTCTTCAAAATTTGAACCACATGGCTAAATGGAATTAAATTTTGAACCACAAGGCTAAATGGTATAAAATTTTTATCCATTAAGCTCTATTTATAATCCAACTCTATTTAACAAACTATGTTTTAAATTTAAACCTCTAAGCTTAAAATTTAAACCCCTATGTTTTAAATTTAATCCTTTAGGCTTAAATCATAATTATTATAATCTAATTAACAATTTCACTCAAAGTTTAAATCCTTAGCCTTTAAATTTAAGTAAATAGGCTTAAATTTTAATCAAAGTTTCATTATTTGTCAAAATTTAGAGCTCATGTTCTGATTGGCAATGAAAAAAAAAATTGTATTAATAGAAGTTATATGCTCTGTGCGCCGCGGCCCTATTTAAATGGTGCCGCGGCGCGCAGAGAAAACATGTTCCAATCTGCCTTTTTTTCCCTGGGCGCCGCGGCTCTTATGTTTCGCAGTGACTGTGCGCCGCGGCGCTTATATTCCCTAGGCTTTAAGCCACAATTTTTTCATCTTAAACCTCTAAGTTTTAAATTTAAACCCCACACTTTTACATTTAAACCACCTTTTTAAAATTTTAAACCACAATATAAATGGCATTAAATTTTGATCCCTAATGCCAAATGGCATCACGGACTTTGATCCACAAGGCTAATTGGCATCAAATTTAAACCAAAATTTTTAAATTTTAATCCATTAAGTTCTATTTATAATCCAAGTCCCTTAAAAACCCTAATTATTAAACTTAAACCGTTAGTCTTTAAATTGAAGCCACTTGCTTAAGAATTTAAGCCACAAACCAAATGGAATAAAATGTTGAACCCCTAGGCTAAATGACATCAAATTTTCAACCACATACATAATTTGAACCAAAATTTATGAATTTTTATCACTTCAGCTCTATTTATAATCCAAGTCTCTTTAAACCACAATATTTTAAATTTAAACCCCTAAGCTTTAAATTTAAACCACTTGATTAAAATGTTAAACCACAATATAAATGGCATAAAATTTTGAACCACAATTCCAAATGGCATCACGGATTTTGATCCACAAGGCTAATTGGCATCAAATTTAAACCAAAATTTATAATTTTTAATCCATTAAGTTCTATTTATAATCCAATTCTCTTTAAACAACAATGTTTTTAATTTAAAACCCTAAGCTTTAAATTTGAACATCTTTTCTAAAAATTTAAACTACAATCCAAATCGAATCAAATAATGAACCCCAACGCTAAATGACATCAAATTTAAACCACAATCTATAAATTGTTATCAAATAAGCTCTTTTCATAATCCAAGTCTTTCTTAAACCTCAATGTTCTACATTTAAACCCATAAGCTTTAAGTTTAAACCACTTGACAAAAAGTGTTGAACCCCACAGCTAAATGGCATCAAATTCAAGGCTAAATGACATCAAATTTAATCCAAGATTTCTAATTTGTTATCAATTAAGCTCCTTTTGTAATCCAAGTATCTTTTTAACCCCAATGTTTTTCATTTAAACCCCTAAGCTTTAAGTTTAAACCACTTTGCCTAAAAATGTTGAAGCACAAGGCTAAATGGATTTAAATTTTGAACCATAATTTATAAAAAAAAAAAAAAAATCCAATAAGCTCTAATTATAATTCAAGTTTATTTTAAACCACAATGTCTTAAATTTAAACCAGTAAGCTTTAAATTGAAACCCCTAAGCTTTAAATTTAAACCACATGCTTAAAATTTTAAACCGCAAGGCTTAAATGACTTAAACTACGAACCATTAATCTTAAATAGCAATTAAAATTTAATCCACATGGTTTAAGTTTTAATCCTTTAGGCTTAAATCATAATAATTATAATCTAATTAACCATTTCATTCAAAGTTTAAATCCTTAGCCTTTAAATTTAAGTAAATAGGCTTAAATTTTAATCCAAGTTTCATTATTTGTCAAAATTTAGTGCTCATGTTCTGATTGGCAATGAAAAAAAAAATTATATTAATAGAAGTTACATGCTCTGTGCGCCGCGGCCCTATTTAAATGGTGCCGCGGCGCACAGAGAAAACATGTTCCAATCTGCCTTTTTCCCTTGGCGCCGCGGCCCTAATGTTTCGCAGTGTCTGTGAGCCGCGGCGCAACACCAAGCTTAAAGGCACAATATTTTCAATTTAAGCCACTTGTTTAAAATGTTAAACCACATTATAAATGGCATCAAATTTTGATCCCTAATGCCAAATGGCATCACGGACTTTGATCCACAAGGCTAATTGGCATCAAATTTAAACCAAAATTTATAAATTTTAATCCATTAAGTTCTATTTATAATCCAAGTCTCTTAAAACCCCTAATTATTAAACTTAAACCGTTAATCTTTAAATTGAAGCCACTTGCTTAAGAATTTAAGCCACAAACCAAATGGAATAAAATGTTGATCCCCTAGGCTAAATGACATCAAATTTTAAACCAAAATTTATGTATTTTTATCCATAAATTTTTTGTTTCATTCTGAGCGCCGCGGCTCTAATATCTGAAAGTTCTGTGCGCCGCGGCGGGTAAAATGGCACTTGCCTAAACGCTTTATAATCCAAGTATCTTTAAACAACAAAGTTTTAAATTTAAACTGTTAAGCTTTAAATATAAACTACTTGCCTAAGAATTTAAACCACTAAGCTTTAAATTTAAACCACTTTCATAAAACTTTAAACCACAATGCAAATGGCTTCAAATTTTGAACCACATGGCTAAATTGAATCAAATTTTGAACCACAAGGCTAAATGGTATCAAATTTTTATCCATTAAGCTCTATTTATAATCCAACTTTATTTAACCAACTATGTTTTAAATTTAAAACCCTAAGCTTAAAATTTAAACCCCTATGTTTTAAATTTAAACACCTTGCCTAGAAATTTAAACCGCAAGCCTTAAATAAATAAGATTAACTGATAAATTTGTCATAATTTAAAGATGATAATCTATCATCTTTTATAACCTTTTTCTATCAAATTCATCTCTCACTAATATCAATTCCTATTTTTTCATAAATTAAATAGATAATAATATAATAAAAAACAAATGTACTTTAATAAATATATAAACATTCTTATCCACAAGTCCACAACGCAACAAATATGTATAACATTGCATCTTTATAGTCTTTAGACTGCAACAGATAACAACAGTTTATGCTTTCATGCATAATGCACTGTTCTCAAGGACAATAATCAATCTCAATGATCATGATATGTATGCAATTCACAACTCAATGTTATCCTTATTTTAGAATTGGTTGGCTTTTACAATTCTTTCTATTATGCCCCAATATTCCGCAATTTCCACACTTGACTGTTCGAACATGCTTGGGAAATTCTCCTGTTGATGGAAATCTTTTTTTCTTGGGACGTCCTTGTTTTACTTTGAATTTTGGAGCTTTCATGCTATCTCCTATAATTTCATCTGGGACACTCCAATCATCTTTATCTGGAAGAGGATTAATTGATCCTGCATATGTCTCTTTCAAAACAGAATTTTTATACCAATTTGAGCAAAATTTGTACTTGTCCAAGTACTTGCTTTCAATTGTTGCAATAGCATGTGCACATGGAATTCCCTCTAGTTGAAATTCATTACATGTGCACATATGTTGTTCCAAGTCGACAACAAACACTCGATCACCATATGTGACACTAGATTTCATTGCATCAATTGCATCTACCTGTGAAACAATACAATTATTAACTGTTGAATTTAAAATCCTAACAAAAAGAAAATAAATGTAACTTTAATAACATACCTTCATTCGAAATGCCACATCAAGTTTGATTTCCATTTCATCATTTGCCCATTTTGTCACCTCAACAAATTGGTTAATTGCTGCTTCTTTTCTTGTTGAAAACCATCTTTGAAGCATCTCTCTTATAGCTTCTATTAACGACGTTATAGGCAATTCTCTCGCATGCACAATTGCTGCATTTATAGATTCGGCAATGTTACTTGTAAGAATGTTATACCTCTTCGTTGGAAAGAATGGCCGAGCCCATTTTTCTGGTTTTGCTTCCAAAAGATAAGTAGTCATTTCAGGGCTAATTTTCTGTAATTCAGCCATGGCAGAATAATATTCTTGAGCTGAGTACGCTCTTGAAGCAGTTTCAAATATGGCATGCACATGTAATCCCCTAAACTTAGTCCTTAGATTTTGCTTCAAATGATAAATACAAACTCCATGATATACACCATGATACACTTGTTCAACTGCATTTTTTATGCTTTTATGCCTGTCAGATACTATGCATAAGTTTTCTCGTTCTCCTATTGCTTCTTTTAGTCTTGTAAAGAACCATATCCATGAATTGTCATTTTCTGAATCCCCAATTCCAAAGGCGAGAGGAAAAATTTGATTGTTTCCATCTTTAACACAAGCTGCATACAGTGTACCTCCACATTTCGTCTTTAAAAATGTTCCATCTACCACTATAACTGGTCTACATTGCTTCCATCCATCTAATGAAGCCCCAAAAGCAATAAACATGTATTTAAACCTGTAAAATTTAATTAAAAAAACAACCAATTCCTAGAGATGTAAGATATGGATTGTAATCAGTAAAGCCTTTAATATAGGAATGCGAATCATTAATATTATTCATACCTGTTTTCTTCATCTTTACATACTCGTGTGATAGTTCCTGGGTTGGCCAACTGTAGCATATACAAATATGAAGGCAACAATGCATAACTTTCCTCATTTGACCCTCTAACATCATCAGCTGCAAGTGTTTTTGCTCTCCAAGCTTTATTGTATGTTACACCTACCCCATGTTCATCTCTCATGTCTCTTATTATTTGCCTTGGTCGATAGGTTGATCCTGGGTCACGAAACTTCTCTTTGAAGTAACTACTGATGACTTTTGCACTTGCTTGTCTATTTTCAAAATTTCTGTGATTTAACGAGCATGTGTGGTGTTTATGGTATTTGATAACTCGAAAGTATTATGATACTTTTGAGCTTCTTGCACGTACATACCAGCCACAATTCTCATCTATGCATTTTGCCCAAAATGCTTCTGAACATGATTTTTGAATTCTGTACTGAAAGTGTTTCTTGATGGCTATTTTCGCAAGTGTATGTTTTAGATCAGTCTTATTCTTGAAAACATAATTGAGTCTTATGTCTTCAATCTCCATATTCGGCAACACATGGAGAGGTGATTGAGCTTCTTGCCCGTGTTCTGTAAATTTGTTGGATTCTTGTGTTGAGGCGCTCTTCATTTTGCTAGTGCTTGCAGTATTTGTATTGGGGTCTGTGAGAGTCAAACTTTGACTTGTTGCATTGCTTGCTAAAGCAGATGGAATGCTAGCTTCTCTTGGCAAAGAAATGGTTTGATTTCTCTGTTCTACTTCAACGATGAGAGGACATTTTTTCAACTCTTCCACAGTCTTGTTCAAGTTTAGATAAACTTGTAAATTCTCATCACTTTCTATCTTCATTCCTTTGCTTGTATCCATATTTGCATCAAAAATCAAGTTTGTTGAAATCAATCTTTCATTCAATCTGAGCTCTTTGTATATCTTGTTTACCAATTCCTCATACTTGATATCCTTTTCCACCATCAATATTTTCACTTCATGATCAATGTATTTGTTGTTTGCATTCCATCTTCCGTTAAAAACTACAAATAACATTATCTTATCCATTCCCTGCAATAAAAAATAACACAACCATGAGAGCTTATTGCTTTATCTTGGATAGAAATTAAAAAAAAAAAAAATCAATTCAATATACTTTTTCCCTTAACTTCACTCATCTCAAGGCAAACACAATTTTTGCAAAACTAAGTGTCAATAATATTTGTGACTCAATAAGAAGAATCAAAGTAATGCAAAAGATGTTTTATCGTGAAGATGAAGATAATAATGTTATTTTACAACAAAATTTAAACCTCAAACATTCAATGGCTAAAAATTTAAACTAATACTTTCTTAATTTACAACATTGTTCTTAAAATTAGGATTCAATGTGCTGAACAACAAAAACATATTTTTTAGGATGCTGGAAATAAACTTAAAATTTGAACAACTAAACTTAAATGGCATCAAAATTTAATCCACAAGGTTTAAGTTTTATTCATTTAGGCTTAAATTATAAACATACTCTATTTTAATCTAGATAATGTAATGTATGAATCTAATATAAAATTTTTATAATTTTAAACCAAATGTCTTAAAACTTAAACCACTATTTATAAATCTAAACCACAAGACTTAAATGACATCATATTTAAACTACAATTTATAAATTTTTATTCATTTAAGCTTAAATTATAAACCAACTATCTTTAAACCCCTAAGTTTGAAATTTAATCCATTAAGCTTTAAATTTAAACCACAATGCTTAAAATTTAAACCACTTGCTTTAAAATTTAAACCGCAAGCCTTAAATGGCTTAGATCAAATGTTTCATGGCATTTTGTTTGGTAAATTGTAGACACCCCAGCTAAGTTTGAAAAGTTCAGCTACTTGGCTAAAATCAAAGCTTGAAGGTTCCAAGAAAGAATTGAAGGCTAAAGAAAATTATTTGAGCAAGCTGGAAAGGAGCTATGCAAAATTTAATGACTTGCTTGTTGCATAGACAAACATACTAAAATCAAAAATTGAGAAATACTGAAGATAAAATAATTCTTGCCAATTCAAAAACCTTTACTTTGGGTGATAAGGTTAGATTGCTTGTTCACCTACAATGTGCAATAACATATGCCAAAGCTAGTAAAGACAAACAAATCCTTCTGTATTCTACAATAGTTGAGCAGTGAGGGCAAAGAAGCCAGACAAAGGAGTTTTCATTGGAGGGGCGGGAGATTCTACCACTGGAGCATTTCTGTGAGAAGTGTCGGAAGGCATTGAAGAATCAAGAAAGTAAAAGAATCAAGGGAAAGCTGAAGAAGAGGATTAATGTTTTTGGCTCATAGCATTTTAAAGAATAGAAAGTGTTTGATAAAAGCTCTGATCAAGTAATGGATTGAGCTTTTGAGCTTTGTATAATATCTTTATCCAAACCCAGCAAAATGTAAACAGAACAAACTCAGAATAATACACCAAAACAATTTTTTAACAGCTTTTTCCAAACACAGTTGTTCATTTATGTAAACAGTTATATAAAAACAAACTCTAAATTAATTTAACAGAACCTTAGTATAATATCTAACATAATCATGCCAATCAACGAAAGCTTTCTTTGAGTTCAAGCTACAGACTTTCAACTTTAATGTCAGAATAAAATCTAATTTATATGTATGATTGTACAGTTCAAAAAAATTTTAAAAAAAATTAAATTTGTTTGTTTGTCAAGGAGTAGCTGTCGAACATGAAAAACTTACTCAAGGCCAAAGACAAATAATTGAGTTTCATTTGTATTGAATTTTATAAATATATGGTGATGATGGTATGATGACAATTGTATTCATTATGTATAAGAGAGATATATATCACAGACATTTTCACAAACACATGGCATACATCACAGTATATACGGTAAGAATTTATTTCGAATAAAGATGCAACAAAGCATACATTAACAAAGGCTATGAATCTATAATAATAATTTATATATTACTGAAATATAAACATATATTAAGCATAGTTCACGTGAAAAATTAACGAATCAAACTTCAAACAGCTCTTATGTCAATATCTCAGTAAAAACTATAACTATACCAGCAGTGGAAGCGCGGTGGAGGTGTGGTGGCTTCGTGGTGGAGCTGTGGTGGCAGAACCGTGGTTGTAGAACGTCGTAGAAGGTTATGGTGTCAGTGACTCTATTGATGACAATGGCAAAGCTGTGGTGGACGTGTGGTGGCGTTGTGGTGGAGTTGTGCTGGTTTCGTGGTGGAGTTGTGGTGGTACAGTGCTGATCATGGAGGCTAGGATTGATTGGCAAGGTGTTAGAGAAAATGGTAATGGTCAAGGGCATTTTTGGAAGTGTGGGGGAAAAATGGGTAGAATTAAACAAAATATAATTAGAGTGTAATTTTAGTTAACTAATCATATAAGTGGCTAGTTTTCAACAAGACCCCATGTTTTGTTCTTCCCTGGGTAATAGGGCAAGTGTACCCCCGGTAAATTAAAGCGTCAAAAAATCATGTAACCAAAACTCGAAGCCAAAACAAGGCAGTCAGCACTCATAACCCAAGTTTGACTATGTCACTCTCACAGTTACTTACCATCGTAGTACATATTTAGACGTATTTAGACGTTTGAACTTAAGTTAAATTTTTATTTAATTAAAAAAAAAGATGAAACATAAGTCGAGATTTCAACACAAAAAACCATCTTGAAACATTTTCAAGGTCTCTTTTTGAATGTTGGCAACCACGTATGGTGGCTAAATAAGCTCTAACACAGAAAGCTTGTCCATAGTTATGTCTTTCATATATATAAATAAAGCTTGGCATATTCATTTCCTTTTACCTTCATTATTTATTACAACTATTTTTTGGTGCTGATACAGGTGAAATAAAAATCTCAATCATAATAATAGCTCGTCCAGGAGTTCAAGAGGATGGGGGACAACGAATTAAACAATTTGTGAATGATTTGAAGTTTTGTTACATAAAGAACAAAGAAGTTTATTGGAAGCAGCCTAGTCGGGAAGAATGGATGAGTATTACAATTTGACGGGGGAAAACCACTAGGACTAGGATTGAGGTTCCATCTTAAAACCAATTGTGTTAAGTAGAGTAACCATTTTCTTTATAAGAATATTGTTGCTCCTATATATTTTCCATGTGAGACTTTTTTCACATATAAAAGTGGAAATTATGAACGACTTTAGATACAATAGGACCGAACGTGAATATTTGATAGAATGCCACAAGCCCGACTATGAAAATTTGTGGGAATATAGGATATCACAAGACTGGTCGGGAAATTTGTGGGTATACACGTACGAAACATGTCATAAAATCTAACACGAATCGACATACATTGGAAAGGTCCCAAACAAAGGACAAGAGTGGAGTGCAGCGGAAGTTGAACTGACTTTGATATCTTATTACAATTTGAGCGGAAAATGTCACTAGGACTAGGATTGGGGTTTCATCTTAAAACTAATTGGTGTTAAGTGGAGTGACCCTTTCCTTTATAAGAATATTGTTGTTCCTATATATTTTCAATGTGAAACTTTTTTCACATCTAATAATGAGTGATAACACGAAATATTTTCATTGGCAAAAAGAATAATAATTTTCGATTTCAGGAAATCAATGAGGGAGTGGGCGACAAAGGAGGACTCGGTAAAGGAGGAGTATTTTGTAAATGAGATATTTGCGGCTAAAATTCTCATGCTTATAAAATACTAACACTTAAATACCTAAATTATTTTTGGTGGCAAAAGTACCTATATGTTAAATTTACTTGCAATACACACTATTAAATGTTAAAGTTGACTTGTCAAAAGAGACGGGTACCGTCCATAGTGTAACTTTTTTAGTATCCTCCCATTATTATTTTTTTCAATTTAAGATTAAGTAATTTTGTTTAAAATCTAAAAAACAATTTAAGATTAAACAAGTAGATTGAAAAAAAAAACAAATTTGAATTTTTTGTTTGTTGAAAAAACTAAAAAATGAGTTTTTAAAAAAATTACATTGTGGACTAATCATGTGGTGTCCCGTGTTCTTTGACCAGTCAACTTTAACATTTAACAGCGTGTGTCTTAAACTGCAAGTAAATTTAATGTTTGAGTACTTTTGTCACCACAAAATCGGTTTGGGTATTCAAGTGTTAGAAATTTATAAGTTTGGATATTTTAGTTGCAAATATCCCTTGTAAAAATAATCTTCATGGAAAATATAAGAAACTAAGGGTGTGTCGTGTTTATGGCACATCCCCTAAAGAAGGAAGTATATACATCTCTTTTTCTGTTTTCGCCACGTGTCCCAATTTTTTTTTTTATATAACAGTGTATGTTGAAGTTATTTGAATAGGGGTATTTGTGGCATATATACCCAAGCTCTTGGGTTTGTTACCAATATATACCTAAATCTCAAAATTGGCGGCAAAAATACTCAAACTCCCAAAATGGACAGTTTTGTTGGTACTCGATCTAACAACCCCGTTAACAATCTAAGAACCTCGTTAGGATGCCATGTGCCAATCCTCCAATTGATATTTTTTTAAAAAGTAATTTAAATTAATTTTATAATAATAAAATAGTTAAAAAACAAAAATCTAATTAATAAAAAAAGGGTTGATATTTATAGAGGTCCCCAATCTTTTTGAAAAGTATTACATAGGTCCCCAAACTTTATTTTGTATCACTTAGGTCCCCAAACTTTCTAAATGTGTATCAAATATGTGTTAGGATTGGTTAAATATATAGTGAAATTAGTTATTCACAAAGAGGTGCAAAATCATAATGATTTCACTAAAGTCAACATGAGTGGGTTGACTTTTGTTGTAGGCTTTATAATTTTTTTTTTTGGGTCCAAAGTGTTTCTTTAGAGTGTATAAGAGTACCCAAAAAGTTTGGGAGCATTTGGAGGTGTTTTGGGGCGATGTACGAGGTCAAAATTTAGGGCCACAAGCGTTGCATTTCCTGTTGAGTGGTGTTGCATCGCCTGTTCTTGAACAACCCAGACAAGTGATGCATCGATTGCCAGGCAATGCATCTCGTGGGTTGTCCGTATAGATCCGTACATTTATGTGTTTTGGCTCCAAAACTTAGTTTAAAATACTGTAATCTCATTGGTTAACACTAATGACAGTTCCTACATTATTTAAGGAGTTCATTTGAGACTTTGGTCAACTGATCACTCTCCACTCGCTCTCTCTGAAATCCTCTCTCTCTCTTTAACGCACAAAGGTTATTAGTTTTCTCCAAGATCTTCATCAAGAAAGCTTGACTTATTTGAAGACCAAGGCTTGTTAATCCCAAGATTTGTTCCACCATTGTATTTGTAACACCCTACTAATCTAGGATTGTTACACCGTGTGTTAAAATAGTGTTTAACTCGATAAGCGAGTCATTTGGACTCAAACGTGTAATAAAGATTAGACAATGGTTTAGGTATTAAAAATTTTGGTCAAAAGAATTAGACTTTTCATTAAAAAATTTAATCATATAAAAGGGATCCCATAAAGTTTTAAACAAAATACAATCATATCGAAGGTTACAAAAATAGCCGACCTAAGCGGCAAAATTGGACTTAAACCCTAAGTCCCTCAAAATATATCTCGACCGTGGTAGCCGAGCAGGGTGAGTATGTACACACCACCCCTAGAGCTCTCCAACTTATGGCTGGTCATATTTCCCTTTGCCCTTACTTGCACCACAAAGCACCCGTGAGCAAAGGCCCAGCAAGAAAGCTCAACTAGGCAAACTAAGTATTTGATTAAGCATTAACATCAAATATATGCCTCACAAACCATAAATAAACTCAGATTAACTTTTCAACAAGTATACGACCTATGCCGAATAGGTGCATACCATACCCTCATAGTGGTCGTGCCATAACGACCTACATTCCACATGATTATCACCGATTACGGTCCCCTGGCCGATCCATAAAAAATAACTATAGACAACAAATGCAATGATAGAACAAAGACATTGATAATTCTAATCAGTTGCAACACACAGTTATAATTACGTTCAACAGTCAGGCCATTGTTCTATTGACGGTGCATGTGCCAGTTTTGTTACCTCAAATCCTGCGTGGAAGAAGAAACAACCTCGAGTGCGATCATTTTACCGAGCCTTGCAGAAACCCTAGTCACAACATGAATGATACACTTATTAGGAATTAAGTCTAAATCCTGAGTCCAAACAAAAACCCTAGCTCTTGGGCTTCCATTCTCACTCAGCACGGAAGTGGAAATCATTCCTCAAGCCCCCAGGCGGACTCCCAAAACAGGTCCTAAACCCCCTGAACTAAATCCCAAAAAAATTCAGAAAACCCATGTTTCAAGACACCTGGCACGGTCGCGCCCACAAAAAGTTTGAGCTTTGTGGGGCACTGGTGCGGTCGCGCCCTATCCCAGTGCGGTCGTGCTAATGACCTAGAAACCCCAAATTGAAATCAAAATCCTAGTATTCTGGGACACTAGCGTGGTCGTGCCACACCCTAGCGCGGTCTCACCACCTCATAGCGCGGTTGCACTAGGTCACTAGAAACCTAAAACAAGCCCATCAATCATAGTGTTCTTCCCCAAATCGATTTTGCGACTTTTCCCTACAAATTCAGACCCAAAATTCGATCCCAACAAGTCTTCCATTTTATTTTTAACACTAAAACAACCACAAACCAATAGTACAACCCCAAAACATTATCAAAAAATCATTAAAACACTAAAACACCAGGATATAAAAATTTGCAAACTTAGAGCTTTGAACTCAAGCTCTAACTCTTAAATCCAAGAAACCCAATCACAAATCATGATTCCAATCCAATTTCGAACCTCAAATCTACTCTACAAAGGATTCTATGCCTACCCAACTCCCTTAAACAAATCAAACTTACAAATTCGAAAATCACACCCAAAATTCCCAAAAAAACTCATAAAGAACATCCAAATAATTGAAGAACATAAATGATTGCTCACCTTGAGATCACGAAAATGTTGGGTTTTATGCCCTTATAAAACCATGTTAGACATGTAATGCGATTTTATATTGTCAATAAAAGTAGCAGAAATCATTTAGTTTGACAACCGTGTTGTTTGCTTGTTTTATTACATGATTATTGAAATAATACAAACATTTATAAAATTTTAAACATATGGATAGTTACAGTTATAGTGACTAGGTCACAGTGGATTATAGTTGTAATTATATGTTCAAAAGAACAAGCCCTAAGATTAGATCTGTGCATTGGATTTTCACTGATTAGGCAATCCACGATATGATCTACTTACACATTCGTGGTGTGATGTCTTGTCCAAGGCATTGACCAAGTAGATAAGATCGGATGTATTTGGTAACATTGGACTAGGACCGATATTGATTATTGATTGATAAATAAGTATCGTTGTTAACGAATCTAATCAATGTCACAACGTTGACCATAGGTTAAGTCGATTGAGTGATAATATTTTGCTAATTATATCATTTAAATATTTTGACTTGTTCGTTACCAGCTTACCCTATGGTCTACCCATACTTACATCTTGGAGATTTAGTAGTGTAATTGAGTGGGAGTATTATTTATATATATGAAATCTATAACTTCTGTATGAGAAGTGAAAAGATGATTTACTTAATTTCTTTGTTCAAAAGGTTACATGATTGTTGTAACGATCCGAATTTGCTAATAGGGCTTAGGGCCTTGATTAGTGTGCCTGGAGGGCAATAGATGAGTTAATATGTTGATATATGAATTAATGTGTATATATGATAATGATGCATGTTTAGTTGAGTTAAATGTGCATGTGGGCCCCGTCTAGATATTAGGGGTATATATGTGATATATCTGTGTAGCACGATCCGAGACAGTCCTGGGGAGCGGTTAGCCAGAAAGTCACAACGGGGTTGAGAATCTGACTCAGGGCGAGTCGAGGGGTAATTTGGGAATTAGTTATTATATGGGGTTATCGGGTTATGAAAATAAATATTTGGAGATATATTTGAGGATAGAATGTCTAGGAGGGAATATTGGGGAAAAATTTTCCATTTTGCCCTCGGGGACGTTTTGGTACCCCGAGCCTTGAGGTAACCCTATAGACTTAAGTTGAATAAAACAAACCTTAGAATTTCATAGAACTCTCAGAAACCGTACCTCTTCTCTCTCTCTTGAAGTGGTTTTCTTTTCTTTGCAGGCTTAAGGAAGATTTTGGTGAGGTTAGCTAGAAGCTAAGAGAATTCAGCTGGGAAATCTTGGGAGCTAGAAGCTTGAGGATTAAGGATCAAATTCAGAGATTTAACTCAGCAAAGGTAAGCTCTAACCATGGGAATTATGCTTGAATTTCTGTTGTGTTTTTAGGTTATGCATGTGAATGGAACTTGATCTGTTCTTGAGTGTTTTAGTTGAGTTTTGGAGCAGGTTTTGATAGGTTTTGATGTTGATATTGAGCTGGAATGTTAGTGTTGATTATCTGGGATTGTTAGCTAAGTTTTGGGTGAATTGGCTTGAGGAAAAATGTAGAAAAATGATGAAGATTTCTGGGTTGGAGGTGAGGGACGCGGCCCGTGTGCGCGCGCGGCCATGGGAGGCCGAGAAGCTTCATGGGCGCCGCGGCGCTTGGTGATGCGCGTCGCGGCCTGTGTGGGTGTCAATGAGGTGCTAGCCTTTGTTTCGAGGCTAGCCGCGACGCTTGTGGGTAGGGCCGCGGCTCTTAGTGCCAGTTTGTGCTTTTAAGGGTGTTTAGGCTTGGGAACTCAATGGTTAAGGCTCGGGATAGATTTTATCACCCGGATTGATAGAATTCAAGGTTCCGGAGGTTAGAGATGTGGCTCAAAGTTATTTAATGGATTAGAACTTGATGGATGGATATTGTTAATGTGTTGTGACTAGGGTTTCGGCGAGGCTCAAGTTAGAGGACTGTGCTCGGGATAGCGGTGCTCGGAGAGCTCAAAACTCAGGTAAGAAAACCCTTGTTCCCATAGAGCTTGTATGCAGGGCTGAGCCCAATGTGTTTGAATTGTAGGGCGTAGCCCTTTGATTGAATTTGCTAGTATTCTGTAGTTGTTTATTATGCTATGAATGCAATTATGTGAATGATCAGCAAGAGTCGGGAATTGATACGAACCATGCCAACAAGTGTGACGAAACCCGACACCAAATATGGAACAGCCACCAAGAACATACGAGATTGGAATGGAACCGCGACCCAATGCTTAGCCAAGCACGAACCTTGGTATGAGGAAGACGCCACAAACGGGGATGGAATCCGTTTGATAAGTCAGGATGAACGCCACAAGGAATCTCCTTGATAAGTTCAAAAGTTTCTTCAAGAACTCAAGAAGAAATAAACTCACAATTTCATTCAACATAATCTGCCCTTTCACATTGTTTTGGCAGTCCTTATAAGGACGAAAATTACATGAAAACAAGACCCTTGGTCTTCCTAATGAAACCGAAAAATTAAGGACAGCCCCTTTGTCTTCCTAATGAAAACCGAAATTAAAGACAAGCCTTTTGTCTTCCTCATGAAACCGAAATTAAAGACAAGAGGACTATTGGACTCACACAAGTCAAATGTTTGACTTATCACAAAATAAACAAAGACTAAAAAACGTGATTAAAAATAAAAAAGACTCATTACAAGAAGCTAAATATTGATCAAGCTCCTAAACTGGTGTCCTCATCATTCCTCCCCTCTTGACTTGGATCAACTGGAACTTGACTTGGATTTTGAGTCTTGGTGTCCTCATCATTCCCCCCCTCTTGAGAAAGATTTGACCTCAAATCGTCACCTGCATCAAAAGGACTCAAATCAGAAACATTAAAAGTAGCACTAACAGTATACTCACTTGGTAAATCGAGTCTGTAGGCATTTTCATTGATCCTTTCTAGCACTTGAAACGGCCCATCTCCTCGAGGTAGCAATTTGGAACGTCTTTGTGCTGGGAATCGCTCTTTCCTCATGTGTAACCATACCTAATCACCAGGATCAAAAACCTGCTTGTGACGACCCTTGTTAGCATCAAGTTGGTTAGTGTTTAAAAGAGCCTCCTTAATCTCACTTTTTTTTGCATAAAAATTACTTTGTTTTCTCTCGAATTTTCCCTCATTGATCGAACTCTTCTCTTTCTTTTCTCTCTCACTTGATTCGACCCTTTTCTCTCTTTGTCTCTCTTTTTTCTCACTCTCATTCATCTTTTCACTCTCCTTCTTTTGCTCACTCAATTTTTTTTTATCACTCAATTTTTGCAACCTCACTTGGTCTTCATATACTTGCTTTGGCGTCAATGGAGCTAGAGTGATTGTTCGTTGATGGAACGTGAGTGAGTACTTGTTGGTGAAGCCATCATGCTGGACTCGCCGATCAAATATCCAAGGCCTTCCTAGAAGGAGGTGTCCAGCTTGCATGGGAACCACATCGCACAATACCTCATCCTCATACTTGCCAATTCGAAATGATACCAGCACCTGTTTTGTAACCTCACTTCACCACTATCATTCAACCACTGCAACTTGTATGGACAAGGATGTTTAAGCGTTGGGAGCCCCAGCTTTTCAACCATGGAAGAACTAGCAACATTAGTGCAACTACCACCATCAATAATAACGCTGCATACCTTGTCTTTCACATGACAACGAGTGTGAAAGATGTTCTCCCGCTGCACCTCTTCTTCCTCTTCTTTTGCTTGCAAATTTAAGGCTCGTTGTGTGACTAGTGCAAGCATCTCACCAGATTCTGCCCCAAACTCCTCACCACCCATAGAAGCGTCCTCCAATGGTGGCATATCATCAAGATTATCTTCCTCTTCAGAATCTATCTCCCCATTATCCCGAATTACCATAACTCGCTTGTTTGGGCATTGGCTAGCTATGTGTCCTCGCCCCTGACATTTGAAACACTTTATCTCACTAGAATGGGACGAAGTAGGGGTTGTTTTACCTTGAGGGGTCGTGGCTGGTTTTGGTGTAAAGGATGAAGTAGGTTGGTCTTCTTCCTTCTTTGGATAGTTCGACCGCCAAGGTGTTGCACTTGAATTGTGTGGGCTCGGTCTTGGCTTTGAACTTGTACTACCCCTCTTGAGCTGCCTCTCAACTTTGATTGCCATATGCACCAAATCCTCCAATTCCACATAATGGTGTAGTTCGATTGGGTCAGCAATCTCTCGGTTCAACCCATTCAAAAACCTTGCCATGGTTGCCTCCCGATCCTCTTCAACATTGGCTCTAATCATAGCCATCTCCATCTCCTTGTAATACTCATCAACACTTCTGTAGCCCTGACGAAGACCCTGCAACTTAAGGTAGAGATCTCGATAATAATGAGGTGGTACAAACCGTCGCCTCATCACCCTCTTCATGGCCTCCCATGTGTCAATAGGGCGATCTCCACTCCGCCTCCTGTTGATGCACAACTGATCCCACCAAACAATAGCATAATCAGTAAACTCAATGGCAGCAAGTTTTACCTTCTTCATGTCGGAGTAGTTGTGACAATCAAAAACTAGCTCCATCTTCTTCTCCCACTCAAGGTATGCTTCAGGATCACTCTTCCCCTGAAATGCTGGGATTCTCATTTTGATATTCCCCATATAATTATCTACCTGGTTCCTATCTTCTCTATTCCCACCATACCTCCTATGGTTACCCGTCGACATCCTATCAAACTCATCATCAGAAACTACCCCTTCTAAATCCCCTTCATTCTCATCCTCCCTTTGGTGTACCCTACCCCTCCTTGGTTTCCGTTGTGTTCCCTCTTCTACCCTATCCAACCTCTCATGTATTTGCTCACACTCCGCCCTCAACATCCTCCTCATCTCCCCCATTAAAGCTTCAATTTGTAGATTTGGAACTGTAGGTGGTGGAGTGTCATTGCCTGCATTTCTTTCTGTATTTTGTGACATGATTGAAAATCTGCAAAAAAATAAGGTTAGAAAAAGACCTCACCACACTCCCTCACGTGTTTCACTCAAAGAAAATGGTCACTCAAGTACACTCGTGTTTGCACTCAATGATGGCTTTTGCCCTCAAATAAGCTCACACCTCTGCCTTTTTCCACTCTATTTTCTTCTTTAAGCTCTTTGAAAACTAATGAAACGGTGATATGGAGGTTCAAGCAGCCAATTCTACCAAACAAATCAAACGAAAACTGATGAAAAAGTGGCGAAAAATGGTGATTTTTGGAACACTTGTGTGGGGTTTTGGAAAAAGGGCCTCTAGACTATGGGGAACAAGAATAGAACAAAAAAATTTAAGAAGGGTTTCCAGACTTTTTTTTTTTTTTTTAGTCTCGGATCCTCTTGGTTTTTCTTCTTCTTTCTTTTCTGTCTTCAAGAACAAAGAGCGAACCCGAAAAAAAAATGAATACCAAAGAGCCAACCTGAAAACTAAGCAATTTGTGTTACTAAAACAGATTCAAGAACAAACCCATCTATGATTCAACAACACTCCCAATAACATGAAAACCCATCTGTGAAAACCGCTACCAATAACAATATTCCCCAAAACAATCTGTGGTACACGCCCAATAACAGAGAACCAATATTTCCCAAAACCAATAATAGAGAACCAATCAATCCGTGGCACCAAAACAATCTCAGATTTCTCAACTAGTAAAGAAAATAACACAATCAATCCGTGGCACTAGAGTAATTTCAGATTTCATCAAGAAACAATTGAAACAAGGGAAAACGAATGAATTGAAATCAACAATACTAATTTGTGGCTCTAGAGTACTTTCGGATTTCACAACACAAAAACAATTGAAACAAGGGAAAACAAATGAATTTGACAAAAAATAGATTCGAACTTGAATTGAAATAAAAAGAAAACAGATTCGGACTTAGCAATATCAACTAGTTTCGGATTTCAAGGGATTTCACAAAGAAATAATGGAAACTTTGGAAATAATGGAATGATTGAACAAGGAAACAATTGAAATAGGGAAATTAACTATAGTAGTTTCGGATTTCACAAGAAAAAAAAAATAAACAAGGACAAAGAACTCAAACACGACTAGATGATGAATATTAATTTTTTTTTTTAATTTCAGAAACCCTAAAATTGAAAAACGAATTGAATAAAAAACACAAATGAAAAAGGATAGGCCAAACCGGATGATCCTAAGCTCTGATACCAACTGATACGAACCACACCAACATTGCGATGAAACCCGACACCAAATATGGAATAGCCACCAAGAACATACGAGATTGGAATGGAACCGCGACCCAATGCTTAGCCAAGCACGAACCTTGGTATGAGGAAGACGCCACAAACGGGGATGGAATCCGTTTGATAAGTCAGGATGAACGCCACAAGGAATCTCCTTGATAAGTTCAAAAG